>NW_025763409.1:0-600000 GCF_003444635.1 Morchella importuna
GTGGCAACAAGACTATGCACAGCCGGATCCATCCTGGAGACACTTACCAAAGACCAATTCGGAGGCAGACCAACAATCTCAGCGCTTGATGCCCTACTCTGCACCCTCACACCCATTCAACAAAACCTCCTAATCAAACGAATCACAGGAACTACCCCAGACAGACCAGCCCTCCTCACAAATGATATACAAGGAGCCTTCAACTGCCTGGACCACCTCCTACTCGCAGAAATCATGACACAACAAAAATTCCCGACCTACCTAACCAACTGGTGCAAGGAATTCAACACCAACCGAACCCTCCAATTCCAGTTCAATCATGAACTGGAAACCCCACAACCATACAACTGTAACGGCAATATTATATTTCGGCTAAGGTGATAGATTGGGTTGTGAAGAGGAGGAATCGCGCAGTTGGACTATGATTTGTAATGGGTTTTCTGTTATGTTCTTTCAGTTTCCGTTACGCAAGATTTAGTCATCAACGGACTAGGAGTTGGATATATAAGGGGGTGTTGTCTCGTGCCTTTTCATGTTTTCCTTCCTTTCCTCTTCTCTTCACGGAACCTCCTGTATCTACCCCAACGAATACTACTTTTGTTCTACGCCTCGTCATAGGGTTCAACTAGTTGTCTACTAGATAGAGCCACTCCATAGCCCATAGTCCTGAATACCTATTGCCAAGTCCTCGCCTCGGTTGTATTCCTTGGCACCATAGTCCCTACGTCCATAGACCACCGTTACACAGGTTCCGTCCTTTATCGCCAACCAATACAACACTATAGCCTACAATGTCGGAACACGTTCCTATCGATTACCAACAACTAAGCGACACCCTTCAAACCTTCTTCCAAGAACATCCACAGGTCGATAACACTGTCGGGATAGAAGCTTACGCACTTCTTCAAAGGGCCCAACATGGTCTCGCTCAGTATGCAACGGACTTACAAGAGGTGGAGAGGGAGGCTGGAAATGCAAGGGAGATGTTCGAACGAGACCTTGCTGCTGCTCGAACCCAGCGGGTCGCTGTCGAAGTAGTTGCCCCTGATGAAGAACCGATTGGTGGTGATGATGCCCCACCCGCGCCTCCAATACCACCCGTTGTGGCTACTACTCAGCGGTCGGAAAAGCTCCCAGACCCTGAGGTGTTTAGGGGAGATCGCGATCGAGAAAGATTACACCTATTCAAACAACAGATGAGGATTAAACTATTGGGAAATGCCGACCGCTTTCCCACACTACAGTCCAAGTTATCCTACGCATTCAGTCGACTGGAGGGTGTTGCCGCTAATCAGTTCTTACAATATGTCGGAGAAGAAGGCATCGCTTTGCCTTCCATGTTGCGGTTTTATGAAATCTTAGATACTGCGTTCGGGGACCCTGATCGAATGCGCACAGCTAGAAGGAATCTCAGGAACATCCGCCAGCGAAATCGAACCTTTGCTGACTATTTCGCCGAATTTCAACGGTACGCTGCTGAATCAGGAATGGATGAAGTCTCTCGGATTGAGGCTTTGATGGAGGGCATTAACGCGGAACTCGATGAATCGATGATACACCATGAAACTCCTGCGACAGTAGATGCCTGCGCGACACTTTTGCAACGGTTAGATAATCGACGACGAGCGGCAGAGGCTAAGCGAGGAAGTAAAAAGCCTTGGATGCTACTGCTGCTCCGACCCCTCGTCCCCCACCAGCGAATCCTGTGCCTACCCCTCGCGCTGCCGCCCCAGCTGTCAATGCACCTACTCCTGAGAACCATCCCTCGTTTCGCCCGGGAGGTGATGTACCAATGGATCTGTCCGGGGGACGTCGTCGCCCCACCCCTACTGAGAGAAACGCCCGCTTAGCTGAGGGCCGATGTTTCTATTGCGGAGGAGTCGGACATATGGTTAGGGATTGCCCCCAAGCAAGGGCAACTGGAAATCAACCAAGGAGACCGGTGATGAGAGGAGCAGCATTGAGGGTAGAGGAAAATGATAGAAGCGATAACGAGTCGGCAAAAGATTTGTCCCTGCACTAAGTGGCTTAGCCCAGGGACCATTTAAGGATTTTTCTGAAATGCATATTTCTGGTTTTTCGGTATCAGAGGAGGAAATGGATGGGAACCAATTTGTAGTAACTTGTTCAATTTCACAGAATAAAAATACTTTGTACCCACCTACGCCCTTATTGATACCGGAGCCTCAGGATATGCTTTCATCGATGAATCTTTTGCACGCCACAACAATCTCACCATGACCCCACTCAAAATACCACGCCACGTAGACGTTATAGACGGCAGACCTATCAAATCAGGAAAGATTACTCATATTTTGATGTCTCGCTAGACATTCATGGCCATCGAGAAACTGCATCATGTTTTGTGACAAAGTTGGGACACTATCCGATTGTGATGGGGATACCTTGGATGCGACGCCATGATGTTACAATTCGACCAAAGGAAAATTTGCTTATCTTCGACTCTCAAAGCTGCTGTCAACATTGTTCGCTTAGTGGAACTGCAATTACGGTTCATGGTATATCAATTCCCCTACCTGAAACTCATACCGTTACCGTCTCAGCACCGAAAAACCTACCATCGATATTAAACAACTAATACCGAAGGAGTTCCACCGCCATATCCACATGTTTGAAGAATATGACGCTTCAATACTTCCGCCACATCGACCGTTCCATGATATGAAGATAGTATTAGAAGAAGGCAAACAACCACCATGGGGACCAATATACGCTCTATCCCAAATTGAATTGAAAGCACTCTGGGATTATCTTCAAGAAAATCTGCCCAAGGGAATTATCCGCCATAGTGAATCGCCAGCAGGAGCACCTATACTATTCGTCAAGAAAGCCGATGGAACTCTTCGTTTATGTGTCGACTATCGAGGCCTCAATGCAATTACGATTAAGAATCGTTACCCATTGCCGTTATTGAAGGAAACTTTGGCCAAATTGTCGAAAGCAAAATATTATACCAAGTTAGATTTGCGCTGGGGATATAACCAAATCAGGATAGCGGAAGGAGACGAATGGAAAACGGCATTCCGGACTCGATATGGACACTTTGAATATACGGTAATGCCTTTTGGATTAGCGAATGCTCCGGCTACATTTCAACATTGGATCAATGACATCCTGCGCCCCTATCTCGATCAATTTGTGACGGCCTATTTAGACGATATTCTCATCTATTCCGAATCCCTTGCAGAGCACAAGGACCATATTCAAAAGGTTTTAAAGGTACTTGATGAGAATCATGTCCATCTCAAACCCGAAAAATGTGAATTTATGGTTCAAGAAACGAAATATCTTGGCCTAATCCTCACCCCAAATGGCAACAGAATGGATCCAAAGAAAGTTATTGATGTTCTAGAATGGTCTACACCTACAAATCTTCATGATGTTCAAGTATTTCTGGGATTTGCAAATTTTTATCGACGGTTTATTTTGGGATATTCAAAGATTGTCGCCCCGCTTACAGCCCTAACAAAGAAAAATGTTAAATTCGAATGGACAGATGAAAGGGAGGAAGCATTTCAAACATTGAAAAAGATGTTTACAACAGCGCCCATATTAGTTCATTTCGATCCGAATCGGAAGATTGTGATAGAAACCGATGCATCCGACTATGTTTCAGCAGGATTCTATCGCAACGTGATGATGAAGGAGTTTTACATCCGGTCGCTTTCTTTTCCAAGAAACATTCCCCTGCGGAATGCAACTATGAAATTTATGACAAGGAACTTCTAGCAATCGTACGATGTTTTGAAGAGTGGCGACATCATTTGGAAGGAGCACAATTCCCTATTGAAGTTTTCAGCGACCATCGAAATCTAGAGTATTTTATGACAACAAAATTGCTAAACCGCCGACAAGCTCGTTGGTCTGAATTCCTTTCGCGTTTCGATTTTGTTATACAATTCCGACCAGGAAAACAAGGAGCGAAACCAGATGCATTGACTAGAAGATCAGGTGATCTACCTAAAGAGGGGGATGAACGGCTGACGCACCAGAGCCAAGTGGTTCTGAAGCGAAAAAATTTGGATACAAAGCTAAGTTTGTTCGCGGGTTCTTTATCAAATGAATCCGCTGAAGGAATGTCTACTGTGGAGGAGTTATTTTCAAAAGCTTACCAAGTCGATAGTTTTCCAAACGAAATCCTCGCTATGCTCCGGAACGACGTTCGCCAGTCAAATAAAATTTCACTTGCCGAATGTACTGAAGACAATAACGGCCGGTTACTTTATCGAGATGCACTCTACGTACCAAAGGATAATGACCTCCGGCTGAGACTCCTGAAAGAACATCATGACAAACCATCGCAGGCCATCCGGGTAGAGCAAAGACCTTGGAACTCTTAAGTCGGGAATATTATTGGCCACAAATGCGAAAAGATGTCGATCGATATGTTAGGAATTGCAATATGTGTGTCCGTAGCAAGGCACCACGTAATGCGCCTTATGGGGTACTTCGTCCCATGCCAATACCCGATGGACCATGGACGGATGTCTCGATGGATTTTGTTACCGACCTTCCGGAGAGTGATGGTTACAATGCGATTCTAGTTGTTGTTGATAGATTAACCAAAATGCGACATCTAATACCAACGACTAAAGAGGTGGACTCGAAGGAAGTAGCAAGGCTATATCTCGATAATGTTTGGAAGCTACATGGACTACCTGATATGGTGGTGTCCGATAGAGGAACACAATTTGTTGCGGAATTTTGGAAGTCGCTTTGCAAACGCCTGGAAATATCTCCACGATTCTCCACCGCATTCCACCCCCAAACTGATGGACAAACTGAAAGGATCAATGCCATAATGGAACAATACCTCCGAAGCTATGTCTCCTATCAGCAAGATGATTGGGCCCGGCTGTTGGCAATGGCTGAGTTCGCAACAAATAACCATATTTCGGAAACAACAAAAGTCTCTCCTTTCTATGCCAACTCGGGAAGAAATCCCAGAATGACTTTTGGTCCCTTGGAACACGGTAAAACGACAGCGGAAGATCAAGCCAACAGCATTGCAAAGGAGATGAAGGACATGGTGGAGTTTCTGAAGAGCGAAATGTTTCGGGCGCAAAGGATACAAGAGGAGTCGGCTAACCTAAATCGTTCTCCTGCCCCTCGTTATCATATAGGAGATAAAGTTTTCTTGTCGACCCGCCATATTCTAACAAAGCGACCCTCCAAGAAGTTTGATTGGAAACGGATTGGTCCTTACAGCATCAAACGAATCGTCAACCCCTATGCTTATGAGCTAGAACTTCCCCGCTCCATGAAGATCCATCCAGTATTCCACGTTTCATTGTTATCACCTGAAGCGGGTAACCCATTACCTGGACAACAACAGTCACCACCACCTCCAGTCGAGATCGAAGGGAGGAAGAATGGGAAGTCGAGGATATTGTGGACTCTAGGAAACGAAGGGGTGGCTTTGAGTACCTGGTACGATACACTGGATACGATGATGCCTCTTGGCAACCGCTATCGGACCTTGAGCATTCACCTGATATTGTTCGACGGTTCCATGAACGCTATCCACAGAAACCTAAGCCTACCAGGAGGTAGGCCTTAGAGGGGGGCGTAGTCTGTAACGGCAATATTATATTTCGGCTAAGGTGATAGATTGGGTTGTGAAGAGAAGGAATCGCGCAGTTGGACTATGATTTGTAATGGGTTTTCTGTTATGTTCTTTCGGTTTCCGTTACGCAAGATATTAGTCATCAACGGACTAGGAGTTGGATATATAAGGGGGTGTTGTCTCGTGCCTTTTCATGTTTTCCTTCCTTTCCTCTTCTCTTCACGGAACCTCCTGTATCTACCCTCGCAACACCAAAACTTTCGAACGATAAAACTTTTGGCCTGCACTCTCGATAAAACTTTTACTCGAACACGATCCTGTATGTCAATAGACTCCGTAATCTATTGGTATCTTATCGCACATCTGTTCGTACGCGAAGTCATCCACGCTCTAGTCCCTGAGTTGTGAACTTTCTACCCCTCAAGCCCTCGCCTAAGTCTCGCGACCGCAGCGAAACCAACCAACAACCTGGCCTCACCACCCAACCCACCAAACACCGCGGGCAGGAAAAGAACTCTATCAGAAGTCTTCCCAAACCCAACTCGAACCGGAACATCAATCATGTCCCAACAAGCCTCTCTGAGCTCCTGGTTTGCAGGAGCCCCCCCCCCAGGAACCCCAGCCCCCCCACGCTTTGCCGACACCCAATCCAGTCAATCCACCCAACAAACACAGTCCACCACGATCGAGCAAACCCAACCCAGCGGCGAACCCTTCTCTATCTTCGCCGAATACACCCAATACAATGAACCATACGCACCAAAGTATGACTACATCCACCCTAGCATCGTCCCCCAAGAAACCCATGCCAGAATGGATCTCAATTACATCTCGTGGGTAATTAGAAATGCCCTCACCGTGGCGCTCGAACCCCTCAACAAGGCAACCGAACAAACCAACAAGAATCTGAAAGCCACCATCGAAGTCCTATCCGTCCAAAATGAATCCCTCAAGCACACCGTCGACACCCTGGCCAAACAAATGTTCGAAATGACAAAGAACCAGGACAAAACATCCGAGAAACTCCACCGCCTACAACACCAACTCACCAATCTCTCCATCAACAGGCACAACAACCAAATGGCCGCCGAAGGAAGAACTGCCACAACCACCGCCGCCGTCACCGCTGCCACCATCCCCGCCCCTCCCCCCGCACCCATCAATAACTCGAACCATGCTCAACAACAACCAAAAGGAAAAGGAAAAGAAACACCAATCCCACAAGCACCAAAATCCTACGCATCCATCGCAGCAGGAAACGCCAACCCCGAATACACCATGGTCACAAACAGGAGGAAGCCCAAGCCTAAGGTGGACCCACTATTTAAACCAGAAGTCACCAAAATCAACAGGGAAATAGTCATCGAAACAAATAAGAATCACCAGTCACCCCCTCCGACATCAGAACAAGAATCAACTCAAAAATCGAAAACCCAGACTGCCAGCTTATCGCCGCCAGGAAAACCTCAAAGAACAACATCGTGCTAGAAACCAAATTTGCTACCCCCGCCTCAAAAGTCTTCGAATACAAACAAGAAATTGAATCAGCCCTAAGAGAACTCAAGGTCCCCTTCGTTGACATAAGGGTCAACTCCAGATGGTCCAAATTTATCGTACACGGAATCCCAACAACAATCGGAGACGGCTATGAAGCAGGACAGGTCATGGCCTCAGAAGTCAGAAGCAACTACGGAACCACCTTCGAAATGGCACAAATCCCCAGATGGCTAAGCAGACCTGAGGCTAGAGCAGGGAAAACGCACTCGTCAATGATCATCGCACTCCCAGGACAATATACAAAAGACAACCTCGGACTGAGATATCTTACCCTATTCGACCGGCAATGCAAAATCGACAACTACCTCCCAGCCAATCCAGAAACCCAATGCTCCAAATGCTTAGAATATGGCCACCGACACGAAAGATGCTCCCACCAAACCGGGAGATGCGGACACTGTGCAGAGGACCACCAAACAAAGGAACACCCATGCTCAGAATGCCCAGGAGGTACCAGATGCATCCATACACCCATCCGATGCTACCACTGCAAGGCCCCACACAAAGCAACAGACGCCAACTGCCCAGAACGTACCAAAGCCCGCATCATAAAAGAAACTTGGACCAGACACAAACCCAAGCCCACTACCAATACCCATCGTCATCCCGGCCCAAGACCCCCCCAAGAAGATGCAGCCATGGATAACACCCAATGAGTCACATCAAAAGAACAACGGCCATCGCACAGCAACTGAACTGTGCGAAAAACGAGCTTACAACAAAGTCAGTAGTGGAGGAAGCAGAACAGGACCACAACATACTTTTCCTTTTGTTACAAGAACCATGGAACAACAAAGACGGCCACCCACCGGAATCCCCTCTCTTTTACCTATTCACAGCCAGCAACAAGGGCACTAAAGCCGCCACATACATCAGGAAACACGCCAACCTGAAACCAAAACACCACTACACCCACAGTAATTTCATCGTCTCCGTCACGGTGGAAATCCAGAATCAGAAAACACAGATCCTCAACATATACTCACCAGGACGAAGCGGACCCTTCGCAGAAATCTCCAGACAGATAACCACCATCCAAAACTGCCTCGTCATGGGAGACTTCAACAGCCACCACCAACTCTGGTATGGGCACAGATCCCACGACTACACCAACACAATCAGAACGGACAAACCCGGATCCAGGAAAATAAAGAGATGGATCGATCGACAAAGGCTATCCCTACTTAACGAACCAGGCGAATTCACACATTTCCCCAGAAACAACAACAGACCGACCATCATTGACTTGACTTTAGTCAAAGGACCAGTACTGGACCATGACGTCCGGTGGAACATTGACCGACATGGAGCCGGATCCGACCATGGGAAAACCATCCTACAACTACGAATAGAGAAGCCCCCCCACACCCCCAGGAGACTATGGCACCGAACGAATTGGGGAAAACTGGAAGAGAACATCTCAGGCCTCCAGTTCCCCCCCGAAGCATGGGAATGCCAGAACCACACAAAGCAATCGGTCGACTTCATACTCGAACATATAGATAACCTGATAGATCAGGTGACCCCATGGAGCCAAGGACACATCAAATCTAAGAAATGGTGGACCCCAGAGCTGAAAGAAATCAAATCAACCCTCAACACACTAGAAAGGAAAGCCAGAAACACCCAAAAGGACGAAGATAGGGAATCTTTCAGGAAAACCAGTAGAAGATGGACGGCAGCAATCCGAAAAGCCAAAGCGGAACAAAGGGAAAAAGAACTCACAGAGGCCAAGGGAAGTGCCATCTGGAAACTAATCAACACGGGGAAAAGAAGGGACATTACAATCCCAACTATACAAGGTGAAGAAACGTTTGCGGGGAAGTGCCAAGCTCTAAGAGCCCAACTCTTCCCCACAAATTGGACGTCCCCCAACAACCCCCCACTCCAAATCAGACCCCCATCCTTTGACCTTAGTGACGATTTCCAGGAAGTAACAACAGAAGAAATCACGTCCGCAATCAAATCATGCCCAGCACATTCGGCCACTGGCCCTGACAACATACCATATCCTTTCATACAGGCAACAATTAAGTCAAACACCCAACTCTTCCAGGACATGTTCTCAGCCATGCTCCGACATGGAGTCCAACCGGACCGATGGAAAGTGGCAAAATGCATACCAATCCCGAAACCAGGAAAATCCGACTACTCATCGGCCAAAGCCTACCGACCCATCTCCCTACTACAATGCTTTAGCAAAGTACTGGAAAAGATAGTGGCAACAAGATTATGCACTGCCGGAACCATCCTGGAAACCCTTAGTAAAGACCAATTCGGAGGCAGACCAACTATCTCAGCGATCGATGCCTTACTCCGCACGCTCACGCCCATCCAACAAAACCTCCTGATCAAGCGAACTACAGGAACTACCCCAGACAGACCAGCACTCCTCACAAATGACATACAAGGAGCCTTCAACTGTGTCGACCACCTCCTACTCGCCGAGATCATGACCCAACAAAGATTTCCAACATACCTGACGACCTGGTGCAAGGAATTCAACACCAATCGAACACTTCAATTCCAATTTAACCACGAACTGGAACCACCACGACCATATTCCTCAGGACTACCCCAAGGATCCCCCCTATCCCCAGTACTATTTATGATATACGCCGGGGTAATAACAGACCCCACCAACTCCCCAAAGAAATCAACACCACCTACATCGACGACGACGCACTCATCCAACTCGCGAAGTCCCCTCTCTTCATCACCAAAAGACTCAACGAAAGATGGAAGAAAGAATTAAGAAAGCAGAACCCCTTAACATCAAATATGAACCCCAAAAATCCGACCTCGTTTCTTCAAACCCACAACATCAAGCACCCCGGACCCTAAGAATTCGGTAAAAATCGCAAAAGAAGAAATCCACCCCAAAGATAGACTCAAATACGTAGGAGTCTGGCTGGACTCAACGCTCTCCTTCCGACCACACATCGAAGAAACCATCGCCAAAGGCCTCATAGCCCTAGGCAGAATCAGAAACATCGCCTACCTCCCAGGATCAACAACAAAATCCATCCACCACCTCATCGTCCAAGGCTTCCTCCCCACCATCCTATGGGGATCGGAGGCATGGTGGACAGGAGCCGACCACATCCTCCGATCATTATCCCCCCTCTACAACGAAGCCGCCAGGATTATAACAGGCCTACCCCGCTGGACCAAAACCGAAAAACTACTGAAAGAGGCAGCACTTCCCCCACTCGAACACCTCCTCAACCACAAATCGCGGAAGTACGGGACGCGCATCCTCTGCCACCCTGCGGACCACCCACTCAACGAAGGACTCATCCAACTCCTCCCCACCAGAATAAAAAACATTAAAGGCACAGGCCTACATCGGATGCATCACTCATGCTACCCTTTCAGGAACCAGGTAACCACAGAGAAAGATGGATACAAAACGATACCCTCACCAAACGCATGATAGAAGAATGGAACTCCATCCCACTCATCAACTACCACGAACCAGGAACCCTAAAAATCCCACCAAAGCGAGCAAAACTCCTCCGATCCAAAGCAAAACTCATCCACCGCATACGATGTCAAGTCACTAGGATAGACAGATATGCAGCATTTACGGAACCTGAACCCTGCCAATGCGGCTCGGAACAATCCTCCAAACACACCATGATCGACTGCCCACGATGGACACAACTACGAAGGCCACTTATGGACAAAATCCCGGGGCCGCCCACTTGGGAAAACTGGCTATTCACCAACCTCAACGTAGACCTGATTCTACAGTTTGCAACAAAAACCAACCTACTCGACTGGTACGAAATGGACGAGGAGGACCCGGAGGAATGATGATCGGTTTCTTTGGTTTTTTCTCCTTTCTTTTCTGTACCTTCTTTTAAATTTCTTTCATCGTTTCCTTTTGTTTCTCTCTTATGTTTGGCGGAGGGTCCGGCGTGCGATAAGTCCTGTACTTCAAAGCAATATAAAAATCCAATCCAATCCTGTATCTACCCCAACGAATACTACTTTTGTTCTACGCCTCGTCATAGGGTTCAACTAGTTGTCATACTAGATAGAGCCACTCCATAGCCCATAGTCCTGAATACCTATTGTCACGTCCTCGCCTCGGTTGTATTCCTTGGCACCATAGTCCCTACGTCCATAGACCACCGTTACACCAGGTTCCGTCCCTTATCGCCAACCAATACAACACTATAGCCTACAATGTCGGAACACGTTCCTATAGATTACCAACAACTAAGCGATACCCTTCAAACCTTCTTCCAAGAACATCCACAGGTCGATAACACTGTCGGGATAGAAGCTTACGCACTTCTTCAAAGGGCCCAACATGGTCTCGCTCAGTATGCAACGGACTTGCAAGAGGTGGAGAGGGAGGCTGGAAATGCAAGGGAGATGTTTGAACGAGACCTTGCTGCTGCTCGAACCCAGCGGGTCGCTGTCGAAGTGGTTGCCCCTGATGAAGAACCAATTGGTGGTGATGATGCCCCACCCGCGCCTCCAGTACCACCCGTTGTGGCTACTATCCAGCGGTCGGAAAAGCTCCCAGACCCCGAGGTGTTTAGGGGAGATCGCGATCGAGAAAGATTACACCTATTCAAACAACAGATGAGGATTAAACTATTGGGAAATGCCGACCGCTTTCCCACACTACAGTCCAAGTTATCCTACGCATTCAGTCGACTGGAGGGTGTTGCCGCTAATCAGTTCTTACAATATGTCGGAGAAGAAGGCATCGCTTTGCCTTCCATGTTGCGGTTTTATGAAATCTTAGATACTGCGTTCGGGGACCCTGATCGAATGCGCACAGCTAGAAGGAATCTCAGGAACATCCGCCAGCGAAATCGAACCTTTGCTGACTATTTCGCCGAATTTCAACGGTACGCTGCTGAATCAGGAATGGATGAAGTCTCTCGGATTGAGGCTTTGATGGAGGGCATTAACGCGGAACTCGATGAATCGATGATACACCATGAAACTCCTGCGACAGTAGATGCCTGCGCGACACTTTTGCAACGGTTAGATAATCGACGACGAGCGGCAGAGGCTAAGCGAGGAAGTAAAAAGCCTTGGAGTGCTACTGCTGCTCCGACCCCTCGTCCCCCACCAGCGAATCCTGTGCCTACCCCTCGCGCTGCCGCCCCAGCTGTCAATGCACCTACTCCTGAGAACCATCCCTCGTTTCGCCCGGGAGGTGATGTACCAATGGATCTGTCCGGGGGACGTCGTCGCCCCACCCCTACTGAAAGAAACGCCCGCTTAGCTGAGGGCCGATGTTTCTATTGCGGAGGAGTCGGACATATGGTTAGGGATTGCCCCCAAGCAAGGGCAACTGGAAATCAACCAAGGAGACCGGTGATGAGAGGAGCAGCATTGAGGGTAGAGGAAAATGATGGAAGCGATAACGAGTCGGCAAAAGATTTGTCCCTGCACTAAGTGGCTTAGCCCAGGGACCATTTAAGGATTTTTCTGAAATGCATATTTCTGGTTTTTCGGTATCAGAGGAGGAAATGGATGGGAACCAATTTGTAGTAACTTGTTCAATTTCACAGAATAAAAATACTTTCGTACCCACCTACGCCCTTATTGATACCGGAGCCTCAGGATATGCTTTCATCGATGAATCTTTTGCACGCCACAACAATCTCACCATGACCCCACTCAAAATACCACGCCACGTAGACGTTATAGACGGCAGACCTATCAAATCAGGAAAGATTACTCATATTGTTGATGTCTCGCTAGACATTCATGGCCATCGAGAAACTGCATCTTGTTTTGTGACAAAGTTGGGACACTATCCGATTGTGATGGGGATACCTTGGATGCGACGCCATGATGTTACAATTCGACCAAAGGAAAATTTGCTTATCTTCGACTCTCAAAGCTGCTGTCAACATTGTTCGCTTAATGGAACTGCAATTACGGTTCATGGTATATCAATTCCCCTACCTGAAACTCATACCGTTACCGTCTCAGCGACCGAAAAACCTACCATCGATATTAAACAACTAATACCGAAGGAGTTCCACCGCCATATCCACATGTTTGAAGAATATGACGCTTCCATACTTCCGCCATATCGACCGTTCCATGATATGAAGATAGTATTAGAAGAAGGCAAACAACCACCATTGGGATCAATATACGCTCTATCCCAAATTGAGTTGAAAGCACTCTGGGATTATCTTCAAGAAAATCTGCCCGAGGGAATTATCCGCCATAGTGAATCGCCAGCAGGAGCACCTATACTATTCGTCAAGAAAGCCGATGGAACTCTTCGTTTATGTGTCGACTATCGAGGCCTCAATGCAATTACGATTAAGAATCGTTACCCATTGCCGTTATTGAAGGAAACTTTGGCCAGATTTTCGAAAGCAAAATATTATACCAAGTTAGATTTGCGCTGGGGATATAACCAAATCAGGATAGCGGAAGGAGACGAATGGAAAACGGCATTCCGGACTCGATATGGACACTTTGAATATACGGTAATGCCTTTTGGATTAGCGAATGCTCCGGCTACATTTCAACATTGGATCAATGACATCCTGCGCCCCTATCTCGATCAATTTGTGACGGCCTATTTAGATGATATTCTCATCTATTCCGAATCCCTTGAAGAGCACAAGGACCATATTCAAAAGGTTTTAAAGGTACTTGATGAGAATCATGTCCATCTCAAACCCGAAAAATGTGAATTTATGGTTCAAGAAACGAAATATCTTGGCCTAATCCTCACCCCAAATGGCAACAGAATGGATCCAAAGAAAGTTATTGATGTTCTAGAATGGTCTATACCTACAAATCTTCATGATGTTCAAGTATTTCTGGGATTTGCAAATTTTTATCGACGGTTTATTTTGGGATATTCAAAGATTGTCGCCCCGCTTACAGCTCTAACAAAGAAAAATGTTAAATTCGAATGGACAGATGAAAGGGAGGAAGCATTTCAAACATTGAAAAAGATGTTTACAACAGCGCCCATATTAGTTCATTTCGATCCGAATCGGAAGATTGTGATAGAAACCGATGCATCCGACTATGTTTCAGCAGGAATTCTATCGCAACGTGATGATGAAGGAGTTTTACATCCGGTCGCTTTCTTTTCAAAGAAACATTCCCCTGCGGAATGCAACTATGAAATTTATGACAAGGAACTTCTAGCAATCGTACGATGTTTTGAGGAGTGGCGACATCATTTGGAAGGAGCACAATTCCCTATTGAAGTTTTCAGCGACCATCGAAATCTAGAGTATTTTATGACAACAAAATTGCTAAACTGCCGACAAGCTCGTTGGTCTGAATTCCTTTCGCGTTTCGATTTTGTTATACAATTCCGACCAGGAAAACAAGGAGCGAAACCAGATGCATTGATCAGAAGATCAGGTGATCTACCTAAAGAGGGGGATGAACGGCTGACGCACCAGAGCCAAGTGGTTCTGAAGCGAAAAAATTTGGATACAAAGCTAAGTTTGTTCGCGGGTTCTTTATCAAATGAATCCGCTGAAGGAATGTCTACTGTGGAGGAGTTATTTTCAAAAGCTTACCAAGTCGATAGTTTTCCAAATGAAATCCTCGCTATGCTCCGGAACGACGTTCGCCAGTCAAATAAAATTTCACTTGCCGAATGTACTGAAGACAATAACGGCCGGTTACTTTATCGAGATGCACTCTACGTACCAAAGGATAATGACCTCCGGCTGAGACTCCTGAAAGAACATCATGACAAACCATCGGCAGGCCATCCGGGTAGAGCAAAGACCTTGGAACTCTTAAGTCGGGAATATTATTGGCCACAAATACGAAAAGATGTTGATCGATATGTTAGGAATTGCAATATGTGTGTCCGTAGCAAGGCACCACGTAATGTGCCTTATGGGGTACTTCGTCCCATGCCAATACCCGATGGACCATGGACGGATGTCTCGATGGATTTTGTTACCGACCTTCCAGAGAGTGATGGTTACAATGCGATTCTAGTTGTTGTTGATAGATTAACCAAAATGCGACATCTAATACCAACGACTAAAGAGGTGGACTCGAAGGAAGTAGCAAGGCTATATCTCGATAATGTTTGGAAGCTACATGGACTACCTGATATGGTGGTGTCCGATAGAGGAACGCAATTTGTTGCGGAATTTTGGAAGTCGCTTTGCAAACGCCTGGAAATATCTCCACGTTTCTCCACCGCATTCCACCCCCAAACTGATGGACAAACTGAAAGAATCAATGCCATAATGGAACAATACCTCCGAAGCTATGTCTCCTATCAGCAAGATGATTGGGCCCGGCTGTTGGCAATGGCTGAGTTCGCAACAAATAACCATATTTCGGAAACAACAAAAGTCTCTCCCTTCTATGCCAACTCGGGAAGAAATCCCAGAATGACTTTTGGTCCCTTGGAACACGGTAAAACGACAGCGGAAGATCAAGCCAACAGCATTGCAAAGGAGATGAAGGACATGGTGGAGTTTCTGAAGAGCGAAATGTTTCGGGCGCAAAGGATACAAGAGGAGTCGGCTAACCTAAATCGTTCTCCTGCCCCTCGTTATCATATAGGAGATAAAGTTTTCTTGTCGACCCGCCATATTCTAACAAAGCGACCCTCCAAGAAGTTTGATTGGAAACGGATTGGTCCTTACAGCATCAAACGAATCGTCAACCCCTATGCTTATGAGCTAGAACTTCCCCGCTCCATGAAGATCCATCCAGTATTCCACGTTTCATTGTTATCACCTGAAGCGGGTAACCCATTACCTGGACAACAACAGTCACCACCACCTCCAGTCGAGATCGAAGGGGAGGAAGAATGGGAAGTCGAGGATATTGTGGACTCTAGGAAACGAAGGGGTGGCTTTGAGTACCTGGTACGATACACTGGATACGATGATGCCTCTTGGCAACCGCTATCGAACCTTGAGCATTCACCTGATATTGTTCGACGGTTCCATGAACGCTATCCACAGAAACCTAAGCCTACCAGGAGGTAGGCCTTAGAGGGGGGCGTAGTCTGTAACGGCAATATTATATTTCGGTTACGGTGATAGATTGGGTTGTGAAGAGAAGGAATCGCGCAGTTGGACTATGATTTGTAATGGGTTTTCTGTTATGTTCTTTCGGTTTCCGTTACGCACGATATTAGTCATCAACGGACTAGGAGTTGGATATATGAGGGGGTGTTGTCTCGTGACTTTTCATGTTTTCCTTCCTTTCCTCTTCTCTTCACGGAACCTCCTGTATTTACCCCAACGAATACTACTTTTGTTCTACGCCTCGTTATAGGGTTCAACTAGTTGTCATACTAGATAGAACCACTCCATAGCCCATAGTCCTGAATACCTATTGCCACGTCCTCGCCTCGGTTGTATTCCTTGGCACCATAGTCCCTACGTCCATAGACCACCGTTACAAACGGCCTGCAATACTTTGTTAAATGGACAGGATACGCCGACCCCACCTGGGAACCCGCCGCCTACCATAACGACACCGCCGCAGTCGATGTCTTCCATGCACAATACCCTGGGAAACCGGGACCACTCAAGGCGAAGGTTAAAACCCAGGCTCGCAGGAGCTCGCGCTTGAAGGGGGGGGCTACTTTCACGGATCGATTGGTGGAGTCGTTGGGTTACGCGGAGTTGGATTAGTCAGGAGAGTTCTATCGTGTTCTTTGGGTTTCTGTTCGGTTGCGCGGCGTGAGTCATTGGGATTAGTCATCGCAGGATTTTCTTGGGTATAATAAGGGGGCTCTCCCTCGCTTCGTTCCTGTTTTCCTTTCTCTTCTTCTTTTTCTTACTCAACGTCTTCTGTATTTCCCTACCGTAACCACTGTCCGTACCTGGCATATCATATCAGGCAGGACCACTTTTATATCTACGCTGGTTCTCAATATATACGCTATTACTTCTCCTTTCCACGAAGACCTTCGTGCCTCGCTTGACCTCGCTTGACTAACTCGACAGCTTCTACTGTCGCATATCATACCCTGCGGAATACGTGCTATCATCGCCCCTTGAGATCCACTTGGTAGCAGAGCCCTTAAAGATTATTGAGATTTAAGCGAAGCATCTTTGAATAATCTAAACCTGATTTCTATATTGCACGGCCACATCTTTCTATCGGATTCCAGAGATACGTGAAAAGACTGTCCCCGTTCAAGTTAAACGTACCCACTCAGTTATAGTAAGTATCAAGTTGAAAGTTGGGAAAACCGTGACAGCAGACCCGGAAGTCAGAGATAGTAGCATTATCTATATCTGTCATGGCAAATACTAGTAGATAGAGTAACTCGAATAGACGACGAATCATAACCTATGAACTGAGGTTTGTTTACTGACGTCAGGTTAGAAGTTGTTACTTGATTTAACTTGAGCAGAAGAGCAAGCTACCTGTCTGGCTCGTAGAGGAGAAACAAATAGTATTGCCACATCGAGGTAAAATTTTCTTTGTAATTTGTCCATCACCTCTATGGAGCCCACAGAGCAATGTGATTCCTATTAATATATATTGCACCACCCATTATTACTTAATACTTATAGAAACAAGTGAATATAAAAACTTTATCTTTGAAACATACATTGCAAATAATATATATTATTATTTACGACTCAGTTAAAATTTATTATTACAAATGTATGAAACTGATTACACCCGGCCGAAGGCCGGCGATCACTTGTCTAAGAATGTAATTGTCTTGCAGTTTGTAGGGAACTACTACTGCCGGTACTAGAATTCCCGGAGCTATTGGTTTTCGATGATACTTCTCAGCATGTAACGATACCCTGTGCATCTTCATACACTAGACAGTCTGATAGGCTCTGTTACACTTTACAATCTATTTCATTGAGTTCGTGGAGTCTCCGAGGATATTCTTCGTGACCCGCAAGATCAACCTCGAACACCCTACGAAGCACACCCTACGAAGAACACCCTACGAAGAACAACCTACGAAGAACACGAACACCCGTACCCAATTACCTCGGGTCACGTGAGTTCGAGTCTCTGCACCCCTTTCTACATGTCACTGGAATTCCAGTTGGTATCGCTAGTATGATTGCTACTTGAGTCCACTACGGTGCTGTACATCATCATAAAAGTTGGGCTTTGAACACTTCACAATGATCAAAAGAATTAATCAGTATTATCAATTGCTTTTGTGACAGAAAAAAAACCGTTTTTGATCTCCGCGAACCCTACCCTACCTTACCAAGATAATAAAAACACTTATCCGGTCTGATTGGTCAAGCCCACCTCCCACTTTTCATTCTAGGTTACGGATTTCCATATTTCCGCACTTCGAGTATTGCAAGGTTAATATTTAATTATCATTAGTTAGCAAACCTTTACGACTACTGACAATCTCACCAACAGGCGACCACCCTTTAACTGTTCCACTTATGTGCTACCATACCCTCTAATGCAATGTCAGTAGAGTGAGTTTGGAATACATGAGTTTATGATCCTACCTGGTGGACTTGTTTCAACGGGAGCTTTTCCAACTTCTTTCCAGTTCGTACTAAGAGCGGTTCCATTGCTCTCGACGTAGCTCTTCATCATGGCCCTCCTAGTGTCTTCATCTGCATCTTTATATAGCTTTTTGAAAAAATGGTTTACTGGATCTCCACTCTCGGCTTCGCTATCGTATTCTGTACCCTCGTCTGTATCGATAGCTCCACCTTCTATAATGTCCTTATTCTTTTTAGAGCGTGTGAGATCTTTTGCAACCTTATCCCAATCCTTAGGGCCTGACTTTGAGGACGTGGGATAAAGCGGTAGATCTACTTTAGCCATTGAGGTAGGAGTTGCAGACGTTGTGGGGAGTGGAATTGTTCCGATTAATTGGGTTGCCTCAGATGCTTCGAGATCCCCCCATTTCTGTCCCGGAATTTGTTTCTCAAGCTTAATCTCAATTTTCGTTGGTAAGATTGCATACGATGACTTGTCGGCCTTAACAGGGTACAAGAGAGGATCGAGGTCGAAGGTGAACTCGGGCCCGGACGCTAGTGGGAAGGCGATTGAGAGCTATTGTTTGGATAAATCGATTAGGACAAGACCGGTGTAATACTCCATTTTACGGAGAAAAGAGGGGTATACCGATGTGTTTTGTATCTCTACCGTAGCTTCGTCCTTTGGTACACCTTTGACATAGATTGTAATGACGATATGGGTAGAGGTTTGATACCATTCGTGTCGAATCTTGCTGGGCGGAGTTACTACACCTTTGGGACGAGAAATCGGCGGGGTTACAGCCTGGGCAACTGTTTTCTCCGATAGGCCAGTTTGGCCATCCTTTTTCTCGCCGGTCACTTTGGGAATTTCCACATCGGGGATCTCCTTCACGGTAACTTCTCTAGTAATATCGTCCTCATCTACTTTGGCAAGTTGCATCTCAAGCTTGCCTTTCCAGATGCCAATGAGGTTCTTGTCTTTGTCGTTACTGGCCTTTTTCTCTGCTTCACTGAAGCAGAAACCGGCGTCCCCTAGCTTTCCTTCCATAAGCAAGGATATCCCTCGGCGGAGCTGGGCGGCACCAATGAGTTCTCGTTTTCCTCGCTTGTTGGCAAGGACAACAGCTAACTCGGCATCACGTAGTGCGGAAGCATAATTTGATGAACGTTGATAAGCAGTGGAACGCTTCAAGTAATAATCTGGAGACTCGGGGGTTTGTCTCAGAGCTTGGGTGTACAAATCAATCGCTTGAGCATAGTTTTGGGAGTTGAGCGCTTTGGAGCCTTGATCAGAGAGAGTTGCTGGAGAAGGCATCACTACTGATTGTGAGGTAGGTGGTAATGGCCTGGTATTTATAGATCTGTAGGCGTGTAGATAGATAGGTGGATGGATCGATGAATAAGTTATGGGTGCGGGGAACTAATTTGAACTAAAATAATGGTGTTGTAGGGCTACATGCATCTAAATATCAACTGCAACATAAGCTTATCCCCATAGAAGCAGCTAGAAATTTCTACTTTGAGCGACATGAAAAAATATCTTAGTGCACCCAAATCCAGAACACTGTCAAGTCGGCCTACTCTATTTTGAGTGCTCTACATGCACGAACCCGGCAGTGCCTCCATACATGTTCCTACTCTCCTGACGTTTGTAAACTGAACGTCTATTGCATAATATCAAGGTGTGCAATGGCACAGGTGTCAGGAACTACAATACTCTATGGTACAAATACCCTGCATATGTACCTACTCTACTCGTATTTCTCTGACGTTTGTGGACGCGACTGATATTGCATGCCATACAAAAATACGCCAAGCTCATGATTTTGGGTGTATGCAATAATGGCCCAGTTCAAAAACGTCAGAGAAATAGTATGTACTCGCGACCAGCAACAAGAACCCGAATATGCAGCTGCAATTCTTTGGTGTATTTTTGACTTCTACTCCAATGGAAATTGCAGATTAGGACGTGCATTTTCGGGTTCTTGTTGCTGGTCGCGAGTAGAGTACCGCCCATGGGCTTAAAGCAAAGTGGTGGGAGGAAAACTGGTGGTGTATGCATATTCCCGTGACTTAAGCCAATCAGCAAGCAGTACTTTGGTACCTACATCTCTTGCTTGGGCTCTATTCTAAAAAGAAATTCGACTATCACGTGATTCACAATACTCTAACTTATTTGATATGTGGTATCAGCCTACAGGAACGATTCGAAATACACGCAAAGGCTTGTGGTATGATATCTGCGATAAATTCTACGGATCTGAGTACAGTAGCAAAAAATGGGGTGGGATTCGTGCCGCAGAAAAAGAGTTATGCGGTATTCTAGATACTATGGTATTGACTGCCGCATTTATGCACTCAATGCTATGCTTTTCCGGGATTTCCGGGCCTTTTCCGGGCCGTACCCTGCCAAAAAAACGTACATGTACTATTTTGTATGAAATAGTTTGCTGATTACATGCAATATTTTCTTCTCATGAGGCATTACACTTATCAAAACAACCAATTAATTCATCAATATCTCGGTCATCTTTGATCCCCCATCAAAGGGCTAAAGTGAGTTAGGGAATACATTTAAAAAATAATTTTTGTCCATTCGGTATTCACTATATAATGAAACAGTTACTCTCCTATTGGCTCAGGATGATACTTATAATTTTGATTGATTGATGGTGATCACGACAATGAGTTTGTGTTGATAATCTTATTCCCCCTGTCATGAAGTGTTGCTGTCACGTCTGGGTGTGACAGAGGGGACCTAGAGACAGTGATGCGGTATTTCTACAGTACTATTAAAAATTATTGACTATCAAAAATGCAGCTTTAAGTCGGTATTTCTCGAAAATCGGCATTGCTTGGCAAAATGCGCATAGACCCAGCATTTCTGCGGTATTCCTATGGCACGAATCCCACCCCATTTTTTGCTACTGTATTTATTTGTTAGCTCCGTAATTACAGCTTGGTAGCACAGTAGGTTATCCACCAGTCATCACTTTGAACCGCGCTTATCAACCACATGAAACTTTACTACGAGTAAATATCCGAGTACAGAAAAATCAACATTAACATAAGTCTCAAGTCCTCGAGAAGAAAAAAATACAAATAGGTGGAATCAAGTTTAAGAAAAGCAATAGAACATAACAGGCCAGCAGCTAGATCAAAGAAAATATCCGGAACAAATAGGGCAAATGATATATGGGCCGTCAAAGTCATCCAGAAATGTGGAGCAATAAAATGGAAAACGGGATCCCTAGGGTAGACACGGAGGAAAATACTGCACAGTTCAAGCTCCCCTTATGTAGTAATAAAAGCAAAACTTAAAGGGGTAAGAAAATATGGCATGTCCAACGCATCACCGGGACTATCTTTGAATTGATGGGATATTTAAAATACCGTTCCATCTGACAATATCATAATCGGAGGCTCCTTAGTGTTTGGTCTAGAGACCTCTGCAAGCTCCCTTCCACCCTAAAGGATTGATTTAGAGACTAGCTTATTATTATTTCGGAAATATCGACTTACCTTCCAAGTACCCGCCTCTAACATTTGCGCTAAAGTCAATTGATCGCCATTCCTCAAATCCAGCAAGTTATTAACTTCACCCAATAGCATATCCAAAAACCCCAATGTGCAAGCTCTCCATTCGATAATTACGTCATCTTCGGGCCCGAACAAAGGCACGACCTCAACATTGGGTTGGCCCGCTTTTTTTGCGTTTGCATGGTATGCCTGGATGCCCCTTTCCATCTGTGGTTGCTTCAAGGTCAAAAGTCCAGTGTCTATTAGAAGGCCGCCGTTACGATACTCCGGAAGACCAGTGAGAAGATGCTCGCCTGCCCACATCACCCCCATCAGTTTTGACATCGGAACCATAAGAGAATAGGTAAGCCATTGAGTGAGTTTGTGAAAGGGAACAATGCGTTCCCAACCCGGTGCAGGGGGCATTGAAGAACAGGGCCATGCATCGCCCAAAGAAACGCCATCAAACTGAGTACGTGATTGAGGCCAAATCGGTGCAAGTCCCTCCATCAAAACGTTCCATAATGTAGGAATTGGGATTACCGGTGTTACACCGAATTTTTGTGTTGTGGAATGTTGTAAAAGGTAGTCTAGAAATGCTGGTTAGGCTGGCATGTCAAATAGTCATCATATTTTGAGACGTACCAAGCATATTTCCAGGGCGCGAGTCTACCCCGAAAAAATCCTGATTGTCTAAAGCTTCTCCCAGCTTTATCAAAAGCGATGATCGACCCTCGAGGCCATCCATGGGATTACTATCTGAAATCTGCAGGCCTCTTGCAAGAATCTCAACGGTCAATCCCTTCAACGCCATCCCTACAGAGAATTATTCAAGGTCAGTCAATGTTGATTCCGATAATCGAGCTCATGAACGAAGCTCCAGACAGCTTGAGATTTATGGAATAGCTAGAAAAACCCACCATCAACCTGCTCTTTTTGCTCAGGATTGCTACTAAAAAGACCCTCTTTGAACATGTCTAAACTTGCTACAGCTAATCCTTCACTTCTGCGATATATTTTGCCATTGTCCTGAGACTTGTACTGCCACTTAGTGCCAGCGCCAGCATCAAGCAACACAGAAACTAGAAAGAGATCAATCAATCTTCTTGTTTGCTCTGCTGTATCCACACTCGATGGCCATGATTTTATCAATTGGTCGATTCGAGGCCGTCCGCCGACCTCAAAGTGCTGCCAGCGACCATGGGGAGGAATTGTGTGGTAGTCAGGTGCGTAATCTCTCTATATTTCCCGGTCCAGCACAAGCAAAATCAGTTATATACTCAGACAAAACGTAAAAAAAATGCCAGAGTGAAGAAATGGTACCTTTATAATTGAAACCACGTATTCCGCAACGTCCTTAAACTTTTCCATATCCACAGTAAAATTGGTCAACTGGTTTTTAAGAGCAGCCTCAATTACGAATTTCGATCGTTCTCTGACAGCATAAATACTCCTTAGATAGCCCGAAGGGTCCATACCTGGATCAGGCGCAGGAGGTAATTCTATCGAAGGGATTGCTGGCAATGGAGGGGAGGCATTTCCAGACGACGAAGATCTCCCTGGTTGACCTGTCGTGGGGGACCTGATAGTACTTGCCAGGGAAGTTTGAGAACCTTTCCTGCCGGGTTTACTTCCAGTGCTATCCGATGTGACGGAATTCGCCCTAGATCCGTTCTTCTTGGAGAAGAGACCCATCACCACTTGCCTTTATTTTCTTGTTTTGTTTGTTTCGTTTTTCGGTGATGGTGTCCCAGAGAAAGGGGGGGGCGGGAGAGAAAAGTAAGAAGATAGGACTCAATAGTAATTATCTATATTTCTGGTGGCCGCGTTGAGTGCAGGGGGAAAGTAGGAGAAGTCACGTAGTGGAAGCTGTGATATCACTTGTGGTAGAGGCAGCAGCAGCAAAGGAAAGGTTATGAGGGAACGGAAAGGAGGAGAGGAGGAGAGGAGGAGAAGTGGGAGAGGGTCCAGAAAGGGAGAACAACGACCAGAAGGGAAGCAGCGGCAGCAGGCCTAAGAGATGCGGCTGTGAATCAAGCAGATGCGCGGGGTTCCCAGCAGCAAGCAGGAGAGGATCTCCCCGGCAGAGTGCAGAATAGGTTCATCAATCTGCTCAACAGTAATACCTGATATTAAGGCAGATATATCCAACCTAGAAAATAGAAATACTTAGAGTCGAAGTTACACACCACTGTAATCAGAGCAGTAGAACAAGCAAATTTTTGTTGGAGGTTCTTTGTCAAAAGAGCATTGTAGCGGCCATAGGCGCTGATTGATGTACACTGCTAATCCGGTTGCTGCATCGCGCCGAAGAACGACGCCAGCTGCCACATTTCATCTAGGCATTTCGAATCTTGGGAAACTAGAGTGCATAGTTAGAGTGCATACATACAGGTTTGTATCGATGAATTGCCGAAATAGACGCGCCTGCAGACCGAGACAGAGAGGCCAGAGCACGAGCAGTTGTTTAACCAAGAACTTAGAACCCAGGAGGTTGTTTGGCGGGTAGCCACTTACTACTTTTATCCCTAGCCCACGACTAAGTAGGACTAGGCTTGATCGTTTAGACCTTCTCCTGACCACTCATTTAACTCCATGCCAGTGCAACGATGCAGCTTGCACCTCTCTGTACTATAGCGGCATTGCCAACTCCACTATTAGAGTATTTATACTCTACTCTACACCAAATAGAGTACATGTAGGCACATGTATTTACTCTAAGTACCTAGCGATGTGGACTAGAATTTCGGTTACGTGTACGTTAAATAATGCGTAGGTGAGAGTAGAAACTAGTATGCCTTTTGTCACTTTCTAGATGTCCCCACATGACCGAAATTCCAGTCGGCATCGCTAGTACTACATTGTATGTACCTGCATATGTACAAAAGTCATATGTCTGGAATTTATAAATTTGATGTGTTTATATATACAGTATGCACTCTATACATCATCGGCAACGCTTTGCAATTTGGTATCTAGATCTGAATACAGTCCGATATTCCTCCCCAAACTTCTCCTAATCCTTTTAAAAAAAAATCAACGATACAAGTAAACATCACGCAAAGTACAGCTGTAGGTCTGTACTTTATTGAGTTTTCTTACAGTATAATAAACGAGAAATAAACCTTGCTCGTTCAGTCGATTTACGACAGGGATTGTGAATCTTGTAAGAATGTAGGTACAGTCGTGAATCATGGCCGCGGGTTGTTGACGGATATCTCCTTTTGGTTTTGTTCGTTAACACGGTCCGGTGTCACTCGCCAAGTTCCAGTGAAGGACAGTTGTCAATACACTAGAACTTTATGTATTTGTGATATATAATTATACAATTACTACTGCAATCTTTGGCAATGCTGCACCATCACAGTAACACTGCCACACTTTAAAATACGGAGATAAAGCGGCACGTTCTCACAATGCCGTATCAGTTTTACCCCATTTCTAATCCTACTCTACTCTACATGTCCAGCAGAGTCTACCCTACGGCCGCGGGTCTACATATGTACATACAAGTAGGTACTCGGGGCAGGTAAAAAGTACCGGACTATGCAGGTTTTTGGTTCACCAATGGGCGCGCGTGCTAGGCGTGAACTACTGCAAAAAAAGCCCAGAGACAAAACTTGCATTGTCCGGTACTTTTTGCCTTCCCCGAGTACTCGGAGTCTATCCTTACGCCGGCAAAATACATGTAGAACGCCTTCCAATCCAGGGTTTACATGTAACTAACGACCTAAACGAGAAGATTAGTGCCACTACCAGAAAAGAGGCCCTTGCGCTCAACCTTCAATAGGTAATAGCACCGAGGCAACCGCCAGCTCATGAACAAGTATCATAACAATTTTGTTTGGACGTAACTTAACTCATATGTGTAGTAAATCCCAATACCTGTGACTTTACTCTAGAGTAGAGGACAGTAGAGAAGCGCAATAGATCATCACGTTATACACATATGCATTCAGGCAGAGTAGATCAATACGTTTGAACACTTCTTCAGTACAGCACTAATTTATTAGTTTCCAGAAGTGGTTTACACATACCAATTTATTGTTCTACATAATACTATATATATCCTCTTGAGATACACGCATACTTACACTCTCGCGGAAAAACACACATACATGTAAATTCGTAGAGTATATGGTGCAGCACGTATCAGATATAATCTACACGTTTCCATTCCTCACCTCCCACCGCCCCCCCCCCCCCCCCAAACCGCCAATGTTCATATACAGTACTCTATATATACAAGTACATACAGCCACAATAATAAGCTACAGTACCAAAAAGTAGTGGATCCAGTATCATATCTAGCAAAATACAGTACTGTTACTGGTATTGCTAGAGTAGAGTAGACTCCAGAGTACCTACATATACCTACATGTAGTATTTGCACCTAGCCTAACCTGATATTGTTGTAAGTACTAAGCCTTTCATTATATGGCACTTATCGAGTTAAAATAGAATCCTAACTACTATACCGTAGAGTACCTTATGTACTCTACATGTATGCAAGCAATCCGTTCCCGCAACCCTTCCAACCCATGAGCTCAAACACGACGTGTAAAAATAAATATAAAAAATAAAAAAAAACCCCCCGCTGTCGAAATCGGCCAATCCCTGATCACCATCATCCAACCGAAGCCATGATGGGTCTGTAAGTCTATCTAATATGTACATAGTAAAAGCTCTATTTGCGCGCGCGAGCTCGGGGCCTGATTGGTCGAGGGCAATGAACCCTGACCCACATGGCAACCAACATTGAAGAGGTATTAGTATAAAGTAGAGGGGCCCAAAGGTTTAGAGGTGGATGGAGGTCGATGGGGGCGAATGCTCCATGTGAGCTCCCCACATGTTCAACTTACGGTCGCGAGGTAGATGGGCCCGGGGCCACTACTAGCTAGTATACTGTATAGTACTAGTAGTGGCCCACCTCGTGTAGTTTCCCCATGGGTCATGTGACTTATTATTCTGAGGTCTACGCACCAAATACTAGTACTGAAGGCTCCACGCAAAGAAGGGAGCACGTGACCCATAGGATTGTCGGCATCGCTAGTAGTTAATAGCAATACCGCATAACTCGAAAAGTTGGCTAGATCAAAATTTCTTGTATGGGAAATTTTTAAAGCAGATCGATGCCATTCAACCAATCACTCAAGTGGTAATCCCTGGACGGAGATAGCCAGTTTTGGCGGTACATAGAAACTTTAGGCCAACAATCAATTTTGAAAAATGCTATTCGCCACCCAGCAAAGTGATCCCTGCAACCATCAATTTTGACCAAAACCGATAGCTGGCCTAAAGTTTCTATTACAGCTCCAGCTAATGGTAGTGATTGATGCTCTCCGTCAACAATTCAATCCATTATATTCTACTTTCCACCTATATTACTTTCTCCCTCCCAATTTCCAGCTCCACCCCACGTAGTATAATTGATGCTCTCATACCAGCAGTGTCATGTTTGCAGCCCGCTCCCAATTTTTGTTGTGGGCTGGTTGCTATGCAGGATTAGGGTTCCTCGCTCTCGACCAATCATATGCCCAAACGTTTGAAAAAACCATAATCCAACTACACTGGCATGTGGTCTAGAAGAGGCTAACCCTAAGTCTGTGTTAGCAGCTCTGATCTGATTAGATTAGCTAGAGTAGATCGTCTTACACCTGATAATCGACACGTGATACATGTAGGTACCTACCGTACTTTACGCGGCAAGCTTCATCACCTCACCACCACCCATCATCAAAATGTCGTTTGCCGCAGCCAACAAACGTCTACTCAAAGAATACAAGGCCTTGCTTAGAGAGTCGCCGGAGGGCATTGTCGCCGGTCCAGTTGACGAATCAAATCTTTTTGAATGGGAGTGCTTGATACAAGGCCCTGACGAAACCCCTTTCGAGGGTGGTGTTTTCCCAGCGACACTAAGCTTCCCAAAAGTATGTTCACTCTCAGCCTCAGAAGGGTCCGGTAATATGTAAAAATGTGGATTTCAAGCGCTAATAAAACTATTATACATAATATCAGGATTATCCGCTAAATCCTCCAAAAATGAAATTTACTTGCGAAATGTTTCACCCTAACGTTTACAAGGACGGCACCGTATGCATCTCAATCCTGCATTCCCCCGGTGACGACCCAAACCAATATGAGGATGCCAGTGAACGTTGGTCGCCCATCCAAAGTGTCGAGAAAATCCTCATTAGTGTGATGAGCATGCTTGCCGAGCCAAACGACGAGAGTGGAGCGAATATCGATGCCTCAAAGGTTTGGAGGGATAACAAAGAGGAATACTCGAGGAGAGTTAGACAATGCGCTAGGAAGGTTTTGGGACTGTGAGACTACAGTCCGTTTTCTTTTATATCGAAGGGTCAATCAATGGGTATTATTTATGGAATTCTGACTGTATCTTGGGTCAATTGATTTGTATTCAAAGGAGCATTCCAGAGAAAAGCTTACGATGGTATTTGAGGTCAATCATCATGAGTCCTCTTCTTCCTTCTCCTCCTGGCCATCATCCTGGTCCGTCTTCCTGATTTCCTGATATCTCCCACTAGTTTTCAAGGGGACATACATCTCCTCTATCATTGTCCGTGGCCCAAACTCAGACTTTCTCCCCATTGCTTGAGACTTAATAAAACAAAGTTCGCGACCAGCCATGAGCCACATAAATGCCTGGGTGCGTTCTGCATGCCACATATAATGTGCTGCGGAGGCTCTGAGGAGACTCCAGTACGAAAGGTTGGAATCTGCGTTCAGGACCAAACGACTGATGACTGGGTCCTTGAGCAAGTCCTTCGGGGGCATTATCTCCTTGAACTGACTATAATGACTTGAAACATTGCTTTTATACCCACACTTGGAGTTCGCTGCCACCCTCCATGAGTTATACAAAGTGCGAAATTCGTCTCTCAGATGGGATAATGTTTTGCGCAATGGCTCTCCCATCTCTCCTTTTGCCAATTTAGACTCGTTATTATAAAGTTCCGACAACATCGGGTCAAACTTCCAGGTCCCTCCAAAACCTTTGTTGAACGCGATCTTCATTTCCTCCACTTTCTGCTCAGTGACAAAGCGCAACCGATCAATCACATTAGTGCTATTTCTCAAAACGTCTCCCTTGGCGTCGGGGTTTTTGTACGCAGGCGGCGGAAACCTCGAACGCTTTTGTACATGTTCTCTTGTCGAAGGGCGGACCGATAGCCCCTGTTTTGGAGCATCGACAAGGAAAGAACACATTATCGCTATTTTGATGGTTTCTGGGTCTGAAATCCCCTTGTGGTAACAAACTCTTTCCCATGCAGCAGTAAAACGCCCCAAGAAGTCTTCCCGGAGGGAGTTCGCTATTCCGATTCTCAAAAAGCGATTGTAAAAATCTGGCTCGTGTGGCTCTAGATCTTCCATCCGTTCTTCCGACCTCTCAAATTCTGCTTCAACCAGTTCACGGTATTCGTCAAATGTACTGACACTGTTTTGGAAGGATGCGACTACACGTTCATCCCAGCAAACCCAGGGCTGGTTACCGTCACCAAGCAGAAGTTAGCCAGGCAATGATAGAGAAGTAATCGACTCCCATAACCAATTCAACAAAAATTCTCACCTTGTCGCCGTCAAAGTCTCCTCCTGACAATAAAGATGCAAGACTTCTGTTACCTTTAACAGAGAATACGATAACATCTTGTAACTCTCTCAACTTTGGGGAGTGGTAGTCCTGAATATCAACTGCTTTAACCTAAGATTTCTCGATTAGACTCGTCAAGTTTTATGCAGGGACCAGAATGCCCACTTTTTGTATGTCTGAAGGTAACTGGGCCGGCTCTCGCGCTACAAGTATATCGCCAAGTATGACAGTCGTCCGCCTCATTGTTTTTGGGTCTAGAATCCCATTGGAGAACCTTAGGGATACCTCGCCCTCCTTCAATGTACATGTTGGATCCGCCACACAAAGGAGACGTGTTGAATGGGGAATTCTTATGTGCAGCCTTTTTTTCAGATTTGTACAGTGCTGATCGATATATGACGAGACCTGCGTGTACAGGTATTGGCACTCGCGCACCGAAAACCCGCTCTATAAGCTCTATTAATCTCACATGTTATTACGTGAGGGAGGGCACCATCTTACTTCAAGTAGTAGTATGGCAATCTCGTGTGTATTATTTGGCAGGGCGCCACAAGTTGGCATACATGTAGTTTTTGAACTAATTCGTTCCCTTGCCAAGCCTCCATGGTCGTATAGCCACTTTCGTAACTGGACGGGTTCATCGATTGTCTGGAAGAGCTCATTAAGGTGCCCTTCCAGATGTTCTTCCAGAAGCTCTTTCATTACGGAGAAAGGCACACCACGATCAGCAAGGATTGGAATCAACTGGACATTGATATTTGCTGGTTTCGGGTCGTGCGATGAAGCGAGAACGTCCAACGTTAACCTTGCCCAGTCATTATCATTCTCATGACCCTCGTATTTCAGTTGTGAGTCAGTTTTGACGTTTATATAGAGCTCTTCTGAGTTCCAGTCGCCGTCAGGATCCACCATCCAGACACCTTTAGCACCGCCTATGCGCGCTTGAACAGCTGTTGGGGTTGACTCAGAATCAAGCTCTCGACGGACCATTTTCATCAGCGCCGGAGAGATGATAGAGCAGCCGTCATCCATCACCTCACCGATAGGAGATCGAAAACCGTTGACAAATTCAATCATTGAGGGGTTGACGGTAACGGTAGGGGTTCCACCGGAGAATCCTTAGGAGTTTCAGCACAATATCCATGGGTATATGCAAGAGTACCAACCTAAACTTATTCGTGACCAAAACTTTGAGACCGTGTCTTTCAAGTTTTTTCCTTGGAGGGGAATATGCCACTCCAGTAAATCACGAGCGCTCATTTTGTGCCTCAATTTCCTATGGTCGTTTATAAACCCTAATGCCTCTAGTTCCTGCTCATCGATGTTTTCTCCAATCCCAACACCCTCTATAGCGAAAAATACCGCTTGATTAAAATATTTCGCACTGGAGTTTTTCGTACTGTCCTGGGGATGCTTGATGTAAAAACACTTCCATCTTCTATTCAGGAGTTCTAACTCTTCTTCCACCAACCAATCGATGATCCGGGCACGCGCTTTTTCAGACTCATCAGAGAGCTTTTGAAAAGATGGAAGCCGAAGATGTAGAAATCTATCAGACCCAAATCGATTGAAGAATCGATTTCCACGGACTCTTAGTAGTGGATTGAGTGTGATACGTAAAGGGATCTTAGATTCTGAACCCATATTTACGGTGTCAAGGTGGACCGACCCCGTGAGGTAAGTACTGTCGAGCCATCCGGATTTGTGCTTTAAACTCATCCAAATAGCTTCACTGGTCCTTTCCAGAAGCTTCGCGGTGTCTGGAAACCGAGTCAAAATTTTCCACACGTCATTATATTCTTCTGCATTGAAGAGATCATCACAGAAGCCATTGAGATAGTCACAGATGGTACTGTTCTGGATTTTCTGGTGCAGAGCTACTCGAGTGGCTTCCCACTGCACGGGAAAAGGAAGCGTTGGTAAAGGATGCGCCGCTGGCTTCAAGGCGGGATGATCTGTTTATACACTCGGTATTAGATAAATGAATGAGGAAAAAGAATCCCACACGGCCCCAGCTAGGAGGTTTTCATCTTGAAACGGTATTGTATTATGATGAAGGCCAGTAATGTATTATTATTAACATGCATTTGTTTTCCTAACAGAAAAAAGAAAGACCGCACAAATAACACACAAGATATGGATACGAATGTTTTCTTATAAGAGAGTTTGCATGGGATGAACTCACTCATAACCTCGTCCTCGGAACTGGCATCTATTGAGCCATAATCATCGTCATGGTCTTCATCTTCATCGTTACTGGCGTTAAGATCGCTTCCCGGCCCCACAAAGGGCACTCTCTCTCCTCGCGCTCCCTCTCCCTCTGGCTGTCGAGTGATTGTCGCCCTGCCTAGGCCACCCCGCAAATCATCAACGGGAAGACCCGAAACCTCATCAAAGGCTTTCTCCTCGTCCTCTTCGGGTGTCAGGTCTCCTTCTCTGTTTGAGGGAGAGTCTGGGTAGGATACAGATTCTTCCTCAAGGGGTTCAGCCATCTTTCGAATGTCATCCTCATCATCATCTTTTCCATTTGCATCTATACCCATATATCCCGATCCACCATTTGCTAAATGCCTGAGAGAAAGTTCATCCTGTTTTGCGAGCATAGAAAGCCGATTGCTTAGAGTGGTGGGGTCTATTTTAACATCATCGATGTCTGTTGTTTCACTATCGAGATCCCCATTGTACACCTCCTCGGTTTCAACCGCGGATAGGCGTGGAGTCCGAGTCCTCGGCTTGTTATTAGCACTGGCCCTTACGGTTCGGGTTTTGTCGACAGACGTATTAGAGTTCCTCGAAGAGATATAATCTTGTCCGATTTTATTGTAACCACTTGAAGCATTGGAACATCGATGGGTCTCAGGCACCGTTCCAGGGGTCTGTTTTAATAGACGCGGTCTATGCCTGCCGGTTCCTCCCGATCCCGATGAACGGAGATATGATGTTCTCTGGATAATATCAGAATTGGGGTATATGTTTTCTATGAATTGGTGTCTTTGAAAGTTTTCGCTGAAACCTCCGCTTCCTGGGAGATTTGAGCTTGAGGCCGGCTCAAGCTCAGGTATCTGTTGAACACGGTTTGATAAGGGTGGTGTATCGGAGCAAGAATGAAATGAGTCATCATCCGAATCAATGTCCGTTATTGATCCCCCGGCGGACTCATCTTCGCTGAGGATGAGCTTCTCGCGGTATTGGGATAGCTTTTCAGCGAGTGATGACGTTCTACCATGGCGGTCCTGCCGTTTGCTATTCGTTGGCTGGTGTTTATCCCAGTTTAAAAGTGGAAGTACCGATGTATCCCTATCACTTGAGAAGTCTATAGACGTAGACAACTCAAACTCCAAGATTTTGTCAAACTCAGTCAGAAGATTTTTTGTGGTGTATTTTCCTTTCCCAGTTTTTCCTGGCCCGTTCAAAATGGTTTCAAGCGTATCTATGGCACTGTGTATCCTCTCTGGACCCAATTTTAGAAGGTCTCTCAGTTTCTCGACATATGGAAGTCCTCTCGTCTTTTCCGAAGGCATTGGGAAGTTAAAACGTTCGTGTAGAACGTCCAGAAAGCTATACAAGTCATCTCTGCCTTTAGTGTTGGCCACTGATGTCAGGGAGGGGTAACTAGGATTTCGATAGTGTGAGGCCGCCATTTTTTTGTCTCGGTGTAGTCGCGAAAGATGATTGATATCTATTCCCGAAGATACGCATCAATATCACAACCAGTACCATGAAGATGAATAATCAAAAACGTGGACTCACTCACCACTCTTGAAGATCTTTTCAATTGGTAAATCAGGAGGAGGATTGAGGATAGCAAGGCGGAGGAAGAAAAAGAAATCAGTGGCAGAGACAGACCCTAGGTATATTGAATTTGTGGAAAGCGTCTTCGAAGAGGAGAAACGCGCCCCATTATCTACTCTAGACGATTGATATATCTAACCTAGGGTGGGAAAACCGCTGCACAGTCTAGCCTAGGGATCGAAGGGGTTTTTTTCTTCTCTTTCCCTCTCGCTTACTTCCGCAGAAGGCTTGCAGCTGCAGCAAAGGGTCGAGTTAGCTATGCCTGTAATGGTTTGTTTGTCGACAGGGAGGGCGATTCCCACCACTCTATCGACGATAAATATATTGATCGAGGCGTTGATTTGTTGAGGTTATTGCACGGTGCAGGGATAGTGACAGGCATAACACGGGATGCACAGGGGAAAGCAAAAGAAACATCAAAAGTACCGGGAAGGTACAGAACTGGAGTTCTCTCAAGTAGTACAGTAGAACGGTAGCACAGTAGAACGGTAGCATGCCTGAAGGAGAAGCGGGGTAGTTACCCTGGAGTGTCTCAGATGCTGCCTGCATACAGAGGAACATTTTGTTCTTAATTCTGTCAAGAGACTACTCTCTCGGTCTCGATAAGAGTACAGGTATTTGAGGCCAATGAAAGAGTTGGGTTATGGACGTCAAGGGCAAATTACTGCAACCATCAGACAGGACCCGCTGCCAGTAGGTGAGCGACTGTATTTTACGGCCTCATCTCCAACAATCAGAAAAGCACTTGGCTGGAGCATTGTGTTACACCACATCCCCGTCTCGACGGCTATGTATACACTCCCATGTGATGTGGTGTGTGATCGGAGGAGTAATCATGTTGATGTACCTACTTCATGGCCCCAAGGCCTACTTCATGGCACCTGAGGTACAGTCGCAACTCGATATGCCGGATCTCAATACGCCGGATCCCTTGCTATCCCGTACGAAATCCTCTGGGTTTTGGTTTTTTTACTGCAAAATCAATTTGCTATCCCGGATTTTTTGCTATCCCGTATGAAATCCTTCGAATCTTGGCAATCCGGCATATCGAGTTGCGACTGTACATATGGCTCGAGAAGCTATGGGGGGTAGGTGTGTAAACTTCGGCGTTTTTTTAAAGAATCGGCCAATCAAACTTATAGAAATTGGCCATAATGGTACTAGCGCCTAGACTAACCCTGGCATTTTCTCAGATTCCCAAATTTCTCTGAAGTTGACACACCCGCCCTCTACCCGCTGGGTGTGTAGTGCGCCATTTTTCAGGCATTCATACTTTCCAGGCATCCATACCATTCATACTCGCAGCCCAGATTATTTCTTCCACGAACGAGTCCGGGCGACGACAACACAAGAGATCCCTGGAAGTATGAGGGTTTAAACGACACCAATTTCTCTTATCAATTGTTCTTCCCTAGCCTACTGTCTACATACTTGGTTCGGATTAAGTAGTACTCAAAGAAACCCTAACCCTGGTAGTATATTTCCTCTATGCACCTCACCCACCTTGGATAAGGCATCCATGTTTAACAGCTTGAAACCTCAAGTGCTCTACCACTAGCCATTGATGACTAGTTTATGCCGAGTCATGAAAGACGTGTTCCAATCGCCTCAGTGGGCTCTGTAATATACGTGTAGTCAGTTGCAGTTTGCTCGCTGTGTATGTATGTATGTATGTAGTTTCATCACACCCGAGGCAAAGATGATTGCATATCCCAAAAGCAGTTGAATTTATCCAGATTCTTGGGCCGGTATCGAGGGCCGGTTTTAAGATTAAAGGTGGGGGTAGGTGGAGGAGCGGTGGGGTGCATGATTGGACTTCTGGCGGGTGATCATCAATTATCACTCATGTTTGCACGGGCCAATGAGAGATGTCTCCGGGTGTCTCAGATAAAACTCTTATTGGGATTACTAGTAGAAGTTCTGAACAGGCAGTTTAGTTATTTATTTGTGCTATGAGCTTCGCCTTTTATTGATTATTTTAGGCAATTGATTCTCTAAACCTTCGAGAGTTTCTGGTTGGTCAATTAAGCTGTCAGGTCAAATCACGACGCAAAATCTCAATCACACCACTACCTAATCTCAGCAGCAGAAAAAACCAGACCTCTAATAAATTTTCCCCCTAGGAAGAGCAGCAGACGTACCTAATACGATACAGATATCCCCCCACCACCCAACCACCCCTACTCCGTCCTCCTCCATTTCACCTCCTCCGTGCCCACCACCTCCTCCTCCGCCTCATCTCCCTCCTCACTCCTCGTCCTCACCGTCCCCGCGCCTGGGCCCAGAATCCTAAACCCCCCGCTCTCGCTCTCGCCCTCCCCCCCTCCACATCCTCAAACCGAAACTGGTCCACATTCTCCGCCGTGATCCAGCCGCCCTCTCCCGGGAAACCCTCCAGCGTGGCCCCAGCGCCCCCTTCAAACATAACCTGCCCGTCCATGCCCTCGTCGTCGCTCCCGCTCGCGTCCGGGTCCGGGTTGAGGTTCGCGCAGTCGCTCAGCCCCTTAAAGAACGCGTCGACGGTTGTGTCCTCGCTTTCACCGTCGCCGGGAAGCGCGGTCAGCTCTAGCATGTCGTCGTCGTCGAAGGCCTCGTTGTTGGATGTCTGGGCGGCGGAAGGGGAGAGCGCCAGCTGCATGTAGATGCCTTTTCCGTGAGGGATCCGTTGGATGGCGTGCAGGGTGACGGAGGTGTAGGGGAGCTCGACGCCGACGGTGAGGGAGGGATTGTAGAGGATTAGGTTCCTGTAGAGTGTTAGTTAACTGGTTGGTCTGTATGAGGGCGGGGGTGCGGGGGTGTGTGTGTACTCGGAGGTGACCCAGATGTCGATGCCGGGCACGATGACTTCGGATTCCGGAGCATCTTTGTGGTCGCCGAAGATGGGGAGAAGGGAGGCCTGCGCGGCGGCGAGGACGAGGGTGGTGGATTCGTTGCGGAAGTGGAGGACGGGGGTGGTGAACGAGGCCGGGGTTGCGGATTGGTGTGTGGTGAGAGGGGTGTATTTGGCGGCGTCCGGGACGGTGCGGATTATTGTGAGAGGCATTGTGAGGTTTGGTATGTCGAGCGGGTTTGGGGGAGGGTTTTGGTGTGTGGACTCGAGATGTGATGTAGGGTTGAAAGTGTGGTGTGGAGAGTGTAGGATTCGGGTGTGGTTGACGTTGGCGGGGGGGGGGGGCGTGAAGGAGCCGCTGTAGATCGGGCTTGGCAGGGCTGAGGGAAAGGATTGGAATGACGGGTTTGCGGGCGTCACGAGTACTTTAGAGGCTCGCTAGCGGTCAAGTTGTGTCATGGGCCAAGGATCAAGGAAGGAAGGGAAGGGAAGGGAGGGAGAGAACCAAAGAGACGAGACGAGGAAGGGGCCATTTTTTTTTTTTTGTTTAATTCATTGATTGAGGGAAGGGGCCATCTATTCTTGTGGTGATTATTATATTTGGAGATCTGATTTGACTCATATAAATAAATTAACTGATTACAAGCTAGAGAGAGGTATGTAAATACATATGTACTTTAGATAGATGCTCTTATAAATAACAGTAATATACTATCTATACACATAACACAAGTCTAGTGGCATTCTAGAAAGCCCTTCTCATCATCATCGTCGACATTATCATCAGCATCATGAGAGGTTAGCCACAAGTAGAGCGTCGAAGAGAAGAAGAAGTATGTAGATTCAAATAGTGCACTGGCTCGTATCTCATCCAAGCATCATCAGGCGGCCTTCCTTACAAATCTAACACTCCCCTCCCCTCCCCTCCCCGCGCCGGAGAAGATTTGAATGGATCGCATTAACAATCTTCACGGTGCAGGAAGGCTCCAGTGAATATCTCCATCCCAATCTCCGGAAGGCATTTATTCGCCGGTACCTTGGTTGAAAGTGCATCCTCTCAATCAGGTGATTGTCTGACTGACTGATTACATGTAGCCAGCTGTGTAGCCGCGTCACACCCGTTCGCCGGCAACACACAAAAACGTCAACTCCAGCAGACAGAAGCTAGAAGCAGCCTGTATGCAGTATGAAGTACTCGCGCGAGTAGTTGTTGTTGCTGTTACTGCTGCTGTTTCTCTCTGTCAGCCACCCTGCTGAAGCTGCCGTGAATACCGAGGCCATAGTCACAAGTCGCTGGCTGGTTGGCCCTCTCCACATCCACCCCCCCCCCCCCTGCTCTATTTTAAGACAGCACCGACTGCCTGTGCCACTGCAAGGCACACAGCCCGACGCTGCTTGATTCTGTGAATCTCCCCCACCTCTCCCATGGATGAATCCCTGTGCAGATATTGGACAATCTTCCTTCTAGAAGCACATATCGCTCCGTACCTGCGCCCGCTGGGAGGGAGTGTGGGTGGGAGGGAAGGATCCATCTCACCCGCTTACCTACCATTCATGCATTTTCCGCAGCGGCAAAAGATGCCACTGCCGTATTGTATTGTATTGACCTTTCTGGCGTAGTCAACTCGCTGTTTATGAAAGTGGCCAGTTAGCTAGCCAGCTAGCTAGCAAGACAGCCAGTGAGCTACCTAGATAGCTACATACCTACATACCTAACTACCCCCCCTGGTGATCATGCATAGTAAACGCCCGCTATAGAAACTCATGACCTCATGAAACTCCCACTTCGCACATACTCTATCTGGACATCTCTTAGTCACAGAGTCAGAGGAGATACCATACATCATACCTCTACGGGGTGGTGGAAGGGTGTGACTCGATGGATGGCAGCTGGAGAGGGGTGGGCTATATAAGCCTCTGCTTTTCTTCAAGTGTAGATAAAAGCCTTCTTCTTATCCTCTGCACCTGTGCCTGAACCTGCAAAGCAAAGCAAAGCAAAGCAAAGCAAAGCAAAGCAAAGCAAAGCAAAGCAAAGCGAACAAGCAAGCAAGCAATACAAACACCACTCTACTGCGCCTGTGATCATCAGTTGATATCTCCTTCCTCCAGCTCTAAGCTCTAAGAACCCCACTCTTAGTAGAGCATCCAGCTCCCAAGCAAAACCGCAAGAGCTACACCACACAAACTCCAGATAGCCTTCCTCCTACTTCCCCACCTCATCTCTATCTCTTATTACCACAGCCTCTAACACCCCGCAAAGCGCAAAGCGCAGCAGCGACAATGGTGTTCCCAATCCTCGGAATCATCATCGCCTGCCTGTCCCTCCCGCTCGTGATCTACGCTGGCGAGCGCACGATCCGACGCACCATCACTAGGCCACAACTCTTCCGGTCCGTATCGGCACCACAGAAGCCGTCTGAGCGGCTGGTGGGTAAGATGGCAGAGGGCCGGCCAGCAACACCAAGGCGAAAGACGACTTCGTCCGTGAGTGAGGAGGGTGTAGCCAGGGCGGATACGAACGCAAGTGAGGCGTCGTGGTTGTCGACTAGTACGGCGGAGACCTATGTCAGGGGGATGAGTCTGGAGAAGGTGGGGTTGGATTAAGTGGTGGTGGTGGAGATGATGGTTGGTGGGGGTTTGAGGATTTATGGTTGAGTTGGGTGGTTGGTTGACTTGACTGGTTTGGCTGATTAGTTGCCCGGTTTGGGTGATTAGTTGGTTGACTTGGACTGGTTAGGCTAGTCGTGGATGGTTGGACTACTACTGTTTCTGTTACTGCTACTATTGCTACTACTTGGCACACCGCCGTAGTTGGGTTTCTTATGTCTGATTTGCCGCTTTTTTTCTACTTCTACTTTATTACGGTTTGCATAACGAGTTGGCGTTTTACTTGTATCTTGGCCCCGGGCCTCTTTTTTTCTTTTTATTTCTTTTTATGTTTCTTTTGTCTATTTTCCTTGTTATCACTGCATGATTTGATGGTTTTTTGTAATCGCTCTAGCTGTTCCACTATTTCACATCACGCCTTGTTTTTTACACGTATTTGTTTTGTGTCTTTTTATTATACTTCAATTTGGTTATGACTCTTCTTAGCATAATATATGAGTTTTTTTTTATCCCTGGTTGCATCGTTATGTTTCTTGAGTCTAGTACTTTTCTTCACTTATTCCATTCCTTCAATAAGTCTTTTGAGACCTTGTCATTACCGTAGACAATATTGATTACCGTGTCCGCGTATCCCATAAACTCTAAATACAAACTTAATTAAACTCTCCATCTCCCGTTTCCTGTCAAAAAAAGGCTTTTCTCCCCACATACTCTAGCACAGCCCACACTCTCAGTACATAACCGATTTTCAAAGGGGCCACCAACTCGCGACCGCACACACAGCCTGATCGACTCCAGGCAACTGTGTAACTGGTGAGAAATGTCTTGCCTGCCTAATCTACATAGAGTACCTACACTCACGGCGGGTCCTGTGTTTGCAGTAATTTAGCCTTGGCGTCACAAAGCCAACTCTACTACCTACCGCCATAACTCGAAAAATTGGCTAGATCAGAATTACTTGTATGGGATACTTCTGATGTAGATCGATGCCATCCAACCAATTATTCAAGCGGTAGTCCCTGGACGGAGATAGCCAATTTTTCGAGTTTTGGCGATATTCGCCTCTAATCATTTCCCTAATCACTATCAGATAGGATCCGCCGTTATTCACCCCCGTGATTATGAGTACGGACCAAACTGTTCTACAGCTTACCCTCAAAAGAACCAGAAAATGCAAGTAACTGAAACAGGGATTATTTGTATGAGAGAACTAGGGTCCATGAAATATACAAGGGTAAGATACTGGGAGTAAGAAACACGGTTATAAACCGGTTATAAACTCAGGTCCAGTTGAGAGGGAGTAAGATACTGTGGCAGGGTTAGGGTTATTCAAGCAATAACATAGGAAGAAGGCGAGAAACACAAGTCCGTTCCCACTGGCACATTTGCAGACAAGGGCATATACAACTTTCTAGTGGACTGTTGAAGAGACACCCGCATTTTTTGGCTTATGTCATCCAGAGTATCATGCAGTTATAAACACCAGGTTCCAACAGCTCGAGTATTTTGCCCTGTTTTAAACACGTTCTCGAGTATCTCACGGGACCCTGGAGAGAACGACGCCACTCCATACAAATCATCCTTGCCCTGAGCAACTGAATTTTCTGGTTCTTACGCTGGTAAGCGTGTACATACACCTGCTGAATACTGTCGTTCACGGGGTATTGACGGGCACTGGGTGTTGACGAACAAACCAAAAAAGAGACAGCCAAGCCAAGTTTTGCCTGCAATCCGTCAACACCCAGTGTCCGCCAATACCCGTGAACGACAGTACCTGCAGGAACCGCGGTACTCTCTCCGCGGCGCCGCTCCCTTTAGTTAAGCTTTCCTGCCACAAGGCTACAGCTACTCATTACAACCCCACAAAAGAGCATCGCCACCACTATGCAGGAAAAGCCTCTCAGCCCCCCCGTCGCCGATCTTCCGGCATCGCAACAACGAAAAACGTGGGGTTCAGTTCCTTTTGTTGTTTCTTTGCTTGTTTGCACGATCCCCCCCCCCCCCCCCCCCCTGGCTAATTTGCAATCTGATCATTGACATTGGGTCTCTTGCCGCCGTCTTTGGGGGCTTGGGCTTGAGTTTCGGACCAGCTAGCTTTTGCGCTGCGCGTTTTCTGGCCTGTAGACTAGGGGGTCAGTCAGGGAAGTAGTATCTACAGTTCTATCCTCATGATATGACTGGCGTGACCTAACGTTCATCAGCGCGGTTAATGCCGTAACAATGCCTCACTATGGAACGCATATTGAAGATATTATAGCTTGCCTACGACCTCACTCGTAGAGAAGAGGACAACGAAGCCGGCTGTTCCATGGACGGCTTTTCACATGGGTTGTCAGGTTGAGGAGGTTAGGCTCTTGACTGAGGGTTGGAACCACGCTGTCGGTAGTCGCGGTTGCCGTTGTGGGTGTTGCTCTTTCTCTCCGGGGTATGAGATAGTTTTGAGGTGATGTGTATCGGACGGGCTTTACCATTATGCCATCGAAACCCGGAGATGCAGCCAGCAAGCGGTTAGAAGATTCCCAACCCCAGGCCATCCTCTCATCCATTGGCATTGCCATTGCCCAGTTAGAATGGAGCAGAAGCATAGGGGCTAGATGGCTAACAACTTGCTCTGCCCACTGCCAACGCTTCGGTCGTTGAGTTCAACCCCCGTTAAACGTCATCCAGGAAAGTAAGAATTACTGCTCCTGGGCGGGTAAAATTGGGGGCCATTCGCTCTGCTTTCCTGTTGTTGATTCCGTGACATGTTAGGTTTAACTTAGGGCACACCACGATGGATGTGGTTTCTTTTTTTGCCGGCCGACGGCAATGGAAAGTGCTGTTATGGACAGCTCAGAGGACGATCAATTGTTCGATATGCCGGCATTCATAGATACTTACGTTGCTTTTAATCCCGGTAGTCCGGCTTTTCGTACATGAGACGAACACCGCCGGCATTGCCCGGAGAGTCGGTGCTCACCGCCGGGCAAGATATGCCCGCCCAGAAGATAGAGATAGCCGCCCCCGGCGGTATATATCCCGCAAGAGACAAGCCAATCCAATCTAACCCTCCACGGAGTGGCTCTCAAGATACCCTCTCTTGCGTTGTACTCGATATGCCCCCACATTTGTGGCAGCCGTTGCTTGCCTGATATGCGGCCGGCCGAATGACGGCAAGACCGGACGGGCCAGGCATTTGATATAGGAGGCTTTTTCTGTACCTGTGGTTTAGGCTTTTATCAATTTCTGATCTTGTTTATCTAAAGGGACTACATTAATGGATCCGGTGTTTTAAGATGTGTGTGCGTTATTTCGAGTGTTAGCCTGTGATCCAGACGTTGTCTGGAATTTGCAGACAGAAGTGGTTGAGCAGTTGAGAGATAAATCGCTTCTCTGAACGTGTTTGGAATAGACAAATATTAACAATTTTGTATTCCCATCCAGTTTATTCCTATAATACATATTTCAAATTACAACCATAAATACCCTATTAATATGTAGTTTATAAACAAACGTCACCCAATCTTACACTCTCTACTCTACATAGGGACCTTGAAACCTCCCTTCACCAACTTGCTAAATACATTCTCCGGATCCCACTTCTTCTTCGCCGCCTGCAGGGTCTTGACATTTGCGGCGCCGTAACCCTCGATCACCTCCGCGTCTGGGTCCGCATAGTTCAAATATCTAAAAGATTTAGTCAGTCTCCGCGCCCACCAGTTTTGGTTTACTCTTAAGGAACACTCACATATAAGGATTAAACAACCCCCGCCCCTTCGCCAGCTCCCGCGCCTGATCAATCACCTTCGCCGCAACCGCCTTAACAGTCACATCATCCGTCGTATTTGTCCAGCGATAATTAAAGTTCAGGCCTGTGTATCTCCATCAGCACATGTCTTCTTTCCAGTCAACAACAAAGCATCCGAGGGAACCTACAAGTCAGCACTCCCTGCGAGTCGTCCAACCCAATACATTCCCGCCGCGCACCGCACCAGCGGCAATCATGCTCGCCGACAGCGGCTGATACGCCACAGAGGCCTGGAAGCCCGTGATGGTCGTTGTGAGCGGGGAGTTGAGAGCTTTGAAGATCGCGTAGATGTCCTTGTAGAGCGAGGCGTCGGCGACGATGGTTAGTGCTTGGAGGTAGTGTCTAGGTGTCAATGATCGATATGTCAGCACAACCACCCCTCCAAAGTTCAAACCGGGGATGCATCAACGAACCTCATCCCATACACATCCCCCGCGCCCAGCTCTTCCGTGGCGCCGGTGAAGTTTGTGATCCGCGTAGTATCTGTGAACGCCGGGATGTCGAAAAACGGCTCCAGCGCCGCCGGCGGGGACGTCACCGGGTCGCTCGAGAAGACGTAGTAGGCGGCGACGTTGTAGCCGGGCAACGACACGAACGCGGGGATAACATGCGTCTTGATGTCGGTATTATTGACAGCATAAGCGGCCGTGGCATCAAAGAGCTCGTCGAAGCTGCTCTCGAGGTAGTAGAGGGACCCCGCATAAACGCCCGCGCTGGCGTATGTATACAGGTCGAAGCGGGTGACGATGCCGAAGTTGTTGGTGCTGCCCTTGAGCGCCTTGAAGAGGCCGGGGTTGGTCTGGGCGTTTGCGGAGACAATGCGGCCGTCACCTAGAACAACCTCGTAGTTCTTGACATTGTCGCAGCCGAAGCCCCGCTCGTTGGAGATGTACGAGATGCCCCCGCCAAGTAGGTACCCGGAGACACCGACGCCGGTCATGCGCCCGCCCACCACGCTTAGCTGCCGCGCATCGAGGTACTCGTAGACTTCGTCCCAGTGTAGGCCTGCGCCGACCTCGACGTAGCCGCTCTTTGCGTTGAGGGTCTTGAGCTCCGAGAGGGAGATTAGAACGCCCTTGTTGGTGTTGGCCCAGCCGGCGTTGGCGGTGTGGCCGCCCCCACGGATGGCGAACTCGACCTTGGAGAGGGTGAGTATTTTGACGGCGAGGGAGACGTCGGTCGCGGAGGTTGGGGTGAAGATACAGGTGGGGGAGAGGATCGCAGTTGCGGCTGTTTGTGGAGTGAGCTTTTAGGGCACAATTTCAGATATTTACGGTCTCATATTGGGACTTACACCAGTATGCATTCTCTTCGCCGTAGCTGGTGGAGGAAGGATATGCGACTTTGCCCCAGAAGAGGCCAGTGAGAATTGCGCACTGCATATAAAGAATCGGATCAGCGACATGGTCACTCCAACATGTCTCGAACAAGAAAAATTGGCAAAAGCCAGCTATCTAGATATATTACTGACCGTAAGGATATTCCCGTAAGAGCTCACAGAGGCCGATATCTCTGTAGGGATCGAGGCAGCGGTAATAGCAGCGCTATCTAGCGTTTCCGCTGCAGCTGTAATGTAGGCCAAGAGGCCTCCAGCTATGAATAGCGTCGAACGTACAGATTTGCCAAGAAGATGCATCGTGGGGAAGATTAAGAACAGATGCAGGCAGAGTCAGGAAACACAAAAACTCTGGAAAGAAAAGCCGGCTTTATGAACGGAAAGCCTCGAATAAACAAAAAGCCAAAAAGGTAAAAATGAAAGGAGACCGAGGTAAATATCTATATATACAGAGGGGAAGAACTCATAAAGAACGATATGACAGGAGCCAGAGCTGATGGTAGATTAAAAGCTGCTGACTATTGCGGTAAACATCATCTTATATATTAAGCCAAAGTGGTTGATTACATTATCTGAGCTCTCATGGGAACGCGGCACGTTGACGAGTTAAGCTAGATATAGATCCGCTGCGAGATGAACTGAAGAAGAGCCTGGTAGGAGAAAAGGCAGATTTGGGCAGCACATATTTCCCTGGCTGTGATTGTAGAAGAGCCCATGTTTGCCGGCCTATTCTTCCGGATGCCGTGTTCAGGGTTGAATGTTACTACCCGCGAGAACAGACCGAGTATTGGTAGCACTTGACAGGCGGAACGAAAGCTTCCGTCTCCATGCGCCGTAACAATGCAGCAACCTGACAAGCGGGGCCTCGATTGAGGTATCGAATCTATGGTATATATTGCGTGCTGTGGGAATTTGAAGTTGCAGTGCCAGCTGGGTAGGTGCCTCGAGAAGTAAGTGAAGGGTCCATCCACTTATTGACGGCGCCGGTGCTGCCGACGTCGGCGTTGACGTCGTTGACGCTGGCGCTGATTTTGACTAGCTCTTGCCTCGGCTTCGTTATCGCGGAGGGGCAGACATAGGTGAATCCTACAGAACAGTATCATTATTGACCACAGTAGGCGGCCACCCGTTCGAGCCTCATCAGCACGCATAGTACCCATATGGATATCGGTAATCAAAGGATCAGGGCCCCCAAGGGTAAGGATAGTTGCAGGTTTTGATGATGTATGAATGCCAGGATGAGAGGGGGATGGTATGGTATGGTCAGACCGGGCAGGTCATCGCCCAATAGAAGCTGTAGAGAGCGCGGTGGGTATAAAGTGGGTGAGATTCCCAGCCAGAAGCTTCTCTTCAACCTTAAATGTCTCTCGTTTCTCCTCCGAGAAGCCGTACATACCGCATCTCAGATCGTGTTCGAAGGCGGGGAAGGGGGATGGTGTTGATGAGCGAGATGGGGATAAGGGATGAGGGATGAGATAGGTATGTAGATAGGGATATGACATTATCCGGCCGAATCCTATCCATGTATGTATGTAGCGATGTTTCAGTTTCTGTGGCGCATCATTGATTCCTGTTGACAGACGTGACCGAAGTGCTTGCTTTGTGCGACGATCGAAGTTGGAAGCTCCAATGACGAGAAGACCGAGTGACTTAATTCAAACGAAAACTAACTACACCAAGGTCGGTAGACTACTAGATCTCTAGGTATAGTTCACGAGATGGGCCTGCCAAGACAAGAGCTTCCTTTCTTTCTTTTCCCCACAAGGGTCTTGGGGCTGCTAGTCGGGATGTGGTAAGTCATGCGCAATCTGGGGATGTGCTCTAATTTAGTTCCATCAGAAACGAGAGGGGCGGAGAGCGATATCATTTCTTCTCAAAGGGGGCATACTGCAGTAAAGAGGGGGAGACAAAATTAAAGAGAGAAGCGAACTTGAGGAATCGTTGCCGGCAGTGAGTTCAGCTCCGAAGCCCGAAGGCAGTTGAACTCAGATTTCAACCAAGGGCCCAAGTTAAACTACACTTTGGAACCTTGTTTCGTCCTGAGCGGGCCGTCTTTGGATTTACCCTTCCCGTGGGTACACTAAAATGACATAGAGTACATGTAGACAGTTGTGTAACTCATCTTATAGATATATCATGCTGCTGCCTCATTCCACGACTGGGTCTTATGCAGCCTTCGGAGTATTATGAGGGGAGTGGCTTTAAATTTGGCAGTGGTGGATACATGTATAAGGTTACCTGGGTACAGTTGAAAACACTATCATAATACAGGAAGGAACAGGTATGGTTATTAACTTCTTCTACCATGGCCAGCCGATCGATTACTACATGTACTTGTACCCCAGTCCTTAAATTAACCCAGTAATTGAGGTTAACGTTAAAGTTGAAGTTGAAATTCAGTGGTCTCACTTCTCCATGTCCAGCCAAGAGAAAAGAAGCGTCAAAAAAGATTCCTTACATGATTACTACTCTAGTTCCAGGGGTACATACATATACCCATTCCAGACTGTCAATATTCTGCATGCGTTCATAAAACCTCATAAGCGTGCTCACCTTCCGAACTTTGATCCCCTATTCTAGTCAATTCTGCATAACGTTTTAGACCGGGTTCTGTGTCAGACATAGAAGAGTGTCAATCCCATACAAATTGCCAAAGCTATCTCCACCATCTCTTGAGATATTTACTGCCAGATTTTTAACAAATGAATTCCATTTAAAAGCACACGGATTAGGATGGTTTCCAGATGGATTATCCTCTATTATGGTGTTATGGGGTCTTCTTTCTTTTTGGGGGCTTTGTGTCTGGTTTTGGTGCCGTTGCCATGCGACACACTTCTAGGTCTGACACAGTACTGGGTCGAAAACGTTGCATTCCCCAAAATATTCACTTAATCCCAGCTGGGAAATCCTCCCCCGAGCTTAGCGAAGCTCGACCTCGGCACTGAGGATTCTTCAAAAGAGGGATGTGGGTTAGGCACAAAACCTGCCGGAAGCTTGAAACACAACGGCTTATAAATCTTGGTATATGTGCAGGCATATTCCCCATTTTGGAGTTTTAGATATCACTTGATGGCTATGGAACAAAGCTAGCAACCTCAATCCCCAGCCAACTTTACTGCGCACAGTTATGCTACTCGGGGCAGGTAACAAGAACCTGAACATAAAAACGCACTAGCAGGGGTCAAAGTGGTTGCTACCAGAAAAACGATGTTCAGGTTCTTCATGCCTGCCCCGAGTATATGCTATGCCATGCTATGCCATGTTATGCCATGCTATGCCATGCTATGCAATTCTATGCTATGACCCTTGCTGATCCGTGAAGTTAGAGTCGCTACTTCGTCATATATGGTTACATGCACTCTATATGTGATGCACTAAGAAACAATAACCTCACAACTATACATACACTAACGAATCCAGAGTCGTTAAGCTATGGACTTGAGACCATGGACTTAAGACTATGGACTTGAGACTTTTACCTACATAACCTAGTTTTGTTGTCGAACCTAGTGTGGTCCACGAGGCTGCTCGAGGCGAGCAGAAACAGATGCCTCGAGGTGCCTCTACTCTACCTCGTGTGGTCCATGCCTTTGCTTGCTCGTGAAAAATAGGTGATGCCTCGAGGTGCTCGAGCTAACTCGAGGCAGATAATTACTATATTTAGATTCGTCAAAGTCATATTTTATTGTAATACTGGTATGAAAATGTAGGGAATACGTCCAATGTCCCCATCAGAAACATCAAATCCACTGAGCTAAATGCCACTCATACATGATTACATGTAGCTAAACCTCGAGCAGCTCGAGGCGAGTAAGAGGGTTTGCCTCGAGCATCAATGCCTCGTGGACCACACTAGTCGAACCACGTTTCCCATCAATCGCAATTGGGCATTGTGAAACACCCACCGTGGGTACTTCAAACCCACGATTCAAGTCGGCCGGCATACAATGCATCGGAAGCCAACCGACATAACGCCCGGGAGAAAGAAAGTACTCATTTGTGCACCTTTTGGTCCGCGCGTGGTGGTTCGCCATTCAAGCTGTCAGGGCTAGGTTGTGGATCCATGGCTTGCCCGTTCCACGGTCCAGAAAATCTTCTTAGCTGCTTCACTAAAGAGGCATTTATGACCGGGGAAGGTTTGCTGCTATCTGTGCGGAAAAAAGGGTCTACATCTAGACTTGAAGATCATTGTGTTGATAGCTAGATCCGGAGTCCGGTAGGTAGTATTCTGGCAGAGACATGGGATTTTTCATACTTGTGTTGTTGGGTAGAATTGGAGTGCAAGTAACTTCTAGTGCTTACAGCTTTAGGTTTTTAACGTATAGGCACATACAACTCGTGGCTAAAATACCAATATATGCACAATTAGAGTGCTTCCAATATCCTTGCCTGTGCCCCGAAACCGAGAGAACGCCCACCAAGAAAACCGGGATAGAGTACATGTATTTCAACTGTCGCTGGCGAGTAAGAGAAGCCGGTTCGGGCGGTGGGGTACATGTCGTACATACATGTACATATTAATACAACCCAAGAAGACAAAGGTGCAGGAGAAGCGTCCTCCATGTGTCTTTCACACCACTTCTTTGCATTGCGGACAGGGGGTTAAAAGATGTACCGCACCGTTCCAGCGTGCGTCCATTCTGCGTCCCATCCCAAGGACCCCAGCGTTGGGGGATTGCTAGATTGATGTATATACTACTCTATGATTGCCATACCCGGTTCGGATTTTCAGGTGATAATTGTTATTTACTACCCTCTCACCCGGCCCTTCGATACTTTAACCCTCGGTTGGCCCTTTTTAGTCTCGTTTCTGCTCTGTAGTCACAAACCCTTGTGGTTTTTTCTTCTTTCCGTTCTTTCTCTCACCATCGGGCCATAATTATAATCGTGGAGGAATATACTAGTTTGTAGGAAGTAGGATGGCGCAACATCAGTTGCATGTACGATCAGCAGAATTGGAGAAGGCACTCCCAATATACGGCTACTATGTAAGTGGTTATATTATTACTGTACTACTCAAACATAAACTGTCACTGACAATCCGTAACTGTAGGCCATATACTGGGCGGTAACCGCGCCCGCCATATCTCTAATGGTATTCCGGCTGTGGATCCGCTGGCAGAAGCACGGGTCTCTCTATATCGACGACCTGTTCGTCTTCTTCGCCGGCTTTTTCTGTCTCGTTATTGCGGTGATGCATACCCTCTTTACGCCGTATATATTCGACATCATGGAGGCACAGGCAGGGCTAGTGACGCCGGATGCGGAGTGGATGAAGGGGATATATCTGTATCTGAAGATGCAGTGGGCAACGATATTCATTTTTTGGCAGCTACTGTGGTCAGTCAAGTTCTCGTTGCTGCTGTTCTTTAAGAGGTTGATGGATGGTATGTGTTTTTTTCTCCCTTTTTTTTCTCTCTTTTATATGCTCTTTATGCCTCTCTGGGAACCCTGGACCCCTAGATGCTGACTCGAACTTTGGTTGCAGGAATCGATGGAATGATGAAGTGGTGGTGGGTCGTGGTCTGCCTGAACATTATATTCTGGATATCAGTTATGCTGTCCCAATTTGTCAATTGCCGTCCATTTTCATCTTCCTTCAAGCTTGGAGCAGGTATGTTTGGCATTCTGAAATTCGGTATCCCAAATTCAGTACTTATTTCAAAAAGAGGCCTGTAGTACCCGCCAGCCTACAGCACCATGGGAGGCAATGATTTATGCCATGATAGCAGATGTCATTACGGACATTATGAGTTCGTCCCACTTTACCGGTAATGCTCGTTCAAACCACTGATCTTGAGATAAAAAAAAAACTAGTCATGGCCCTTCCCCTCCGTCTCATCATCAACCTAAAGATATCGGCAAGACAGAAGTTTGGCCTTGTCATCATCTTCTCCCTCGGCCTCCTCTGTATTACATTCGCTTTAATCAGGGCTCTCCTCAGCTCCGTCGGCGGTTCGTGCCCGCCACTCATTTCCTTCCGAGATTCAAAATCTAACCAATATATTTTACTTTCTTTACAGATTCGATATCACCTATCTGGCTCACAACCTGGACACAAGTCGAAGGCTCCGTAGCTGTCGTTGTAGCCTGTCTCCCGGCCCTCCGGGGACTCCTCCGGAAGAACTATGGTAGTACGGGTGGGGAGGAATACATGACCGGTGGTGGCGCTGTGCGGGGATCCCACATACAGCTAGAGGACTCGCATGTGAAGGTAGATGGGGAGGGGGGGTTCGTTCATGCAGCAACGGAACCGTTTGACGCCAGTGGAGGGTATGAAGGGAGGCCGGAAAGTACAGAGGAGCTAACAGTGAGGGTGCAGCCAAAGGTTTGATGCAACTGGCGTCCCGAAATTAGATGTAGACTCCATTCTACCGTGTATTTACTTATACCTATTAGGCCGGGCTGGACTAGATTAGACTTGTAGACTGATGATAAAAAGTTGTAATTATACCAGGCCGGCCCGGGAGTTTTAGTTTTAGTTTTTTTTTGAGATGTCAGTACTTCTATGTTTAGGCCCAAGATGCTTTTATGATTCCACAATTGTATATAACTGCAATCTACAGTTTAACCCAAGTCTCAAATGCAGAAATATTAGTTGATATACTCAAGTGCCGTTAATGCCAATTAATCAGCATTCAAGCTTAGCCCGGCTGGCTTCACGCAATTCTGGGATTGCCTGGTTCTTTTCTAAAACGCTTTGGCAAATTAGATGGATCGGTCCGATCTGCAGGGGGAGTGAGTTGTGAATATATTAGGCTCTTGAGGGGAAAATCTTGGGTTGGGATATATATATACGCACGGATGATATATTGTTGATTTCAGAAGAGCTGTTGATTGGTTGTTACAGGCCCGGAGATACATAAAAGTTTGTATCTATATGTGGGGGTTAGATTAATTATCACGGTAGAGCGGGACACGCTAAACAAAGAATACGAATATCAAATAGTGAGGATGAGTGGGAGTTATACATATGTGTAGATAAATGAGAGTGCTATATCGAGGCTTGGTAGTAGTTACAATGCCGGAAAATGGGGTGTGATTAGAGTAGTAGTAGTCTTGTAGTGATGCGGCTTTTATGAGCATTAAGCTTGCTCATTTGGCTCGGGTTAATTCGGTATTCATATGAATACTATAATTACAAACAAAGGTTATTTCATGCAAATACGCTATCCCAAAAGCACGGTATGCTCAAAAAAGCCATACCAATACTGCTAGCTAGTTCAGCCTAGTTGGTCACACAATTGAGTTCTGTGACCGCGCTAGTATCAGGGTATGACACTAGGCTAGACCTACTACATGATACATGCTAGACCTACTATACACATGTACGCGTACCTACATGTAGTCTCATACTCACAAACCTCCTACATGTATATACATACATGTAGACTCATCCCGCAAATCCTCGAAGGAATTACCAAATTCAAGTTGTAGTTCTATCTTGAAGTTGATTTCAACCTCAACATACTAGTACACATGTACAAGAGGAACCTTCAGAACACCTACTACTTGTATTATTTTTCAATTGTATATCGGAGACCTGCTAGTTTCCAGACACCTACTATGCTTTTGGATATTTTGGTATTTTAATGGTATATTAAAGGCGTACTGGTACGGCTTTTCCTAAAACCCCGCTTCTTTCCAAAAAGCAGCTTGTGACCAAAATGACCCTTTTTGAAGAACACCAGTTCTCTATATGTTAAAAAAAAGTGCTTCTATAGAAATACATTTCTTTGAAAAGTCTGTGTCTTTGTTATTATGGTTTTACTACGTCACTTTTAAACCTGCAAAACTTGTACGGCTCTAATCACATCCGGGTTTCCCGTATTGTATACATGTACTGGAAGTTGCGGCTGGGACATATCCATAACACGGATGTAGATGCAGTGTAAGAACTTTATCCCAAAGAGCATCTCTAAACAATACCCATCCCAGCGCACCTCAACTCCCGAAGCATAATAAGCTACGAATATACCAGGGGATCGTAAAAATGTCATAATCAAAAGAAAAAATGCCGTACACCGCGCGGGACTATATCCATGAATCCGCAGATCTACAACAGTAACAGTCCCAGAAACGGGGCCTTGGGTCAAATAGCGCATAAGTGGGGGGACCCGGAACCATATAACGGGATATCTAGAAAGTTATTATAAGCTAGGACCCCTTTCTGTCCCTGCATGTACATACAGTCGCAACTCGATATGCCGGATCTCAATACGCCGGATCCCTTGCTATCCTGTACGAGGTCCTCTGGGGTTTTGGTTTTTTTTTACTGCAAAATCAATTTGCTATCCCGGATTTTTTGCTATCCCGTATGAAATCTTTTGAATCTTGGCAATCCGGCGTATCGAGTTGCGACTGTATATGTGCATGTATGGAGCTGGAAAAGAAGAAGCCGTGTAGCCGCGCCATAAAGCAAGTTTAATGTATGGCCTGGTTACACATGAGATCCCGGTGTTCCTGGAGGGCTTGAGGCCGAGAGATGAGCTGCAGAGCCGGAGTATACTATTTGGACTTAAGTTTACGGGGCTGGTAGTATGGGGCGCCGTCGGATCTTGTGTTTGTTGTCAGGAGCTCGAGGGTTCATGATCCGCAGCCTATTCGTATTCGGTGCGAGCGGGACCACCATAAGCCGTTGACAGGATCTGGAGTAGGTCTCCAGGTGAATTTATTGGCTATCGCCAGCAATTTGTGATCCTCTCTACAGGCATAGTTAGTGTTAGCGGGAATAAGATCTGCGAGTGTAGTCCTTGTTTAATTAGCTGCCCAACATTCACGCGCTGGGACAAGTGAAAAATTGTGATATATTCTAGGAGTAAGCCCCAGGCATATCGTTAGTAATCTATATAGATCATATCTTTTGTTCCACTTCATATTCCTCTGGTCTCATGTACACTACCAGAGAGTACTAGAGTGTCTACACTAAAATTTATAAACACGTAAACGTACAATATGTACATCTATAGCTATACATAGTTCAATCCCCCCCCCCCCCCCCCCCACTATGGAATCAGTCCCTTTTTGTAGTAGACGTTGCTCGGCTTTACGCTTTCGAAGAGACACTCAAACGGTCTATCTTTTTCTTTCCCCTCTTCCCTTTTACTTTTTCATCCAGCGTTCTAGGTTTGCGATTTAAGGCTGTGCACAATCGCATTTGCGCATTCTCTGCGTCCTTGTATCCCAACACTTTGAGAGTCGCCATTCTTACCCCTCTCTCGATCAACAGCTATTATAGCTACTAGCCAAAGCTTGAATACAAAGTACATCTTCTACGATATGACGACGAACGCAACACAAATCACAAGGCATCACTCGTATCGAACTTTACTGACGTTGGGTGGAAGATCAACGTTCACTGATGCCCGCACCGCCACTCATATTATCCACACTCTACTACTACTACATTTATGTAAAGCAAATTGTAGAATCCAACCGAAGATAATAAAAAAATAGCTCAACCTTACAAGACCATAGTATCTATATCAAGAGCCTAATGTTTGTCACTTGGAATGAGATGTAGAACTTGTCTGCTGATCACCAGTATAGGGATGAAGCCGATTAAATAAAATCGATAGTTCTCCGGTGCTATTAGGAAGTCTTCTGCATGCCCCGAATGTCGGAGAAAATTCTACAAGCGACCCCTCTGTATAAAGTTTCCTATGTAAATTTGGCTTAATGATTATTCAGCGACCAATTAATACTAACTAACTACACGTATTCTATAAATCATGACATTGGCATAGAGCCCTGAGTATCTGGCGTGTAGCCTTCAGAATAAGAGGTGAAATCACACCAACACTGTTTCATCGATTCTGGTTCGGTGCTTCGCTAATCATAGAGTATGACCCGGTTAGAAAGTAGAAGTAATCTCCCAACCACAGGAACATTCGGGTCTGGCCAGCTTACTGGAACCTACAGTAGTTATTAGTTGGTGATCAGATTCCTTCGTTTGTCCTGCGTTCCACTCACTTTTAGCGAGAAGATATCCACCAGGCTAGCTGCCAAAATAGTAGATCAAGATATCCGTTGATGGATCAGGGTGCCTAGCTGCTCGGCCACAGTGCCACAGTGCTTGAAAACAGAGGAAGGGATGATAGCGAAACAAATTCACCGATACGGTAACTGAGTTGCTGTTTCGCCTCCTGGTTAGGTAATCACTGGGCCGTATGACTCCCTAATAATTGCTCAATCTATAAATCCGTGCTACATCCATGGGCTTAGAAACGCCTTTAAGTATCAAATTTCTTAAGTATTATGGGTTGTCAAAATTATCCGGACGTTCGCGTCGCAACCACACAGATTAGCTAGAATGACCGATTTTGAAACCACTTCAATTGACTTCATATTGAAGCTTAAGATAATAGAGGTATAAGAAATCACAGAAATCAAATCTCTTGTACTCTTTCCTTGTGGTTGTGGAAAAAGGCGACGTTGAAATTGAAAATTTGGTTGCAACAATGTTCGGATAATTTTGTCAACCTGCAATACCTAAATGTACACATCCCACCATCCATGGACAAAGTCTATATTAATAAGTTTTAGTCGTGCCTGAATTACAAGCGGAGGAAGTCGAGTGAGCCCAGTAGTGATGACTCATTCATATCATCATGTCCCAGTCTCTATTGCCCGCCCAACCTTGAAGGATACTCTACTATACCAGTGTAGGTACCTGGATTTTATTGTCCGTGATGCGTTGTGTCCATGGGTTGTCTCAGGCGATCTCAGAGTGAGTTCAGTCCAACTGGTACTCTAGAGTACAGCGATTCACAGTCATTTGGCGAATACACCCCTTTGGCGAACAGGGATTAAGGCCAATAAGAATCAAGATATCTTAGTCAAACTCGAGGTTTTACTGGTTGTTGGTTGGTTGCTACATACAAATTCGCCAAATGGGTGTATTCGCCAAATGCCTGTGAGTCGCTGTATGTGTACTCTATGTATTTACCTAGAGCATGTACTCCAGATGCTGTTGGATGTCTGCTCTATGACGATAGCTTGGGGAGGTTGGTAGACGAGAAGAACTGTCTTACAATGCTCCACAAGGGTTCGACAATATCCGATCGGGGTATCGTAACCAATCATCACGAGTTGAGTTGCATGCATAGATAACTACCTGCAGCCAAATCAGGGGAACCTTCCCGTACTACTCGGGGCAGGCAATAAGAACCTGAAAATGCAAGCAGGTGCTCAATTTGGTGTAGCTTTTCGCCAGCCGCGAATCAGAGGTTGTTACCATCAAAAGTCATTTTCAGTGATAGTGGGATGGCCGCAACGCAGGCACAAGTCTGGGCATTTCGGCATGAGCCGCCCTGAATGATGTGCAGTTATAGCTACGTATATGTTATCCGGATTGTCTACATATATCTCCCTATCTTCGTCTTATCTTCTACCTTCCTCCCTTCCTCCCTTCCTCCCTTCCTCCCTTCCATCTTGTCTTCTCGTACTTCCTTCCTTCTCTACTTAAAGTACTACCACTATCACCGTCACTACTATTACAGTTATACAGATCTTGAAATATCCCGATATCTCTAAATACCAAGCATCATGCGTAACCTCGGCAACTCTAACATCCACACCCAAACTCTTCGTGAACAAAACTGGGAGGCTGGTGATCTTTCTGTAATCTTCCCCCTGGTGATTATAACTGTTTCTCGGTTTTCACTAACCTTCAGCTTCATAGCCACTTGTCCACCTCACCGTTGGTTCACCGGCCATCACAATGCCAGCCTCAGTTCCCGTCCCCAGGCCTGTGAATGTCTTACGAACAGGACCAAGCAAGTCCTCGGAGATCGTACCTGACGATTACTCGCAACCTTTCCTAGACTTTATCAATAAGAACCCTACAGTTTTCCATGCTGTTGAATTCTTTGCCGGCCGCCTTGAATCTGCCGGGTTTTCAAAACTTTCTGAACGCGATTCGTGGAGTTCCAAGCTGAAGCGTGGTGGAAAGTACTACACCACCCGAAACGGCTCGGCTTTGATGGCCTTTACTATCCCCACCGGTTACGCGCCTGGAAACGGTGCAGGAATTGTTGTGGGCCACATTGACGCGCTCACGGCTAAACTGAAGCCGGTATCTAAGAAGCCGGATTCCCACGGCTATGTTCAGCTCGGTGTCGCGCCTTATGCAGGGGCTCTCAACTCCACATGGTGGGACAGGGACTTGGGCGTTGGTGGTAGAGTCATCGTGAAGAACTCTCAGGGAAAGATTGAATCCAAGCTGGTCAAACTGGATTATCCTATTGCTAGGATCCCAACGTTAGCGCCACATTTCGGGATTAGTGGCCCATTCAACAAGGAGACGCAGATGGTGCCAATTGTTGGTCTCGAAAGCCCCGAAGATAAGAGCTCGGAATTTCCCGAAGGCAGCTTTGCAAGGACTCAGCCCCCTCGCCTTGTAAAGGCTATTGCGAAAGAGCTTGGCATTTCAAACTGTCCATCCATCATAAATTGGGAGCTTGAGCTTTTCGATACCCAGCCTGGTCAACTCGGCGGTCTCTCAAAGGAGCTTCTCTTTGCCCCTAGAATTGATGACAAGCTCTGCTCATATTCTGCTCTGGAGGCCCTTATCTTTGCAACGTCTTCCAAGGAGGATCTTACAGGTTCCACGATCAACCTTGTTGGGCTTTTCGATGATGAGGAGATCGGTAGTAAGTTGAGGCAAGGTGCTGCCAGTAACTTGATGAGCAGCGTCATTGAACGCGTGGTCGAGGCGTTCTCTGAATCCGGAAAGGCTGGCGCAAACGTGATTTCTCAAACATATGCCAACAGTTTCATGATTTCGGCAGATGTAACGCATGCTGTTAATCCCAACGTATGTTTGTTTTAATACATCCTGATTGTCGAATCATTAGCTAACTTATGAACCCTCTATTAGTTCCTCAATGCTTACCTTACCGACCACATGCCACAGTTGAATGTCGGCCTAACAATCGGTGCTGACAGCAATGGGCACTTGACCACAGAGTAAGAAATACCTTCCGTAGCTGTAGTTTCCTATAGTTTACCTAGAGCTAACCGGTTCTCAGCGCTGTATCTACCGCTTTCTTGGCCAGAGTCGCCGAAAAGAGTGGAAACAAGTTGCAAGTATTCCAAATCAGGAATGACACAAGGAGTGGTGGTACTGTTGGGCCGATGTTGAGTAGTGCCACTGGTATCAGGTCAATTGACGCAGGCCTTGCACAACTGTCAATGCACAGTATCAGAGCCACATGTGGAAGCAAGGATCCCGGACTAGGCGTTAAGATCTTTGCCGCATTTTTCGAATATTTCGAGGAGGTTGACAAGGAGTTTGCAGAATAGTTTATCTTTCGGGACATGACTTGGGTATTTGGCTAGTAGGAATACTTTCCAGCCCTTTTTAATAACTTATGTACTATTAAGGCATGGATAATTATGGGGTACGATGACTATGCATTGCTTATTTCAGAAGCATTAGAACGCTTAAATAGAATACTTGTTTTGAGTTCTGATCACATAGGGATGACGAAGGAGGCGCGCGCAATGTGCTCTAGGGCCTGTTTATGAGCGGGGTCTTGTGGAAAGCATCGCTTTGCTCAATCTTCAATAGGAGAGAACGGAGGAATTCAAAATGCCGTTTTAAATTTGTGTACAATATCATCTGAGAGTAGATGTCGTGGTAAACACTTTGTAGTAACTTATTTGCTCGGCGGAGTCTATCCAGAACAGGGTTCTAGCGACCATAACTCTATTTCGGACGGCTCCGAGGCGGAACCTTAATATCGACGGTACCTACATACTCTCTGCGGGTCAACGCATTAAAGAATAACGGGCTACATTCATGCCTAAAACTATTGTTCTCCGCAATTTCATGCCTAGTTAGACTGGTGCCTGCTGTAAGCATATCCCAGAAAACTTCACAAAATCAAGGGAACAATACTCAAAACGGCTTCATCGGGGAATCTCATTTATAAGTTAAAATTTCTCAAACCATCTCTTCATCCCTTACGGCTTCATGCGTCTCTTTAGTGACTGATCATATCGAGTGATAGTTTGTGATTGCATGATTTTCTTTTTTGTTTAATCCAGTGATTTCATGATTCGTTTCCATGGAAGTGTCTAATATTCACCCAATAGTTGGGTCAGGGGCTTCACCTGGATCGTCTATTACTCTCCTCAGTCTATCATCCTCTTTAGAAATCTTGCTAGCCTTGGACCCATACTACCTCTGCAGTGACACGTTCTTCTCCGTACCGAGTGATAATTTATGAATACATTCTTCTTTTTCTTTTTTTTGGTTTAATTCATATGAATACATTCGTCAAATGTCCCACCAGCACAATACGTAACATAATCCAAACTACATCAACCCCACCGCAGCTAGCAAGCATCGGTCATCCAGGTATCGGGCGTCCATCCCTACATGTATCTTTTTTTGAGGCGCCATTCTTTACTACACATTATGAATTGCATTTTCTCCTATACACACGCCTCCTAAATAACTAAATAAAACAAAAATAATCGCTACACACTAACCAAAATCTCATTTAAACAGGAAGGTGGAAAACAAAACGAAAGAAATACATTAAAAATTACTCAAAGATTCATTCACTACAGCCCTTTCATCCTCAATCAATGCTCGTCGTACTTCTAAACATCTGTCTTCTCCTATCCGTCTCTTGATTCCACTCTCGATCCCTCACATCCTCATCCATCGTCAGATAGCCATCAGTTATCGATGAGAAGCGATTACTGTAGCGCCTCCACATGCTATTATCCACCGTAACCATGCTCATCTCCCGGTCTTCTTCCTCAGCCTCGAATATTGATCGCGGGTTGGGGCTCATCATTGCCGTTGGTGGCTGATGGTCACCATCGTCGTCCTGGTTTTGGTATCGTCCTACTACAGATGACATGATAGAAGAGGAGGTCCTCCCTCTTGCTTTTCCGGCAAAGAAACCGACGGGCGAAAAGTTGTTTTCGGCACGGGTATCCATGCTATAGAAGTTCACCATGGATAGCGTGGGCGAGTAGGTGCTCTCGTGCATCTTCCGTAACGAGCCTGTCGGGGGTAAATCCACCACATCATTGCACTCAGAGATTAGTAGGCCTACATTAGACTGGAGTGGAAAATCATACTCGCTTTGTGAGAAAGCGGTACGTGTCGGCGTTGGCGGTATCACTTGTGGGTATGCAGGCTGGAAGGTATCCGAGATTACGAATCTCGGACGGGTTGGGAGTGAACAGGAAAAATGGCGAGTCGACATCTCTTGAATGGTCGGAGACTTAGTTTCAATACCTGGGGCATCGAGGAAGACATCGTGATATGCTGATTCAGATACATTTACAGAGGAAGAAGAAGTCGAAGCAGAGAGAGACGAAGATCGAGTGATCAGTGGTGATAGTAGAATACCAATCTTTCGAGCTGGCGGCTTTGATGGAATAGAGAGGTCCGAGGCTTCTACAGGTAGCGTCTTTGACTCTGAGTCTTCACAGTTGATTTTTTTACGATGAGAAGGAGACGTTAGACCCGATGGCGGCAAGTCATCACAAGAATGACCTAACGAGCTGTCGATTCTCAAACCCCCACCACCAGCCTTTCGCGGTGTACTGTGGTTACTATACTCTAGAATTGATGAACTGGTGGAGCTGACACTAGAAATCGAAGCACCATCATCATCTTCGGTGACACTGCTGAAGCGACATCTCGTATTATAGTTTTGCTTCGGCAATGAAGGAATTGGTGCTGTTGGGCAGCACCGTGGCCCCTGAAAACTTTGCAAAGTACCAGAATATCGTATTAAAGGTCTTGGAGGAGGTTGCGGCGCCCCCTTCATATCTTGGATAGTGTAGGAATCCGAGAAAGAACGACGACTGCTAACACCTGGGAGAAAAGAGTATACACTTGTACAAGTCACTGTGCCATGGTATTCATTAAGCTCGTTCGTAGATATTATTGAATTCAAGCGAGATGGTGGAACTGGTGATCTCTGAAGCATGTGTTGCTGATGGTGAGACGCCGAGAGGAGATACGGCGGTAGCGGAGACAATGCTGATATAAATACGGGTGAAGGTGGTATGGATGAGTATGATGAGTATATAGATGCACGATCAGCACCCAAAGTAGGAGACGAGAAAGAGCGGAGGGGTGTCCTATAGCCTGGAGGGATTGGACGCTCGAGCACATCGTCGTCGGACGGATCATGGATCTGCGCTGCTGCTCCTATGCGGAGAACACTCCTTGATCGTGAAGGCTGAACAAATGATGCTGGATGAGGCGGCAGATTCATGAACGATTGATCACAGAAAACCTGGTCCTTCCAAGTGATGTGCTTGTTCCCCCTTCCTTTACAACTATTATTCCTGCAAATATGGTTCGACGATTTGAGACTTGACGGCTGCAATGACAGTGCTGGCAATACTGGTGGTTTCTGTGATAGTGGCATCTCCTTACTAGTACCAGTATTGGGTTCAAAACTACATGAAGCTGTCATGGAATCTCCAAACTTGGAACTCTCTCGGCCACTGATGGAGTTTTGGCGATGACGGCCGATACGGCGTCGACGACAGTACAAGAGGATACCCATAGAAAGGGCCGCAACAATTGCTATCGCACCGCCTGTTGCTAATCCGGCGATAACAATTGGTGATAATGGACGCCCATCTCCTCCAGCTCCACCATCTTCTCCCATTATCCCCAGAGTACTGTGGTTATAAGCTGTCGGAGTATGTCTTGGCGCTGGTACTAATGTTGTATATGCCGAAACGGCGGCACCCTGGGCTTCTGGAGAAAATGGCCTACCGGTTGGCTGGCTTTCCCGGAATACAAACACCGAGTCGCTGCTAGCGTGATGGGCTACCATGGTTGATGCTATTTTATATCTTGGTACAGGGACTCGAGTGTGGTAGGTAAAGGTTCTTTATGGAGTGCCGGATTACTTAGAAGAATGAGTTATATACTTTATCTGAGATTGTATATGTTGGTGATTCATTCATCTATATACCAACCAATCTGTCTATACGTCCTATTAGTGCTGGGTCAGCTGACAGTTAATCATGGGTATTCACCTCCGATGATTAATAGGATGCAAAGTGGATAATAAAGAGTGCAATTTACTGTTTTAGTATCTATAGATCTAGGGGAAAAAAAGAACTCGCAAAAACTTGTCAAAAGGAACGACTGATCACGACAAATGAGTGTGGTATTTCCAAACAAGAAGCAGCGGAGAAAGGACTGTGGGTTGTTGGCGATCAAGGTTGCAACTTTTGTCGATTATGGGACTAATGACGGAGAGAGGGCCAAATATGAGTACAAATATAATAATAATAACAGGGATATAGAGAGGACCAAAATGTACTCCTCGAGACGTCTCATTAGGGTAGGACACGTGACAACTACTACGGAAATTTATATCTACCTACCTTCCCACACTGAAAAAGCTGATCATCTGCTCAGCCAGTAGATTATCTAGGAGAAAATGCACATACACGTCACATCTTTAATCTTAAGGGAGGTTAACCTCGTTCCTTGGGTGCTACAAGACAAGTGCTAATTCCTTTGTAGGTAAGGGTTTTCGAGCAATTGACTCGCAATTCCATGCAAGAATGTGAATGTGCTAGGATGAAGTCAGCATTGGGTAGGGAATGGCTTTTTCTATTTAACAAGTTGAATTCCATTTCCTAACCAATTGGATAGCACTCAGCGTTCTAAGCTATAACTCGATTGGCTCATACATAATCTCCAACTGTCTGAAGTTTGAAAAGCAAAAAAAAAAAAAGCATATTACAGAAACAATCACAAACGAAAGACAGAGCAAACAACACACTAGGCTCATGAGATGACCACACTCTACCGTTAGCTCGGGCAGCACAAACTCCGATCCCACATGTTCTGGTAATTAAGCAAGCATTGCGGAATCTCGGGGGATCCGGCTTTTGTATTTCAAAGCATGTGCATGCTTGTGGTGACCCCCGAGTATCAAAAAGTGAGTTGAATGGCCGGCCCTTGCTTATCACGTTACGGCTGTTTGCATATCAGGCATAAAGGGAGGAGTATGCCGATCGCCTAAGCATTGAGTAGCTACATACATGTAGTTACAACATCATGCTACAAGCCTTTTTTCTTTCAATTTCAGCGAGGCTTGTTACCGGAAACTTCATGCTGCTAGCCTTGAACCATCCCAACGACGTCGTATTTTACTGGAATAGGAAAGCAATTTATCCTATAGCATTTGTACTATGATGTACATACACACTTAATACGAACGGTGATACGTAGATCCCATCCCTTGCATTCTTTTCTCTCTTGGTCACATGTCCCAAAAATTCCGACACAAGTCTAAATATATGTACAACAATGCACATCTTGGCCCAACAAATATCATAGAGTATAAATATCGAAGATGAAGATGATATTTTTTCATTCCGACACGGCATCGAAATTCAAAACCTTCTTAAATTCCCTCTGAAATAAGGGGTGATGATAATACTCACCACTGTGTTTTGATCTCCATTTATAAAATTTCTGTATATACGAGGGAATTACATAGGTAACTTCCCTTAATACATGCAGCCTATTTTATAGGAGCTCAACCTATGTTTCTGCAGTTAGAGAGGCTTGCTTACCTTAGAAATTAAACTGTACATATCATGCATGGGTGTTCTAAGGCCATATAATTGGCATTGGTTGACTTCCCATAGGTATTCTGACTGTAACTAGACCGATTTCACTCCCGAAGATTTAAAAGAAAATGGAATCTAGGAGTTACCTGCTCTTTCCTAGACTATCTGAGGCATATAAACCTGCATAAATATCTTTCATAAAGTTTGGTTAACTATATAGCTTTTATCTAGGTCATCTATCGCTATAATTATGGAACTTCTTAGGTACACATTTATATCAAACTCTAGTGAAATGAAATATCTAAGAGACGATACACATGATATCAAGGCGCCTTTAGCTAGTGGGGTAATAGTGATATACAAAATAGAGGTAAAACTATCAGTACAAAGAAAGACCTGTAGATCCGCTACCCTGTACAGACATGAAAACACCACTTACAGCACCACATAATTTTTAGTCCAGCAGGGTTCCTATTTCTCTTACCAGGAACCCATGCCCTTATTGCCTTTCAACGCTTCGTGTTGGCCAATGGACTCATCAATTGCTTCCAAATCCTCACCCCAAGTCCTTTTCAAATCGAGCACCCAGGACTTTCCTCCCGCAGTATCTTGATCCTTTGGGATACCGGTGCATCCCCAGAATATAAATTTCTTGACGTTTTCAAAACCTAAAACGGGTGTTGAAATAGGTGTTGAGTCGTTGAGCTCGTTCATGGTTCCAGGAGCTTCAGCGAGGAGGTTGGTGATCTCATCATTGGATGATTTGAAGGCAGTGAACCACTCCCAATGGATATCCCAAAAGCCGAGGAAAAGATATGTCAACTTTGGGAAATCCACGCCGTGCATACCTCTCAACGGCACCGGTATAAGTTGTGGAAGAGGTGCATGGAATTTGCCATTGCCTGTCAAACGATTGGTATTGTTAACCGCTGCTACCAGATGCCTTTGGAGGCCCATTCAAAATATAACTTACCTTTGCCACGTTCCTTGAAAGTTTCCTGCCCGCGACTAAGCTCCAATCGCTCTAAGGTTTCTCTACTTCCCTTGAGTAGGCTCCAAATATAGGCAGCATGAATATCTTCAAAGGCTTTGACTTGATGCTTTTTGGTTTGTTCGCAAATACTGCCGCATCCAAAATACTTTAACCTTGACATAGGGACCCACGAAATATCGACATAATTTGGTGTTCTATACTTATACTTGGCCCCTTCAAATGCCGCCGCCATCCCCTCAACCCCAGGTTTTGCCGGTCCATCAGCATAATTTCTGATCCATTCGGATTCATTGGCGCAAACACATTGAATAAAAAGCTCCTCGACCTCTGGAAACCATTTCCCAAAGTCTTTAAGATCATCCCAACAAATCATAGTTTTCGATCCTGAGAAACTCATATGGGTTAATCTATTATCTCCAACGAGCCTGCTCCCTTCAATATTTCTAAGTTGGCCGTGTAAGCACGATAGAGATCTTAGAGCTTTAATATCCCAGGCTCCACCCTCCATTCTCAACTTTTTCAAGTTAGGCATGAGTGATAGAACTTGTTTAATGGTTTGCTCCGGATCAACCTTCGTGTGTGTCACATCAGTAAGAGAAAATACTGTGATTTTATCGGCCCATAAGCGTTTTACTGTGCCTAAGATAGCCGCGAGACTGAGCTTTTTCCCAGAGATATGGAGCGAAGTAAGGCCAAATTGTTTCCCTTTTATCAGCAGCTCAATGACTTCGTTGATGACTCCTATGTCATAATTTGCTGTATCAATGCTGAAATAACGGATAGAGGTCTCTGGTAAGGTGCGGATTAGACGTATAAATCCGTCGGGGCTCAATTCTTGATTCTTAAGCTCGATGACCATTTTATTCCAAAGAATAGGTTCGGACATCAACGCGCGAAACGACTTGCAAACAGAAAGAATAAATTTGAGCGCAGTTCCTAGCGGTAGGAATGTAACAATATGAATCAGGACTGTGAGAATGTAAAACGGAACCGTCAGCTTTGACCCAAGAAACAAAGATGATTGGAAGGTTTAGGTCAACGTACGCTCTAAGGGCAGGTTTTTAAATGCCCCGACATTGCTAGCTTCATTCAAGCCCATGCTCATAGGATAAATGTCTTTATTAAACACAATCTTTCTGCCATTTTTGTTGCATCTTTTTAACAAGGCACTTCTGACAAGTCCCCCACTTGGTATAATTCCAGAGGCAGAATTATCATCCAGTAAGTTGGTAATACCTTCCTCGGCAAGTGCTAGCTCCAGGACGCACTCCTCTAGGTCCTTTCTGGTAAGCGCGAATGCAAGTTTCTCGACATCGGAAGCATAGGTTTGCAAAGCTTCACTCAGGGGGCCACGTTGGTCAGCATCTTCGTTGAAGCCACCCAAAATATTAGGACTATAATCCAAGTAGCCGACTCCAATTTCGCTTGTACGAGCACGTTTGACCCTTGGCGACTCCATTGGAGATACTGGAGTTCTGATGATTGATAGACGACGATACCCATGGCGGTGTGCCTTTGCAGTCTCAAGAGGTGTAAGGTTATCCGGGGTCATACTATAGACACCATTTCCTTGATTTTCAATGCGTTTGTTAGCTGGGGTGAAAGGATCAGATGTCATAGCTGTCTGTAGAGGCGGAGGTGGCATATTATAACAAAGTGCCATCATAAGCCGACTATCCGTCGCGTCAAGGTTAGTCATGTCTGGTAGCTCCATCATAACATTTGGTCGTTGATGTTGATCCGCCACGTCCAGGTTGGCGACTTCCGGTAATCCTATCATAGTGTCTGATTGTTGTTGTTGTTGTTGCTGAATTTCTGGCAAACCTTGGTTCTCTTCCGCAAAGATATTACTGTCCTGGGAACCTTCATGATTATAATTGGGGTATTGTGCAAAGCCTTGGTTGATACTGGGATCAAATGCCTGCATCACGAACTCTGGTACAGGGGTCGAGGAAGTTTCTCCCAGCGGCGATGACTTCTGCTGCGGTTGAATGGTACCTCCAATCTCTAAATTGGCCCCTTCTAGTCCATTTTGAGGTGTATTCGTCTTTCTCTTGTTTTCGACTTTTAGCTGCAACGAAAGAATTTCTAATTGTAACTTTTGATTCTCATTCTGCAAGACCAAAGCATCAACTTGTCGCTTTTGTAACTCATTGAATTTCACCATCCAGTTATTATCTCCAATAGGAAGATCAGTCATGGTTGCAGAGGTTTAGGGAACTACATAGAGAGTTAGTTGGTATTATAAAAAACGATAGAGAGGTTAGTGCGGGTATAAATCTTTTGGCGGATGGAGGGAGAGATGTGTAAAAATGATAAGGGAATGTATCGATGAGAAGCTCGACGAAAGCTTGATAAAAGATTAGGTAGATAGTTGTATCTACAGTAACGGATTGAGGGAGTGGGATAAGTTGAGTAATAGAGCAGTAGACATACCAGAATATGGGCCCAGGGAAATATAACTTGCCAGACCCAAAGGACAGTCAAGTCAATGTTTATTTTGATGAAGGTGGACTTTGATTGGGCGGGAGAGGTGTGTTTGCGCGGAGTGGGGCGTTAGTTGAGGAGTTGGTTGGCTGGTGGATTAATTCTTGCCCCTGTGCCGAGAGTGTGCTCTTTTCCGAGGGCTCGATCTACTCTCTAGGGTTAGGTCTTCTTACTGACCTTTTCTCCTTAGGCCCTCAGCTGCACCCACATCACATACCCCACACACCATACTTTAAGCTTCCCTAAGGATTACATGTAGGTAAAACCCCCTGAGGGCCTGCTCTACATAGGTGCAAACGGTCTAGCCACCTTTAGTCTTTCGACGCAGAGAACCTTTAGTTATACGTTGCGTATTCCCTCTTATTCCCTAGTGACATTAACCACGCGAATTTATCCCTTCATCTTGTTATATCATGCAGATACATTTTATTTTTGGCTCATATCTATGCCCCCAAACGAATGCCGTTTACGTCGAGTGATATGTGGTGACTGTCATGGGATGCCTCAATATGGCAGTATATCTTCTGATCTATAGTCTTTGGGTTTATGAATCGCTGTAGAGAGATGCGTTGCTTGAGCCGTTATTTCTACTGTTGTAAATACATGTATGTACCCTGAAACAAGAATTGCGTGGCCAACCAGCCTACAGAAAAGGAAACATGTACAAAGCCTAAACCTGAAACAAAATGCTGCGAGCCTTTCAGCGCTAAAAATGCGAGCACTCGAGAGTAAATTGCCCGGCAAATTCATAGTTATGATCACAGTTCTTTTCAGGATCATCGAATATCACTCGTTACCACACAAAGGCTCATGCTCTATCTAGAGAGTCCCTAGGACAAGATCATATCTGAAAAATATTGTCGACGGCATCTAGGGAAAGTGGGAGTGGAAAAGCAAAGGCTAAGGGACAATTTTTTCATGGAAGTGGTACTTTAGCTACGTAATGAATACTAAGCCCTGTATAAAGGGATGATGGTTTAACGGAAAAGGAGGCAAAGAAAATCTTAATTACCCCAGATCAGAATGCAGCGAAGGAAAACAAGGTGTTGGTACAGTTTTATGGGAATACGCATTTGAACGCCTTCGGATAAAAATTATACGCGGCAGATTCCCAAACGCCCCTTCAATATATGGATAAAAATATACACGCTAAATCAACACCCATCGCTTGTCCCTCTCCCTATCACCAACTCTAGCTGCAACCCTGTTAAGCGTTTGTTTAATTGATTCTTTCCCAATCTTTGGAAATTGTTTCTTCAAAACTTCAATCAATCCCGCCTTAGTCATATCACTACCCTCAACCGCACGCTTAAAATCATCAAGGTCCTCAGCAGGAACTAGCAAAACACTTTTACCCTTCTTGGGTGTTAGTGCCTCTGCGCCTATAGCCACAGTTGTTACTTGAGGTCGATTTGAGGTAGCAAGGGGAAGAGGAGGCGGTTCCATAGCAGTTGGTACAGATGCTTTCGATGTGCAGGGCTTTGGTACTGAGGATTTTGGCGCCGATGCAGAAACAAGGAAACTGGTCAAAGTCTTGGCATTTTTCGGTGGTGGATTCCAATAGACCGTTGAAAACGGATCAATAGGACCAGATACACCCTCTATGATGATAGGTTAGTAAGAATTCATAGTTGCAGCCAAGATAAACTCACCAAGAAGTACTTCCATCTTCATCTCTTCAAACTCTGCCCTCGTGTTCCGACCATCCTCATCCTCCCAACAGAGGCCCGAAGATAACGGCACTAGAGCGGCCAAAGCACCTCGCCTGTTTTTAGCTGCCTGGTCCTCTTCATCGTCCAAAAAGCCATCCATTTCGTCATCCAAGCTTTCTACTTCCTCATCTTCTTCACCATCATCACTCAATAAGTCCTCACCATCCTCGTCTTGTGCGCCTTCTTCCCATTCTGCCTCTGAATCATAATCATAATTAATATTCGGCAAGGTCTTTTGGAACGGATTGCGTCCTTTGCGGAGACCACCGGTAGTAGGATTCCTAGTGAATGTCCCGGAGTAGGGCGGTCGTACATCTTCCGCAAATTTCAAGAACTTATTAGGTAAACAATTAAGCATCTTAAAGTAGATTGCTGTGCCATCTGCTCCTTTAGGTATTTTCTGCTTCTTTAGCTCGATTATTGGGGGCAGCGATGAGTCGTCTGGGGCATTTATCCTAGCTAGAAGGTCTTTGGTTGTATAGCCCAACATCTTTCCTCGCGGGCCACGCTTATGCGGCGGAATATGAAGTAGTTCTGTTATCTGTTCTTTTGTTACTGTTCCAACTGCCGGTACTGTCTCCATCTGATTCTCCGCGCAATTATGTTCTCTCGGGAGAGTCAGGGCTTTATCAATCGAAACCTTCATCGCAAACTTATAGGCATCGTCACGCTGGAAGCAGTGTGGTGGCGCGACTGTCACATTAGGTTTTACAAAGAACGGTTGGAAGCTTTTCTCATAATCGCTCTGCCTCTGTCGTATCTCCAGCTCCGGTGACATTGTTTTTGGGCACGCTCCCGGGGGTGCTGCCGTAGCCTTTGCCGGACTACTTGGAGGGCCAGAAGGCTTCACAAAGAAGTTTTGGAGTCGAGTTTGAGCCTGTCAGTGTAATCAGCGGTAAATTCGCGAATATATTTCCAGACCGAAATTTATCATACCCTATCCTTTTTAGCCTTTTCCTCATCTTTTTTTTTCTTCTCGTCATCTTTTTTCTTCTTTTCTTCATCTTTTTTCTTTTTTTCCTCGTCTCTAATTCGTTTCTTTTCATCTCGCTCGGCTTTCTATAATGGCCCGCTGGGTTAATATTTGCTTATGTACCTATAAGCTGTTGTAGAAGCTTACCTTTACAGCCTTTTCTTCCTCTTTCGCAGCCCTTTCTTTCTCTTTGGCCTCTTTTTCCTTCTCCTTGGCTTCTTTCGCCTTTCTTCTCTCTTCCATCTCTGCCTCGGTCATTTTCGTCTTTTTCTTAGCGGGACCCTTGCCATCTCCGCCGCCGTCGACCGTAGCGGGAGCTGTCGGCTCATCTGCTGCTACTTCTGACCGAGCTCTCTTCTTCGATCCCTCTTCCGATGAGCTTGCTGGAGAGGCATCTTTTATGACTGCTGGGGATAAGGTGGCATGCAATTCTGAAGTTGAAGGAGGAGGATGGGTTGTAGTTGACGACGCGCTCATGCCTAGTGTGATTACTTAGCGAGTTCTTTCGTGTCGTGTGCTTCGTAAAACGTTATCCCCCAGGAAGAGCTGCTTGTCTGACTACTCCTTTTTTTTATTCTGGGATTGATGAATGGTATGATAATGGTGTGCGACTGGGAATTGGGGAGGTTGTGAACCGCTGAATGGTGGGAAACGTGTTTGAACGCGGCAGGCGTTACCTTGCAAGGTCTGAAGACGCGTTGAACCCGCCAAGAAAGAAAAGTATGTAGATCCTCATGACTACATGTACGAACCATGTACTACTACTACGAACGACGCCCCCAATCGTGAGCGACAGGGCTTTATTACACCACAGTATTATACAGTGGAGTCCCGATAGTAGCAACCTCGATAATAGCATATCCTCGATAGTAGCATATGTTTGGGCAATCCCAAACGAGTCGGTACGGGCAAAGTTGTTCTCGATACAAGCATATCCTCGATAGTGGCACACGAAAATCCGTTCCCGACCATATGCTATTATCGAGACTCCACTGTAATACTACTCGCCCTTGGCGCAATGCACACTTTCTTCAAATATATCAAACTCCTTAAACCTCTTTTAGCTTGTTCTTCGGGATTGCACTCTAATCGGGATTTTCGTCCGTCCGTCGGTCGCGTAGAAATCCAATCGTATTGTTTTCTTTCCTTTAAATTTATTAACCTCTAAAGCATGGAGTACATATATTTATGAGTCCGTTCTAGTCTATGCAGCGTCAGTCTACAAAGCGAAGACCTACATACCTACAAGTATGTAAACTAGTCTGTATCAAGGAAAGCATACAAACATCTCTTGACAGTACCATAACTTAAAAAGGTTAGGCATATTCAGTAAATATATCTCTAGATCTTATTCCCACTCATATATTTGTTCCACTCCTCTCTTCACTAGCTAAGGATATATTAAGGTCAATCATTATACGCAGGACTAGCGGTATTTAAGTACGCTAATTACAACCTTCTATAATTTCAAGCAGCCATCACTCCTTCTACCGACTCATTTTCACCCAGGTTCGTGACGGTGTGCTCCTATGTTTATCTGCTGATATAAACTATAACCAGAAATATATGGCACGATAGTTTAGGCTAGCTTATCCATCTAACAATAACTCACGACTCTTAAGTGCCTTCCTTGGTGCATAGAAGCTTCAACGTATGCCCCCACGGTATCTAGGAAGCGCCACATCAGCACATAGTAGAAATCAATTCTCGATGCCAATTGAGAGCCTACGGCACTCCTTCAACGGGCGCCTGCCATTGTTAAGTCATTGTCGAAGCCGGGCTGGAACGGGAGCAGGATATAGACAACTCCCCCGGCCTTTAATGTCACCTCGGGTGGGGTACTTGGAGAAGAGTCTCGTTATGTGCGCTAGAGGATCTTTTCGAAAGAATGAAATAGCATGGTCCTTTGTAAAAAGGGGAGGGAAAAAAAAGTACAACCAATGAAATATATCTTCGAGTTCCGGGAACCACGCTGCACGCTGCACGCCGTCAATCCGGCTCGGGATAAGCTGAGATGAGGAGAGAAAGGAAAGTTAGCGAAGGAAATTTTTCTAGAAATGGGAGAGCCCGCTGACAGGTCTTCAGACAAGGTCTTGTGAAGGATGACTCAGCCGAGTGAGATTATATGATTCATACACATATCGATGAGCATCCAGGCAGAAGATTTTGAAATATCACAGCTCTTCTTCCAGGATAGTGCTATTAGTATCACCACAAAGGTGAATGGTTAATATAGTCGATGGGAATCTCATGCGGGGATAGGCGGGGAGGATACGGCGTGTCGACATCTCATACGTGTCTTAAAGTAGCCTCCAGAAAAGAAGATAATACATGTATTATAGTATCGGTGGGGAAGAGGCCCTAAGCCACCGGCTACGTTCATGTAGTAGACCTGTGATAATGCGGAGTCGTCGAGATCACTGCTAGATGGCCGAGTATTGCCAAGGTGGAGGATCAGATAAGACCAAAACCAGGAAATTTCGCCAGGCCGAATCCAGAGATTTGGTGTTATACTAGCTTATGCGTCATTAGGCTATTGAGGGTTGTAACTTGTAGGTTGTAGGGCTAGGTGTTTCCGTTGTCTTGGCGTCGACCTCTTAGGAATCTCGTCCATGCTTGACCGTTAAGGTACAGGAGGTATAGGGACTCCGGAACATAGGTATTTGAAACATAGCTCTATGATTCAAGACGCTAGTTAAGGCGATGCTACTCTAGAGTTAAAGAGAATCTCCGAGTCGAGTGATAACCTATGATCAAGCGTATTTTAATACCGTCTGGAGCAACCTACCGCGAAAGAACCATATTCTAAGATACCCGCCCCAGAGGTAACGAGCGAGAATACATTCCAAAAACTGAGAGCCAGTTCCGATCAAGATGACATGACATCAGATCAGAAAAGTTAAAAAGTTAATCGCCTCGCCGCTTCCGTTCAGCCACACAGACTAGTTAAGTGATTCCCTCGACCATGTTTCACTCCACTTCCTTCTGGAAGATGGTAACCATGGTAACGTCCACATATGCAAACCGAAGGACAGGGGTTTCCAACTGTGTGGGCAGATGGTAGAGGGGCTACCTGTGCTGTGCATGCCTCACGACCAGATGTCATCTGCTAGCGGCAGGAACAGTTATCTCAGACCTATCATAGGATTCGTTTTGAGACGTTGCCTCACAAGGCGCGGCGGGGTAAAACACATGCCATGTCTGACTCCGTACCAAGGGGAGCGATGTGCATATATCATAAGCAGAGGACGATCACAACGCTAGAGAACAGAGAGCACCTGGTGTATGTTACTCTGACTTACAAAGGTCATGTAGCTCCAGGAATGTTTCCAAGTTGAGGGAATAATATATAGCCCTTCATCTCTTTGTTCGGTGCAGTGCGAAAAAAAAAAAAAATTACACAATCGGATTGTTTGCACTTTCCGTGGAGAGTGAAGCTTTTGGTATCATCCACCGTTGCTGCTGCTACATGTAGCTACATATCATATCATAGCGGCTTGGTGTGTGCCACGTGGTGTGGTTCCTGTGATTGCTCGCCGATCTTGAAAGGGAAATGATAATTATACAGGTTTTTTTTGTGTGAGTTAAGTGGGTCGCATGGACATTTGCAAAACTCTGTTCAAGAAATCTAAGACACTCGTAACCTCAATAGTCAGATCTGAAGCCTATGCGTCATTAAGTCATATTTCACCAGAAAGGCATATGCACCAAAAGTTTCTAGACATGAATCACTTCTTGCCTACATGTATTCTCTCAAAATTTGAGCACAAGTATGTACATATGTAACAGGTGTTGTTATGCGTCTACTACCCCCCTTTATGGACAGATGGTGGGTAGGAAAGATAACTATGAATGATAGTACGCTAAAGATATCTAGCAATGTAGCGGGAATCTCCCAGAGCCCAGAAAGTCTCAGACCAAGACAAAAAGAAAAAGGATAGTCAACGAAAGTATTTCTCCAAACATCGTCACACCAGCGCTCACGAAAAGAAAAAAGGACAAATAAAATGGTTGTAAAAACGAATGTCAAGAGTTGTAAGTAGCGAAACACCAGACAGAAACAAAAAGCCCCCCTTCCCCTCATCAAAAAAAAAGAAAGAAAAAAAAAAAAAAAAAAACAGAGAGGAAAAGTCAACAAAATAAAAAAGCCAGTAAACACCCTAGAACCCCAATATTTGAAGAACCCCCGGCCCCACCCTGACCCCCCGACCCCATGAAATGAGAATAGACAAAAGTAAAATGCAACCAGCGAAAGACATAGATACAGCGAAGGGAAAAAAGAAGATTACAAAAGAGAATATGTAGATAGATGCTCAAAACCTGGGTATGAACATTTCCTGGTTATCCCGTCAACCAGGTTTATATCTGTTGGTACTCGACAAAGGGGTCAACCTCTTGCGTTCTCTCCCCAATACCAATTCCTCCTATGCCCTTGGGCCACTAGCTCCCAAAACAATCGTAAATCGAGAAGAAAAAAAGAAGGGATAGCCTCCCAGCCCGGCCGGTAAAACAGAAAAATCAACAAAAAGCTAGTGAAAAATAGGGAAAGTAACGAGTATTAAAAGAAATTCCCGAGTTAAAAACAAAACTTTTTTTCACCCCAAAACGAAGAAAGATAACCAACCCAAACGAATGTCGCCAAAGGAAATAACTAAAGGAAGACGAAAGAAAAGGAAAAAACGAAAGAAAAGACGGACCGCCCGCCCCAGAGTTTCCCAGACCCCATCTATGTATGTATATGAAAGAAAGAAAGAAAAAAGAAAAATTTTCCCCATCACCACTCGTCACCCGCACACCCAGCTGTCTACACGTCTGGATTGGCTACAAACAACCGCACGCCACTCATGGTCATTGTTCGCACCACATCTTCCTCGTTTAAACTACCTCTTCGCCTGACTGTATTGTCTCTTCTTGGGATTCCGGCGTTGTGGTAGCTGTGGTCGTAGGTATTCCGGTATTCAGATCGGCCTGGAGGACTGTGTGAGCCGGAATTCTTCGGCTTATTTCCTTCCTGGGACTCTGCTATTGAAGAGGTGGGGGAGTAGCTCGGTGTGCTCCCACTTGAGTTTCTATGCGGCCGCCCAACGTTATTTCCATAGATGGAGGATGTCCTATTTGTGTCTGAGCGTATTGAAGAACTGCGGTTTGTTTTTCGATGATTCGAATTCAGCGATGATTTACCGGATCCAGATCGCTTATTAAGACCGGGGCCAACAATGAATGTCTCATCCTCATCCTCGTCGCCGAGGACCTCTGTTGCTGACAACCGAGAAGGAATACCACTCGGGAGAGCCCCATTCGCAATACCAGGCTCAGTGCTTCCACCCCAAGCTTTCTTGACAGTTGAAGCTACGTGGTTGGTGCTTCGTCCTAATTTCCCACTTCGGCCAGCGTTTAGAGAAGATGCAGTGGACCCGCTTCCAGACCCAAGACCATGCTGGTTGTAGCCCGCGCTTAGATATGTCCCTGTCGACGATCCAACAACTTCCATAGCTGCGCGAAGCTTTGCAGCTCTCTGTGCGGCCACCAGGCGCGGATCTTCATATTGCGATTTGTCGCACCAAACTGTGGCCTTCTGCCGCCGGAGGTAAGTTACATAGGCGTTTGAAGATGTTGTTGCAATTGAGCTGGCGGTATGATTGCTCCCTGAGCGTCGCAGAGTGATCGGGACAGTTTGATCCATTCTTCCGCTGCTTGAGCTGTTGCTTGAGGTTGTAGAGTTTGAGCCTGAACGATGGCTCAAGTATGTGACGGTTTGAAAGTTATTTCCGTTGTTTGCGGCGTTGCTGTAGCCAGGGTTGTAGTTGGCGGGGTAGTTGTCAGCCGGTAAGGCGCCAGAAGAGGAGGTCCGGCGACGAGCGTGGGTGTTGTAGGAGCCTTGCGAAGAAGCAGACTGTGGGTCGTACGGATTTGGAGCTGGCGCGAGGTTGGGATTGATGGTGAGGCTCTTTGTTGAAGGTGAAGGGTAGAAGGGTGGGCCGAGGGGTCTTTGAGGGAACTGGTAGTGAGGAGCACGGTATTCAACCATCACGAGAGTTTCCGGTTTAGGGAATTTGGTGCGGGAGGGAACTTGTAATTTGTGCGCGAGGGGTGATAAGGGGCGGTGGTGGAGGGATGCGGCGCGATGCTGCAGCTCATACACAAAACAAGAGTTGAAGGAGGATCTGAGGCTGAATCGAATATGACCTGTGCAAGCTGATGGCTATTGATATGAACTGGCACCGGAAACAACGGCCTGGCATGTTAGTCTTAAGCATTTCGAAAGAGCCGGTACATCTCGTGGGGGATGGTGTGCAGATAAGGGAGGAAAACCCCCATTAAATCTTGATTCCAAATTTCACAACCAGATTCCAAGATTTAGATTGAAAAGATTGGGTAAGAAAAATGGCTGCAAAATACCTGATCCTAAAAAATTTGCCCCTCCCTTGCGTTTGGTTCCTGCGAATGGGCGATTTCTCGATTTTCTCCTTCTTCTTGAATTTTAGGTTCCACGGTAAAGATGTCGATCGAGCTCTGAAGGTTGTATTTAATTTCGATTAAATCCGGGGAAACTTTCACTCGCTTCGGGAATGCCTGCAATTCCGTTGAGTGCGAATTTTGGAAACTTTTTGAAGCTCAATGCTACCGAACCGCCGAGTATTGAGATCCGGACTTCGATGTGATCGTGGAGAAAAGCGTTGCGATCGTATCCGTTGCCTTGGGGGGGGGGAGGGGATGGTGGAAGTAAATAGCGCGGGGGTGCCTGTCCGTCCTGTGGGCGAGGGCCAGTGGGCCAGTGGGGCTGGCTTGGTTGATATTTGACTGACTCGCTTCGAGATTAAAAACCTATGCCGCTTCCGAGAAACAGGCCCTGAGCTCAAGTTCTTTCTAGTTCTCCAAAAAGCTGAGCCTCGTTTTGTCTTTCCTTTGCTTTTTTTTTCAGGGCTGGATGTCTGTCCCTTTCTTGCGGTTCCTTTCTTCCCTCAGGGAACAATTTCGATACTGTCTGTGACGAGTGATATGTGGATGGTGTTATATGTGTGTGCCTTCAGAAACACGGATAGATTTATCCTGGCGCTCGGAATGACGTTGTTTCTTCAGTAAGGAAAGGAGAGAGAGATATTGATTGATTGATTGCAGCAGAGTATCAGAGAGGAAAGATAGCGGACTCGAATGCCGAAGATTGTAACCTGCTGTAAAGTATGATGTATGATGTATGATGTATGATGTAGATTGGTAGATTGTATGTCCGTCCTAGGCAGTCTGCTGTCTTCCTCACTTTGTTTGTTTCCTCTCTCTCTCTCTCTCTCACGCAATCTCTCCTTTCTCCTTCCTCTCCTTGTCTTGCTTGTTGTTGCAGTATATCTTTTCCCAGTGACCTTTAGGAGTAACTTATGCCTAGCCGTCTGTGATTATTATGAGTTTTCTTTACTTTTCCTTTTTTCTTTCTTATCTTTTTAAGGACGCACCACCTTTTCTGAACTTGAACTGCTTTCTCGTGCTTTTCTCCAAGAGCGGACCGCGGGCGTATTATTTACCAGAGCGAGCCATGTGGTGAAGCCAGGACAGACGAAAGCGGGAGCTGCTGGGTGTGTGAAAAAGTGGCTCCCCTGCAGCTTAAAGCACTTACTGCCCTATCTACCACCTCTACCCAGCAAAGCACCTATTTGCCTACCCAGGTACCTACATTATGGGCTTTACTCCACTAGTTCGCGATAACCTCAACACGTACTTAGAGTTCTAGTCTTTTTTTTTTTTTTTTTGGTTGCCCTTTGACGCGAAGGCAGCAGGGTTAGAGAGACTGACAAGGAAGCCGTAATTGGGACCCGCGGATCGAGATTTAGGTAACTTCTTTGAGAGTCTTGGAGGGATGATGGACCTATGACGGCAGATGACGATGCAGTTGAATTGTGACTTCAAAGGTACTGGGTACTGGGTGTGCGTATGGGTGTGTAGTCTACATATCACACAGGTATTTTGCAAAAAAAAAAAAGAAGGTTACAGCAGGGTATTTTTCTTTTCCTTATTTACTGTTTTTGTTTTCTTATTTATTTTCTGCTGAAGGTGGGTGGGTAGTGGGAAGGGATTGATGGGGGGATACATGGCATATCGAGTTACAACTTCCATCCAGCATCTGTAACTTGATGTTCTGATACAGCATAACCACAAGCAACGAGCGAATTGCGTTCTTGCAGCAGCAGGTAGGCAGGCAAGCCGTGACAACAAGCGAGACAGCTTGATGGCAGGCAATCTTGCAGGGAAGAGTACTTTTACAGAATGGCTTGCAGTTAAAGCATCTAATCAGATAGAACAGGCGGTGAGGGTAAGGGTAGTAGCAGAAGCTACATACTGCCCCTTCTTTGTACTCTAGATATTACTCTAGAGACTTCTGAGTACTCTCCCGACCAGGCTCAACCCTACCCGCATAAGTGAAGTTTCCCACCCCCCCCTTCCTAGAGTCCTTGAGGGCTCGTGCATAGCATATGTAACGCCCACGCCGCCGTCGAGATGTTTGGCGAGATGCCTCACCTCAGAGGTGTCCATACATGGCATTATGCGTGCCACAATCTCTACCGTGCACATCCAATCTCGTCTACCTAAGCACACCTGCACGCAATTCAGCCTCGAAAAAAACTACTCGCCAGATGTCGTTTTCTCCACCCAATCAACTTACCCCTTCTTTTCAGCTCGCTCGGTTAGTTAGTAGAAGTAGGGTGAGTACTTGGTAAGTAGGGTGCTCAAGGAGGGACGAACGCGACACTGCCACAGGAGGTAATAGCGTAGGCGGTACCTCTTCTACTCAGAGTAAGAGTAGCAACAGCCTAACCTCATATAACCACCTACATGTACATACTGCGGTACTTTACTTCTCTAGAGTAACTGTCTGCCTACACATCTGAAAAGAGTGAAAGAACAGCCCATCGTATCTCGGAGATGAAGAAGACAGTTTTCCGTGTCCGGAAGGATATGTCTGTCTCAGCTCACTTTCTTCTTCTTGTCTTGTTGACTTTACTTTTGAGACTAGAAGTTGGGCAGGTAGATAGAGTACGTACACTCGCAACCCCAAACCGGCACTCACGCAATAGTGCGCAGACTGGGAGAAGGGAGAGAGATAAGGCTTGGTAACGTAAAGTGAATAACGTATCCCTCTCACCTCACTCTACTCACGATAATTTTTCGCATGTATGTGGCCAAACAATAATTTGCATGCTACAAGCACCTACATACAGCGTACATACAGGACAAGGTACCTTCCAAGGAAAACATACCGTCATATCACTCTACTCTACTCTTTATGCATGTACTTCTACCAAGTACTCCTCTACCCCAAGGGGAGGTATCCTAGAAAAGCGTTCCTGCTACCTCCCCGCCGATTGGTTCCCCCTCTTTTACTCCTTGTAGTTTACATCACCAACAGAGATAACCATAATCACAACAACCATAACCTAGGCATACTATACGTACCAACAAGAAGGTTTTTAGCGATTTTGTTTCCCTGTAATCCATCTCTATGTGGGTACAAGTAGGTACTACTACAATGCCGAGATTCCGCTGTGCACCCTCCCCCTCGTGGCGTATCAGGGTCGAGAGCGAGAAACCACGGCAGCGGGAGAAACACCGCCGCCTGCATCATCATCTTCCGTCCGTGGTTTTTTTAACCCCCTTGCCCGTTGTGAGTGAGAGAAACATAGAGCTACATAAAACTACTCATGCTCATTTCACTGAGACTTTGCCATACAGGTACCACAGACACCAATTCTACGATGTGGGGTGAATCGAGATGAAATAAACAAAAAAAAAACAGGCCCGTTAAATTGTTTTACCAGCCTGGTTCTTAGACGCTTTTCTTTGAACCCCACCCTCCTGGGTTGCAGCAGAATTTAGTACTTAGGAGCTCAGATATATAACAATCCCGAAAGAAATACCTGATTTTGTCTCTCACGATCCAACATCTCCCGTCGATTCGATGTGGGTTCCAGGTTTTTCTTTTCTTCTCTTTTCTTTTCTCGTGCAAATAAGCGAATATGCATGGCATGCTATTGACAGCTCAGTCTAAGCTACAGACAGTTCATATGGAGAATTTTTTTATTCCCCTACCTTCCGTCTAAGCTTGGGTGTTTTTGTTTCATTTGTTGTTTTATTTGTTTTCATTTAACTCTACGGAGTCTAGATCGACTCCAGGTCTAGTCTGCTCTGGATGTCTGTTTACCACTGACCAAAGTAAAGTAACGACATCATCGATAGTATCACCAGCGAGAGCCTATCGATAGCATCAGGCCTCCCTGGACGTGTCTGTCTACTATTACCTCTTCTCTCTCACCGCTCGTTATCAGCGGGGTAGACTCATGATCACTCACTCTGCTCCTCTACTGGCATACGAGCGATTACACAGAGCACACAATAAAAAATGTGCCGTAGCCGGCCGATGAGAGTGTGTGAGTTATTCCAAATTACCCACGTTTTTACATTTGCGCGGGAACATCCCAGCGTGTGAGGGAGGAGAATTTTATCATACGTTGACATGCGATGGAGTGGACGATGATCTACTCTGAACTCAGTGCCATTAGCTTCGACTGGCCAGCCGAACGTTGTGTCGCATCCACTCTTCTCCCAGCTAGCTAGCGGTGGGGCATCGTGCTGTTATTTGTTGGTAGGGGAGTCTAGGGGAGAAGGAGGGGCTAGGCAGAGAGAAAGCACTCTATCTAGACTCTGGTGGGGAGGAGGAGGTAAACAAACAATTCTCACTTCCCTACACCGCCCATCATTCGCCGCCTCGTGACGACGCGTGGGCAAGTCGCGATGGGACCCAGTTACGCGGTGGGATTTTCCTTGTCGCCATGAAGAGAGATCGACATGGGCAAAAGACTCAACTCCTCTCCATATCCCACCTCACCTCACAGCATACCTACCATGCTACCCTGCCCTACTACCTAGGCATCCTCCCCACGTGGAGCAAGGGAAATGGTGTTTTTCAGCTGGGAAAGGTCAGTAAAAACTCGGCTTCGGCCGGAACTGGAGAAAAAGGGCGCCGTCCCCGGGGCAGGCCCTATCACGGGCGTTTGTTAAAAAAATAACAAATAAAAAAGCTAAAATTCTCCCCACTGGAACGCCGTGCGCGCATGCGCCGGGGAGTTACTAGTTGCCTGTCGCCTCAAGAGGTAGTAAAGTAAAGTAACAGTACCTACAGTAGGGCAACGAGCAGCAACCAACTTTGCGGATCTGAAGAGGAGGCTCAACAATCCCACGATCGCAATTGGGGGCCGAATCGCGGAGCTACAGGGGAGAAGAAGAAAAAATAAGAATTTAGGCTCCGCGGCTTCGGTCAGTGGTGGTGGCTGCGCAGGAGACTCTACAGACTGGCGGTACCTATGGCGCGAGAAGGCCTAGAGGGCGGGTGTTTGTATGGGAATCTGAGAAAATGCCAGGGTTAGCCTAGGCGCTAGTACCATTATGGCCAATTTCTATAAGTTTGATTGGCCGATTCTTTAAAAAAACGCCGAAGTTTACACACCTACCCCCATAGCTTCTCGAGCCATACCTAGAAGGTAAAGCAAGCCACCAACCGAATCACCGTAGCCACCTGCAGCACGCCGCGCGCAGAAGAAAAGAACCTATAAAATCACTTCCCACCGGGTACCTCTGAGTACCCTACTCTACTCTAGGTATTCTACATAGACAAAGCACAATGGTGGCGAATTCTTACTCAGAAGAGGAGGTCGAGGATGAGTGCATGGCATCCACCCATCCATCCAGCGGACGAGTGCATTTGAAACTTGGAATTGATGGTAATGGACTCGTACTGTAAACCGTGCAGTAGACCGAGGAGAATACCTTGTGGAGTTCGTCCAAAAAAAAGTTTTATTTTTTTCATGAGAAAAATATTTCTCATCACTGCCCGGACTAAGACTACATGGTACTCTACTCTATAGTCTAGAGTTAGTTACTACATGTAGGTACATACTCCACCTACAGCACTGATCTTTGCAATTGACAAAGCCACATGTGCAGTTGGGATGATCGGATGAAAATATAACTACCTCTACTCTAGTTACCTGTCTACCTACTACTCTAGCTCATAGTAGGATGGGGATGACTTTAGAGTAATGTAGGTACCCCCTCAGCCCACCTTGTACTGACATTACTAGAGTAGGTACACAGATACTTGTACTCCATGTACCTGTAGGTACAGCCGTAGAGTAGTACCATGTACCTGTACCTACAGTACCTATGCGCGTCCCAGCCGGTGCGCTGTTGTCGTTCGTCCGTTCAGGAACCAGGCTGGGCAATTGCAGCTCTACCTGTAACCTAGATACCTTCTGGTAGGTATTCACAACGTGGTGTTGTTGCCCTATCACACCCCCGGGAAGATCCTACGTGTGCTGTCTAGAACACAGTCAGTTTTATTTGAAACCGATCTGGTTTGATCCGAGTGGATGGATGGCGGCGGTGGTTTTCTTGGCTGCACTGCACGTCAGGCTTAAAATCTTCTGTACCTTGCGCATGCCGTTGATCGAGGGTTGTCAGCCATCCATCGGGGCTGAATTGGTGTGAAGACGGTGATGTGTGTATGTGTGGAACGGTGGGTATGTCACTGTTTTGCATGGCGGGGTTGTTTAGGCGTTTTTGTGGGGTGACTGATATGATGGATGATGGATGGTGATGATGGGTAAGCTGCTAACATAAGGTGGTTCATTACTAGTAATATTGCTACTGTTTCGTTGCTAGAATTCTATTGGGCAATGATTGATCGGCGTGTAAAACAAAAAGCTACGGATGGTGATACAACTGCGAAGGATGACAGCAATTATTAACAGCCTTACACTTTCTCCAAAGCACTTCTGACACTTTCAATGATCTTCTTTCCATCATTGATCCTCTTCAAGCCCTCGTCCTCAATGGTTCCGTGTTCTTCGACCTTTACGCCCTCTCTCAGCCTGTCCCAGCCCCATCTCTCGGTCTTCGCAATGGCAACTCTTCCACGTTCCATCACAGCATCTTGGAATTGCCCTCTCTCCCTCTCCCATTTTGTCTGAAGTAGCCTAGCGCTATATACCACCGCTACCGCCGTAGCGCTCAAGCTCGAGTACACAGAAATCTCCAAAGCATACAACATCGCCGAGACTAGGGCTCCGCTCGCGGATAGCGAAGCACTCTTCAATAGAAGCCTATTCGCACTCGACTGCAGTACCGGCACCATATCTCTAACAATGTCGCCCACTGCCTGCGCAATAAACGGCGGGCTGTACTTAGGGCCGCCTATATACTTACCATCTCTCCTTCCCGCATCCAAATCCACATTAGTAGCAGTATTAGCATCAGAATTACCCAGATTGAATGCAAGTTCCTCCTCCACCGAAGTTGGGGCATGCGCGGGGGTCGTCCCCTTGCCGTCCCCGTGGTATCCGGCGCCCGAGAAGCGCCCGGCGAGAAACAGTAATTTCTTCTTTGAGTCTGTAAGAAACCCAGCGGCTAGCACGTCACGCGTGTTTGAGCTCACGTCGTCGGTTGCCCAGATAAGCTTCCACCACGCCAGGTCGTTCCATGGTTTAGTCTTGAAGGCTGCATCGAGGCCGCCTTGGAGCTCCTCATGCGCGTACTGAGACCAGGACTTGAGCGCGCGCGATAGGCTGCCGAATGTGTCTGCCTTGGGTGCGGACGAAGAGTTAGCAACAGAGGCTCTGTTTTCGATTGCTGTTTGTGCCGCGAGGATTTCGTCCTCCTCCTTGCGGAGCAACACTTCTGCCTCGGAAATGATCGAATAAGCAAGCTCCTTGACAACGGGCTTGACGGCCCCCTCTGGGCCGCTGTGAGTCCCGTCCGTGATCCATTTCGTGATCTTTTCGATGCCGCTCTGGAGCATCTCGCGCTGAAAGGTGGACGCATACAGTGTCGATTCCTCGAGCTGCGCAATTGCGTCCTCCGCGATCTTCAGATCCACGATTTTTACGTCACCTTCGTCGTGTGCAGCGGAGCTGAAGGCCGTGACTGGAAGCGACAGGGCCTTCAGTACCCGGCCGGTGCTGCTGCTACTGCATTTCTGATTAAGAAGTGTTGAGAGCCCGTCTGAACCCTCGCCAGCCCAGACGAGCGTCTTATGGACCGGGTATTCTATTACTCGAGCGCCAGGAATTTCCGTCGCCTTGAGAGCGACGACCGTGAGGTCTTCTGGGGGTGCATATGGCAGGGGCGCGAGAAGGATCTCGAGGGCAGAGGATCTAAGGAGCGGGGATGGCACTGAAAGTAGTGAAATTGGGGAACCGGTGGGGGTTGTGATATTTGTGGGAGGCCCATAGCTATTATCCAATTGATTTTTAACCCGTTAGACCAGCAGATCCATATAGACTAAGAGAAAGACAAAGACAAGGACAAGAAGAAAAAAATGATAATATTATTATTATAAAAAATTATATGTGATGGGCGCGCCGCAGGAAAAGGGAGAAAAGGAAAAACACAACCCTCTTCCTTGTGCGAATTGGAAAAATGGCCCGGTGTTGTTCTATTTTCTTTTCTTTTCTTTTATTTTTCGGCAGTTTAATTGAAACATACCGAATTAATAGGGCACGACCACCACCATCACCAGTAGCACCTCCAGCACCTCTCGAGGAAGAAGACGATGAAGAGCAAGCGGAAGACCAGGTAAGGATCTCCTTCACCCATTGTTCCTTCCCCACCTCCAGTTCCGTCGACAGTGGGTCGGCCAGTAGCACCGCGACGAGTCTCCCCTCCGACCCGCTCCGTCCAAGAACTGCATCACACTCCAGCGCACAATCAGTAATACAGTTTCCCCTACTCAATGCAAGATCTATCCTGCTTGAACCATGAACCGTGCAAAAAAACTCAATCTGAGCTGTCTGGTCTGTGGTATCGTATCTCCGAAACACAACAGCAAGGCAACAGGGCAACAAAGATCTCAGCTGAACTTGAGCTGCCGGCTGGCTCGCTGGCTGGATATGGGCGCGCGGGGGAGATACGCGGGGACGTGGGGATATGCAGAAACACGATAACCAAGCCAAATAATCAAATAATCAAATGAAAAAAATGAAAAAATGAAAAATGGAACTGGAAACTGGAACTAGAAATGATCATATCGAATCAACAGAAAGGAAGAAAAAAACTCTAAAACGCACCAGCAACCCTAACCCCCGCATCATGTTCCCCCGGCTGGTCGAGCAAGCCCCGCAACACAAGCCTTACTCTCCCCTCGCCCGCAAACCCAGCGCGCGCCAGGCCTACGAGCCCGTCTGCCACGACTGCGCGCGCGGTGGTGCTGGTAGTGGGCAGCGACGCCTTGATACTCGTTGACGATATCGAGCTGATGCCCCGGGCCCGGCTCCGGGCCCGGAGCTGTGGTTGTAGTAGTCGCCGAGCTGGCCTTGGGAAGAAGGAGATGCCGCCGCGGGCCCTGAGATGCGTGGAGAGGAGGTTGTAGGGGTGGTGGTGCGGCATTGCGTGCATCATCTACCGAACGAACCAGAAAGGACCAGGAAAGGGAGAGGTTGACACTGGAAATGGTTTCGGACGGAGCTTTTTTTTCTGAGAGAGAGAGGCGGGGGATCGCGACGATGACGTTATGAAACGAAGCTTTTTTGTGCCAAGAGGGATGGGCCGCAGGGATCGGGAGAAGATGCGGAGGGACATGGAACATCACTCGACGGTTAGAGTAGAGACCGTAGAGTAATAGAGTATCTCTCTATCGGGCACTTTGGGAGAGGAATGATATGTCTCGCCGGCCTGGATCTGGCTACATATGTGAGTTGCTTGCAGCATAAGTTACTCTGTCTCCCCACAAATGCACATATGAGACGAGAGCAGAATCCCGAAAAAACAACGTTCCTACCTACATACATATCTGCAGGCCACTCTTACAAATTGGGTTTTCTTACTCTATCTCTGCTGTTCTGCGGTGTGGGTGCGGGTGTGGGTGTGGTGGTGGATGTGGCGTGCATGCTTTTACTCTAAACATTTTTTGCCTTACGCTTGGTACTGATGTTCCAACAATTGCACTTTTTTCAATCGTTCGGGAAGTGCCATGGAGCGTACGACGGATCCGGTAGTGCCTGAAGGTTTTGGGTTTTGGGTTTTGGGTTTTGGGGGCTTCTGTAGCCGGCGAAGGGGACGTATCATTGACTGGCTGGGCACGGGAAATAGTAAGCTGCCCGGAGGAGAATTGAGTATTTGCGATGAGACTAGTGTAAACTATCCGACCCACTCCAAGGCATTGGATAGCGAGACAAATATGGGGAGACCTCTGACATCATTGGCGGTCGAAAACAGCGTTCAATGGCCTCCGAGGGGGGTTACCGATGGCGACATTGAATCAATTGCTTGCCTGCTTGATCCATATATCGTCGGGTTACGAGTTACAGATGGAAGTATTAGATATCGTGTTCAATTGCAAAATAGATAGACCTTATTTTCTTTCGTGAGTAGCACGTAATCCATCATGAGGTCCGGCATTTCCGGCGCGCGGTGTCTAACTCAATTGCAACCTACTCTACCACACCACCCTACTAAACTACACCTACGGAAAACTAGGTTGGGACGGAGGGGGGGGGGTGCAATTCCATTATTGTTAACAAATGCACGGACGTACAATACTCCGTCGGTGTGGATACCAATGATTGGGTTGTTCGTGGGGTAGAGAGAGGTACAGATATAGAACAGCACTTCCTGGTTGGGTTGAGATTCATCTGGTTGCAAAAGCCAAAGCCAAAACCATATCATTGATCGTCGGCACTACCCTAAGATGGGGGGCTGGACTTTTTTTTTTGCTTTTGCTCTTGGGGGACAGCGACAGCTAGACAGCAACAGCAAACTTTACAGCAAGTGCATGCAAACTTTACAGCGACCTAGAATAGGAAGGATATGTGCACATAGGTACCTACTCTACTCGGACATACACAGGAGGAGGCGCAAATGGATGGATTTGTGTAGACAGATAGTTACTCTACCTATCTTGGCCATCTGGGACAACAATTGCATCGTGCTGGAATTCCCCGATCTCCAGCTGGCCGTCGGGGCGTGAGGGATCACTGGACTGTGAATGAGTGCGTAATGCAAACTGGCTGCGCGATGCATATCAGAGCTATCAATGACCATTCAACCCGTCGGAGAAATACTCCAACAGTTCAGAATACTCGTTGTAGAAGTTACATAGCTTGCTAGTATGTAGCACGAGAGCACCAATCACATGTAGAACAGCCAGCTGAAAGAAACCCCACATGTTTACTTTTACTTATAATCACTCTGCTAATACATACCCCCCTCCACATGCCCTGGAAGCACCTCGTGTAACGTGAGTCGCAAGGAATAGCGAATGATCAAGATAAGGGGAACTGCACCACCGCGTATCTTGGGATGATCAATCTGGTGATACGAATCATGGATGCTTTAGGAATTGATATGCATCCCGGATTCCGCAATGGGACCTGAAACACAGCCAATGACTGCGCACAAACAACCCGAGCAGATAGAGCCCTTCATAGGATGTCACTCGAGCAAATATTGCAGCGGCGGATATGTCAACACGTCAAGAAGTGCCCATGACTTACCCCGCCTAGATCCCGCTCCAGGGCTACGTAGTTGAAGAGGCATGTACAGAACAGTGTCTGCTGGAAGAACATTCCACGAGGGTGTGGTGCGTGCGTGATGGATCGAGTTCTATCTCGCTGGCAGTTGTCGGGTTTGTAACCAACCCAGGAATATCGCACCCATTTCCCAATGCTGACACTGCTGGCTAGTGGCTGCACATTCCAGTACTGCCTAGTAGAGTATGTGAACGGGTGATATATCGTGACTCCCCACATCACCTCTCCCCCCACCAACCAACCCACCACCACCACCACCACCACCACCAGCCAACCAACCATCACCATCCCAACATTCAGTATCCAACATCCAATACGTTACCGCCCTCACCCTCCCTCTCCTCCCACCAAGCTGCTGTCGATCGCACACTACCTTCCTACCCTGCAGCTGATCACCATTCCTACCACACCCCTTGCTTCCCATTCCGAAGTCTCCCTCACACGTCATGTTTGCAACGGGTACTGTGTGGTTGTGTAAGCAAGCAAGCACGTTTAGTTGACAGGTCCTATCTGCTAGGTTTAATTAGAGATCTACAGCTAGTTCGGTTTGAACCGTACCGGGGAGGCGCAGATTTATCCGCTGGAGATAGGGATTGGCTTCCGGCCCGGGGTTATGTCGATCCCGGTAATATAGTCTATATACGAGCCCAGCAACGACGGCGAAGATGAGGAGGTTGGATGGAGGGAGTGTGGATAGGGTACCAGGTAAGGGGATATATGGAAATGGAAAACCCGGCCGCCGGCCGTCATTTCAGCTGAATGTGGTATGTTGATTACTGTATTATACATGTAGATTGATTGTATCTACGCTCGGCTGTAATCTGCGTATAAATGGGGCCGACCTCGCATGCATATATCTCCATCCCACCCGCCATATACGGTTTGGCCGTCGGGTAGATGTTTCTTCTCTGCGCCTGGGTTGTGTTGGCGGGCACAGTAAGGTGTAATCTATAAAGTAAGGTATATGAGAAAACGACTAGATGGTCATTGCCAGCTACCCACTGGTGGTATACCGTGTATGCGTGCATGCGTATACGTACATACATACAAGTAGATCTTGTTGCAACGCCGGAACGCGTGCTGCAGAAGGTTTGTAAACATCACGCCATGGTGGTTACGAGTCTGTTGGATATCCTAGAAGAGCTGAAGAGAGGTAGTGGGCTCGGGGACTCCGATGGGGTGAGAGGGCGAAAGGGGCGTGATGGTAAGTTTGAGTCGAGACAGAGGTCTCGAGCTTGTGCGCACAGAGGGAGAAGAGCAGTTTAGCAAATCAACAGTGCTGTTTATTCATCCTATACCCATCCCGTATTTCTAACGCTGCCGAAAAAGGAAGGACCCTTCCTCCTGATGCTGCACGAGTGCTGTAGCCGTGGCTCCAGATGATCTTCCTTCCTACACCTCGTGGCTGCCTGAAGAGATATGCTTTTCCTTCGGTTGGGTCGCTTCTGTTGAGAGAAGGGCGAGTCATAAAGCTTCAGTTTTATAGGAGCCCGAATAGGAAACCATTCCTCTTGACGGCGGGTCATTTAATATTCGACACTATGGCATTACTGCCTTGAACGACACATACCCAACAGTTTCTGCCGCTACTCACCGAGTGATGATACGTGATGGATAGGTGATGAGTGTATTCATAGGTTATCACTCGGTGTGTTTGCCCCCCCGTCGGGCTTACATCTTACAAAACTCTTTCCTTGCGTCAATTAATGCTTTGATTGACGTTAAATGACCCTATCTCTGGAGTTATTTGTGTGTACCGGGAAAAGAACAAGACCGGTGGATAAGTATTCTTCCACAGCATGCTTGGAAGGCGTGGGTTAGGGTTTTGGTATAGTGTAGACAAGGAGATCACCAAGACGAGGCATATATCTCCACAAGAAATATTACTAGATCTAGACCAAACTATAGCTAAGGACAGTAAGTCTAAGAACACCACCAAAGCACATATATGGGCAACCCTACGCCTCATTCCCCGAGAGCATACTTTCGCCACCCTTCCCCACTGGCTATAGCGTATTCAGAACTATCGGTTACGCCACATAAACCGGCCTGGACATTAGGGGAAAGGACTGTAGAGATTTTGAAAGCTAGCTAGCTGACCAGACTATAATCACAGAATGGCAAGACTACATGCAGCAATATATGCCTTCAGAACCATCGCCGTTAGCTGAGAAAACTTCCCTCAGCATGGCTTTTTGTATAAATTTATTGCAATTTTTCTAGCCCTCCTTGTGCGTAGGGTAGGTACAATGATATCGATTAGATCATCTCTGGCCCCATAATGGTATGCATAGCTTGAACTATCATCTTAGCCTCTCGCTTGAAAATTACTCTCTCTTTAATTCCTATCCCTGATCTCTCCCGGCAATTAGCTGATCATCGCAAGACCCCGCCGGATTCACGGCCAAGGATATATCGCCAGGGTCTAGCGCAACATTTCCAATTTTATAAAATAGTAGATAATGTTAACTAACTACAGGGGGCTAGCTACACAGCTTGCAATATTGCTTTCTAGATCTCATGTTCAGATTCTCCTCGAGCTCGGCCTTCGTAACCCTAAGCTTTACATATGGAGTTATGTTCAACTAAGACAAAAGAAATATTACCTCCCTTCATGTCCCATATCTGTGGCACCTTGGAAGAAGCTCGGTCCCTATATGAATGGAAATCTAATAGCTTTTCTTGCGTATGGGTTTCGTTTTGGGGTTTTAGTCATGATATGTCACTCGTTTTCATTGTGCTCAGTTCTTGAGATGATATCATGATATTGATTTTTGATTTTCTCAGTAGAATATATTAGTATTGATTTTTGCTTTTTTTGTGACAATATAATCATGATTGAATTGATTTTCCTTTTTTAGAGCAATATAGTTATAATTATATTAATTTTTGTTTTTCTTTATACGATATCAAGGTATTGATTTTTGCTCTACCCGATACAATATCACATTATCAACTTGAATATTTGCTTTTCTTGGTATGATATAACTTGAATCATGATAACATTGATTCAAGTTTTTGTTTCTCTTTATAATTAGTAGATTTTGGTATTATCTTCCGCTTGGAGCCTGAGATCCTCCTCCGATTCCGTCCTCGAACCTGTCCCAACTCTGCCGTATTCAAAATTGTTCCTGAACCCAGGCCCAAGCCATTAGAATTAGCAAGAGATTTTTTGCTGATAAAGTATTAATAGACCAACGTGAATGCAGGTATATGTAACGGCAATATTATATTTCGGCTAAGGTGATGGATTGGGTTGTGAAGAGAAGGAATCGCGCAGTTGGACTATGATTTGTAATGGGTTTTCTGTTATGTTCTTTCGGTTTCCGTTACGCAAGATGTTAGTCATCAACGGACTAGGAGTTGGATATATAAGGGGGTGTTGTCTCGTACCTTTTCATGTTTTCCTTCCTTTCCTTTTCTCTTCACGGAACTTCTTGTACTTATTCCACGAATACTACTTTGTTCTACACCTCGTCATAGGGCTTAACTAGTTAGTCATACTAGGCAAAGCCACTTCATAGTCCACAGTCTCGAATACCTATTGCTACGTCCTCCACTCGGTTGTATTCCTTGGCATCATAGTCCCTACGTCCATAGACCCCCGTTACACCAAGTTCCGTCCTCTATTGCCAACCAATACAACACCATAGTCTACCATGGCGGCACATCTCCCTATTGATTATCAACAGCTAAGCGATGCCCTTCAGACCTTCTTTCAAGAACATCCAGAGGTGGATGGCAATGTCGGAATAGAAGCCTATGCACTTCTTCAACGAGCACAACATGGCCTTGCTCAGTATGCAACGGACTTACAGGAGGTGGAGAGGGAGGCTGGAAATGCAAGGGAGATGTTCGAACGAGATCTAGCCGCTGCCAGGGCCCACCGAGTCGCTGTTGAGGTGGTTGCCCCTGATGAAGAACCAATCGGAGAAGATAATGCCCCACCGGTACCTCCAGTTCCACCTGTTCCAGTGGTCACCCAACGGTCGGAAAAACTCCCAGACCCTGAAGTATTTAAGGGAGATCGCGATCGAGAAAGACTACACCTATTTAAGCAACAGATGAAAATCAAGCTATTGGGAAATACCGACCGCTTTCCCACACTACAGTCCAAATTATCCTATGCATTCAGTCGATTGGAGGGTGTCGCCGCCAATCAGTCCTTACAATACGTTGGAGAAGAAGGCATCGCTTTGCCTTCCATGTTACGGTTTTATGAAATCTTAGATACTGCTTTTGGGGATCCTGATCGAATGCGTACAGCTAGGAGGAACTTTAGGAACATTCGTCAACGAAACAGAACCTTTGCTGATTACTTCGCCGAATTCCAACGGTATGCTGCCGAGTCAGGGATGGATGAAGTCTCTCAGATTGAGGCTTTAATGGAGGGTATTAATGCGGAACTCGATGAATCGATGATACATCATGAAACTCCTGCGACAGTAGATGCCTGCGCGACACTTTTGCAACGGTTAGATAATCGACGACGAGCGGCAGAAGCTAAGCGAGGAAATAAAAAGCCTTGGAATGCTACTGCTGCTCCGACCCCTCGCCCCCATCAGGGAATTCTGTCCCTATTCCTCGCGCTGCCGCTCCAGCTATCAATGCACCTACCCCTGAGAACCATCCCTCATTCCGCCCGGGAGGTGATGTACCGATGGATCTGTCCGGGGGACGTCGTCGCCCCACCCCCGCCGAAAGAAATGCCCGCTTAGCTGAGGGCCGATGTTTCTATTGCGGAGGAGTCGGACATATGGTTAGGGATTGTCCCCAAGCAAGGACAACTGGAAATCAACCAAGGAGACCGGTGATGAGGGGAGCGGCGTTGAGGGTGGAGGAAATTGACGGAAGCGATAACGAGTCGGCAAAAGATTTGTCCCTGCACTAAGTGGCTTAGCCCAGGGACCATTTAAGGATTTTTCTGGGATGCATATTTCTGGGTTTTCGGTATCTGAGGAGGAAATGGATGGGAACCAATTTGTAGTAACTTGTTCAATTTCACAGAATAAAAATACTTTCGTACCCACCTACGCCCTTATTGATACCGGAGCCTCAGGATATGCTTTCATCGATGAATCTTTTGCACGCCACAACAATATTACCATGACCTCACTCAAAATCCCACGACATGTAGACGTTATAGACGGCAGACCTATCAAGTCAGGAAAGATTACTCATATTGTTGATGTCTCGTTAGACATTCATGGCCATCGAGAGACTGCGTCATGTTTTGTGACAAAGTTGGGACACTATCCGATTGTGATGGGGATACCTTGGATGCGACGCCATGATGTTACGATTCGACCAAAAGAAAATTTGCTTATCTTCAACTCTCAAAGCTGCCGTCAATATTGCTCGCTTAGTGGAACTACAATTACGGTTCATGGTATATCAATCCCCCTACCGGAAACTCATACCATTACCGTCGCAGCGACCGAGAAACCTACTATCGATATTAACAAACTAATACCGAAGGAGTTCCACCGCTATATCCATATGTTTGAAGAATATGATGCTTCCGCGCTTCCACCACATCGACCGTTCCATGATATGAAGATAGTATTAGAAGAAGGCAAACAACCACCATGGGGACCAATATATGCTTTATCCCAAACGGAGTTGAAGGCACTTTGGGACTATCTTCAAGAGAACCTACCCAAGGGGATTATCCGTCATAGTGAATCACCAGCGGGGGCATCTATCCTATTCGTCAAGAAAGCCGATGGAATTCTTCGTTTATGTGTCGACTATCGGGGCCTCAATGCAATTACGATTAAGAATCGTTATCCATTACCGTTATTGAAGGAAACTTTGGCCAAATTGTCAAGAGCAAAATACTACACCAAGTTAGATTTACGTTGGGGGTACAATCAAATCAGAATAGCGGAAGGAGACGAATGGAAAACGGCATTCCGGACTCGGTACGGACATTTTGAATATACGGTGATGCCCTTTGGATTAGCGAATGCTCCTGCTACGTTCCAACATTGGATCAATGATATCCTACGTCCCTATTTGGATCAATTCGTGACAGCTTATTTGGATGATATTCTTATCTATTCCGAGTCTCTTATAGAACATAAGGATCATATTCGAAAAGTTCTAAAAGTACTTGATGAAAATTATGTTCATCTCAAACCCGAAAAATGCGAATTCATGGTTCAAGAAACAAAATACCTGGGCCTGATCCTCACTCCGAATGGTAATCGAATGGATCCGAAGAAAGTTATTGATGTTTTAGAATGGTCCACACCGATGAATCTCCATGATGTGCAAGTATTTTTGGGATTTGCAAACTTTTATCGACGGTTCATCTTAGGATATTCAAAGATTGTTGCCCCACTTACAGCCCTAACAAAGAAAAATGTTAAATTCGAATGGACGGACGAAAGGGAGGAAGCATTTCAAACCTTAAAGAAGATGTTCACAACAGCACCTATACTAGTTCATTTCGACCCGGATCGAAAGATTGTGGTGGAAACCGATGCATCTGATTATGTCTCAGCAGGTATCCTTTCACAACGCGATGATGAAGGAGTTTTACATCCAGTCGCTTTCTTTTCAAAGAAACATTCCCCTGCGGAATGCAACTATGAAATTTATGACAAGGAACTTCTAGCAATCGTACGATGTTTTGAAGAGTGGCGACATCATTTGGAAGGAGCACAATTCCCTATTGAAGTTTTCAGCGACCATCGAAATCTAGAGTATTTTATGACAACAAAATTGCTAAACCGCCGACAAGCTCGTTGGTCTGAATTCCTTTCGCGTTTCGATTTTGTTATACAATTCCGACCAGGAAAACAAGGAGCGAAACCAGATGCATTGACCAGAAGATCAGGTGATCTACCTAAAGAGGGGGATGAACGGCTGACGCACCAGAGCCAAGTGGTTCTGAAGCGGAAAAATTTGGATACAAAGCTAAGTTTGTTCACGGGTTCTTTATCAAATGAATCCGCTGAAGGAATGTCTACTGTGGAGGAGTTATTTTCAAAAGCTTACCAAGTCGATAGTTTTCCAAACGAAATCCTCGCTATGCTCCGGAACGACGTTCGCCAGTCAAATAAAATTTCACTTGCCGAATGTACTGAAGACAATAACGGCCGGTTACTTTATCGAGACGCACTCTACGTACCAAAGGATAATGACCTCCGGCTGAGACTCCTGAAAGAACATCATGACAAACCATCGGCAGGCCATCCGGGTAGAGCAAAGACCTTGGAACTCTTAAGTCGGGAATATTATTGGCCACAAATGCGAAAAGATGTCGATCGATATGTTAGGAATTGCAATATGTGTGTCCGTAGCAAGGCACCACGTAATGCGCCTTATGGGGTACTTCGTCCCATGCCAATACCCGATGGACCATGGACGGATGTCTCGATGGATTTTGTTACCGACCTTCCAGAGAGTGATGGTTACTGTAACAGAGCCACAGTAGGGCTGTTACAAAAGTAACTGTTCTACCAGTCAAGCCATACGACCCTAGGGTAATCACCACTTGTTCTTCATCGATGGGTGAAGATAAGGGCAGATGACCCCTACCTCTATTGGTATGAAGGGTAGGGATCCTGGCGAGCAAGAAGTCTTATAAGTCAAGCTAGGCGACTGGACCAAAACTAGAGCAGAAGGACGAGCATGCCAAATACGGAAGGGTAACCCCAAACATAAGTTACCCTACCTTGGAAGTCAACCTTTGAGGTGCAATAACTTAGCAACCGATGCTCGGAAAATATGCTTTACCACGTCAGGAAGGATCCTGACGATGCTCCGGTCCATTTGGGGTGGTTGAATGAACGGATTGCGGAGTTGAGGAAACACTGCAAAATAAACACGTTTTAGACCCCAAAAATAACCCCCGGAGCGTCGAACCGCCGGAACCCTCCTGTTTCAGCCCGGAGCACCTTTGAGGGGGAGTAGGAGTACGACCCAAGCTACTAAAAGCAAACCTCGCTTTACAAAAACACCAAATCTGTTCTAAAACAAATTGAATAAGCAATTGCTATCTGGTCGGTTGTTTCCGCTAGTTCTTAGGATCCCGACCAGCTCTTGGCAGAGATTGCGTGATTTGACTCGGGCGGAAGTTCGTCCGAGGGGTGGCAGCAACTCCTCTCGCCCCTCATAGAAAAAAGTCGCGGTGTCCCCGGACTAGGGGGAAAAACGAAGGGTCTAGGGAGAAAAAAAAGCGGAACTTCGATAAAAGTACTCGGTTGCCCCCCAGTTTGAACTCGGGGAGGGATGGAATCTTTACTAGCGAGGAGACCCCTTAAAGTTATTAAGTTTTTAGACTACAAATACGATCAAACAAATAAACTCCATCTTTCGATCGAACGAGCCCAATGAATCCATCGTTGCCCGTTTACCCTTTCTATGTCAGATCGAAGTCACGGTCGTGTATCATCCTAGCACCCCCGTTACAGTTACAATGCGATTCTAGTTGTTGTTGATAGATTAACCAAAATGCGACATCTAATACCAACGACTAAAGAGGTGGACTCGAAGGAAGTAGCAAGGCTATATCTCGATAATGTTTGGAAGCTACATGGACTACCTGATATGGTGGTGTCCGATAGAGGAACACAATTTGTTGCGGAATTTTGGAAGTCGCTTTGCAAACGCCTGGAAATATCTCCACGTTTCTCCACCGCATTCCACCCCCAAACTGATGGACAAACTGAAAGGATCAATGTGTAACGGGGGTGCCTTGAAAGGGCGCGACCGTGACTTCGATCAGGTAGATAGGCAGAAAGGAATTCGACAAGCTATCCTTTCGGCTCGTTCGATGGAAAGATAGAGTTTCATTTGTTTGATCGTTATTTGTAGTCTAGAAACTTAATAACTTTAAGGGGGCTCCTCGCTGGTAAAGACTCGCTGATCCCCCCGAAGCCAAGCTGGGGCAACCGAGTTCCTTTATGGAAGTTCGGCGCCCCTTCCTTCATTACCTCTTTCCTTTTTTCACTGGCCGTCCGCCTTTCAAATAATCTGGGGGCACCACCTATTTTCTATCAGGGGGGAGGAGAAGAGTTGCTACCACACCGCGGACGAATTTTCGTCCGAGTCAAATCTCGCAATCCTTGCCAAGAAAGGGTCGGGATCCTAGGAACTAGAGGAAACAGCCGACCAGACAGCAATTGCTTATTCAGAGTATTTAGAATAGATTTGGGTGTTTTTAAAGCAAAGGTTTGCTTTGGTAGTTTGGGTCGCACTCTTACCCCCCCCAAAGATGCACCGGGCTGAAACAGGAGGGTTCTGGCGGTTCGACGCTCCGGGGGTTATTTTTGGGGGTCTAAAACGTGTTTATTTTGCAGTGTTTCCTCAACTCCGCAATGCGTTCATTCAACCACCCCAAATGGACCGGAGCATCGCCAGGATCCTTTCTGACGTGGTAAAGCATATTTTCCGGGCATCGGCTGCAAAGTTATTGCGCCTCAAAGGTTGAATGCCAAGGTAGGGTAATTTATGTTTGGGGTTACCCTTCCTTATTTGGTCTGCTCGTCCTGCTGCTCTAGTTTTGGTCCAGTCGTCTAGCTTGACTTGTAAGACTTCTTGCTCGCCAGGATCTCTACCCTCTATACCAATAGAGGTAGGGGCGCATCTGCCCTTCTCTTCACCCATCGATGAAGAACCAGCTGCGGTTAACCTAGGGCCGTATGGCTTGACTGGTAGAACAGGTATTTTTGTAACAGCCCTACTGTGGCCCTGTTACACAATGCCATAATGGAACAATACCTCCGAAGCTATGTCTCCTATCAGCAAGATGATTGGGCCCGGCTGTTGGCAATGGCTGAGTTCGCAACAAATAACCATATTTCGGAAACAACAAAAGTCTCTCCCTTCTATGCCAACTCGGGAAGAAATCCCAGAATGACTTTTGGTCCCTTGGAACACGGTAAAACGACAGCGGAAGATCAAGCCAACAGCATTGCAAAGGAGATGAAGGACATGGTGGAGTTTCTGAAGAGCGAAATGTTTCGGGCGCAAAGGATACAAGAGGAGTCGGTTAACCTAAATCGTTCTCCTGCCCCTCGTTATCATATAGGAGATAAAGTTTTCTTGTCGACCCGCCATATTCTAACAAAGCGACCCTCCAAGAAGTTTGATTGGAAACGGATTGGTCCTTACAGCATCAAACGAATCGTCAACCCCTATGCTTATGAGCTAGAACTTCCCCGCTCCATGAAGATCCATCCAGTATTCCACGTTTCATTGTTATCACCTGAAGCGGATAACCCATTACCTGGACAACAACAGTCACCACCACCTCCAGTCGAGATCGAAGGGGAGGAAGAATGGGAAGTCGAGGATATTGTGGACTCTAGGAAACGAAGGGGTGGCTTTGAGTACCTGGTACGATACACTGGATACGATGATGCCTCTTGGCAACCGCTATCGGACCTTGAGCATTCACCTGATATTGTTCGACGGTTCCATGAACGTTATCCACAGAAACCTAAGCCTACCAGGAGGTAGGCCTTAGAGGGGGGCGTAGTCTGTAACGGCAATATTATATTTCGGCTAAGGTGATGGATTGGGTTGTGAAGAGAAGGAATCGCGCAGTTGGACTATGATTTGTAATGGGTTTTCTGTTATGTTCTTTCGGTTTCCGTTACGCAAGATGTTAGTCATCAACGGACTAGGAGTTGGATATATAAGGGGGTGTTGTCTCGTACCTTTTCATGTTTTCCTTCCTTTCCTTTTCTCTTCACGGAACTTCTTGTACTTATTCCACGAATACTACTTTGTTCTACACCTCGTCATAGGGCTTAACTAGTTAGTCATACTAGGCAAAGCCACTTCATAGTCCACAGTCTCGAATACCTATTGCTACGTCCTCCACTCGGTTGTATTCCTTGGCATCATAGTCCCTACGTCCATAGACCCCCGTTACAGTATACTTGAAATCAAAAATTAAAAGGTTATTTTTGTTAATTTTTCATTACTAGTAGATCCTTCTACATTAATATAAACTTTTGAGTATACCCTTCCTGGGGCTATATTCTCATACAGAATTGCACTAAAATATAATATATGATGGATTATCCTCTCCGGCCGAAGGCCGGCAACGACTTGTAGAACGTTAATCATATCATTCTTTTCATCTGAGCTCATGCTCAATGTTCCCCGTGCACTGGCACTGTCACAAGCATACTCCTAGCCACCCCGACCACCCAGGCACCAGAAAGCTCACCACGAACGTACGCGTTATCACGGCAGGTGCCAATGATTCCCCATTCACCTTAGCCCACCTCACAATATCCACCCACAACATCTACCCATATAGAATATCTACACGTCCATATGTGACCCCCAACACCGGCATCTTCCACCCCCCCCCCCCCCCCCCCCCCGAGCCTCGCTCCCTCGGAACCCGTACCTCCACCCCAACCCCCACCATCCCGGCCCCCGAATGCCCCCCGGCCCCCGAAACCCCTCGGCCTCCGAATCCCCACCGAGTGACACCCGATGACGCTCTTTGCCAACAACACCACCACCACTTCCCCCTTAAAATACCTCAAACCCCCCAATCACTACAAACACATATAGGCATACGTACCCCAACGCCCTCTCTTTCCCCCCTCTCCCCCCTCCTCCTCCTCCACCATCCACGTAACTGAACTGCCTAACATGTAGTTAGCACAGTGTATCATTGCAGCACCAAAGCCCGTGCGCGGGTCTTCCTGCACAGCCAGAACAGCCCGTGCACAACAACACGATACGGGCGATACGATACGGGCGCAGCAGCATCCGTATCCGCTCTTGCGGTGACGGGTTCCACGCGTTCCGGCTGCGAAGGCAGGCTAGAGTATAAGAACACCCCGCGAAGGCACTTTCCGCGTGTTTGGGAGATGATACACTTATCTGCTGTCTACTCTACTCTACACATTCGAGAGTACGTACACCTGTCTAGCTCTGTCTAACTCTCCGCTCTACTCTGCTTTAGTTCTATTCTCAGTCTTACAACAAGTCCTGCGGGTTTGCTTTTTTGTCTATCAACGATCATCGTCCGATCTACCTAGGTCAATAATTACATCCACAAAATACACCCATATCTACAAAGTCTACATTCCAGAATCGAAACGAAGCGAAACAGGAGAAACAAGGTCCACCCGCCACTCTCAAAACCTCAAGGCTCATTAAAAAGATGTCGTAACTATCGCTATGCATATCGCCAACGCTTAACATCATAAAAAGAGAAAGGATAAAATACAACAATGCTTGAAAAAAAATCAAATCATAACCCAGGATGCCTAATCCCTCTTCCCCGACCCTCTTCCAATCTCCTCCGCCTTCAAATCCTTCCACCTGATCCTATACCTCGACCCTCGCCAATTAATCTCTCCCGGCCACATCCCCCACATCCACACCCCAAACGCGCACGCCTCCCTTCCCACCCACTGCGCCAACCACGGCCCAAACCCGCGCTTCGCCTCCGGCCCCGCCGCGACAAACAGCGGTGTGCTCTTCCCCACCTCAACCCCGCGGTACGAGTGCAGGAACATAAACAGCTCATAATCGACCGCCGCCCACGCCGTCACGCTCGCCAGCCAGAATAGCCCAAACGATACCCACGTCGACGGCTCATAGATGACGCGCCCGAGCAGGGACAGACAGCACTCCGGGAACAGCGTGGTCACGGCGAACGCGCCGATGAGCGAACACAGGAAGCTCTCGGTGCCAGGCTCGACGAGCGCTGCTGCGAGAAGGGTGTATTTCCGCACGCGCAACCAGCGAACGCGGCGCGCGAGGTAGTCTGTTACTCTCATCCCACCCATGGGCTGGAAAACCAGGTCCTCGCCCAGCCCGTGCTTGCTCCATGCGCGCGTGCCGGCCTTCTCCTCCTCGAGCTTTGTCAGCCAGAGGCGCTCGGAGAGGAGATGGTCCTCGCAGATGTGGTCGGCGAAGGCGAGGATTCCCTCCTTTTCGGGGTGTTCGGGATTACGGGTGGCCTCGTTGAGATGCGAGCGGCGGAAGAGGTTCGATTTACCAACGACACATGAGGCGACCGCGACAGTGTTGATAGCCACATACATCTTACAGTGTGAGCTAGACAAGAAGTTCTCCTCGAGCCTGCCCCCGCCAGTGCGCCATATCCGTGACCAGAAGGGTACCGCAGCCGCGACCGGCTGCGCCGGCAGAAGCGGGTGCTCCTCGGAGTTCTTTATCGCGACCGCCTCCAGTGACGCAAGCTGGTCCGCCTGGGCGGTCACATCGATACCGACCGGCAGATGGTGCACCAATTTATATCCCTTGCCCCCCCTGTCGGTGCCCTCCAGCATGCGGACGCTCCGCGCGAGGATGCCCGGCGTGACCCAGACGTTGCTGTCGAGGATCCACAGGATGTCGCCCTTGGCCTCCCTGTAGCCGCGGCTCATGTTGCGGATTTTTGGGTTCGGGCCCACGTCCTCCTCGCCGATAATCAGCCGGATGTCAACGTCCGGGAACGTTTCGATGATCTCGTTGATCACGGGGACGGCCGGGTCGTGCGGGGACGCGATGCATACGATGAGCTCATATTTGGACTTTGGGTAGTCGAGGAGGCAGGTGGACGACAGACAGGTGTGTAGGAAGCCATCGAGGCCTTTAACAGGACGGAGTATAGAGACGAAAGGGAGAGCGTCCGCTTCTTTGGCGAGGAGGGGGGGCCGTTGGGCGTGGGGCTTGCGGTATTTCCGTCGTCTGTTATTGTGGTGGGTGTTAGAAAAATTAAAAAGACTTGGTAGATTTCATGTATATGAATGTGTATGTAGAGAGTTTCTTGGGGGCATTTGATATAAACAAAAGTCACGTTATCCAGCTGGTGGGCTGCTGGGCACGATGAACTGCTGGGTTGGCTGGGGTTGGGTTGAGGATAAAGGAAAGAAAGATCAAGGAAACAAACATTTGAATATAGCCGAGCGAGCCCACAATCCACACAAAGATGAACCAGACAAGTGCCACCCACGCAGCCGTTGACTTTGCAAGCGACAACTCGCCGACGGTGCCAGGAACACCGTCGTCGTTAAGCCTCCCACCCACTGGGGGAATGACAGCTCGGGGGGAGATCATGCGCGATGACGGTGCTGTGGGGACTGCTGTTATGTGGATGTGATGATGGTGTACTGGATAGAATCTCGGAACGAATAATTGAAGAAACAAAGTCGCCAGGCCGGGCGAGAAAGAATAAGAAGGGACTTGAGGAGAAAGAAAAAAAGCTGACTATGTAGATTTATAATCGATGATGCGTGTAAATGACTCTCCGGCGAGTGATTAGTTGTTTGCTGCTTTTACCGGGGGTGTTCCCTTTTCTTGTTCCTTTCGTAATTCCGTTCCCCTTCACAAAACCTCGTCCTGGGTATGTACTTTAGTTAGCTGCTACTCAGGTTGGATGATCGATTGTTGGGATGAGGATGCTACTGGGTTGTAACAAAAAAAAACATAGATACAAAATGAATAGGAGGCAGGGGCCCGCTCGCTCGCTCTGCCAATTTTGATCATGGAAACCTTTCTTTTTGAGCCTCCTCCCACCACCTCCGTCGACGTATCCAGAGGGGGGTAGGTGCCGATTTCCGAATGAGGATCTTGTCGCCGATGCTTTGTTGAAAATTTGAATCAGTGCGCCATTCCTTTTCTCTCTTTGATGAAGGCGGGAAATATTGGAGTATGTAGACCAATAATCTGGCCCATGGTGAAAGCTTATTTGTGCCCAGATCAGTGGGCTTGTGTGTACAATAGGAGATATATATATGCTTTCTCTCCTGTAGGTACGGAATAATGGGAATTCAGGTCATACTGCCTGGACTCGTAGGGAGAAGGTTACAATGGTAACCACATACCGCCGGATCACTGCATATGTGTCCTGCCAGGCGACGCCAACTGATTGGGGGCAGCACTGATTATCACTCGACGAGTTGTAAGGGGCACACAAGATGTAGCTTTTACCGCAAGTGTTGATATCATTTCTGGGCTTCGGCCATACCATTCTCAAATGAGACTCGCCTGTGTTTAGGCGCCACATGTGTATCCCAATTGAGACCAGTTCAATGAAAAATTTCAGTAGATCGTCTTCAAACAATTGCGGGAAGAACCTCTCTAATTAAAAGTGCACTGTACCTACTCCTACTGCTCGAGCTCTGGAGATGAGCTTCGGAGCCACATATATATAGGGGCTTTTTCGTCCTAATCCAACCACATATTTTGTAGGTACTGATGGATTAGGTATTCGTGTTACACTAACAATTGGATTATGAGTAAGAGTAAAGTCTTTGATGATTATCTTCTGCAGTGACGAATACGCCCAGTCATAGATTAAAAGCTATAAACAATCATTAAGCAGATCTACTTAGGCGTTCAGCAAAAGGTCGTGGTAGTTTTTCACGACCTTCGTCTGCGGAGTAGAATGCTCATCATAATCAGGGATCTTAATAGTTCAAGTAACAACGATCACAGTAGAAGGCCATCGGAATGTACAGAGGGTCTAGGGTCCTTAAGTTCCCAGTCTCTGTCGATCGTCAAACGTATACATGTCAGCAAAGAATTGTTGGTATGTGATGAGCGCGTATGGAGAGGATAAATCGTGGCTTCTCTTCTATACGTCATTGACATTTAGCGAATTCCAGCGAAATATCCCGGCTAGTTTGATCTAGCAACCAAATATTTGCTAGACCGCCAATCAGCCCGGAAATACAGTCGTAGATGCGTTTTGAAAAGGTATTTTTGGTGAACGAGGCTTCAGCGTTGAAGAATCCTAAAGGGCACAAATTGGCTTGGAGAAGTCCTCATAGATAGACCACCACGGGGCCCAGCTCATCGGTCCTATTCGCATAGAAAATATAAGTAGTAGTAGTAGTAGGACGCATAGAGGAAAAAGTTCTTTACGGTACAATAGCTCGTAGTACTAGTAAGGGTCTTTTGAATTCCGGTTGTAATCATTCCTTGGCAATGGTCATCATCCATATCAGGAAACACTAAATTTAAAAACAACGACACTGCCTCCTCCTCCTCGAGTGATGGCCCATGAACGTTACTCCAAAAGAAAGAAGAAAATATCCCGTAATTCTGGAAAGATCTAACGGGAAGATCTAATTGGACGATGTTGGGGGAAGTAGGATAAAGATTAAGATCCGTGGAAAAATTTAGGCCTCGAGACCTGGAATTCTACCTCGGGCCACAGCCGCAAAATTTCTTGGGAGCTCGATGTGGTTTTGTACTAACCCCGCTGAGTTCTGTCGATAAGGGATTTCACGAATTCTTTATACCTTCTCCCCTGGATATAGTCATCTAGGATGTTTCTTTGGTACTTTGGTGAGTGGCCAATCCAGTTCAATCCTATCGGCGCTGGCCCCGCTACCCCTCACAGGCTGTTGCAAATTCATTCTAAGAGGCAATTTATAAGCGTTATACAGTCAACTAATGAACCGTGTCTTTTCTTTGTTAGCTGACTATGCAGGACTTGAAGTCCTTGCTTCTATTGGAAAGACAAGAACTCACTGTATGGTCTTGATCGGGCGATGACGGTAGCCTCAGACTTGCTTACCGTAGTAGAGCAAGGCCCTATTATTAAAAAATAGAAGTTGTGGTAGTTGTTGTGGCTAAGTTTCTAGGCTCTCCGTATCCTTATCCGCGGTCCACTCAATTAGGAAAAGCTAAGTATTAAAAAAGCCTTTATGCATGCTGCAAAGGACCAAATACGAAGGTGAGATGTATGCTCGATTGTCGATCATAGTCGAAAGCGATAGCAAATATATACCTATTGGTCTTTGCAAAGCTGTAAGTGCGTCTGGGTATGCTTATCCAGCATAAGCTCACGGGTTCCCATTGCCGTTACTGAGTGGTCTTAATTGCTTCTTCCAAGGTGCATAAATCACTGGGTGTGATTTGCTTAGGAACAATAACGGTTATCAATCGTGTCATCACGACATGAATTCGAGTGTCTGCTGTTTCACAAGTAAGCAGCCCAGTGCGGTTTGCGCTATGTAAGACCACGCCATTATAGTTGAGTGGCGTTTCGCCCTGGGCTAGTCCTGAGATCCGACAAGAACGGCATTTTAGGCCTGTTCTTCATTGTAGGCCGGTTCTTCAAGGTTGGCGGGTTGCCTAGGGCATGAGTGCACGATAAAATGGAGAGTAGGTACTTGTAAGTACTTAGGAGGAGTGGTAGGATTAGAGCATGACAGATACACCTTATTTGTGTGGCTGAGCAAACCTTATTTTTGGGAAAATGTATACTTTGTTCTGGGGTCTGGAATGCCTACCAGAAACACACGTGGGGAGTACATATGCCATGCAAGTGGATTACTACTCCGTCCACTCATTTGTAAGTAGAGTAGGTACCTGATACATGTACTCGTTTATCATTGACCCAACGATCGAGATTTGGTACGTCAGGTTCATGTAGGGCTGAATTGGCGAGAATCTTATAACAACCACTTAAACTGCCGATAGCTAATGCCTTATTCTATCCTGCTTTGTTTCACCACGTTGGAATGGAATCAGAGTAATATAAAGAGCAGATCTACAGGGGGTTCCCTAGTGATCAAGATTTCATTCGTCTAGGTTGGAAATGGAAGATCTTGTACCTATGTAAGGTTCTCTCTACGCCGCTGATGGTCTCCCAACCCGCCTGGCTCAAGAGTCACGCCCCGGAAAATCTAACATGAGGCATCGTCAAAAATTGAGCTTTTGAGACGGAAGGCATATATGTACCTAGCTACGTACTACCTAGTTACATGTATATCACAACCCAATCTTCTAGACACGTCAACTTTTTATAAAACATGCACTCACGTTATATATTAGTAAGACATAGACGCAGTCGGTGTCAAATCTTGTTGATAGATCATGACTCCAGAATATTATTTCAGGGTGAAATCGTGATAGATACTAGTGGCGCGGCGAAACTCTCTGTTTCCGTCGTCCAGATATACACATACATATACTAAACACAGGGGCAAGTTTGTAATTCTTGAAACAAAACTACATGGTTTAAAAAAAGTTTGTAATTCTTGGGGTGGCAGAGCCATGTGAATCAAGAATTATTATCCTACTCGGAGATGAGACTTCGGGCTATTTTTGCCATCCTCTAGCCAATGGGGGGTTCCGTTTTTTTCCTGAGCAAAACCTTTTGCGCACTTGTAAGTGCCCCTTTATGGCCTTTTGGTAGGCTTCCCCTAGGATCAAGTTGATATGGTACTTGGTTATCGTAGCTAGGTTGTTGAAGGGGCTGTCCGCAAAGCCTCTTTTTTAGCATGTCCTGGCGAAACATGCAGAGGGCAAATATTTATTTGGGTCTCAGATAGCACAGTAGGTCTGGGCGGCTGATCGACAACTGGGCTGTCGCTTGTCCCAAAAAACCCATTCCCTGCTGATTACGGGATTGCGGCGCATAATAGAGAGACACACACGACCATTTCCCTCATGCGGGTCTTGCTGCTGCTGCAGGGTGCATCGTGATTACACTACTGGTTGCCCACTGACCAGGAAAAATGTGAATGATTCCTTACTGGCAGGGTGACAGGTATGTAACGAATTGCTTTGAGTATTTGATGGCAACCAAGCTTCCAAGTATAATTGACTGGGTCTAGCCTGTGAATGCCCCACCCTACCCGATGATAACAGCAGCAGTTAGTGCGTGCACAAATTGTTATATATCGTTTGTTGCTCGCACTTCGGCATCCGCACGGTTTAGGTTTCGGTCCTGGTTGTTTCTGCTTTCTGCTCCGACCCTCTTTTACTTTTGTTCACCGTTTTCTGCTCTCGCAGCTACTCCTGTCCTTTGGACATACATACTTATTTTGCTTTCTTTCTCCTTGCCCCGACGCTCTTCCCAGGTCGTCTGTGGTTTGGTCAGCTGTTGATTCCTGTCCATTTCGGACATCTGCCATAATTTGGGGTTTGATTAACTTTACGGTTTTATACTCACATAATCGGCAACATACGTCATGAAGTTCGCAAAGTAAGTAAAAACCCCCGTTGTTTTGGTTCGGTTTTCCTTTCCAGTCGCACCCATTGCGGGGTTGTGCCTGAGCTACCACAGTCACGCAAACAACTGCAGCGAAAATCTTATTAACGGCTGAGAAAATGCATATAGGTCCATGGAGGAGCTTATGGTTCCTGAATGGAGCTCCCAGTATATCCAATACAAGGTAGACCTCAATTGTCGATAACTTCAAGATACTGGGCGAGCACCATGTGGCGGGAGAAAGTGGTGTGATATGATCGTCATGTATTCTGGACCTTCCAATGAGCCTCACACCTAGCCCGTGGCTAGGCGTCAACTCTTATTTCTCTCAGACCTTAACTATTGGATATAGACACTTGACATCAACCACCAAGCCCTCTGCTAACCCTAGTTTGTTATTCTAGGAAGGGAAAAAGAAGATCAAGCACGTAACGAACACATTTCGAATACCATCAAATATACCTACCTCAACCAACGCAAAGGATAAACTCAATCGCACCAAAACCCGTGCTCGTGCTGCCCTATCCAGGAGCGGATTGAACCCCCATTGGCACCATCACGATAGTGCCAAGAGGAGCGATTCCAAGAGGGGCATATCTCAAAATCCTACTTGGACCCCGCCAGGGCCTGCCGCCCTCAACAAAGATGTTCCCAGTTCCCAGGATCCCGGGGCAGGTAATCGCTTTTCTTTTAGCATATCGCCAACTTCAGTGGAGTTTCCGAGGGAAGTCCACTGGAGGGGTGGCGGTAATTCAAGACGGGGTTCCGCAAACATCGAATGTAGCTTACAGAAAGCAGCAGCGGCCAATTCCTCGACCGATGATCGACAAGAACCACCTTCTCTGAAGCTTCCTGAGCCCATTCAGCCTCTAGAACCTCTAGTCGAACTGCTCTTGGAAAACAATACGCCCCCCCGTAGTCCCCGTCACAACCATCCCATGCTCCGCGCGAACACCGCCGAAATTGATGAAATTTCTCCTCTCCCACTGCCTGACTCAATGATATCACCGCAAACAACGCAACGACCATTGATAGAGGAAGAATCAAACACGCCAATGAGAAGTATTCTTGCACGCTCTATGACATTTAGTCCTCGACCGTTTGTAAAAAGGGTTTCAACATTTTTTGGTCCCAATTCTACAGAAAATACTGGCATCATTGATATTACAAAAGCACAGACCATAGCAGCATTCGAGTTCCATGATTGGCTGATTTTAGAACTGTCAAGAATTGAGGAGTTTTATAAGCAGAGGGAAGATGAGGCCGTGCAACGATTTGACGAAATGAAGGAGCAACTAGATATTTTGAGAGACCGGTGGTTCAAACATCATTACCGGATTGCATACGAAGGAGATGCTGGCGACGTTCACGATGTGCACATATCGCAACCAAGCAACAACCGTAGCAGCCAGGGAACTACTAGTGGTCATGAAGATGGGGTCGAGGGAGCGCGTCGGAGGTCTGGGTGGAGAGATACACTTGCATCTATGGGGCGAGGGAAGGACAACGGTCAAGATCCAGATATCATGAGCCTCTCATCTGAAAATAGGGATAGTGATGATGCCAGAAGGGACTACGAGCGGAGGAGACCGACCAACGATCCTGGGCACAAATTGGCGAAATCTAAGCTCAAATATGCATACGTTGAGTATTACCATCGGCTGGAACTCTTGAAGTCTTATGTGCAGTTGAATCGTGATGCTTTCCGGAAGATCACGAAGAAATTTGACAAAGTTTCTGGGTTGAGAACGTCAGGGAAATTCATGGGCGAACATATCAATAAGAGTTATTTTGGTGGAACCGAAAATAAGCTCGACGACCTGATCAATGATACTGAGATATTATTCGCTAGGTATTATGCTATTATTAGATCTGGCGGAAGTTGAACTAATGGTTGTTTTTATCAAGGTTTTTCTCAAGGTCAAATCGTAAAGAAGCTGCATTAAGGCTTCGTACCAAGGAGAATAAGTCTGTTTACCATTCCTCTTTGTTGAGGAGTGGTTTTTTCCTGGGAGCTTCGTTGGTCATTGGCCTATCATCAGTATGGGAAGCATTGCGTATATTGAAGGATCCGTACGAAGATCCTGAAATGAAGATCCAAACAAGTTATATTTTGCAGGTAGAGTTCCCCACTCAATACCTTGAAGTATTCAAACACTCTAACCATGAATTTTGATAGATATGGGGTGGAGTTTTTCTTATTTTACTTCAAACCTTACTATTTGCTATCAATCTTCGGATTTGGGCAAGAAACCGGATCAATTATGCCTTTATCTTTGAATTTGATAATAGGCACCACCTCAACCATCGTCAATTCCTAGAAATTCCCTCGCTCTTTGGTCTCATATTTACGATCTGCTTCTGGTTTAGTATTCAAAACTTTTGGGAAGGAGAGCTAGATATGATACATTTCCCTATTATTTTTGTTGCAATTGCCGGCGTTATCTTGTTTAACCCCATAAAGGCCTTTTACTTTCGTGCCCGGCTCTATTTCATCACTACTATGGTGAGTTTCTTATATCATGATTCTCTTCTGATTTGGGGGTTCTGACAACTGGATTTTAGGTGAGATTGATGTTATCTGGTTTCTACCGCGTTGAGTTCAAGGATTTTTGGATGGGAGACATGTTATGCTCGCAGACCTACGCACTCGGAGTAAGTTATTATTTGAATTCTCAAATCTAAATTGGTTCGCTGACACAAGAGAAGAATATATACCTGTACTTTTGCCTCTACGCCCAAGCTTGGGACAAACCTGAGCAATGCAATTCCTCGCATTCGTACACAATGGGCGTTTTCATGTGTATTCCGGCAATTTGGCGTCTTCTACAATGTTTCCGTCGTTATTATGATTCGCGGCAGGCATTCCCTCATCTTGCCAACGGCGCTAAATATGGATTGACCATTTTGCAATATTTGACGTTGACTTTGTGGAGGAATGACAAATCGAATAATGTCTTGAGGGGCCTATTCATAACAATGGCGACTATCAGTTCCATTGTCAGTAGTAAGTTTCTCGTTCCATTGGTATTTTGATTTGGTCCTGACATCATGGCAGTTTTCTGGGATATTGTGATGGATTGGTCGCTCCTTAATCCCTACGCCCGCTGGCCGTTCCTCCGTGATAGGGTTGGGTTCAAGAAAGCATGGCCGTATTATTTTGCCATGTTTGTCGACCCTCCATTGAGATTCAGCTGGGTTTTCTACATCATATATGCCCACGAAATACAGCACTCAGCATTGTTAAGTTTTATGATTTCTGTAGGAGAAGTATTCCGACGATTCATCTGGTGTTTCTTCCGTATGGAGAACGAGCATTGCGGCAAGTAAGTTGGCTTCCATCCAGTCTGAATAAAAAGGGGGAATTATAGACACTGACATCTTTCGCAGCGTTGGGGCAAACCGGGCATACCGCGATCCCCGACTACCATATCATTTCGCGAGCGATAATGATTCAACTGCAATGGTCGCATCACCTGTTCCAGAGAATCCGGAGGCACACTCTGAACCACTTCTTGTCACACCCGCACACCCAACTGTGGATATCGAACAAGGCCATGCAACTGGTATGCGCCACAGGCAAAGCCGGAACAGTAGGATCAGGAGGCATGGGTCAGGAAGTCCTGCCATGCAGGCCCTGGAACGCTTGGGACGGACGATGACAAATGCACATAAAAAGGATTACGAAAGAAAACGTGGCTCAGAGGACGATGCTGACGGCAGCAGTAGTGATGAGGAAGAAGAAGGGGAGGAGGAAGAGGGAGGGTTGGAATCCGCTGATTTTTATCAGCGAACGGCAGAGGGAGAAGCAGGTGAGCTGACGTTAACAAAAACAGTAACTGAAGCTGGGCGATGAGGGAGTGGATTTTGATGAATTCCCTTTGTCATGTTTACGTATGTATTTACCAAGTATATGGTGCGTAATGATATGCACTCACCTTTAGCGGACTTTTTTCTCTTTGAGTTCTCTGTTCATTAATATCTCTTATTTTGGGTATGATTGGAGTGGGGGTATGTGGGAGTTTTGGTTTTTCTCTTTTTCGTAATTATTTGGCCAGCTTATTATACCTTTGCTATATCTTTTCGTTTGTTTGACTTCTTTCATGTATTCTCCTACTTTTATAGTTGGTGAGGAGAAGGCATTATATATATTACCACCTAGGATTTATTTGGATGGAATGAAATGGAGCGGGATATCCACCCTTCAATTTGGCAAGCTTTATTCTACTAGGGCGGGAATTGCATTCGGTTCCTTGGAAAGCGTTCAGGGATGGTGAAGAAGGGCACTTTAGAGTTGATGGTATGATTGAAGGACCATGAGTTGAAATGTATATTTATATGGCAAAAACCACCGTCTTAGACTCGAGGAGACACATAAGATTATGGCAGCACAGCCTGACTACTCTGAGAGGTCAAAACTTCATGGAGTGTGCAGTTAGGGCCTCTTCCCACTCGGGCCTGTTGGGACTGGACTATGAGGGTGAAATCCACACATATATTTGATATTTGAGCAGCTTAGGGATAGCCTTGAGTGGCATATACTCAATGCCTCAAGTTACATAATATAAACTTCCCGGACGCATATGCAGTTTTGGACTCCCGACGACGGCCAATGATAATATGTCAACTATTCGGCTCGGTACTTCTCTATGCATAAAACCTTAGTTATGTGTGGTATTAATCCTCTTTGAGATTACTGAGACATGTTTTTCTTCTGGGGGCGGATGGAGCAGGATGTGTATGTGGTCTACGTTATGCCTAGTTTGGGCTACTAAACATTTTCAGACATCATGAAAACCCGGCTACGACACTGCAACTAGAACCCTTCACGGGCTGTATGAGGATTAGTTGCCCCGGCCGGGTAAGATCTCCCCACACTTCTAATCCCCGCATATTTCAGAACGGACTGCCATGCCAGGAACGGATGCAAGGTTAAAATGGGCCTGCGGATTCTACCGGCGATATTATTGGGCGATCCGGAAAGAGAAAGAAAAAAAAGGGCCGTTGGGGTTCAAGGGTTGTGTGTCCTGCCTGTCGTGTGTCCTGGGCTGAGATTTTTCCAGACGTACCCTCCTTCTGGTTACAACGCATTCTTGCTCCGCTCTTTCCAAGAAAATTCCTGTCTGCTTAGCTACAGGTAGACTTTTTGCTTGCTCGTGAGATCCCCCCAAGTTTGCAGCCTGGAGTTAATTGCTCCGAGTCACAATTGGGATACCAGCATGTTGTACTGACATGGTAATGGCGTCATAAGCAGGTACACAAGAACAAAGCCGGGCTGAACGAACAACAACCACGATAGAATAAATTGTTGGGAAAAATGATGATGTTTCCACCGTCGCACCACCTAAACGTAGATGCTAGGGCCATCAGTGGCATAGTGGGGTTCGTCCGTTCTGTTGCAATTGTCCGATGAAGAATTGTGAGTCGACTGACAAGTTGCACTTATGACACATAGGTCAATATCAATTGCCTGCTGGATTGTAGTATTTTCACCACAGATAATAACCAATGTTTGTTGGCCTTTAAAATCCAATATAAAGAGCTTTTTATAACGATTATTTAGTTCCGGCGAGGTTCCGCCGAAGGCCTGTCATTGGCCTTCCTCATTGTCTGGCTCGCTGGCGACGTCTTTAATGTCCTCGGTGCAGTTCTTCAGGGCGTATTGCCCACCATGGTACCAAAATACCCCCATATGCGTTCATAGTCAGTTCTTATTAGTTAGTAGGACTATACTCACCGTCACAGGTAATCCTCGCCGTCTACTATACAATTGCAGACGTTGTCCTCCTCTTTCAATGCCTCTACTACAAGCGCCTCAACTCAACACCCACGCTGCTCGAACACGACGTCCCTGCCATAACCCTCAGCGTCGACGGCTCACACCTCTCCCCCGCCACCCCCCTCCTCGACCCCCTCTCCAAAGACTTAATCCCCGAACGGCCCCAAAGACTCGCACAAACCATCCTCTTCAACCTCACCGCCATCCTCAGCGTCTGCATCGCCGGCGTCTTCGGCTGGTGGATCAGCGAGGCCGAGTACCCGCACCACGACGACCCCACATCTCCTCCAGCCGACATACAGTTCTCACAACTCGGCCAGATCTTCGGCTACCTCTGCGCAGTCCTCTACCTTGCCAGCCGCCTACCACAGATCCTGCTCAACTACCGGCGCAAGTCGTGCGACGGCATTAGTCTGCTGTTCTTCCTGTTTGCCTGCTTGGGAAACTTGACGTATGTGGTGTCGATCCTGGCCTATGTGCCGCGCGCGGGTAATGCGGATGAGGCTAGGGACGAGTATAGGAAGTATGTAGCGGTGAATGCGAGCTGGTTGTTGGGTAGCTTTGGCACGTTGGGGCTGGACTTGGTGATTTTCGCGCAGTTCTTTTGGTATAGGGATTTGGTGGCGGAGTGTGACCGCGAGGAGGAGGAGGAGAGTAGTGTGTTGAGTAGTGATGACGAGGCCGATTTAGATGTGAGAGTGTGCGTGGGGTAGAGATGTGTGTTTGGTGTGGATAGTGTATTGGGCACGAGTGGGTTTGCAATTTGGTGCGCGCACTAAAAGCAATTTTTTTATTTTACTCTTTTTGGAATATACATGTAGGTACGTAGAAACGAAGACCAGAGATAGCATGTCACGCATATACGAATCTAAACAGTCTTGGGGCATAAGCTGGCATGATAGAGCTCTAGCTCTTCCGATCGATTAAGTGCTCTACAATACAGTCATTGTTCTCTTATGCGGCAGGAGAGATGTTTTTGACAAAGGTCCGACGAAGAAAAGCTCACCTCGCGAACTGTCGCATGTATTCCTTTCTCCCCGACCAGTTGGCGCAGGCTGCAAGGCGTATCTTTTATCCGAGTGATAATACATGACTACACTCGCATTGGAACCACCCCGCTCCACCATAAAACCAGCAAAGGTTCGTTTCCGGTGTCTTGTCAGCGTACATAACAGCACCTTTACATCCCATTTCCATGGCACGATATGATATAACCCTTTACCCTCACCTCCCACAGGCGCCTGAGTGAGATGATCGTGGGGAGTGACTATTAGATTGAATTGGGGACCACAGTTAATGCAGCCAACCTTACTATCAGAGTAAACGTCAAGGCCGCACGACGAACCTGAATCCAACTTTAGGAGGAGGAGGGCATCTCCAACAGAGGGGACACGAGCCCAACCGTTTTCCTATACTCCCTTCGAATTCACTTCCCTCACCATTGCAAAGTGGTTACGGATAGTTACAGATAAGATGATAGATCTAGAGCCACCGCCAATTCCGGCTCATGGGTATGGTCTGCACCCATCGGATCCACCCATCACTCCATCACTCCAACCCGCATCCCACAACACTGATGCTTTTCGAACCGCATAGCTACAAGCACTTATCGGCATCCAGTCTCAGCGCGCCCGCATTCTACCATCTGCGGCCTGTCAGTCTCGATGTCCTGCTGTGACGGCGACTATAATATAGCTAGGCCGGCCGCCGAGTGCACTCCACCTCTCACACTCAGGCAGTGTTTCCAGAGACGCGCGCGGCCATTGGTCACCAAGCAGCTTCACGTGCCGCCAATTATGCGAGTGATAAAACATGATGCAGACCGAATTATTTACATGGAAAAAGAGCTCTGAATATTTTTTTCTCTACCCACCAGGAAACTTTCTAAAAAAAGAAGAAAATAAGAAGAGAAGGACAATCGAAAAAAAGCTACGCCACTATATATTATCTTACAATTCCCCTCCTTATATAACCCCACTATCTACGCCTCCCGACTGTCGCCTTTATACAGGTCCAGCCTCTCCACACCCTCCTGGATATCCTGCGCCCCATTCCCATTCCCATTCACCCCCTTACCCTTACCCTTACTCCCCTCCCCGCCCTCCTTCTCTCCCTCTCCCTCCCCCTCCCCCTCCCCCGCCTCACCCCCAATCCCCTCCTGCAGCCCCTCGCAGTTGCCCAATATCCACTCGACCACCTCCATCTTCTCGTTCAGTTCCGCCTCATACACCGGATCATGCCCCGCACTATTCACCACCGTCGGGTCCGCATTCGCAACCACCACAAGCGCCTCGACGATCTTGACATGCCCGTTCAGCGCCGCCCAGTGCAGCGGCGTGTTGCCGGCGGCGTTCTTGTGCGCGACGACGGCGTGCGGCGGCGCGTGCTGGTTGGCGGGCGTGGGCAGGTGTGAGAGGATCTCTTTGACGATGTCTATACCACACTATACGTTAGCTAGGGCCAATTCCACCGAGAAAAGCAGGGGGAACGTACCGAAATGCCCGTTCCCGGCGGCCATGTGCAGCGCATTGTTGCCCGAGTGCTCGTCGAGCGCGAGCTCGAGCACCTGTGCGGCGGATGTGAATGTGGTGGTGGGGTCGGCGGTGAGGGACTTGAGGGTTGTGGCGAGGTCGGCGGTCTCGCCGGCGCGCGCAAAGTAGAGGATGTCGTCGACTAGGTCTTCGGAGAGCGTTGCCATTTTTGTGGGTGTTTGGTGGTGTGGTGGTGGGGGTGGGGGTTGTTTTGGCGGGGTAGGGAGTGGAAACAAAGTTTTTGGGGTGGGGCGGCAACGGCTGCGACTGGGCTGGTGTTGGTATTGGTATTGGAGACGAGCGTATAACGAGGGCGGGCCGGGTAATGGGGTGCGGTGCGGTTGCGGCGCTTACTTGGGGTACTTGGTACTATAGTAGATGTGCAGGATTGCTGGGTGCGTATCGTGGAGGAGGGCTGTATCACAACTAAATCTCTACCCAGTGTAACACGATCATGATCAGTGTCCAGGAATATATTACACCTGACCGGTTCCAATCCCATGAACTCTTATCGTGATATATCAGTTGTTGATTCTGTATAACGTAAGATATCATTGCAACTGAGATAAGCCATTATAACGATCTTTCCTCCGTCTAATTGAATACATAACTACATTATAATGGACTGTGAGCTAACCTCGTTTCCTTTCTTTTTCTCTCTCTTTCTTTCAATATTCCTCGACAACACTTCCTTTCCCGGCAATTTATATGCAGTTGGTAAAACACAAGACGCAAAACGTAAAACAGGATAACATGTAGCTTGCTGGTATACTGCATGTAATATACCGCAATAAGCTATTTAGTAGTAGTGGTAGTAGTGGTAGTAGAGCGCAGGCGGAAATAGTCACTCAAAGTGATAAAAAAAAAGAAGGGTAAAAAACGACTTATCAAAGACCCGCAACCCCCACAAGAAATAGATTTACTTGACATAAAAAGAAGAAATATAAAAAACAAACGCCGAAAAACCAGCCCAATGCCACGTTATAGAGTTTCGAGTCGACAGTTGATGATGATGCTCTCTCTCTCCCCCCCAATCTGCCGCCAAATCAAAAAAAAAAAGCGTCGAATTTTCGTGTGTAAAATAAAAACCCGTCGAATTAGTCTCTCAACCACGCCTTCCGCTTCTCTTCCTTCCTGGCCTTTCGCTTCTCCTGAAACTCCCTCACCTCCTTCCTCGACAGCTTCCTCGTCTGCCTCTCCGCCTTCAGGCTGCGTCCATCATGCGTGCTCGCCGCCGCATCAACATCGAAATAGAACTCCATCTGCCGCCGCGACTTGTTCTCGTCATTATAGTTCTCTGGCACGCGCCTCGACGCCGCCGGCTGGAATTTACCCGTGAAGCGATTGAACGCCCCACGCGCCACATACTCGTCGGCCCCCTGCGCGCCGGCGTTCTGCACCTGCGCATACGGGGCCGTGGGGTCGTAATCGCCGTGGATGGCCGGGTTGTATGTCAGATTTGGGTCCGGCTCGTCCTCGAGCGGCAGGGGCGGGTCGCCGCCCTGGACAACAACGCCAGCCGTCGCCGGCAGCGTCGTCGCCTCCGGCACGCGCGGGTTTGTCCACGTCGTCTCGTTGGTGTGCGAGTTGTAGAAGTAGTATGCCTGGTAGGTGTCGTCCCAGATGGGCTGCCAGCCGTCGTTGTCCTCCTCCACCGCCGCCGCCGGATCTGTCGGGGGGGCTTCGGGGGGCAGTGGGGGCTGCGAGCTGGTGGCTTCTGGGGGGGCTCGGGCTCCTCGCCTTCTTCGGAGGAGTCTTCTTCGCCTTCCTCGCGGCTGCTTTCGCGCGAGGTTTGCTGAGCGGCGATGGCGGCGGCTTGGGAGGCCTTATCGGGCTCGTTGGTTATGGAGGTGGTAGTGGTGGTATCATTACTATCTACGGCCGCAGCGGCGGCGAGGGGCTCGGGGGACGAGGGGGTTGGTGAGGAGGAGGGGGCCTTGGAGCCAGCTTCAGCTTGTGCTGCTGGCTCGGTGGACGGTGTGTGTGAGCCAGACATTGACCTGGAGGAGGAGGTGGTGGAGATGTTTCTATGCGTGCGATGGGGGGTGTTTCGGCGGGAGAGGAGGAATCAGAGGCCCCGACAAGAGCCGCTGAGCATCCCTGGCCGAGTAGGGCTCAGGGCTGGCAAACGCGGTCCGTGTGCCAAGCGAGAGTTCTCACGTGACGTGTGGGTTAGGGCCCGTTTGGCTGGGGTATTGATTGTGCAGTTGCAGATAAAAGTGAGAGAGAGCTTATTGTGGTTTGTTCGAGGATGCAATCAATGCTCTCTCTGCGAGTCTGCTCTGTTGGCTGTAGACACACTGTTGATGCAACAGGTCATTGGCATCCACGCAGAACTTGTGGTAGAGGTGAAGCTTGCTCGGTATCAGAACCGTTTATCTCTCTGCTAGCTATGCGAGTCGAGTTTCAAGCAGCAAGCAGCAGGCAGCCATAGCTAACAGCTTGGTAGCTAGAGGTAGTCCTCAACAGCAATTGAGCTGAAATCACCTCAGCTCAAAGAAACTGCTCAAAGTACTCCTTCCCAGTGCAATATATCCATCCCCCTCCAAGCTCAGCATGACAAACGATTCCCAAACGGTATGCCGGTGAGCAATTTAAGCAATGATTACTGTGCAACTATATCCCCGGTATCTAGAACATGTATGTAGTAGACATCGCAATATTCCAACTGGCCGTTCGGGCGCGTTGTTCGCATATAATGTTCTCATGCTCATGCATGATGATTCTCTGTGAAACTCGGAGTTCAGCCCTACTCCAGGGTTTGTAGCTATCGATGTTTAATTCGGGCCATACACAGCGCCCCATATCTGTCTGTTGGTTATTCTCTACCAGAGATAGGGTTCACATCGCGTGCGCGTGCGGGGGCGGCGAAGGAAGCTGCTCGTCGGCACTTTGTTTTTTCGGTCAGGGAGTTGCTCATTGTGGTGGAGATGGTGGAGGGTGTGTGTGTGGTGGTGGTGGTTGTCCCTGGACTTTTCCTTTTTTCTCCTCCTCAAACCCTTTTTTCCCCAAGCTTCGTTCGGCAGGACCCTTCTTTGCCACGAGAGCTCTGACCACATTCAATACTCCATGCTTCTGTCGGTTAGTCACTTACAACAGTAGAGAAATCGATCCCAATTCATACAAGAAGCTGCCTAGATGATTATTATTCCAATTTCTTATCGCTGCCTGCTCGTGCACTTGCTGCCTTTCATGGTTTACGCATACTCTCTTTGCCCTAGTCTGCTTGTAAAGCAATCTCGTCCCCCTGAACTTGGAGCCCGTGAGCTACTCTCCATGTATCAGAGCCATCATATTGGGCCGAGTAGGTACATACATGTAGGCAAGTAGTAGCATGTAGCATAACCACCAACAATTGTCACCAGCACCTCCACCAGGTCAGCCAGCAGCTCCAACACCCGCTACAATAGAGCACCAAGCATCAATTGACCCCATTTGCTCTCTCCTTTCCCGTTGCTCAATCTCGCCCCTTTATCCTTACCAGATATCCCACCACCCCCGGCCAACAGCAACAACCTAGACGCATACATAGAAGTGCATACTACCCTACTACCCCGCCTGTCTCTGTGCGCAAAAAAAAGAGCTTAGGATTTTCTTGCGAACATTCGCTCCTCTATTTGACTAGCGATCCTTTCTATATTATTTTCTATCCTCTCCCCCAGTAGAATCAAGGAAGCACAGAGGGTGAGCAAGAAAGACAGGAAGAGAGAAAATCCGAAGGAAATAATTCCCCATTGCATAAGTTACATATTTACAACCCCGCTCATCCCACCACCACCCCTCTCTCTCCCGTCGTCGTCTCCGTTCACGGGTCCAGTCCAGCCCAACCCAACAACATCCATCACCCCCAATCCATCACCACCATCCATCCCGTCCCCCCCAATCCCGCCACCTAACCCATCACATCACCTCCACCACCGTTCATCTCTGCATCCTCTAGGAGTTTGCTGAATCCTACGACACTTGGAGGATTTCACTTTTGTTGCCCGTGCTTAGCGACGCCTCCCTTTCTCCCTTTCTCCTCCTCCTCCTTCCTCCGTATACCCTTCCGATCTCCAACTCAAATCAACCCGTCACAATGGCCGACCCCAATTCTCCCGTAGTGAACGTGAAGCTCGAGAATGCCATCCGCGCTGTCAGCGAGAAGAAGCCGATACCAGAGATCGATTTCACCCTGCATACCATGGAGGATGGAACCCAGGTGTCGACCCTGGAGCGAGTGTGCAAAGGTATGTCGTATTGAGCTTTTGTGTATGTGTGCGTGTGTACAGGTGCTGGGAAAAAACTGGGAACCATCATGGGTCTAGCTGGAAGATGCATTATCCATCTATATACCGGTCTTTTGGCGGACCTTCAAGATGCCCATTTTCCATTATCTGAGGCCCCAAAAGCTGAGGGTATCTGATGAGATACTTGCTGGCTGTGATTTCATCACTCACCCCTTGATGTCCAGCCCCTACGTCTCATATAGCAATCTCCTCTGGCCAATGTGTATCCAATGACAGAATGCTAATCGTCTTGTTTTCATCGTCTGTTTAGATGTGCAAGCTCCTGCTTTCCACAAGCCTCGCGATGACCAATTCTACGACCCTAACGACCCAACCAAGCCCAACCTCACATTCCTCAAACAGCATTTCTACCGTGAAGGGCGTCTGACTGAAGAGCAAGCTCTCTTCATCTTGTCACGATGCACTGAGGTCCTCAAGACCGAGCCCAATCTCCTCGAGATGGATGCTCCCATCACCGTATGCGGTGATGTCCACGGGCAGTATTACGATCTGATGAAATTGTTTGAGGTTGGTGGCAACCCGGAGGAGACCAGGTATCTGTTCTTGGGAGACTATGTGGATCGAGGGTATTTCAGTATTGAGGTATGTTATCAAAACCCGTCCGGAAACCCCCACCCCTTCGTTGGAGGTGAATACCCGCTAAGAAGCTTTCGCCACAGTGTGTTTTGTACCTATGGTCTTTGAAAATCCACTATCCGAACACCCTTTGGCTTCTGAGAGGAAACCACGAGTGCAGACATTTGACCGACTACTTTACGTTCAAGTTGGAATGTATGTCTTTGATTCTATATGAATTGGATCTTTTTTACCCTCTCTCTATCCCAGTCTTGAGATAGACCCTGATCTAATCCGGTTTTGGGAATCATAGGCAAGCACAAATATTCCGAACGTGTGTATGAAGCTTGTATGGACAGTTTCTGCGCTTTGCCCTTAGCTGCCGTCATGAACAAGCAGTTCTTGTGTATCCACGGTGGACTGAGTCCCGAGCTGCAGACACTTGACGACCTCCGAAGTGTATGTCGCTCATTCATATGTTGCTGCGCTCCGTGTACGAATCTTCGGTTCTAATAAGCTTGACTAGATTGATCGCTTCCGCGAACCTCCTACCCACGGTTTAATGTGCGATATCCTTTGGGCGGATCCACTTGAGGAGTTCGGCCAAGAAAAGACCTCGGATTTCTTCATCCACAACAACGTCCGCGGTTGCTCGTACTTTTTCTCATACCCCGCCGCATGCTCGTTCCTCGAAAAGAACAACCTACTTTCTGTCATTCGTGCCCACGAAGCGCAGGATGCAGGTTACAGGATGTACAGGAAGACCAAAACGACTGGTTTCCCCAGTGTTATGACTATCTTTTCCGCGCCCAATTACTTGGATGTGTATAACAACAAGGCAGCCGTGTTAAAATACGAGAACAACGTTATGAACATTAGGCAGTTTAGTAAGTTTTTTAAGATGTGGCGAGCGAGAATAAGTATACAGGGACTGACCGAGTTGACTTAGACTGCACACCACATCCTTACTGGCTACCAAACTTTATGGATGTGTTTACCTGGTCACTTCCGTTCGTCGGCGAGAAGAGTTTGTATACCTACTTGACTGTTCAAGTAACTGTTAGCTGACAGACCGCAATCGCTTAGTCACTGATATGCTTATCGCCATCCTCAACACTTGCTCCAAGGAAGAGCTCGAAGACGATTCACTCTCACCGACTGGAACAGACCCCATGTCACCATCTCTCGAGGTCGATCTGGATCCCAACAGCCCAGACGCCAAGCGCCGTGCCATCAAGAACAAGATTCTCGCCATCGGTCGTCTGTCGCGTGTGTTCCAGGTCTTGCGAGAAGAGTCGGAGCGTGTTACTGAACTCAAGACCGCAACGGGTGGCAGGCTACCCGCTGGAATGCTTATGCTCGGTGCTGAGGGTATCAAGGAGGCCATTACGTCTTTCGAGGAGGCAAGGAAGGTCGATCTGCAAAACGAGAGATTGCCACCGAGTCACGAGGAAGTCGAGAAGAGAGGAAAAGAGGCCAAGGAAGAGGCCATGAGGACTGCAGTCAGAGAGGCCGACAACGATAAAGAGTTGAACAGAGTTGCCAGGAGAATCAGCATGTAAGTTTTTTTTGGTCCCACCATGTTTCGAGTCCGGTGAAGCGGGAAAAAGGCTAATTTCCTTGGAGGGGGGACAGAGGTTAAATTAGACTCCAAGAGACGTCAAACGTAACGAATAATGCTTAGCTTGTAAGGATGGATAGCACTTGTGCTTGATGGGGCATGAAGGTTGTGAGCAGTCGGGGTATAAGCGGATAACAGACTGGTGGCGAGGGCTTTGTCCAATGTTTTGTTTCCTGTTTTTGGATTGCTGTATGGGTCATCAGGGTGGGATATCCGATAGCGATGGAAAATGGGGAAGCAAAATCAGTTCAGGTACATCAACATTAAACAAGCCAAAAATACCTCTTCTGCGCGCGCGTTTGTGTTTCGTTTCTTTTTTCCTTTCCCTTTTCCTTTTCACTTTTTATTCTTTACGTTACTTCTCTTCCCTTCGCCCCCGCTCAGTGCAGAAAGAAAGAGAAAAAAAACAATGTATTAAACAACCTGAGGGGGCTACACGGGGGGAATAATAGTTTTGCAAAAAAATCCCCTCCCCCCTTCCATACCCCCTTGTCTGTCTCATTCCTTTAAGTAAGAAGGGGAGGAGGAGGGAAAGTTGGCGGTATTATTATATACGATACTTGTATCTAGTAGTCTATGATCTTTGTTGTGGGTTCTGTTCTGTTCTATCTTTTACGAAAGGAAAGGGAGGGGGTTTGGGGAGGCTGGTTATATACAGATGGGCATTTATACCACTCTTTTTTCTCTCTTTCTTTGATCTTGGTGATATGGATCTATTGGGTTTTTCATGGGTGATGTAGGCGTATGTGGGAGGTGAGTGATGGATTGTGATGCAGCGGTATGATTATTATCACTTGAAAGTTGAAATTGGCGAATGTGTCGTCTTGTGTCATCCCGTGCTGTGTGGATTGGTGTTGTGTGGTGATCGGCGGGACTTCGGTAACATTGAAGATTGGAAATAGGACTGGGAGAGGACTGATTGCAGGCAGTGGGCTACCAAGAGAGGAGGGAGTATAAGCCCTCTAGCCCTGTAGCAATAAGCCCTTTTCAAAAGGAGGGGGGTAATACACTCGGGAGTTATAAGGCCCACGCCATCAGCTATTGTTTGATTTATCTGAGAAGTCGAAACTACATAAGATGTGCGTAATAATCACAAAGTATCACTCGACACTGAAACCAACCCGTCCCCACCACCCACTACGCCGGATCGGTTTCATCTCTTTTTCTTGTCTTCTATCTTTAGGTATTATGGCTGTCCTAGTGCCGAGTGATCACTGGTGAAACATGTCCGTCACATGACAGAATTTAATTCATTGAACAACAAAGAAAATCAATAACTATATCTATCTACAAATTGTTCTTTCCCCGCCTCATACACCTAGTTAATTACTCCATCCAGCCCCGGTCACCACGCTTTAGTCTACTCTGATCCCTCCCGCTGCGGGCATCGAGTGCCTGCTTCTTCAGCATTCTGTGCGTGTCGCGCTTAAGGTATGTGCACTTCGCCTTCAGCGTGGCCACTGCCGACAGGAACAGCTCGTCCGCGTCGAATTGGCCCGAGGACTCGATAGAGACTGCCGCCAACATCAGCATACAAGCACTCACAAACAGACAGAAGGGGTATAGGTAGACATACAGATAAAGTGATCCCTAACCCTCCCCAATTCTACAAAGCCCTTAAACTCCTCATGTCTCAGCACCTCCCTACTCACCGTATCATTCCTTGCATTCCCAACCACAGCCATTTTCTCCCCCGTGTTCGGATCCGCCTCAAACGCAATAACCCCCTTCGGAAAACACGCGGCAAACCTCTCCGCCGCCCGCCCCAGGATCGGCTTCTTGATCTTGATCAGCGGCAGCAATCGATATGACGCCGTCGCTACAGGCGAGAACTTGGCGTGGTCCTGCCCAATGCCCTTGACGCAGTGCATGGTTACATCGATCTCCTGGCCTGGCCTCAGCTTGGCGATGAGGATGTCGGGGTTTGCGGCGCGCACGGGGTTGGCCGCAAAGGTCTGGACTTGTTTGCCGGCGGGCTCGAAGATGAGGTCGCGGGCGTGCACGGAGTGGTTCTTGTAGAGCTTGTCGGGGTCGGTTTCGGATTTTTTGGCGCCGGGGAGGCGTTCGCAGGCAGCGCGGAGGTGGAGGACGATGGTGTCTTCGTCGGTGGGGTAACGGGCGGCTTCTCCGGGGGCGGCTTCTGCAGGGTGTGTTAATGGGGTGGGGGGTGGGGTGGGGTGGGGTGGGGTGGGGTGACGTACTGGTGTACCACTTCATAGCTCGTAATGCCGCTTTGTCGCCCGTCAAGGGTATTAAGCCCAACCTGTGGGACAGCACCTCGTCCTGGATGATGCTTGTGTTGTTGGATACATAGACGGTCTCAATTGCTAGCGTCGCCACCTCTGCGAGCAGGATCCGACGGAATGTGTTTGCGATTGAGGCGTCAATGTGAATCAGGTCGAACTCGGCGAAGAGTGGGCTGTTCTTGTGGAAGACGACTTTGAAGGACTGCGGGAGTGTTAGCCGGAGACATGACCTTAGCAGGAGGAGAGAGGAGAGAGGTACATACCTGCTTGAACTTGTTGATGTCCCAGGAGTGGTCCTCATTCGGCCAGTGCCCGGGAAAGTCAGTGGAGGTGACATTTGTGACGATTTCGGCCTCGACGCCGACGACCTGGTGGGGTGAGTTAGCTCTCAGTATGTATATGCGTGTGTGTGTTTGGGGGGGGGGGGGGGGGGTGGGAGCATGGAGTTATCGTACCCTTCGCTGATCTATATTTTGTGTAGATGAAGGCATTCTGTGGATATGTGGTGTGTGTCTTTTTGTGTGTGTGTGCTGTGCTGCTTGACTGGGACGATAGGTATTTTGTGTTGCGAAGGGAAAAAAAGATTGAGTAACCCTGCTGCAGAACAGAACGGAAGTAGCTTAGCTGCTGCACGGTAAGCTTGCACGAGAAGAGCCGCACTGGCGCTAGCCGCAATGGGTGATATTAATAATAATAGTAATAGTGCCCACCAGAGTAATTGATCTTTTGTGTCGAGCCTTTACACACACCTTAATAGGATGGCCGTCTCCTAACCGCACACCATTGCAAATTCAATCAATTTATCTGTCTCCCACAGACAAAGATACGCCCGCAGAAAGCTCGGTAGAAATCACACGCAGTTCCAGGTATTGTAATTAAGGCGTCGTTTGTTCTAATGGCTGTAACGTGACCAAACTATTGGATGAGAAGAGAGAAGACGGTGTATTAACAGGAATACCAGAGTTTCTAGCTTTATCCGACATGATTGAGGACAGGCTGTTAGGCCACAGTTGCAGCATACGTAACAGTCATGTATGCCGTACTGCAGAAGAGGAACTCCTTATGAGTAGTGTAGAGGAACAGGACCATTGCCCAGGGCAATAACCCGCCATGCCACCCCGACAAAGATCCCGAACCCTAGCCCACCAGCTTCCAATACTCGCACATTAGCGTAGGAACAAAGATCATTGAGGAGCTAGCTCGGTCTGTCGAGCTTGTTCTGCTAACTGACTCCGTCATTGATACCAGGTCACGAGTTCCCTCTTGCAACTGCAATGTTTACTCTACGACTGGGTTTACAGACGCAACTCTCTGGATCTACCTTTACTCCTGTGCAAACTGACAATCAAGAAGAAAGTCGCCAGTGTATGGCGTCTTGTTTTGCAGAGAGGGACTACTTGGCGGAACCTTTAAAAAACTTCCCGTTTACTTCTTTCCGCTTTTACTCTTTCGAAGTCTACAATCTACTACCACGAACTGTGCCGAAAAACAAGGGAACGTGCCAGATATTCGCAGCAGATACTGAATATAAAACGAGGTTCCGACACTTTATTCCGAGACCCTGGGGAGCCTTTTTAATTAGATCCCGAGCGCTGGCAAATTATTCCGACTATTCCTAACTTGTAGGCTTCTCTCCCGGGCCGAGTCTCCTGTCTCTAGATTGTATTATTTTATGTCTAATTTTCTAATTGTTCAATATGTGTATACTCGGGTGGGAAAACTGCCGGTAGAGATGATTGAAGGGCTAGGGGACGGGGAAAAGACACACCAAGAAGCGGACTTGGTTCGACCAGCTTTTACAAGTCAGCTTACTCATGAACTAGCTCCTTCAGCCATCATTACTAATTGTCTAGATATGTAATTGGTATATGTAGTATCTCCGACCCTAGTGTAGACGAGTCTGACAGTCTATATACTGGAGGGGGTCTTCTCAAAAACACTGTCACATTATACCTGAGCAGGTACGTGTATCCAGACTTTGAGGGCAGATAAGGACAAAAATGTCAACGATCGCGAGGACAAGGCTCCTCGAGGATAATCCCAAACCTTGCCTTGAGTGCCCTTGTGGACCGCACTGCTTCCGTCGTAATCATAGGCTCGATCCTTTTCGCGAATAAGCGACTAATTGCCCGTTCTTCATGCTCGACAGGAGAATTCAAACCATCGCAATTTACAGCCAAAATCTCAAGGCCCTGCAATCCCCAAGGGATGTTAGCGCCAAGCCACAGGGTCCTCCGAGTGCTCGTCCATGAAGCAGATGGCCTTCCTTCCACGTGACACGGCGATAAGCGAGGTCTGGCGGCGGGGTTACCGAGTATCACCGCTGCGGTGGAACAAGACGTATGGGATGGGTGGATTAGAAATGCATATTTTTCTCCCGAGGTTGGCATGCTGAGAAATGGAGAAATCGCATCATAGACTATTCCTATCTCCTCCGGTGCCTGGGGAGGAGCCAGCATGGACCCTAGGTCGTGGATTAGTCGACGAAATTCACGACATATTTCCTCCTCCATAAACTCCTGTGGAGCAGATAATCCCCACTGTCTTCATTCAATAATACCTTGAGCGAGTGAACGAGAGAGAGACTGCATCTAAACCCTATTTATCGTTCACCCATTACCAACTACATACCTCACCTCTATAGTAAGCAATGGAAGCACCACCTTACAGCTCTGAAGGCGCAGAGTATCCCGACTCCATGCTCTCCCGCAAATTCGGCCGCGAAGTCGTCAACTACTTCTCTGGTACACAGCTTCTGTTTCCTTTTACTCCCTAAGGCATTGCTAACACCCCACAGGCTCTCCCTTAACCGGGTCTCTTTCCTCCGCTCCAACACCTCCTTCCTCCGTGCCGCCCTCCCCGCATCCCGCTTCCTCCTCCTCCGCGGCCTCGACCCCCTCGCATCCTCAAAAACAAACCTCGGATGGGTCAAATACGACTCCGTTTCCTCCCTGATCGGGAAGCCATATGATCTCGACGAAGAAAAGACCATCGAGGCCTTTGACTCCCGGGTTAGTGCGCCAACACTCATATTCCTCGGTCTCGATGAGAAAGCCACGGACTCAACGTTCGAGTACAGTGGCGCCGGTGGAAACTACAAGGGGCAGCCCTTCTTTGCACTGGATGTTAGTCCTAAGGAAGGGGAATTGAAGGAGAAGCTTGAGAAGGTTGCAGAGGAGGCGGTAAAGGAACCCGGATATGAGTTCCGTAAAGTTAGGATCGACTTGAGTTTGGTTCCAGGTGATGGTATGGACTCCTGAGAGAGAAGAGAGAGAGGAGAGAGTTTCTAGTGCTGATATGACTTTAACTTAGCCGCGATTCTGGCGCACGCAAGAAGCTTGATGGACTGGAACAGCCGCAACCAGTTCTGTGCTGCGTGCGGAGGACGTACAATCTCGGTCCATGCTGGAACGAAGAGGACATGTCCTCCATTCGACAAGGCGTTCCAAAAGTCTCCAAACGATGCGTCATTCGAACGCCCGCCCTGTGTCTCCCGAAAGGGGGTCCACAACATTGCTGTAAGCACTCCTTCTATCCCTCCCAACAAGCCCAAAAGCTAACCTCTCCAGTTCCCCCGAACCGGTACCAAACCCCCTCATCCCACCCTCCCCTGCATGCCCCACTAACACCCCCCAGACCCCACCGTAATCATGGCGATCCTCAACGCCGCCGGGACGCACCTCCTCCTCGGCCGCCAGCGCCGCTGGCCCCCCAACTTCTACAGCACCCTCGCCGGCTTCTGCGAGCCCGCCGAGTCGCTCGAAGAAGCCGTCCGCCGCGAGACCTGGGAAGAGTCCGGCGTCCGCGTTGGCCGCGTCGTAATACACTCCACCCAGCCATGGCCCTACCCAAACAACCTCATGATCGGCGCCGTCGGCGAGGCCCTGCCCGACGGCGAGAAGATCGAGCTCAACCACGACCCCGAGCTCCAGGACGCCCAGTGGTTCCCCATCGAAAAAGTCAAGGCTGCGCTGGAGGCGCCGCAGAATGGGCTTCATGATGCACCCCCGGAGGGGTATAAGGAGGTATGTTTTTTTTCCTTTCCAAGGCTGGTTGTGGGGGAGTGGTGTGATCTATAAGACTGGGTAGTGGGTAGTGTGGGGGCTGGGCTGGGCTGACAGAGGGTGGTACGATTAAATAGGGTGATTTGAGACTTCCGCCGGCTACGGCGATTGCGCATCAGCTCATGTTGGCGGTCGCCAATGGATTCCATCTCCCGTCCTCGGAGGTCGCGGCTACAGCTGCTAAGATTTGAGGTTGGGCGAGGGCTAGATGCGGTGCAGACAGATGTACAGTAGATACTTAAAAGTACATACAGCATTATACTAGTAATGATTGTCTCAGGGACAACTAAAAATACATCTATAGATGTAGCTATATTACACCCTATAACTACATGTATATTAAATGATTGCATTATGAAAGAAAAGAAAAGAAAAGGGGGATCCGCGGCAGCCCTGTTTGTGACTGCACACGTGGGGTTCGATAAAAAGTTGTTGCAGAAATCATTGCTAGTCAGGCTCATCATATTTGTGTCTCAACAATCATTACCCTCCCCACTCGTGTTGGTCTATCTATACATGATCTTTCATCTACAACTTCCAGTAATGCCACCGCTCTATAGACAGTACGCACTAAAAAAATCATTTCTGTCAAACCCTTTCTTTATTTTTATTTTCAAATTACCCCTATTTATCCACCCTCTCCCCCTCCACCCTCTCCCCCTCCACACACACACAATCAAGTCATTTCCTACATTCAAATTATAGTATACCTAGCAGCACCCTCAAAGTTTACTACTATTACGATAGCAATAAAAGGAAGAAAAAAAGGAGAAGAAAAGGCAACCAATGATTGATAGAGATTAGCTGTCACTACCATGGGCGGTGGACAACTCGATCTCAAAACCAAGATTGGCGGGTAGGAGGAGGGCGGAGAAGGGGAGATGAAAGTAAGATACAAAGAGGTACGATGATGCAAGAGACAGAAAGAAATGCAGAAACGATCCTTGTCTCTATGGCTCAGAAAGAAAAATGAACAAAAAAAGAAGACGCGGGGAAGAATAAGAAAAGAAAAAAAGAAAAAAAGCAAGCACTATGAAGAGAGGAGGAATTGGTTATCAAAGCGTGTAAACTAATGAGACATAATTTTTGTGCAACAACAAGATAGATATCGATACTACCAAGATCAGTTGCGCAGAGAAAGAGAATAAAGGAAGAACAAAAAAAATAAATGATACCTCAGCAAAAGAAAAGCAAATGCCAAACGCCTCGTTTCCCCCCAATTTTTTTGTGAAAAGAAAAAGAAAACATCAGTGTTCATCAGAATCAAAAGGCCACATATCTAACCCTACGTTTCTAACAATCTCTCGCATTCATAAATCCTGAAGTGATAGATGTAACTCGAATTGCCGCCGTGAATGCGTCACTCTGCCCGTTTCTTGGAAGCAGAGCTGGTTCCGGATGCGAGATCATCCGCATCCAAAGAGTCGCGCTTCCGTTTAACTGGGACAGAGGAATTTGTTGGAGTGGAATCGCTAATTGGTGGTCTCTCAGGATCGTATTCCTGTTGTGCAAGTTTTCTCTTCTCTGCCTCGCGGGTTTCCCTCCATTTCTTCTTCTCCAATTCATGCTGAGCTCGCTTTTTCTTGTCATTAATTTCACGCTCTTTACGACGCTCAATTTTTGATTCGTACTCGTGCCAATCCCCTTTCAGATCGCGGAGCCTGCAAAAAAAACAAAGTACTGTTAGAAAAACCGAAGATCAACCCAGGAAGTTTATTAGACAATATACCCTAGTGGAGGAGCAGGAGCAGGCTCCTCTGAGAAATATCGATGCTTTAGGCAATCCTCGGCAGTGGGTCTTTTATCAGGATCATACTCAAGCATCTGCGTCACAAGCTCTAGCGCAGACTCTGGCAGAAGCCTTGAATAAAAGAGATTCGTTAGCAATGGTTATATAGTGGCAGTTGGATTAAACATACGGTTCGTATTTTGCTCTGAATTTCGGTCTCCTTCTTGCAGGCGTTTTCAACAGTCCGTACCAGGGAGTCTCCTTCAATCCTGCCCAAATCCTTTCTGAAGGTGTCCCCATAACGTTGTAAATAATATCTAATTGATCGATCTCATTTTTGCCAGTGAAAACAGGCAGACGTGTGAAGAGTTCGATAAATACGCAGCCAGCGCTCCAGATATCAACGGCCGGACCATAGGCTGTAGCGCCTAGAAGAATCTCTGGTGGGCGATACCAAAGTGTGATAATTCGGTTGGTATAATCTAATTGCTTCTTACTTGCCTTAGTGTAGAACCTCGCAAGACCAAAGTCGGCAATCTTTAATTGCCCATCGTTATTCAATAGGATATTGGAGCCCTTTATGTCCCGATGAAGGACACCGCGATGGTGAAGATATTCAAGGCCTTCGAAGAATTGCTTTGCAAGGTGCTTGATATGGCAAGGCTCTAGCCGGAAAGTTGGGTGATTCAGAATACCAGTAAGATCATGGTCCATGTACTCAAAAACCATGTAGAAATCACCTAAAGCGCATCAATATCTCACTAAGCTCTTGGGATAAAGGCAGGAGCATACTTTTCTCAACCATCATCTCTAATAGACATATTACATTGTCTTGTTTGAGTGCTTGCAATAACCTCATCTCTCGGACAGCAGTAATGGGGAACTGAAACCATTAGTATAGCTCGTACATAAATAGAAAGAAAAACTTACACCATCCTTTTCACTCTCCATTCTGATCCGTTTAAGAGCTACTAACTCCTTGGTGATATTATTTGATGCTTTGTAAACCTTTCTGTAGATTTAATTAGTATGTCAATTTTTTTGAATAGCCAAGATGAATTACCCATAAGTTCCCTCCCCAACCATACTAAGCCTATTATAGATAGATGTTTCTTTTGCAATGATTATGGGTTTGGCCACAGCGGGGGTTTTAACCACTTCAACTTGTCGCTTGGGGATATCAGATCCGTTATTGACGACGGGTGCTTCTCTCTTCGCTGCAAGCTTGAGCGTTACGGCATTCTTCCCCAACGGAGCGCTATTACAGCCAGAAGTTGGCGGGCCACTATTATTGTAGGCTTCGCGCCCGGTCTCACGACCAGCGTTGCGATCGATATCGCGGCCAAGATAGCGACCGTTGTCCCGTCCGACATCACGGCCACCACGTCCAATATCGCGGCCAGTGTCTCGCCCACGACCAACGTCCCGTCCGCTTTCCCGGTCGGAATGTCGGTCGGGATGTCGACCATTGTCGCGGAAATGGTCGCGGAAACTCTCACGATTGCTTTGACGGCTGATTTCGCGCCCTGTTTCACGGATGTTCTCCCGGAAATTATCGCGGACGTTCTCCCGAATATTTTCCCGCACACTCTCCCTAACATTCTCGCGGATATTCTCACGAGCATTCTCACTAGGGTTTTCCCGAGTAGTTTCACGGGCGCTCTCTCGGGTGGCCTCAAGAGCTTTCGGAAGCATCGCAGTTTTTGGGCCGACCTTGCTTTTTCCGAGGGAGATACTGAAGGGCCTAAACCCATTACTCGTTTTCTCCTCTTGGTTGATGGCATTGCGAACATCGTTCGAGCCGCCAATGCGTTTAAACGCACGAGTATCTAGAGGCTGAGGAGGGCTCTTTGGGACAGGGCCAGTTGGCGGTGCCATATCGGTGTTCCCTTGATCCTTCTCACTTTCATGACCAGGGTCATCTCTCATAATTTCGTCACTCTCAAGGTTCTGGTGGGTCGCTTCGGGCTCCTCTTTGGCCCGAATCTCAACTGCTGATGGATGAGAATCGTTGCCAGGAGATGAAGGTTGCGAGTGGCGGCTGTTTTCCGTCGAGGGTGGGTGTTGGTCTTGCGGATCAAAACGGCGTCCCCCCTACCAGACTCTCCATGGTCATGCCCAGACCCACCCCTTCCACGATAACCACCACGCCCACGCTCAGAACCGCGCCTATCATATGTGGACGACCGCTGTTCAAAAGGCGGCGAATATCGGCCACGGTAAGCACGTCCACGTCCGCGGTATCCCGGCTGAAAATGGGGTGGTCCTTGTTGGTGGGATGGGCCGTGGTGTTGAGATTGTTCATGGAAAGATGTAGAGCCATGAGACCCACGGCGAGGATACTTTTGCTGTGCATGGCTCTCATGGGCGGGTGGCCTATCAATCGTGTCAGCGGATCAGTCATTTTCAAACAAAAGGTGAAAGGAATGTGAACATTTGATTATGATGCATATCCTGCGGCCGTCCTCGTCCCCTCCCACCTCCAAACTCATTGCTACCACCAGAAAATATGTTTCTCTGGCGATCAGGATTAACGTATGGTCCAGCACTAGATTCCGCTTGTGGTGGGTGGGACATGCTATCAGTATCACTATGATCTTGTTTTTGATGATGAGACTCATGAGGGGGGCTTGATTTCCGGGAATCACTGTCCAATATTTCACGTCCCGAAATGACACTAGGGCCATGTTCTTGTATTGAAACCACTCGGTGTGGTGGAGTATCAAGCTTATCTGAGGAAACATCGGTCATATTTAAGTCTACGTTAGTCTTTCGATCGTCACCTTCAGGGTATCGCTCCGGCCGTGGCGAAGGCTTCACGCGAGTAGACCTGTTGAGCATTGGGGGTGTCGCAGAACGACCATTGTTCATTGGCGATAACAGTGGTGGAGAACGCTGGGGTGAACGCACTCGCCTGAAGGGTGGCGGTGAACTAGGGCCACGACGTGGTGAACGTGAGCGGGAGCGCCGACGAAAAGGACGTCTATCACCTCTAGGGCCCATGTTTGGAGGTGGTGGTGATTGTTTTCGAGAGGATGGCCTTTGATATCCCGGGGAGAGAGGTGGTGGTGAGGGCCGACGTGTTGGAGGCAATGGCGGAGGTCGAGTCCTCGGAGGTGAACGTCTGCGATACGACCTCGAAGCAGATGGGGGAGAACGTCTTGGAGAAAAGGACATTGATCTATCTCTACGGTCGGGATCCCTTGTTGACAGAGCTCGACGGGAATATTTTTTACCTTGTGGTGATCGAGGTCTTGGCGAAGGTGAGTTATCCTTCCTTGTACGTCTTGCATCTGAACGGCTTCGCGATCGCGTACGAGGACGCCGTGTCTTTTTTTTGTGAGAATGCCCGGGAGAGCGGCTCTTCCTGCGTTTAGACGGTGATCTAGACTGATGCCGTCTTTTGTGACGGTGTGAGGTAGAATGACGGGATTCGGAGGGGGCATCAGTATGTCGTCCGTTCCGAGAGGCACGAGGAGGTGACATTGACCCATAACGAGTCGAACGTCGGCTTTCCACGCTTCTACTCCTTCCTCGCCGTGATGATGATTGAGGAGGCTTGTCAAACTCCCTCCTCATGGGGCTTTTGTACGATTCACGTTCTCCACCATGCCTCCTCCTTGATGCAGTCGGTGGGGGTGAACGTCTTCTCTCTCTTGAAACAGAACGGTCTTGACGTTCTCTACCTCTCTCAGATTCTTCGGTCTTGGGCCGCCACATATCTCTGTTGCTGTCACGATGACCTGGGCCTGGAGGAGGCTTCATAGCTTTAGACATTGTCACGAGTGTCACGAAGCTTAGTTCGTGAGAACCACCTGAAACAACAAAGTTCGTTAGCGATTGAGAATTCCTCTAGGAATTCACACGGGAGGCATACTAGAGAGACACCCAAGGGTTCGGCAAGATGGATGCTCGATGTCGCAATATGACCTTCGTGTGCAGGCGATTGTCGGTAGAAGGACTTTGAGGGGGGGATAATCGCAGTTGTTCTGATAGAGCTGTGGCTGCAATGAGAGTAGCGAGGTGGTGGAGAGGCGTTGCGATTCCTTCGTTGCCGCTGTTACGTGAGGGTTGGGGGTTTGCGCCAAGCCTGTGAGATCAACTCGAAAAACTACCTCTTTCGGGGTTCTTCTCTCAGCTCCTCCTCTTCCTCCTCTTTTCTTTTTTATGTATTCCTCCCTATCCGGCTGGCAAGGTAAGTATGATGATGATGCTGCTGCCGACAGTACTGGTGTCGGTGACGCTGGCGCTGTTGATAGGATGCTCGTGGAGTTTCTCTGCTGCTCCCCCAGACCACAGCAATTATAGCACCAGCAATCATCACCAAAACTAACCCTCCCAATTTATATCCGTCTTCTACTCTACCTCTTCCTGATTACTGCTCTTATATGTATATAGTTTTTATTTGAGAGCAGCAACCATGGAAGAGGAGAGTGCACACTTCTATCTGATGAGTTGCCGCAATCAAGTGAACAGCCCACAAAGACAAAAAGACACAGAAGAAAAACTCCCAAGCATCATCCCACAAATCGTTCCTCACAGAGTCCAATATATAAGACAAACTTTACCTTTAGATGTCCTGACCAATATGTTTCTTATTGAGTGCGTTCCCCAAAACTGTCGTGTAGGGAATCACCCCCGCAGCAATCTGCCCTCCACCGATCACTGCTTGAATGACATGATCCCACATGGAAATCATACCTTGATGATTGTCAGCACTGCGCTGTTTTCCCCTATGTGCCTTTCACTTCATCTGGTTTTCACAAGTCATATAACAACACCTTAGGCACATGTAGGAATAGGGGCAATCACTGTCGGCCGTTCCAACGGCGTTCCGATAAGTGTTCCGTCTCAGCTCTAGAACTTTTGTTCCGAAACGATTTCTTCAACAGCCCAGAGTTGTAAATTCCCTTAATACTACTAATGTCGCCTCGGAGAGCAGTGCCGTCGAAGCACTTTGCCGAAGGGCTCTTTGTTCGACCGGCTCGGGGAGAGAATACCAAACCCGAGATAAGCCACAGCCGCAACGAAGTTAGAAAGAAACAATAAAAACAAGTTAAAACGAGTTTTCGTGGAACTTCCGAAAGATCTCATAAAAGACATTAGAGATCCGTCCGGTCCTGTTTTTAATTTCAGGTTGCAGAGGACCTTCATTGAGGCTCAGCAACAAGTCTGCTCGAGTTTATCTCGGCTCGACCGTCGCGTTGAGTTGGCATGCGGCGATGGGCATGATTGACTCTCTCTCTCTCTCTCCTGGGCTCCATTCGCTGAAACTGTGAAATCTGAAGAGGAGGATGAGGATAGCGGAAGCAGCTGAAAAAAAAATACTTTTTCCGAGCTATCGCCTTGCCAGAACGGCTTGGGAAAGAAGTGGCCAGTGTTGATATTTTATCCTTCACACATGAACCCCTCATCTCTGATACCGATGGACATCTCAGTTGTCCATTCTAAGGTCATCGCTAAGATCCATTCCATCGTGAAACCAATTCAATCGTCTTCGGAGGAGTCGAGGAGTCCTGGTGGCATCTCTCACTTGTTCCGACAAGTTGATTGTTCGTCGTCTTTGGGGTCTTGCTGGAGGCTGACGTAGAAATCTCATAGACAGGGAGGTGTCAGCGTTGCAAAAAGTCGATCCCATCGGCCTCTTGGCGAGAAACTGAGTACCAAACTGAATCTTGGCATATTTAATCCTTCATTCCAGTTCAAAACGGATCCAGCACAGGATGCGATTATACCAAGGCCATCTTTAATGTGGAATTAATTACATCTCTTAATATTATACGAAGACTCACTTATATAAAGATAAAGCAATTCGAGCGATGTGGCGTGTGTGGCGCCAAGGGTGGCGAGTGACTTGCTGTGACGGACGAAAAATAATTAACCCCGAGCCCTAAAGGCGCGTCTTAGAATTCTAGAACAGGTAATAAGCCCATATCAGAATGTCACTCAAAAATGAAAGATATGCTAGTTGTTGATGGTAAAAAGAAGAAGAAAAAGAGAGGGAAATCCCCGGGGGGGGGGGTATGTCCCATGATTCATATCCTGGCCATGGCATGGTCCGTCGTTTAACTAGGACGTGTAGTAAGATAGCAACTTTGAAGACAGTAAGGTTTATCATACGTTAAATGATGTCTCATTAACTGATAATAACGCACACGTCCTAGTTAGTAATAATTAATTCGAAGCAAGATTAGAGGGATCCGGGGTTTTTAATGGTTACTATCTTGTTGGTTCAATTTGGTTCAATGTGATTTAAATCAACACACAAGATACTAGATTTAGATACATTTGAAACGATTCATATCTACTATATCATGTAGTGTTAATCGTGGCTACAGCAGTCTTGACTACAGTGCTCGGTCAGGTGTGAAACAAACTGATTGCTTGCAATTGGTTAGATACATGTAGTGTAGTCCATGGCCCACGCGCGTACGTCCAATTACAAATTTCAACACACTGCATGCATGTAGGTACATGCAATCGGGCAATTACCGTTTTTTTGTTTTTTTTAAATCATAGTTTTATTGCTTTCTGGGTACAAGAATATCGCATCGGACAATTACCCAAAGCTTCAATGATTAAATCCGCTAATATTAGAGTTGCCCAATTGGTCAACCAAGCAATTGTTATATATTCTAATTTAATAAAGCGCTCGATTAAGTGGTGGTAGCCTAGAACTATGTACAGAGATTATTGTAATTTTAATCATTGCACAGTGGTGTTGACCTGGGCCCAAGCTAGCGCTGTCGAGATTCCGCAATAACATCGTGTACCACGTGTGCACCCCTACATACATGTATATATACCTACTCCATAGGCCATCGCGTAGATTGACACAAAAAAGGGTATTAGATAGATTGCAATTGGCATGTTAATCAAATAAACAGAGATCCATTAATTAGATATCCATCTTACCGCTTAAGCGCTTAAACCAGTATATAGCTACGAGATATATATTGTGGTTACGAACTTTTACTGGAGCCCTCCCTCTACCAGACATGTTAATGCATCAATTTGCACATTACCCATACAAAACCGACGAGGAAAGGGCACAAATGATGCATTAACTCGGGACGTTATTTGTAAATGCATCACCTGATGCATTATTTGATGCATTTACTCGGGGGGTGACTTGGAAATACGTCAACCGATGCATTATTTAATCCTTTTAAGATTTTAAAACGATTAATGAACGACTTATGGGTCCTTATTTTACACTCTTGGATCACATACGACTTTGGTATTCATTTTAGACGACCAATCAATGACATTGTAATATACTTTTTCCATCAACCTCCATCCATTACTCCTACAATTGATAAGATACCATATTCACCCATAGTACCTCTAGGGGATAGGAATAGATGACAAAGTGGTTTAGCAAGGTTGCTTGGTCACTTTTTACTAAATGACCAGTCTCTTGCCCAGCCCGTGCAGAATGAGGGCATAAAGGTACTAAATGACCACAGGTCTTAGACGAAATTCTCAGCATTACGCTAGTGAAACCTTATTTCTGATCCCCTAGCTATAAATATACGTACCCCCCCCCCCCTCTTCTCTCCGAAACCTCTCCATCCTCGTCACCACCACCACCACCACCACCGTCATCATCACCACCAGTATTAAGGTAAGTTAATCCATCGTGTTCATCAGAATATACAGTGCTAATAGCAGCAGCAGCAGCAGCAATGGTGGCAGCAGCAGTAACGCGGTGACAGCAGCAGCAGCGGTGGAGCAGCAGGCAGCGGTGGAGCAGCAGGCAGCGGTGGAGCAGCAGGCAGCGGTGGAGCAGCAGGCAGCGGTGGAGCAGCAGGCAGCGGTGGAGCAGCAGGCAGCGGTGGAGCAGCAGGCAGCGGTAGGCAACGGCAACCAGAAATGTACCGTAGCTAGTAGAATAACATAGAAGTAAAATAAATGACTTGATAAATGACGATTTTAAAAGACCCAGTAATTTAGTCTCTATCTGACTTTGTCATTTATAAGAAGTGACATCGTCATTTATTGGTGAAGCACATAGTCATTTATATGTTAAACGATATAGTCACTTATCTTATGCTCCTAGAGAGTGTAGTGGATAGGGGATTGAGTAGTTGAGAGATTAACTCTAGTTCAAATCCCCCAACGTTCACTTTTTGTTTTTATTACCGGTGTGGAGGACCAGTAAATGTGTATCTTTAATGCATTAAAAGATTCACTGTTTGATCCATTATTGATGCATTTCCACGCATATTAAAAGTAACACATTTAAAGTATGACTTTCAGACGACTTCACCCATACAAAAAAAAGATGCATTAAAAGATGAATTTATATGTCTGGTAGAGTCCATGGGCTAGCTATAGCCAGATACTGGAAGAGCTTAAACTATTGTTGGGTGGACTGGTTTTGTCTGACTGATGATCATGAGGTAGCTGCATGTACATTTAGGTGTGTATGTACATAACGTATTTTAATGTTATGATGTTCCAGTGGTACCACAGAACGTGTATGCATGATGTACCTATATAGGTATATACACCCTACACGTACTTAGTAGTTGTAATTACCGTATTTTATCTATTTGCGGAGAAAGATATAGTTACGCGGTAATCCGCCTCCGCGTACCGGCTTAATTGCATATACCTTATAAAGGGCTTAAGCTTTGGTATATAAAGTTGATCATGGAGTCATAAGATATAAACGCTCATGCGTATATTACCCTTAAGTCCGATGATCCAATTGCAAGTACATTCTGCTGGTGTATCTAGCTAGAATAATTATATCTACCGTGTGATCTATCAAACAATTATATAAGCGAATATATAACTACAGTACGTTTACGTACTCATTGGCCTATAGCTGTTAACGCCGTAATGTATATCAAGGCACTAGGTTCTCAATCCCACTAAACTTCTCAGCCATAGATCATGCTTTCCATCTATAATGGGCTCAAATTCAAACAATCAACGAGTTATAATTATCTATCAATCAATTATTCGGATTTTATTTAGACGATGCATCATGGTTCATCACTCGACTGGACATGCCGATCCGGCCTACTATCCTTACTAGATTTGTCAGTTTTATATCCCAATTGTGACTGGTCAGTGATACTAAATTCCAAACTGAATTCAAGGCCTGGAAAACGCCGGAAGCTTGCACTTCCGTAGCCGAGTGAGAATCCAAGACTGAAGGCGTACTTGAACTACCCTGCATTCCAAACGCCGTAACCGCATATATAGGACAATATCTATAGGTCGGGTGATTCCACAGACTGCAGACGCACTACGGTGATAATGTTTTGAATATGACCCTCCAATCGGAGGATATCTCACTGCTTGGATGACTTGCATAAACACCGAAAGCGTCACTTTACATATGTGGAGATATTTGAGCACGATTAAAGATTCGATTGAGAAGAAGAAAGTAGATACATACAAATGCCCTTTACGTGACCGCAGAATGAAATGATGCCCAAGATAGCCCAAAGATAAGGAGAAACAAAAACAAAAACGATACCCCACGTTGGATGGCACATTTAAAATGAAAATAAGAAAGAAAAGTGGTTTCCGAGATGCTAACGCCTCCCCATGAATGTCGTCCCGATCTTCCGCTTCCTCCCGGTCCGTAGATCCCATCCCCCCTCGGCCCCTCAATAATCGGCCCGTAAATCCCGTGATTGATGTGTGGCTATAACGTTTTAAGCCATAACTAATCCTTGATATATGCAAACTTTACTGGCACACAAAATCCCACTCGAATAAAAAATCCCGAAATCCCAAAGCCCCCCAAAATAAAAACCCTGAAATGTGTAAAGGAATACAAAAGAAAAAAAGACCCAAATAACTTGAGGCCCTTGATAAGATTCCCAAATGGTATCCTGCGCTGTGAACGTTTTCTCCCCCTCACCCGCCTACCTTTTTCCCTCGCAATATCTTTAGGCATTCCCCGCAAAGCTAATAGATGTTATGACCTCGATGCGATGAACGATCCTGATGCATCAAATGATCTTGATGTACCGAAGCTAGCAGCTACCTCTTGCTGATGATGCTCTATTTCGTCCTCCGCAGCCTTCTTCACGATGTGATACTCATTGACAAAGCCCTCCGTACTACTGACTCCTGCATGAGCAATCTGTACATCCACCGCCATTTGTTCCACGGCCTCTTCATCCATTTCTCCCGCTTCTACTTCAGGGTGGAGAACGAGTGCTCCATCGACCATCCACAACGCTTGGATTCCGCCCAAAACACACACAGCAGCATTAACCCACCATGCTAACCCAACAATGCCATAGTCCAAACCCTTCGAATATATTATCCCAGTGATAGTCGGGCCAAAAGCTCGGAAGATGCTTGCCGTACTAGCTGCAACGCCATTGATAGTACCGAGGACCAGTAGAGACGGTGCAGAGTTCGTCAACAGGATAGCGTTGCATGGATATGCCATGACACCCAAGATAATTTTGATCACAAGGACAGCATAAATACCGGCCATGCTGTATTCTGCTGGGAGAAAGTCGAGGTAGGGAACGATGATGTATCCGATCGGGTAGACAAGCATACAGAATCTATACACTTTGAACGACCCGAAATACTCAACAATTGGCGGGAAGAGGAAGAACTGTGCGGTCATGGATATAAGTCCCTGCATAGAAAGGATGAATCCAATCGCCTGAGTCGAAAGACCGAATCCTCCGACGAATTTGAAAGGGTGGTGAGGCGGCTCATCTGCAGGAGGAGTGGACAAGAATACAGGGAAAAGTTGCTCAAAACCCATAGTATGATAGGCAAGAATTCCGTATGAGACAATTAGAAGCACTACTGGAGGCGTGAAAGCTTTCTCAACCGATGGAGGTTTTATAGCCTTCTTAACCTGAGCTACAGAGTTATCAAAAGTCTCGTAGCCTGAATTGTCGTTTGATCCTCCATCTTGTGCAATCAATCTCTCAGACTCGCTGGGTGGGGAATTGTATCCATTTAGTCCCTCGTACTTGCTTTTTTCGTTGTTGCTCCGTTTAAAGAAAGCAATAATCTTCCTTCCAGCAATTATACCACGGTCTGGCTTCTCCCTTAAAACCTGGTGGGTCTCTTCCAAGAACAGAGAGCCAATAATGATTCCTATAACAAGAATTCCTGCCGAAACCATGTTTGGAAACAGATATGGATATTCTTCGAGGATTCCACCGGGGGAAAACCAATTGGGATATCTAGTGACAGGTTCGGCCAAAAGTCCACCTAGAGCTGGACCAATGATAGAACTGACTGTGCGTTAGTCATGAGCTAGAAAGTATAGGTAGCGCTAGAAATAGGAACTTACCCTAAACACCAGATAAATGGCATAACTGCATACGCTTTAGGCTGATGCTCCCTCTCAGTTACCAGCTCTGCAACGGTGGTTTGAATAACACCAATGTTTCCATTTAATGCTCCTCCTACAGCTCTTGCTAGCAAAGCCACCGGGAAGCTCTTCGCAAATCCGAAGATAATCATACTAAGCATGGTTCCAACAAGCCCCATAATCAATACAGGCTTTCTCCCGTATTTATCTGAGATCCTACCCCACATCATACCGGTCGTGAACTCAGCAAAGGCGAATGCAGATGTGACTAGCCCCGCGTAAACGGCAATTTCATTGTCGGTTTTCTATGAGTTTATTAGTATTCCATACCTCAGAGACTATCCAAAGACGACCTACTGCATTTCCGAATGATTTAATCATGTAGTAGATGTAGGGAAAAATTGAGCAGAACGATATTGGCTCGCATATCCTACATAATGCTGGTTATTGTTAGAAATGGGCGCAGAGAAAAAATTCAAATCCCGCGGGTTTTTTGTAACTTACACAAGACAAACAATTGCTGAACCGGAAATCCTTTTGTCTTCGGCTTTTGGGCCCCATTTTCCTGTGTTCCCGACATTATTATTAAAGATCCTTTTAGCTTCTGCTAGGTTTCGTTCTCTGGCACCCCCGAAATTCAGATCCTTGGGAATGGAACGACCGAAGAGAGGATACAACGACCGAAATACCCGAGACGTACAGGGTAATTGAGGGTGAGGGAGGATGGATCGATGTATGTAGAGAGGGGGAGAGGAGGGGGAATTATATATATGTCTGAAAGTACCCAACCCGTCTGGCCGTAGCACCGAAGGATACCTCTCGGGAAAGGGTCTAGGAACCAAAGACCCTTCATTTCTTTAGCTTAATCAAGCAGTTTTTTCTTTCTTTCTAGCTTTAGCTCTTTTTTCCTTTTTTTTTTTTCTTCCTGCTTCACCTCACGCATTTTTTCTGTGCCTCAGCAAGCGGCAACCCGCAATATCTCTGAAGGCGGCAGCTACTAGCGAGTAATTGAGTAGATAAGGACCCACGATGGGGAAATTTTGCATCATGGGAGCTATATGTACCCCCTAGGTAATGAATTCCAGGCTGATCTTGAATCCCCACCAGAGATGTCCAAAGTCGTGGCTGGAATCCAACTTTAGCCGGTCCAACGGTCCGCCATCCGGATGCAAGAGTAAGGGTCCCCCACTCCGACGCACACTCCAGGTTTACATCACTTGGGGAGATAGACATCCCTGGTAACAAATCGCACATAGACTTGTAGAGTGGACGTTGCACACAGTTGAAGGGATCAAGTCCAAGGTGGCGGCGGTTGCTTCGGCACTGTCCCGAGTTTCCCCATAACAAATATCAGTCGCTTCCCACCCCCGGCGCACGGTCCCATGGTCCAGTCAATAAAGAAGTCTCGGCGCACGGACATATTGTTTAGTGGGAACTTTTCAATTCAGATGCGTTTGAGCCTCAAGGAACGTTGTGTGTGTGTGGGATTTTCTCTGGGTAATCTGAACTACCGGCAATCATCGATCATGTACCGGCTCTTTGGCCATACCCTCAACTCATTTTGTCTCCTTTGCCCTTTGGAACTCTAACAAACTCCGGAGCAGTCTCTCTGTGCATGAGCTAGGTAGCAACACGTGCTGAAGATCTTCAGATCTTGGTTTGCCGTCGGATTATTTTTTTCCTCCGACATTCTCCCCAGACTTTAGCTAGTGTACTCGGGTATTAAGCTTGCTGGGTGGATAAAATGATTATTAAAGCCAGTAGCGACTGAAAATGTCTTCTAACAGTGGCAAATATTCTGATAGTTGCACATAATACTCAGTCTCTTATCAATAATGGCTGTCAGTAGTACTGGCACTGGATTAACAGGAGTAGTAATGATAACCACGGGCCCATCTGTGCATCAAATCTCTAACACCCTTTCTTACTCCTCCCGAGATTTCTCCGAGTCCCTCGCCCTTCGTTAGATGCAACGTTGGTTACCTACTCCAGAGTAGAAGCTTCAAGCCGTGGACTAACTTCTAACAGTCAGATATCTACCCGCCCGTTTAGGGATGCACCGCGTCTGCAACTAGCTGGGCCTATTTCTATTTCGTCTTGGGCCGGCCACCATTCCGAAACCGCACCACTCTATGGAGAAAAATTCGTTCTGCAGCTTAACGTGGAGTACCTACGCTTAGGCCTGCTCTTTCTCGAGTATGTAGGAAAAATAATTCGCTAATCGAAGTGTGAGGATTAACAGAGGCCTTGGTCATGAGCTAGAGTTGTATGTATTTGTACCAGAATCTCTAGCCCGAGTTCGTGTTTTGAGGCTTCGTGGAAACAAGAAGCCTGGCCTAGGACGCCATCCATCTATCTACCCTCGTCTGGGGTAAGCCTCCTACGCAATTTACATGGTATAGGGGAAGGTTCTCCACACTTGCAAAGCCAAAGAGCCGAGAAAATCCTTTCCCGTGCTCTATATGGCTATCAGATCGGCAATCGTACATACAGTATTTATTCTGGGCTGAAGTTTGAGCCCTCCACACGGAATCTAGACATGCAGGGCATTCCACTCTCGCATATTCATCTAATGACGGAAAAGTGCATTGTAGATATCACCATCCTGCGGCACCAGATATAAATTTTAGCCATCCGTGCTTCACTTTGAAGATAGAGGTAGGTAGTATAGTATAGTACGTAGAGAGAGTAGGTATCGTCCAGGAGCTCCTGCAGCGGACATTGATCATAGGTACAGTAGTAGAGTACTAGATATGGATATCGAAACTTTGGTTCCATGCACGGTCTTTACTTCCTTCAGTCTCTTTTCACTGGTGGTCCCATCAAGGAATTTCTGGTCCAGCCGCGGCCTATGAGCATCAAAGTCTTAATTAGGATTTTGCAGATTCCGTCGTCTGTTCCTGCTATAGACTCAGTAACATAATCTTCTAGCGTGATGATCGACTACGGCAGCCAGGAGTCTACCGGTAGAGTATGTACCCACTCAGTTAGAGTAGGCCGAGATGAAAATTTTGGGAACAGGGTTAGGGTTGATGTAAAGACACCCGTGGCAGTGCTAGTGTTAGCGAAGGGTTTAATTTGGGGACAACTTACTTTCGATATGTATCACCAGACACGGAAGTTCGAGAGGCCTCGAGACACGACGATATTGTGAAATGCCTCAAGACACATATACGAGAAGTTTGGTCAGAGATTAACAGTTGCGGTGCCTTACGGACAGGCCGATTTACATGTCTCATCGATACTTCCAGCGGCCATCCCAGCCACCAATCTAATTCCGTTACATTTTAGCTGTTGAGCTGTGATTGACAAGGCTGTTCATGCGGGGTTTTCACGGCGAACATCGACTAATTGAGTATCCTTTTATGGCCACACCAAGTCCTACAAAAACTAATGGCGTTAATTTACATACGTACATATCCCTTCGTCTGGCAAAAAATGCTGATCCCCCAAAAAGCAAATCTTTGTGTGGCTTTACTAACAGATCTTGTTATCTCTCTTATCAAATAATAGATCTCCCATACAAATTTATTTCCTCTATTATAGGGGGGTCAGCATTGCCAGACTAAGGGATACACGCATGTATCTAGTATCTACATATTGGCGTGAGCCAGAATTGTTTCTGCTTATTGGTATCATGATCTATCCTGTTGGGTCTTTACTACATTTAGTACGTACACTAAAAAGTCTTGAATCTCTGTAGGGTTTTGGTGAGGTAAAGGTATCAAGAGCCAGGAATTCGAAAGGACAAAGGTTATAAGACGTGAATAGAATTGCGTTGTAATTAATGACGGGCAAGTTATTGGTCTTTAAACTTTACAAATATGGCTTTGTCGGTCTGGTTGAGCTGTGATGTCTAGTGCGAGATATGGATGATGCTCATTGCAAAAGCATCTGCTATGAAGTACTTATAGATGATGCTCAATTCATGATCGTTCAAATTTAACCCTAACCAATAAATATATTTCTATGGTCCGTTCCAACACTATCATATAGGACTTACTTACATGCAGTTCTCGGTTTGGGTTTTAACAGATTATGTGGTTGTTGGCTAGGCCTTGCGAGTTAATTCGTGTCTAGTTCCGTCAACCGTTTGAGATTGGCTGTTTGTTAGCCTATTTAAAATTTTACCGAACTTGAGTTCCAGTCTTGCTATCGCTTGAGGAATTGAGAATACATTTAAGGCAACCCAATGTTTTCCTCACGGTAAAATCATCAGTGATTTCGTTCCCAGAGGCCTGTTTAACCAACTATCTGACACGTAATCCGAGAAATGATTCCATTGTAACTATAGAAAAAGTCTTCTTATTCTTCAACTGTACTGAAAAGTACATGTAGCCGGTACTCGAGTCGTTAAACTCTTCACACACGAATATACTAAGAACTCAATATATATACGGTCCCAATCAATTATCACTAGCATGTGTTATTTTAGAACGATGATCCAAGTCCTAATCCGAAGTACATGTGTAAGTTAATGTTTACGATCACAGATCTTCAAATGTAGGCACACCGACGCAGGCATACATGTACATGTAGCTAAATGTAGTGTTTCAATACTGCCGGGATGTGGCGTCGTGAAAATGAGATTTCTGGAACATGATGTAATTAACCGAAGTATACTAGCGGCTCTGCGGGACCACCCGAGAAGCCTTCCCGAATAAATACCCTTGCTACCTCCAATAGGTTCTGGATAGGTACATACATCTTTGTTTTATCTAGGATGGAAGTGCAGAGGAACTTAAGGCCTAACTTTTCACAATAGCTTTCCACAATAACTTTCCATTCCAAGTACTAGTCGTCACACTCTTCGGAATAGTCTCAGCGATACTCTTGGGCAATTAATTACCGTGGAGCAATCTCCATCGAGGCAGAATTGAATCGAAAAATCTACAAGAATCTCCGTGGTACGGTTGGATGCCCAAGGACACCTGGACCAAGTATTTGCCAGCAAATCTCGCATCGTGCAGCATTCATATATCACATACGATTACAACACTCCTACCCACTCCTACCCACTCCGAGCACTTGATACAACTATAACTAGCTGCTATCGCACTGCGCACGTATGGAGTTGGAAGAAGATGGATTACGCTTAACGAGGTCTAAGCACAGGTGATCTGGAATCGTACAACTCTTATATAAACTGATGTTAAGGGAAGGTGTACAATTGATAATCCTTCTGAAATTTAGTTATTAGCGAGTGAGGAGTGGTGATGCCGGATTTTCTGCGGCAACACATACATAACGGTAAGCTCTAAGCACAAATTAAGTATTTAGATCTAACTCCAACAATAAAGTGAACATATAGGCTAACTTTAATTCTTTTTTGGTATAGTTAATTTCGCAGTAAAGCCAGGTACATACAAGAGCTACGTGTATGTATACCTGCATCAGCTGCAGTCCCCAAGGGAAACTAAGAACTCTTATCTTATCGTTACATCGTTGAAGTGATCGATCCTTATATTTCTGCAAGAGGATATAGCCCACCATTCGGAATGACCCTTATTTCATGGCTTCATGCTCAGGTGGTTGATCGAGCAGGGTTCTGAGGTCGCGATATTATGTTATTCTATGGATGTGGTTACAATCCTATTACAATAGTTAAGTGTACCTTCTAATGACATCTGAAAACTAGATCAGCTGATCATGAGATATCCCGGTGATTACCCAATGAGTGTACCAGACACTTAGATCACCTAATAATACTCACGGTGTCGAAATATTAATTAGACCAGTCGGGATTCTCCTGGCTAGCATAGTTAGTGTTCCAGGTTTTGGGCCCCGAGTATTGCCGGCAGCAATACAAGCCAAATTATGCGTCACAGCCTACCTGCATACGAGCTTCTCGGCGAGTTTAGCAAATCTAGGTCCTGTCACCCTCATATAGTTATTATAGAATATTGGGAGACCGCTAATTTTGCTTTCGGGGCCGTACATATTATCGGCATAATACTGTATTTAAAATTCTTCGGTTGTGCGGAGGTGATTGGGTGTCCAACGAAGAATTCCAATCATCATCAATACTGATACTCCAAAGACGTCAAACTCCTATCTTCGACCACTTATCCCCTTCATATCTATGACGCATGCGGGAGGATCTCAACCCAACAGAAGTGAGGATTTAGAGAAACATGTACTTATGGTCGGCGAATCATCCTTCGCCTCACTCCAGCCTTGCAAAAGCCTGCAGGGTGTTTCCGACATCATACGAAGTATAACACCGAATTCAAAGTACATTAAGGATTGATTCCCTTATACTCGAATTCTGGTGACGCTATTAATTAATTTGTTAAACAAAAGTTTCGAAGGAATGATCGAATCATGGCGATGTTGGCTGTACCAGTGCAAGGGTTATGATTTCATCCTACACCCGGAAGAATACATGAACACTTTTGCCTGTGCAGAGTCGAGAAGTCACTACTCACTGGGAGGCCACACACAATTCATTTTGTGCGTGTTGGTGTAATAAAATGCGGGTGCGCAAGATGTGTATTTACTTACATGTCGTCCGCCTCTGACCTCGACCTCAAACTCTCAAACTAGGAAAACTGGAAGTTACAAAGAGGCAACTTACTATTTACAATACCATCCGGTTGTGCGAAAAATGTTACATTTTGAATGGGGCAGCCGGAAGTCGGATTTCGAATGGTGTATATGTATGTAGCTAGCTAGTAACTATCGGTGCGAAGAGGAGTGCGAGTGCGCACACAATTCTCAATGACCAAGTCATCATAACCAGGCTCCAGGACATATAAAGGGTCGCTCCCTCGTGCACTGTTTGACGCCCCCATCTCCTGAGATTAATGGTTTACGCTGCTGGATTCACCACAAACACCCATCAATATTCAGCTTGTGGTCTGTGTTTGTTTATCCCGGGATACTGCAGATCTACAGCCTATCGCTGGCCTCGCCCTTTGAAACAAATTCCGCACGACACAGGTGATAGAATTTAACGGAAAGATGAATGTTAAGTCCTTTTAAAGATCCCCTACTCATAAACTGGGCTCGACGAACGTCTAAAGTCTCTGAATACGTAGGTACTGTAGGTAGCTGTAAATGTCACCTGCACCTCAATACGTCACATGGTGGTTTGTGAACGACCAAACCAACCAACCAACCAACCAAGCACGAGAGTGCGATTATAAACCTGGTTTGGTCTCAGAGTACAAAATTGACAGACGAAGCGAACCAAGCGCAAGGTAGTCCTTATGCCTACCGCTACCAGGCACGAACCATAAATACCAACGCTCTTCATATCATTCTCTAGATATGCGATGAACAGTCTACAACAGAATCGACTTTCTTTAACCATGAAGGTTGATAATATAGTCCATCAGATCGATAGTAATCTACTACGCCGTATTGATCTCTTCTGATATATCGATCATATACCACACTGGACTTACATTTTTGTCTCATTTATCAGCCGGATATGGATGGCAGGAGCTCCTCGCTCAGCTTATTATACTCAGGACTGTTGTTATTATTTCTCTTGTTCGCTTTTACCGGCTGCGCGCACTGAAGTCTTTCGGGTTCATTTTGCAAGCTTCTTGCCGCCGAGCCTCTTGCAATTGGTTGTCATCTATTAGCTGCTCTGCGACTTGTTCATGAATATCACGAAAGATTCGTGACGTGACCTAGCTGGACGCTTATCAGAAATGATGGCATATTATAATGCTGGGTCTACCTCATAGAAGCTCCCGAGAATTAACACGTGGTACTGTTGGGTCAAACATGCATGATGGGCCTTCTAAACGGTTCTCTCTGCGGTCAATAGAAATTTGAACACAAGGGTGTGGTTGATAAAACCATTAGCTACATGTATGCACGCGTGTGCAGCAGAAGAAGCTAGATGGTTTGTTTCCAACAAATCGAAATGGCCAACAACAGCTCGACCTTGACCACTAGGTTCCGCCTGTTTCATCATGAGGAATCAACATCTCTTTAACACCACCCAAATTAATTGACCCACACCACCCATATACGATGAGGCTCTGCTCGCGATCATGACGATACTCAATATGCAATCCTCTATATAAATGGTTGGGGGTCATGAATAAGTGGAGCATTTGGATAGATATAAAGCCTACACAAAGACCTAATTTCTCTGAAGTAAAAATTAAGAACGCACGCAGGACGAAAGCGCAGTAACGACGAATATGGATATGGTATCTATCCCTGGCTCTTCAGTTTTTCTTCTTGCTCTTATGAGAGATACTCATCAGTGCTGATATTCTTTCAGTCGAAGTACATTCTCGAGATTACCCTTTACCAGGCCATTGGTCCTGGTCTCTTCCCATTGTCAGAAACTCTTAGAGAGATAGGTAGAACCTTTCTATTCAGCTGTGAGAGCGGAGTTGGCCTGGAGCGCATCGATGACCTAGACCGTGTCAAACGCGGAGGATATCTACACCACAGCTGTGCAGGTATTTTTATTACTGAGTGCCGGCTACCCTCAAATCCTGGAGAAATCTGCTTTTTCATTTCTCCTGGCCATCCAAAGGAACCATGCTGTAGCAGGGGACTGGATGATGGATACAAAAATTGGAGAGCCTTAGCATTCGAAGAAGGCGCCGATGATAAACCTGAATGTTTAAAGTTGGATCATATCGGGCCCTCTAGCTACCTCATTTACAATTTCCGCGCGACAAACGTCTCTAGCTGGGCCAAACTCTTCGCTCAAACGGCACATGTCCTGCATCCCACAGACGAAACCAGAGAAAATCCTGTTGCAGTACTCTTAGGGTCGCCCGAGGTTCTTTGGGGCCTGGTGGCGCTCGGCGTTGGCGATGACATTGACAATTTGGGTGCTTATGTTACATTTGGAGAGCGTGGGATTAAACTTGCATGGAGACCTGGAAGCCAACCCGATAGTCTGTATTCTACAATCACACAAGATTGATACTTTTACGAATACTGAGGAGATCACTGGCTAACTGGCCCGTGTTTTTGTTTTATAGGAACACCTGCTAGAGCTTTGGCAGTTACAATCTATCACAACGAATCAAAAAACGTACCTGACAGGTTTATTTCATTGATTTAATGAAAGACGCAGCGACTTGAAACAATTAAGTAGCTGGCACTTTTCTTGACACTCAGCTTAAATTTTACATTCTTGTGTACTTGTTCCCAATTGCCAGTTCTTTACTGCATTATTGTCTTTTATTGTTTTTTCGTGGCTCTGCCTTTCATATTTTGCTTAAGATTCTTACTATACGCTGGCGTTTCACCCTTTCTATGTACTTTACTAGGTTCCTTATTGAAAGCTATTATGTATTTCATATCTCTGTCATTGATCATTTCTCTCATGCGAAAATAAGATTAGTTTGTGGTTCTCCTCTCTGCTGGCTCCAACCCTAAGTGATACATAATTGAGATGTAGGAAATCCTGGAAGCACCATAGTATACTTCTAAGGTCAATGGGACGGTCAAAAATAGACATCGTCGTTATCTGGAGCAAGGCACAGATGTATGACGCCCTCGTACATTCCTCCAGGTCTATCTACCATTCGATTCAGCAGATCAAACAAGTCACGTGCACAGCACACACAGAAACAAGGAACTGCTAGTTTCTCCGGGCCAGCGGCCTATCGGAGTGTTGGTTCACTCCCAGCACATCACATTTCTCCACGCATGGCTCTGTCCGTTGGGCTCGTGGCCGGAGTGGGTATGTATCTATCCCAGAATGCTGTTACGAGTAGATGATCGCTCATAAATACATATGTATGTACATGTAGGTAGGGCCCGTTGGTAGCTACCGCCTCCACATCTCGTTTCCATCCCATAGTCAGGGACCGGCAGTCTGGGTTGGGACATAGTTGAACCAGGGTGCGTTGTATTCAGAGTTCTAGGTGCGATCTCAATCGAGGAAGGCGGTAGATTTGAGGGAGAACGTTGTATGCGCTGACGTGCTCTTGAGAAAGAGGTGATGATCGTGTGCGCGAACGTGGAAGGGACTTCGGATAGCTAACAGCAATTAGCTTGGAAGCCAGGGTGTTGATGGCTGTGAATCGAGGTTTTGGAAATATGGGGGTTAGGGGCTGGTTACTGGAGCTGATAGTACAGCTAGCAGATAGCTATACCCCCACGGTCATGGCAACGAGGGATATATTGCACTGTTTTGACTGATTTAATGAGCTGGGTTGGTCGTGCTTACTGCTTTCTGGTGCTTTGAATAAGAGGCATCGTGAGTGGTGCATCCAATCAAGTCTGCTTTACTTTCCTTTTTCCCTTATGAAGGTACAGACCGGGTAAAAACCTAGCCAACCAAGTAGATTATTACGGTCGATTACAAGCGCATCTTCCGTTCTACTCCACTCTTTTGATCTAGCTGATGACGATAGATGTAGTTTCATAAATGAATACTCACCCTGTAACCTGATTCGAATCGTGGATTTAAATCGAACCATGGTAAATAGGTATATAGATGAATGTACGTACAGCGACCGGAATGATCTATGGAGAAACAGGGGGTGAAATTGTATGGCGAAATATCTGTGCACCATATAAATGTTTTTCCATAGATCATTCCTATCGCTGTATACAGCCAAACGCTCCTGCGCGTTCCATGCGAAACTGTTGGATCCAATCATTGGGGCCATGTATCCATACACGTAGGTGGCTATGTATATACTGTGCTGATCAGCCATGGGCCATCATGATCATCCCATCCCTGACTGCTCACGAGCACAAGTAGATTTTTTTTTTATCGGCGTGAGCGGGTATGAAATTTCTTTGCGGGCACGATGTATGTAGGTACTTTAAGGAGGTAACGTAAAGTCCTGGGATTTTTGCCGTGTTGTCCGTTTTATATGTTATACCGCTGCAGAAAACAGGCAAACAGCAGTCCGCGTTTAAGTACCACCTCAGCAGTCTCAGCAGCCAATCAAGGAGTTTCATTCCTGACTTGACTCGGGTCAGACCAATTTGAAGACATGTCGTGGTCTTCTCGCTGGGACTCTGGAAACGAAACATCGAATGATTTTCCATGATGGGCCACAGCAAATGATTCGCAACCCCCCACGCGAAGCGGCAGTTTTTTGTAAGTGTGAGCAGTATGGCTAGCCACTGACAGAGGAGGATAGACATAGGTACATGTAGTCAATACCTCTCTCCAGAAGCTCTCCTACGTTGTCCCAGACGTTGCCAACAACTATGGCGCGAGAAGGCATAGGTGGGTGTGTCAACTTCAGAGGAACTTTTTTGTATGGGAATTAGAGAAAATTCCACCGTCAGGCTAGGCGCTAGTACCATTATAGGGGTAGATCTCCCAATTCCTATAGATTGATTGGCTGCAAACGCCGAAGTTTACACACCCACCATAGCTTCTCGAGCCATACATGTAGTTAATGCGCTGCCGTGGCCAGGGTAGTGAGTGCTTTGCCAAGCCCGATTGGACTAGGTTTGAGTAAGTAGAGCCTCAGCAAACTTCAAGCTGTCCTTAACTATTTGCTTGCTTTGGATTTCCAGTAAAAACATCCAACAAGTAAACACCTCTTCGAATCCCCACCCCCACCTGCACCAAACCAAGGCCAAAAGCACAAGGAAATTGAAGAAAAAATGTACCTATCACTCCTCCCGCTCCTCACACTCCCACTGCTTGCCAGCGCCCAATTCGGCAACTTCTTCGAGGGCATGTTTGGCGGCGGTCAGCAACAGCAGCAGCAGCAACAGCGCGGCCAGAACGTCGCGTCGGATAGTCAGTGGTACCAGAACACCTACGACGGCGGTATGTGCCTCTACTACTCTCCAATACTGTGAATGAAGGTGGGCTGACAGAGAGAACAGCATCGTGTAGTAACTATCTGTGTCCTGGAACGCTGGCCTGCGTGGACAAGCCTACGCACTGCCCCTGCGCGTGGCCGGACGTCGAGGAGAAGTTTGAGCTGGATCCAGATGGCATGGCGATATGCGTGAGTAAGAGCGGGGCGGAGGGGATGACAAAGTTGAAGGTGGAGCTAGCAAGGAAGGGATTGTTGTAGGCAGGTTGTAGGGGATGTTGTGGATTTATAGACTATGGATTGATTCCTTGTGTGCTTCTTTTCTTCTTTCTCTTTCTTTGTTCTTTTTTGTTACTGACTCTGCTTGGAAGGAGTTATTATGGTTGATATAATCTGTATTTTACATTGGGCGGAGATAGAACGAGTAAGCAAAACCACAAATGAAAAACATATCAGTACAACAACTTATGTCCATTCCAAAACTTGATAAAAATGATCCGCTTTTATTTCATCTAAACTTTGATAACTGCTAGTAGAAACCACCAGAACGCCGGCTTTTCCAAAACCAAAAACTCCCCTGCCCTCCACGGAATCAATAGCAAAAGTATCAATCTCTATTACGAGAAACCAGCCACCTGCGCAGCGCCACTTCGCGCACCTTGTACCTCGCCAACATCTTGGGCACATTATCCTCAGCGCCCGTCTTCTCCAGCGGCGGTGGGACCTCTACGTAAACCAAGATGAGCGTCTTCTTGACCTGCGAGCTGACACGGTTGATGCAGTGTAGCCAGTGCCACGGCTTCTTCTCGCGCTCCTCCTTGCGCACTCGATCATGGTCCCAGTAGGGGTGTGAATATGCTGGGAGGACAAGGATTGCGAATTCAGCGTGTGTGAATACGGGCCCGCGGTTGTAGAGAACTGGTTATGATTGTTAGCTGTTTTCGTAATGTATTTGGAGGGTAGAGAAGTGAGGTTTACGGTAGTCTACGGCGAATTTGATACCAGACTTGACCACCCAGCCGAGTGAGCGGAAGTGGTGGTAGACAACATAGTTGAGCAGGAATGGGTCATCAGGCTGGAGCATGTCGGGCGTGCGTGGCGGGAAATATGATTGGCAACGGAACATGGAAAGCAAGTCTTTTTGAGGAATGATTTCCTGAAAGATCGAGTCAATTTTTATGGCTTTTTTTTATCGCTTTATGTTTCTTTTTCACTTGGATGGATGGATGGAATAGAAAAAATGAGTTTATTTGATTAGTACATACATCGGTTTTGGAATCCTTGATCTGTAAGACACCTAGCCCGAAAGACAAGAAAAAGGACTCCTCAAGCGTGAGCTGCAGATGCTCTAGGTCCTCAACTTCCACAACTGGTCTTTCCGGGCTTCTCCTCCGCGGCGGTAGTTCCACCGTTGCAAAGGTTATAGACTTTGAGGACGAGGAAGCTGCTGCAGCAGAATCTCGTTGTTCTTTTTCTTGATCATCGTCGGGGCCCCTGACGATCTTCCCCTCCTCTGCTAGTTGTTTCTCCCTACGCTCTTTCTCGGCGCGGGCTCGCTCACGTTTAAACTCTTTGCGCTCCTCACGCCGCCGCATTGTGACTTCTTCAGAAGTCAGCGCCTCGTTCTGGCCAATGACGCCCAGCGCACGGCGCTTGCGGATGACCCATGTGGGCTCCGAGCGTGAGAGCGAGCCCTTGCCGAAGAAGCCGTGCTCCCAGAAAGCCTTGATGGACTGTGGGTCCGTTACATGGATCGCACGGGTTGAGGCGTGAAAGGCTCCCACATGTAGCGGGGACGGATGGGACGTGGTGCCGGGGAAGAGGTAGGCAATTATGATGTGTAGTAGGGAGAGAGGGTTGTGGGGGATTAGCGGAGGAAGGGGAACAGTGGTTAGTGGGAGCGGAAGAGCATGGACTACATTGTAGTTTGGCTTCTTGTAGCGAGCGGGGGCGGCGGGTGGGGTGGGTAGAGTGAAGGTGGGTGCGGGGTGCGTGGGTGTCGAATCCGCCGGCGTTATTGTTATGGAAGGGGCTGAACTGGTCATTATAGTTCTGTTTGATGCAAGTTAGCGGTTGGGGTTTTTTTTTAAACGTGCATGCAGATGATGTAGTGCAATGGTAATCAATCAGTGATGATGATGTGTGTAGCTCAGATACCGTTGTAGTCTGTTTTTGATCTTCAGGGAGGGCGAAAAATCAAACATTCTCCCGCTCAATGGAAATAATACGGTTTTCATCAGGGCAATGGGGCGAGGGGTTCAAAAGTGGGGGAAAGTAGGCACATACCACTAGACACCCAAAACTGATCTGTAAAGCAACCTATTCTGCAGAGAGTTCATGTTAGCATGAGTATTTATTTCCCAGCCTCGGGAATCATGCTAAACTAGATGCTCGTTGGTCGCTCAGATACCGTTGTAGTCTGTTTTTAATCTTCAGGGAGGGCGAAAAATCAAACATTCTCCCTCTCAATGGAATAAAATACGGTTTTTTCATCACAGCGAGCATGGAGGGTGACAGAGAAAGAAAGAGGTTTGTGGAACAAGCATACCTTAGTAAATCCGGCAGTGTTGCGGCTGTTGAAAGCGAAGGTTGATGGTAGGAAGTAGTAAAGGAGGGTGAGAGAGGAGGTGGAAGAGAGAGAGTGTGAGTGAGAGAGAGTTCGACGGGCCGTCCTTTGTGACTCGTAAAGAAAAGTTAAAACGGGATGGTGGGATGCGTGTCTTGGCAAATCGCGGAATCTTGAAACTGCATTCGGCCCTGGCCGCCAGTAACGGTGACTGCAACATGTATGAATATCTCAGTACTGGGGAGGAGTTGATGATTCTCACTGTTTTCACAATAAAGGGCTATGAGGCTGTTTTAATACTTATGACACTGATTTCCAGCCCTGTGGCTGATCGGTTCACGCAGTTAATGATTGGGCTGCATGTATTCAGTGAGATCTCACTTTGCTATTGTTCGAATCAAAGCCAAGTAAATAGACCATCCTTTCCCCAGCCAGATTTCCCCACACAAAGGCATAAGCACAACCTCGGTACACAGATAAACCCATCGCCCTCAAATCGAGAAAGAAGGCCGAGGAAGTTACAAAAAATATACAGCATGAAGAGTAGAATATGATACAACCCATCTTAAAATGATGTCTATGTTCCACCTACCTCACCTCGTCATATCAGCGTCACAGCCTATCACTAACAATATACCTTTTTCTTTCCTTTGGCTATGTAATTATGAAGCCGCCATGATCACAAAGAATAAAAACTAGCTTTCTCCCATCAACCGCGCAAACCCACTTTTATTCAGTTGACCTTGGAGAGGTCCCCAATACACTCAATATCCTCTCCCTTACCAGCCTTCCCGCGACGTCTCCACCCCTCCGTAGTGCCACCGCACCAATGATCGCGTACAAGCACTCCACCGCAACATCGGTCTGCCCAGATCTCACAAGATCGTTGGTCTATGCATCCACATCATCTGTCAGCCCAATCAAAAGCTCATCATTAGGTGAACGAGGTGAGAACCCACGTCTGCTGGCTTCCACCTCATGACCTCCGGTAGGCCCACGACGCGCGCAAGATGCCCTAATTTACCGGCGCTGAGTGTTTCCTGGACATTTTTGCGGTTGACAAAGGTAAGGTAATGGTAGTCAGGGTGGTGAAACGGCTTCAGTACTGGGCCGTTGGCATCGTTTTCAGTGGGCGCGGTGTGGGGCTTGCGGGGACCTAGTGACTCGGGCCGGGTTGCAAGGTGATGCAGAGAGGTGTGCATCTGTAGAACTAGTTTACCTGTATAGCGGAATCCATGATGGTTAGTTATGAACAAAACCGATATCTAGCTCTAATATATGCGACCTCGATATATCCTCAGACCCCAGAGGATTGCCCCTCTAACCCCACCCCATATGCACACCCCACCTCGCGCAACGCAATCCCGAAACCTCCGTAAGCGTTATATAAAAAAAACACTCACCAAAGAAGGCCAGTTTCTCATTGTACGGCTGCCACCCGTGATCAAAACTCTTGTGCGTGACCGCCTGCAACTTGATCTCCTCGCTGATCCCTGGGTTCCCACCCAGTAGTGACTGGTACACCGCATCCAGCTTCTCCGGGTCCTCATTGATAGCAAATGGCTTCGAGCCTCTTAGCGAGAAGGGCGCCCTATTCCTGTTTATCATTGGTCTGTATGAAATACCGGTTGATGGTGCTGCTTCCGCAGGAGGTTGTTGCTCTTGGTGCATGCATCGTCGGGCTGCGGGCACGGCTAGGAGGCGGGCGGCGGCGGGTGTTTGGCGCCGGAGACAGCGCGAGGTGGTGAGCAACGTTGAGACAGTTTGGCGGGTCGTGTGGGTGGCCATTGCTGCGGCGGCGGGAGTATAGGGATTGGAGGAGTTTTGGGTTTGAGGCCGAAAATCCGAAAGTGTGGAATTGAAAGAAGGTTTGTGATTAGGTAATCGTGCATGTGATGGACATCACGAAGTGTCACTCGGGCCTTGGCAGGCATGAAGTACTGAGTAATTAGCGTGCGAGAATGTTAATGTAGGCTTTGTTAATTTACTATAAAGACGAAATAGAGCCAATAGATACCTATCTTTTATATAAGTATTGAGATATGATCATAGACCAGTTCGGAAGTGCCAATCTGGTGAAAAAGTCCGGTGCAGTGTGACAACGCAACGAAGCTCACGCACCAGTTCACCACGGCGCTCTATATATAGCCTCTAATTTTTTAAAAAAAATAACCGAAAATAAAATGCCTTGCACTCACCAAGGTTCCCTCAATTTTAGAAAGATTTTGGAGTTTATTGGTTGTGTGGTTTTGGATATGAAGACGGTTTTACCAGATCGTCACCCATGTTATGCAAAGACCTGCATACGTGATCAAGGAATGGAGTTCCAATAAGATTAGTGAATCAAGAGCTCCCTGGAAACCAAGATCTAAGACACAATTGTTATCTATCCATAAATCTAGTATATTTGACCCATGGTTGTCTTAGACATGTCCCAGGTCAACTGGCGAATCACTGCCACTTGAGGGAAATGGCTAGTACATGTACGTAGGAACACACATGATTTGTTTCTGCGAGACAACGTAAATAATTAGAATCAATACTAATTACGCTATTGGCTCTAGTGTGTTTCGTTGTAGAGAACTCGAGATGATATGATGTATGGAAAATATTTTCCTATATGAGCGATTGAGAAGACCTACATGTAGTGTACGACCACTATCCCAGCTTCGGTAAGGAAACTTTTCTATGGAGAATCCAGTTTCTCTCCACGAGTCGAGTTGCTACTTTTCTTTGTTAGAACAGCGCAACGTAGTTAATAATAACACAGAATGACGCAGTTTCGATCATGGGCATGGAGTATAAATTTGATTCTAACTACGCTTTCTGAACTCTCCTCGGCCATCCACGCATGGATATGTATAGGTTTCGTTCCACTCATCAAATATCACTCGAACGGGTTGAGACCCCAACCGATGAAACCCAACCAAAGCTGGCAGGTGATAAGTATGATCACAAATGGTGGTATTTACACAAGATTATTGCTCGCGAAAATCCGGACGAAAAAAAAAAAGCCCCATATCTAATACTACAAGCCCTCTCAAATTTTCATTTTTATACAAAAAGAGGGCTAGACCCCTTCGCCCACAATCTACTTCCTCTTCTTGACGGCAATCTCCCTCTTTCTCACTGCCTTCCTCCTTGTGTCCGCTCTCACTTTCTTCCTCACTAGCTTGGGCATAACCTTTCCGATACGCCAATTGGCCGCTCTTGGGATGTACGATCCCTGTGACACCTTCCAGTTGTCCTCCCTGGTCATGGGTGTTCCCTGCGGCACCAAATCGCTCTTCTTTACAGTCTCATGTAGCGGCACCGCTACCATTCCCAGCCTACGCACTCTCGCTGCATTCTGCGGCTTCGGCAGCGTCTGTGTTGGCGTCACAGCAATACCAATGTACTGGCGACGCGGGTGCTTCGCTGGGTCTTTATAGTAGCGCACGTAGCCTGGCTGCAGCGCGTAGATTGTGTGGTCACGGCCCATTCCGGCGTTTTCGCCGGGGTGCCAGATGGTTCCACGTTGGCGGTAGATGATCATTCCGGTCACAACCTTTTCGCCTGTTATGTCCCCAGAGTCAATTGGTGTGATTCAGTAGTGGGGATTGGAGCAGTAAGGCGCACCGGTGGTCTTTTTGGCACCGAGACGCTTTCCGGGACCGTCTTTGGCGCCGTTGGAGGCCTTTGAGGCTTTGTGGGTTGCATAACGGACAGTGGTGGTGACGGCGGGCTTGAGGAACGGCTGCTGTCGGAGCACGGAGCTGCAGGTCGTCCGCAGGCCGGATATTAGTCGTGGGAGCAGCATTTTGGGGGTGATATGATGGAGACGGGCGGGCAGGCGGTTGGTGGGTTGCGGTGGAGGGGCCTTGTACCTGGAATTCATTCCTGGTGGGGGCTTGGCAGGAGAGGGGAGGGTAACGGCTGGGGGATGTTACCCTCTCAATGAGCTCTAGAGAACATGACACCGTTGACACGCACACCGAGCTAGTACGTACTGCATCATCAACCTGTCACTCGGCCCTTCAAAATCATGATTCTGTTAATAATTGGGCTTGTTCTCTTCCTCTGGACTGTCGTTCTCTCAATTGTAATTTCTCCACCCCTCCCTAAGAAACCAAACACTCTCTCTATCTTAACTAACCACCAAAAAATCCGCAGATCCGACTCCATGCCATAATACCCTACTTTACCCCCACGCCTCCTCCACGGTTCGTAGACCGAAAAGTCCGCCCTGCAATCATGATACTCCTCGGCTCGGGCGGCCACACCGCCGAAATGCTCTCCCTCTTCAGCACAATGTCCCCAGATCGCTACAACCGCACCTATGTCTTCTCCTCCGGCGACACCTTCTCCGCCGCCAAAGCCGTTGCCTTTGAGCGCGCGCTCGGCCCTAGCAAAAGCGGGAAATTTGGCTATAAACTCGTCGAGATCCCACGTGCCCGTAGAGTCGGCCAGAGCTGGCTCACGACGCCTTTCAGCTGTCTGCTGTGTCTGTGGGGGTGTCTGAAGGCATTTATGAACCCTGGGATACCGAATACATTGGTGTGTAATGGTCCGGGCTCGGCAGTGATGATGGTGGCTATCTGCCTGCTTTTCAGGTTCTTTGGATTCAGGACGAGGACGGTGTATGTGGAGTCTTTTGCGAGGGTGAAGACATTGTCACTGTCCGGGAAGCTGCTGTATCCGTTCGTGGATAGGTTTGTAGTGCAGTGGCCGGGGCTAAAGGAAAAGTGGACGAGGGCTGAGTATTTGGGAGTTCTGGTTTAGTGATCCGGGAGTTTGGTGCACAATTAGATTTACATAACTTCTGCAGTTTTATTTTTACTTGCTGGCGTTTTAGTATGTACAGTACAGCTGCTAGTAATAAATTCCCAGACGGGTTTGATTAGTAGGATGCTCCACTGAGGAATTGTAGCCTTTTGGGGTCTTTGGGTTGCGATGTAATGTTCTGCAGTAATGTGAGGACAAGTAGCCTTTCCATGCCTTAAAGTTGAAAATTTGTGCTGGGGCGTGGGACATTCCCTAGCTGTGTGTAGTATGAGAATCGAATGATCCTGGTTTTGTATGCAGCGCTCTAGTAGAGTACGCATGTAGACCGGCCTGGGTATTGCAGAAAATCCAGACTACATGTAGTTACGGCAAGCATTAATAAGACCCTTGCTAGGACACGTCCTAACACAGTAAGTCTACTACGTCTTGAGACTAGGAAACATGCCTTAAGTACCTCCACCAAGACTACTGGCATCTAAGGCAAGCATACGCCTCTTCATAGAATTTCACTCGGTTATGAGTACGTAGTAGTCATCATGTCCACAATTATGATACCGGTACCGTCACAAGAGAACGAATGGCTGTAATTGTATATACAAGTATCTAGTGAAATTTATAGCACGCGATCATGTAGTATAAAGACGCTTTTCCGATTGCTTCCCTCCATTTCCTTCTTTTCTCCATATTCGCACCGTCTGTTTTTTATACCTACATGTAGTGTATGCAGACTCTCTCTTCGCTGCAAGCCATAACATTTGGCTGATACATTTTCATTTTTTTTATCATAAAGGATGGAGGTAAGATACAAAATCCTGATTTCTGATTGTTACTGAAGTGGAGTGTTTACTGATAATTTGATAGATGTATTTTTATCTTCTTTCCCTTTTGACTCTTTTTTTCTTTTGTCTTTTATTTTTATCCCATCATCCCTTTTTTTTCCTTTTAAGTCATCTCTGTCTCGAGAAACAGATGAATACTCATTATTCTCTGTTTCTTTCTTTGTATTTTTCTGTATTTTTTATCAATGGACACATTTCTTTAAAGAGTGGGTCCGGTAGCCATGGGCTTCAGACCCCTTTTCATTTCTCTTGTTCTTGCTGCCTTTTCGCCTCTTGAAAGAGGGGATAGTCCCTGATCTGGAGGCTCCGTCCTTCTTCTTTTTACCTCCTTTCTCTGTGTTTGAGAAGATTACGGAGCAGGGCTCTGTGTTGGGCTTTAATGTATCCGGGGACCCTTCTCCTGTGACACATTGCAGTAAGTTGTCAATACAATCGTTTATTTTTCTTCCTCTGAAATTGCTGACATGTGATTTTTGATATAGCCAGATCGGAAGCCAAAAAGATTTGTTAAAAGTAAATAAACAATATCTTGCTATTTATTTCTTTAAGGTTTACTGCTGACGTGGTGTTATGATATTGCAGCCAAATGCTACCGTTTGAACGACTCGGGTGAATAACTAATATCATCGTTACTGTTAATTTGTTTAAAATTGCTAATGCGTGGTATTTGATATTCTCATAGCCAGATACATTTCTGTGCACAAACTCTAACGTAATTATTTTCCAAAGCTACAGTATGATATGAGTATAAATCACTGATAATGTTTCCGCTATATATTTATAGTCCATTCATCATATTGGAGGACTGAGGATAAGATCGAAAGATCATCCTTCGGCTGGTATTTGGGAGACAAGTCTGGCCATTGTCTGCTTGGTCTGGGGGGTGCTTCCTGCTGTGAGTCTTATATCAAATATCCGTTGCTTGATGTGAGAAAATAAACTAACCAATATTTTTAGAAATCTACCAATCGCCGCCCCCACATACCACTGCTACATAGCCTTCGTCCGTTCGCACACCTAGGAGTATGGTCTAGGATTCAATCGGCTTTAATAAAGCCATCTGGATACAGATGGGGACGGAAATATCTCCAATCTTCTCGCACCACCCATTGGGCTGGCTCGCCTGCTTCTGTACATGAAGTATGGCCCAGGTTTCAATCGGCTTTAGTGAAGCCATGCCTACCATCAGCTGTCTTCTGTTGGTAGGATTAGTTTATTGTCGTGAGTGATATATTTCATTGGCTTTATAATGTTTGTTTCTGTATTATATATATAGATTGCTAATTGTAGCACCGTGTTGACAGACAGACGAAAAGATCCTGGTGCTGTGGGCCGAGGGATCCGGAAGGAGGAATTGCGTAAGTGTCTCTTTGATTTGAAGTAATAATTATAGGAGGTTAGCTAATATTATGAAAATTAAAGGAAAAAATTTGTGGATGCTTGCCGTAAATATCACCATCCTGGTTTCATTGCAGACGGCTGATATCTTGTTGCGCTTTCTAGTCAATCTCGGGAGGTATCTCGATCAGATATTGGGGAGCTTGGCAACCCGGTAAGCCCTCTAATACTTATAGATACTAGCTGTAAAAAAACCATGGCTAATAATATAGATCGGTTGCTAATGCAGGACGAAATAACTGATGGATCCGGACGATAGCGGTCCATCGATCCTGGACAAGGGGAACTCGGTAGGTATCCTCGTCAGTATTTCAGTGCTACAGATTTTTGATACTATCGTGGGCGCACCAGATCGGAATGGCGAAGGTTTTGATCCTCCTCAGAGTGCCTATGACCAGTAAGTCCCATGTTGATCTAATATAATACTTAACGCTCACATAAGCTAACTCATCGATCTTAGACAATGCAACACCTACTCCTACAGAAAAGCCAATTCGTTGTGTAAGTATCCATTGCATTATATCGATTTTATAAACCAAAAAGATAGCTAACACCATTCACTAGTCATACAGAGATATTGTCCTGTCGGGGTTGTGGCCCACGGCATAACGGGCCGGGCCGGGTTGGGTCATCAACCCCAAGCACCGCACCAACGAGCAAGATTCAGTAAGTGTTTGCTGAAGTTGATCTGGAGTGAGCTTAGCTAACAATAATTAGAGTCATCTGGGGTGCTGGGGCGGGGGAGGTTTTCATATTTGCGGAGGAAGAGGTACAGGAAAGTCATTTCTTTCGGGAATAACACACCCATACCTGCCTTTCTCTTCTCGTCCTCGTTCGTTTCAGAACGAGGATAGCTTAATCCACTTTTTTTCTTTTCTTTTCTTTTTTGTTTAATTCATTAATTGCATGCAACCTTACAGTTATGGCTTAATCCACTGTTTTTTGTTCGTTTTTGATAGTGATTAGAGTTGGCATTGTAACAGTGCTGTTGCGCCGTAGGATGTGTGCAATCGATTAGGTGTGATCATGAGCATGTGTTGTGTGTAACTATATCGATAGGTACATATACTTCTACGGATCACACAACTAGCCTCATAGATAATCACTCGGTTGATTTTTGGGCGGCTGTAGATCGGTGCAACCTGTTTCCACGGCCTACTTTTGGGAACTCGAGCTAATAAACATCTTATCGCCCCTCATCACCAACAGCGGAAAACTGCACAGCCATTTCTGCGCGAAACAGATGTACGCCTCAAGAAATCTCAACAAGTGAGGAGAATCACTTCTATCATTCCATCCCCGTACTATATAAGCAACACACCAAGAAAGCCAGATCATCCTCTAATCCCAAGTGAGAGACGTACAAAGGAGATTCATAATCATAATCATAACCATCATCATTATCGATATCATAAAGAAGAATGAGTAGAGATATCATGAAGATTTAAAAACGGAGATCAAAAGACAAGAAAGCAGCTTGCCGCATCCATCTCCCCTCCACCCCGGCCCCCAACTACATCATCATAAATAAAATGTCACGTAAAAAGAGGAGATATAGAAATTAAAAAGGTGATTCAGAAAACTAAACTAAAAAACGTACCCTGGCAGCATCCTCCCATCTTCTCCTGGTGCTCAATGGTATAAGATAAACAAAAGCGATAATACAAAAAGCATATAAAGGGTATAAAAGAACAACTCAAAAAATGCATGAGAAGAACGTAAAAGAAAAAGGGAATTTAAAAACGAATGTAGGAATTCCGCAGCTCCACCGCGCTCCCAGTTGTGTGTGTTGTTGTGCTTGAACGAAAGAATACAAAAAACTAAAACTCCATCTTCGATGATATGATGCCCTGTTCCAACTCCAGCATAGTTTCCCACGATACACGCAATGAAGAGAAAAAAAGAAGAAAAGGAATAAAAAGAGTACACGTAGAAGCAGAAATACACAAACCAACCCCCAGTGTCAACAAAAATCTTACATGATGCAAGCCCCCGGAAACTTTTTATGAAGACAGAAAAAAACAAAAGGCAATCCCCTCGAGAGACAATAATAAAACGAACCACAGGCACCCCATATGAATGAAGAAAACATTGCGCCATCACCCAGAGAAGAAGGAAAATATCTAGCTATCCACACGAATGTCCAACCCAAAAGAAATATAAAATAAAATAAAAATAAAAATAAAAATGAAAAAAATAGAAATGAAAACTACCACTCCTCTCGCTGTGAGCGGAGATACTTCCTAGCAACCTCATCGCCCCCTTGAGCAGACAACTCCATCCAGTGGTACGCAACACACATGGTGGCCGGATCACGTTTGTCTGGGTCCTCTCCCTTCTGCACCATCATCTCTGGCCTGAATGTATCCTTAGGCTTAGACAACGGCTTCGTTGACCGCGGCAGAAGAGTGGGATTTGTCAAGTAGAAGATTGCCAATTCGCGTTGAGCAGTAGGATCGCCTTCCTTTGCAGTGATGTTCCACATTGTGGCGGCATCTTGCATGGAGTAGCGGCTGTAATCTCCACCTTTCTCTTTGCTTGATTCAGATCCACGCTTATGCGAGTCCTTTGCAACGATCTCATCCGCGATTTCCACCATGGTCCTGCAAACGTCTTGCTTTAGACCCAAGGCTGCCAAGCCGGTGTCCCAGAATGCCTTGCCGACCTCAGTTCTATCGAGAATCGAGGCTGGAACGAATGCTGCAACATACTGCAGATCACGGAACAAGGTCTTCGGTCGGATCTCCGCTTGTCTGAAGAGAGTCTGCAAGACATCTACAATCATGTCTGCGCTCGGCGCAGCAGAATGCGGGGCAGGAGAACGAGCGCCACTAGGCGGCATAAAAGGAGAGGTGACAGCTCCATTGGTGAAGTTGGATCTACGCTCCTCAAGGTTGGCCATCGCCTCCTCAATGTTGCTGGGCTGTGCAAGTTGCAAACTACAGATACGGTTTGCGGCATCTCCCATAGCATCAAGAAATGGCGAGGTCGGCATCGAGGGGATCGCTTTTCTACCCTGAAGAGAAGCCGGAGAGCGGGAAGATAGCATTGCAACAATCAATAGCTCAAGTTCATAGATAGCCTGAAGTTTCTGGAACGGATTGGGGTGAGTGGAAAATCTTGTAAGTAGCTTCTTGAATGCATGAAGGAATGGGAATGCCAATAGGCCACCCTTCTTTGTCGCAGTAAAGGGGAAAGGACGCGCAGTAGCATCGCTAGAAGATGAGTTCTCCTCGCCCGAGTGTGCTTCACGGCCCACGTTCTCAAGTGTGGCAACCGGGGCAGCCAGTTCACCCTTTTTGTCCTTGCCAAGTGCCTCAAAAGTGCCATGATTGGAAGTCTTGCGGACATTCTTCATGCTCTTCTTCCTTCCCAAACCCTTTTTACCCCCAGGGGCGGCAGAGATCTTTGAGCTCTTCTCCATCGCTTTCCTCTTGCTTTCCTCTTGTTCTTCTTTCCTCTGGATGCACTCGTCACCCAGTCCACCAGAAAACCAAGCATCTGTCTCACTCCCTTGACTGAACACTTCAAGTCCGAGATCACTTAGTAGTAAACCTGTCAAAGACTGCTTTAGCTCTGCCAAGAACTTCCTCTTTTCACGATTAATAGCTTCGGGGGACCTCGATAGTGTCGTGGGTGAGTGCGCGGTCTTTGGTCTACCAGATCCAGAAGCGCTTGCAGAATTATGAGAAGAGAACGGAGACCAGAAGGTATTGTGAGATTCCGAGGGCAATCCCGGGCTAGGCATACCCAAGAAATCCTCTTTAGAATCCATCAATCCTGCATTTGACTTAGCTCTTCCTTTGCGGCTTGGCGGTCCATCATGGAAAGAACCAGCAATACTGCTAGCCCTGTTCCGTCCGAAAAGATCGCTAGTGCTAGGCCTTCTGAGCATATCAAGACCACGCTTGCTACTGCTTCGTCCATCCGTCTCTTGATAGTAGTCATCGTCGTCGCCAGTCACACTCAATGTGCCCACGCCGGCAAGATAGAGATCGCCTTTCTGCCTGTTAATTGCCATCTCGCGGTCGTCACGGGAGAAGAGCTCGCTGGACCACAAAACTGGCCCATCAAGTATCCCATCACCAACAAGCTTCGTGACACATTTATCAATCTCCAGACAGAACCTATGAATCCTCTCCTCACCCTTACAGAAATTCTCAACGGAATATCTGCTGAGATACTCGAAGGTCATACTCGCCTGTTCATCGCTCAGCTTATTTGGGCCCCCATGTTCTGTTGTTGCGGCCAAAATGTCGATCAAAGTGTCAGACTTCAACAAAGCAAAGCTACTAGTTGACATACGATGACTCAAGTTTGAGCGCTTGTTCTGAGTAACAACTTTCGGTCGCTGAGGCATTCCCATCTTCTTCAAAGCCAGAGCAACATTCCTAGCTTCGTCATATGCTGCCGAGTTGCGAACATCTGTAACATACCACATTTTGTCTCTAAGATCTTTGACCTTGTGGATCATTGTCTCAATTGCAGTATCGTGACGCTCTTGCGCAAGCGCTAGCCAAACGAACCAAGCCTCGCATTCTTCGATCCCGGATGCTGAACGCTCAATGACGTCTCGTGATCCACGGGAGAATATATGAAGAAGGGCGCCAAACTCTTCCCGCTGAAGTGATGGTGGAAGTTTGCGCGCCTGCAAAAGTGCCCGGTGATATTGCTGGGAGGAAACATAGTCGCCCCGTGCTAAACATTGCGAGGATGCGGCTTGAAGCATGATTAACAGCACAGAAGGCTCCTGCACCCGTTGCTTTGGTTTTTCTAGGCCATTCTTCGTAGATGCACCTCGTGATCGGTCGGGAGCCGGCGCTTTTGATTGCCCTGCAGTAATCATAGCAGTCAAGTTGCTCTGTGGGTGGAAAGGGTTGCTTGGGTCAAGTGTAGACTCTGGGGGGTTGATGGTAGGGACGTTGGGAGCACTGTTAGCTTTCGCGGCTGAAGGTCTGTTGCTGAATTTCTTTCTTGACTTCTCGATGAGTGGCTCTTCCGGAATCTCGTATTCCCCTACCAATTTCATGACAGCATCCTTTAGTTGGTGATACACCCTGTCCATATTTGAAATTTCTACCGGCCCTTCGTCTTCGCTGTCACTATCATGGCCACAGTCATCATCTTCATCGTCATCCTCATTCTTGTGCTTGAGTTGCTTAATGCTTAGTTCCTGACCATCGGGAGAGACGAAGACAACCGCCCACTTCTCTGCGCAGGGGTGGCATCGGCCGGATACAGTATCAGGTCCCAGACGACCCATCATTGCTTCTACAGCCGATCTTACCTCCATCCCAAACTTCTCCGGAGAAGTCTGATCGGAATTGGAATGTATTGACTGAGCGTTCATGTTGAACGATCCAGGCGATGGCATGGACATGAAGGAACGTCTATCATCTGGCACACTTGATTGATCAAGAAGTGGTGAGGTGATAGAGGCTGATTCGCTTGTTACCGAGGAGCTGCTGCTGAGCACAGATCCTGAACCGATCTCAAAGCCAGCATTGGGTGATCTGCCAAAGAGCGGACGAGATGATGACCGGCTACTCATTGGACCTCCTCGAATATCTCTACCCTCAACAACTTGGCATGATCCTTGGGGATACAGGGCTTGGTACATGGTGACAATGTCGGCCGGACACAACACAATAAAAGGCTGGACCTCGGTTGTCTCTCGAGGTGAAGTCACAGCTCTTGATGGGAGGAGTACTGGAGTGGAGTCTGCTGGTCGCGGACAATGAAACCTCCGTTGTATACCCTCGATGTGTCCTCGTATTACTGGCTCCACAGGTGAGCTTGTTTTCCTATAGACTTGTTAGAAAAGAAGAATGCACCAGAACTCGGAGACGAGAAACAAACCATTCACCCAAGATTACGCTAACTGCATGTGCGTACATCTTCTTGAGAACTGGGCGCAAGATCTTTAGCCTGGCGTGCTCGCTGATATGGTGTCCAGTCATAATTCCGTGATACTTTTAGACCAATTAGCGGGTGGGTTGCGGAGAAAACAAAAATAAATTCTCACCTCAGGATATGAAACCCCATTCATCAAGAACCGGTTGAAAAACCATTTGACAATAATCATGATCTCTGCGTGACGCTTCTTCTTCGGGTCATCGATCTTCTCGAGAATTGCATGCCCTAGCTCCAAAATACCCTCCGGTATACCACCAGCGCCAGGCTCATCATCCAGAACCTCAAAAAGCTTCTTTTCCGCTTTGATATAAAATTCCTCTGCCAAAAGGTCGTGCTTCCCTCGAAGCTCTGATGCTGAATTTCCTGCGTTCGTCTCATCACCTCGCTCAACCAAAAATGCACCCTCCTGCAAAAGACCCATCACGGTAAGTTCAAGGTTCTGCTTAGCGGGCCATTCTCGCATCGCAGCCCACGAGTCCATGACGACCAATAGGAAAGGCTCTCCCTTATTCTCACAAATCATTCTGGCGCAAGTGGTGGACCAGACATCAGTTCTGCGCTTGTCTTCTGCCGAATCTGGACCGGAAGAGTTTGCGAATACAGTGTGCACAAGGGTGTATAGAGGATCATTGCGGTGAAAAGAGAGTAACTTTTCGACAGGGCTAATTTCAGACGATTTGGGCATGGGAGGAGGATTTCTGGGGGCGGATCCACCACGTCTGGACGTTTGTTGTGGGAGGATTGATTCTGGGAGATTTGATTGATTGTGGTATTTCACTAACGCTTCAAGTTCAGTATTTGACAGGCGGCCAATGCGGCTGGCTAGGAACGATGGGTCAGATCTGATCATGGAAATGAACGAGAGAATTGTATCTCTGGCTTGGGCGGGGATTTCATGAAGAAACGAAGACAATCCTCTAGGCGCTTCGCGATCATCGGAGGAATACAGGCCTCTCGAGGAATCCAATTCCGGCTCTAACATAGCAAATCGGCGTGTCGCCTCACAAGAGTTTCTAACATCGTGAAGGGCATTGTACAAAGTGGCGAAGTCGGATTTCTGGTCGGATTTGAAGTAATCCACCAAAGCCTTGTGGCAAAGTTCTCCAGATCTAGTCAACCGCGCAGAAACTGCGCTTGATATCAAAGATTTGTGAAGGCGAACTCGGCTTTGTAGATATTTGTGTTCTTGGTACGCTTGTAGCTTGACTAGGTGCGCTAATTCGGCAAGTGATGCTGAAGTACTGACACATGATGTAGGAACGTGTGAAATATATGAATCGCCTGATGCGAGTATTGGGAGTTGACCAGACGGAGCAGATGCGCTTTGGTTGTGTACACCAGGACGAAGCTTCAGGGACGACTGCTCAAACGGCTGTCGCCCTTGGGCTATTGTCATATTTTGCGGTGGAGGGGTTGTAGATGGGGATGGAGGTACCGGGGCCGATATGCTTGGGATAGTAGTAGTGGTGGTAGCAGCAACAGCGGCTTGAGGGACTGGGGATGAACTTCGAGATGAAGGTTGAGGGGGGGCTACAAAGTAGAACAAGTGGTGTTAGCTATTGACATGATGAGCAAGAAGCAGACGTTGTATGTGGGGTGCACCGTGCTGCTGCTGGTACCGTATGCCATGCCATGCCATGCTATGCCTGTGCTCTGCTGCCACGCTGGCAACGCACGCAGCAGGAGCATCACATCAAGAATAAGACAGACAGTATGCAAAACAGGAGCAGAGACACAGCACCAGCAACATAAGAAGGTGAGGGCCAGGTACAGAGCAACAGAGCCGCGCGGCGAAAAATATAAAAATACCGAAAATAACAACACTAGAAGTAGAAGTACTCAAATATCGAGAATAAAAAACATTGGAATCACCGAAATAAAATCACGAAAACCATAACAAAAATAAAATAAAATAAAATCACACAATGCTAGAACTCGAATTATTTGGAAGAGGGTTCACAAACCGGAGGGTAAAGGAGAAAAAGACTCTGAATCCTTCATGGGTCCATGAGCTATGGGTTCCAGTGCTGCTATAAAAATTGAAGGGTGGGGGGAAGTTGAAATTATTGTATGGCAAAAACGAAAAATGTGTATGCGTGCAAATGCGTGCGTGCGTGCGCGGATGTGTGTATGTGTATGTATGGCGGGGTGAGTAGAGATGTCAACGACGGTTTACTCGAAAAAAAGCGAGTCTCCAGTATTTCAGCGACTCAAGAAAACGGAGGCGATAAAAATAATAGGTAATGACGATGGCGAAATATCTCCCAGGGAAACCCTAGCAAATAGTAATGTGCGCTTCGTTCGGTAAACTCTCTGGGACGAATAGAGTCTCAGCACTGAGGGCGCAGTTTTTGCGCTGCTCTTTCACTGTATGTATGTAGCTGCTAATCGAATATGTATCGTTCCTGCTGCTGCTGAGCCTTGATCTATTCTTCTTTCGTCCCTGTGCTGGCTACCTCGTCTTTCTGGATTTTTCCTGTTCGATCGCTAGAAGATCGCTGGAGTAATAATAATGAAAATGAAGCTAGTCCTGTGGTCGTCGCGCCTTTACTGTTGGTCGCTGTGCTGGCTGTGGAGTTGAAGATGTGTGGGATTGGAGGAGAGGAGAGGTTGGTGCAGATATCAATAGTTACAACACCATGGTTAACAACTCCTCTTCCTTCGCCTTACTCACGAATCGAATCGCCGTTGTATATAGGTATTTCCCAAAGCGATCATATTATTGCTTGAACAAGACACTCACAATGACGCTGCTACAAGCTAGCTCCTCACTGAGGTACAGGAACAGGCAACTTGATACTTCGGGATTCTACCATAGACACGCTGTCAAGCCTTGTATCTGACCGTTCGCCGCTCTGCTCACCCCTCTTTCACCCCCTTCCTCGACCAGCATTATTTCGTGCATGTCGGGACAGGGATGCTGCTGATGGTGGGGAAAGACAAGCGGAGATTGGTTGATCCTCGCCTCTGAAAATGTGACAGCAGGACGAGTGACAGGCCTTTCACCCAATAACAATTCACACTTTCCTGTGTGTGTGTTTTTGCCTGCACTTTTTCTGGATGTGGCGGAACGAGATCAAGGAAAGCCGAGTCATCTCCTTCAGGCTTCAGGACTTCTGCTTCTTTGGATGTCACAATCATTCCAGGTGGCCGGAAGTCCGACTGGTTCCGATGGCGAATCGCTTGCCGTAACCCTCCGAAACGGCACCTGATGGGAGGTGTTACAGTGTATCATGAGTGTTTGGGCGTTTGAGTGTTTGGCGACACTCCCTCGTCATTCACCAGTATTTGGTTTTTTCTCTCTCCCTCTCTCTGCCCTGATAGTCAGGAACCTAAGGTGTGTGTAGCGTGCAGGCCATGCGTCGAAGTACCATGATCTACTCTACATAGGATAGGGCGTTCAACAGTTACTTTGTCAAAGGGAACCAAGAAGAAACAGGCTCATCAACTGAGCGATTGTTTCATCACTTGAGTGATGGGATCGAAGGTCGCCCCTCAGCCTGAGAGCATCTCTACAAGATGCCACTAGGGGGATCTCCTCGGCATAAACGCACCATACTAAGGCAGCTGTGTCGCAAATCCCACTGGAAATCATCGCCATGTCTCTGCCCCTCAGCTGCGGTTGTGTTTTGGGATTCGTTCTCACGTACTGCCGCTCAGCAAGTGATAGATGGACTGCCGTCATCAAGCAGATCCCGCTACTCTACCGAACCTCTTGCCTTCTGTATTAAATCTTTAGTGATTCCCTTCCGAGAACCGAGCTATCCTCGTCGGCAAGAACAAACAAAATAATACTAAATCTTCATATCTCATCTGTCACTCCCGCTTCTCGAAGCAGCTTCTTTTTCTGCTCTGTCTCGTCGGTCCTATCGAAATTCAGGTGTCGGTACTGAGGGTGTGGCATCTTTCCCGGAATAGTTTGGCGCGCACGCAAACCTCACGCATGTACCAACCTGATTGCCAACTCATCGTTGCATGGGCCATGCAGCATAAGGGAGATAAAGTACGATATGTCCCATATAAGCAAGGGGAGGAAAGGTACGCGGACTCTTCAGAACTCAGCCGCGACGCACTCGAAATTACGGTTTGAAGAAGAAAAAGGGTCCCCTAATTTTCCCTCATAAGTCCTTCCTGCAGGTTGATCCAAAAACATCACAATTAATCGAGCCTCAAATGGCTGTTTATCGAGTGGAAATTGGATCTCGTGTCTGTTTACTTTTATCCTCATGCAGTATCACTAGCGAGCCGTCAACTCGAATCGGCATTTGTGTGGAACATCTCCAAAATTTATGGAAATATATCTTTGGGGTTCCTAGGAAACAGTAACTCAAGCGCCCCGCCCTCGATGAGATCATTTTCCTCGCGCTCTTTCCTAGGTAGGCGCCTGTTGTAAAGCGGCTTTCCGACTTAGAGTTCGCTCGATATCCAATCATGTATCGAGTCTGAGGGGTTTATGTCCGACCAAGTGAGGGGGAAGAAACAACACGGTATTGAAATATCGCGGGGCGGGGAACACGCCGTCAGGGTTTTTAACAGGATTGGCTCCAGGTAAGAATAGCAAGTGATCTTTAGAGTATTTTTGCTCCTCCCATTTTTTGGTTAAAGATCGTTTACTCCCTTGCTTTTCAGACCTGTTATGTTTTATTTTTTGTCTTTGCCGCTAGAAGTTGTTTTTTCTATGGGAGGACCAAACTACCTACCTCTTCCCCATTCCCATATTCCAGGACGCATTCTGCAACCTCCCATGAGGTTTTGGATATGAACTTACATCCCGGTTACTGGATACTTACTAGATCATGCAATTGATTCCTTTACGTATTCCAACCGATAGGCTATGTGTTCCTTTGCATATATCTCGACGGATGATATGACTTTCAGGAGAGAGAGGAGCTAGGTGACATGTGAAGCTCCTTGGGTATTTAGAGTAGTTCATTTGGTGCTGTAGGTACGCATGTAGTTGGCATACCCTAAGTACCTACATAGGCAGTGAATCCTTTCTCACGTACGTGCTGCAAATGCACGCACCAACTGACGCTCCCGCATCTACGGTAAAGTACATCTCGCAAGGCGTTTCCCATCGCTGGGGACGTTACCGTAGGTACATACATGTCGTCCATACATTCAATGACTGGGCTCTACTAGTGCTAAACATATCGGCCTGTCGTCTGCACGGACATTGAGTCTCTTTACTTTTGTGCACCGCAGTCCTGGTTCTGCGCGTGCTTGGACATCGATCATACATATATCTCGTACATGAAACAACCGCTGCCTATGGGATTGAAGCTTAGCTACTCGTGTTTCGAGAGGCGGTTGGGTTCCGTTGGGACTGAATACGTGGCAGACCACCGGGAGTGGAATGAGTCTCACTCAACCGGTACTGACGAGGTTAGGTATGCTACTGAATATGTACCTACCCAGTCCCCGCGAGTACCCTTAAAGTATCTCCAACAACGATATCCGGGTTTACTCTGCTAGACCAAGAACCCAAACGGAAAGGGGAGGTACTGTACATACTCTAGAGTACGTATGGGTACATGCTCGAGTAGGTATTTTGGCACTTTATGTCGACAACGTATCTCAAGTCAAGTCACAGTGCTTGGAGCTAGACAGCCCTACATATGATTGCTATGTACTCACGGTACAGCATCCCTCATTGAGGCGTGGCAGTGGACACATAGCGCAGGCGAGCGCCGACTAGCATTCTAAAATTTTGGTGATGATTGGTGAAGCCGTTGACACTTGCGATGTCCAGGTGGAGCAATTGTGCGCAAGAGTAATATCTGGATTACTTGCAACGTGTAGAAAGAGCCTTACTACCTTGTTGGGAGAAATGGTATTATCAAAAGCCTACTACTGTCAGATGACTTGTTCAAAGATCTTAAACGGTTTTATGATATGTCCGCTTTCAGAGCCTTACCTACAGCTACAGATGTGTATTGTATGTAGGCACATACATTTCTCACTCCAAACTTGCTGCTGTAAATTGTCAGCAATTGGGGCCGATTCACCCCGTTATCTGTGTGTTCACAATCTTGGACGTGTGTTGTTTATTCTGCCGGAATTGAAACGTGAAAGGATATATCGATATACAAAAGGGTTCAACCTTGCTTTTGTGATGTTTGATCTCCGATGTGGGAGTTTGATGTTGCGCCCAGATCGATTCGATTCGCTGTCCACAGACTGCCCCAAAAGGGCTACCCCCACATTCTCGTGAGCATGAGCCGCACGAAGAGACGTCTTGGGTCTTGGATGGTTAACCTCATACAGCCAAGCCCTCGCCCGTTAGCGCAATGATCCTTGACCCGGCCTCCCGGAGCCTATTCCTACTCCACATTGCACGAGCCAATAGCCAGCGTCCCCACGGTAAACCAAAAAAGAAACACGATGTCACCGCGCCAACAGCACAGAGCTCTCCAATAAACTCCCGAAAAAAATAATGCTCTACCCGCCATCGCCCTGTCCACCGCCATGGAAGACGACTGGGCTTCTCCGTGGGCAGATGCAGACGATCGAGACCCAACGGAGGTCATCACAATTCTCGATGCCAAAGATGCAAAGGACGCAAGGAGTGCTGGAAGTGCTGGAACGGACATCCCGCAACCCCGGATTCCGAACAGTAATGTAGTGGTGCATGACGACCCATGGAGTACAGAGGAGCCCGAGTTCGGAGACGCTTCGGCATGGGCAACTTCATCCCCTGCTGTTGGTTCCGGTGCGGTCTCGGGGGTGATAAGGGGCTCCGGGCTCCCGGAGTGGGTTGAGCCGGCATCAGTGGGGGTTCCGGAGTTTGTTGTGAAGGGGGCTACGGAAGAAAAGGTAGGGTTACCGAGTACCTCTGGAGATGCTGTTCAGCAACCAGAAGCAAAGAAGAACGGAGACTGGTTTGGGGCTACGGATGAAGCAGACGCGTGGGCTGCTGGCTCTGATTGGGGAGATATAAAGCACGAGGAAGTAAACGAAACCAACACGAGTAGGGAATCAGCGCCAGGAGTCGTTCCAGAGATCAAACCCCTTCCCAGCTCAGATGAATTGATAGGAGACGTTAATGGAGAGGGCTCTGTTTACGTGGACAAGCAGGAAGATAATATCGAGGCTCCGGACAACAAGCAAGTTGAAATTGAGATTGAAACAAGGGGGAAAGAAGAAACAATTGCACCAGACATCGCACCAATCGAGGCCCCATTGACTTCCGAGACGATATCTCTTACAGAGCCAACACCTGAAATTGAGAAAGAGCCCGAAGGAGGGTCAAACATTGGTCAGGAGGAAACAAAATGCGAGGAGGAAGAAGATGATGATGATTTTGGGGACTTTGCCAACGAAGGCGACTTTGAGGACGCCGAAGAAAGCCTAACAAAGGATATTCCCGAGGAGTCCCCCCCTCTACCTCAAACGCCACATTTTAAAGTTGATACTCCATTCAATATCGACACTTCTCTCCTCAGCAAACTGTATCCTATTTTTACAAGCTACCCAGAACCGCCTCCGATCAAAGAAATTATATACGCCACAAATTCGTAAGTATCGCACTCCCCCACACAAAGTTGCCATAATTTTAATTCCCTGCAATCATATAGGCGAAAGGCTTGGTATCGTTTGTCTCAGAGCGGAACCATAAGGAAAGACAAGAGCGGGGATGATGACTATGTCAGAGTCACCTGGGTAGGTTCCAAGATCCAGGAAGACGTCAATAAGATCGTATCGAGATGGATGGCAGAAGATAAAAGCTCCGGGGGAGGCGTGGCTTTAGGAGGCTCCCAGAGATTGGGGGCGATGTTTGGCTGGGGAGAGGGTGTCGAACCGGTCGAAAAGAAGACGTTACCTGTTCAATGGAACACGGTAAACACTCACTCTCGCCATAGTAGTCTTGTTGTTGGTAAAACCACAGGCCAAGGGCTTACGAAACCTCCGTTTGATATATCAACTACAAAGACTTCTCCCGCCGAAAGTCAAACAGCCCCATCTTCTCCCCTTGTAGCGAGTTTTGGGTGGAATAACTTCGATAATTCACAACCAATTATTGAATCTCATCCTAATTCAAGCTCTAACTCGGCCAAAGGGGATGAAAAGTTACCCTCGACACCTTATAGGGCAAGCCTTCATAGTACCCCTTCGAGGATGTCGTCCCAACCGGTAACTCCCAGTAGATCTGTGGTCTCTCATTCGCCCGTTGCAAGTAACCACTCAAGCAAGCCCTCGCATAGCTTGGCGACGACACGACCGTCGAGCCCATCACCTCAAAGTACCCAAAGAACTGCAGAGGCAACTGCAACCACCCCTATTATCCCAGCATCGATGGATAGCCTCTTCTCATCAAATCCAGGGGTTTCGATGTCAGGGGAACAACCAAAGTCAATCTCGGTTCCAGTCCCTAGCACCAGCTTCGATGAATGGGGCGCCTTTGAAAATATTGCGACCACAGTTAAGCTACCGTCTAATATTGAGGCCAATTGCAACTTTGATGAGTGGGGTGCTTTTGAGGATCCGAACAAGGCTGCCGAATCCAAACCTTCCAGTTCGGTTGCAAGGCAAGGCCGAATTTCCTCCCTGCTACAGCCTGTCAGCACCTCCGAGGCGACCAAACTAGCGATAGGCTTGGGCGAAGACAATGGATGGGGCATGCCTGCAGAACCATTACAAATGACTAAAGATACTATTCCTGGTGGATTATCGGGAAAGCTCTCTGCCACTCCAGAGTTAAAGAAGCTGTCCATGTTAGAAGGGCAAGAAATAGATGGTTGGAGCTCTTCGCCTGCCTTTGCCGGTTCATCGATATCCAAGTCGTCGCCGGGCCAAACATTTGCGCAACCTTCCCCCAAACCCCCTGGCGGATCGCAATCCAAACCCCTTGGGGCTTCTGGTTTGAGTTCACAGAATACAGATGATTGGGGATCGTTTGACGCTTTCGAAAGCTCCATGTCAACTAAGTCTTCTGCACCCCCCCTAGGGTCCGCCCATCTCTCCGATGAACCGAGTCGTAAAACTACGGAAGTCTCTGGTCCGAAAACCACTGGTACCGATAACTGGGGATTTGATGCATTCGAGTCTACATTGACGCCCAAGCCAAAAATACACAGCCAAGTATTAGGAAATCCGCCTACGTATGCTATACATAATAGAACCAGCTCAGTCGGAAAGACCCAACCGAAAGCCTTGAAAGTCGATCCTTGGGGCTCCTTCGATGCATTTGAAGTATCAAAGACATCTGAGGTGTCAAAGCCAAAAGCAACAAACAGTCTACCACGTCTAGAGCCAAGATCGAGTGGCAGCGGCAGGATTACCACCACCAGTCACGTTATTCCAGCAATATCTAAGCTAGCTATTAATGATGATGATGACGATGACGATTGGGGCGAGATGGTTCAGTCCCCCGTTGTACCGAAGGGTAGCAACCCCTTCTCGAATGCTCTGCCTAGCCCCCTCAACCCCAGCTCTAGAACGATTTCCCCGGCTCCATTTCAAAACGCGCAGCCACAACCGAAGGCATCCATGGTACCTAGTACACAATCAACCGCATCCATGTTTGATTTTAGCAGCTTTGAGAAACCACCTGCCCCACAAAAGACAAGTAGTAACAACACTGCAAGCAACGGCAACGGTGGGAACGACACGTGGGACCTATCATTCTTCGATGGTTCGGTTTCTACCACTGCTGCCACTCCGGTCAACGTGTCAGCTCCGGCGCCTTTTTCCAACCAGGCTACCACCACCACCACCACTAGCAGTACCGACCTGTGGGATGCTCCGCCGCCTTCGGTCACTGGTCGGCGTGAGAACGCAAAGGAGGCGGAGGAGAATAGACTTGTTTATGGGGTAGTGGACGGCTTACCGGATCTGAGTTATATGCTCCAGTAGTTTCTTTGCGTCTTTAATAAATGAGGGAACGAAAGATGAAGTATGCATGATGATGTCATTGGATGGAGTTTTTTTCTTTCTTCTTACTTTACGTTTCTCTTTCTGATTTTTTTTTTTTTTTGTTAACATTGTAATATGCCTTGTCTGCCTGGTAACGAAGTTATTTGTTTATGAAACCAAAAAAAATGATTGAATAGATTCTGTTTGTTAATCCCGCATACCCCCCAGCCCAGCCCTGCGTTGTTGTAATATGTACCTAATAGTTCATGAAAAAAAAACTTTGTCTGCTACAATCTAAACCGACTCCTACTTTTAATTATTAGCAATCTTGCCCTAGGCCTCCATTGTCCTCGGGACCCTAACTAGTATGATAGGTCTCGAATCGGGATCCCACAGCTTTCCTACCGTCGCCAATCTAATCCCCTCCCCCACCAAACTTCACATAATCACAAGCAGGCAGAAAGAAAGAAAAAACAGTTACTGTTTTTTTTCTCGTCTTCCCGCAACCTACCCATTGACGAGTGTGACCTGCTGGTTCGACGGACGGACGGCAGCCTGCGTCCGTCGTTGACACGACCCCCGATAAAAAGCCGAGTGATGCCCCATGTACACACACACATACACACTCACACGTAGTAATATAAAACCACCATTCACTCCCCCCTCCCCCAGGGCGGGTCCCAATATATAATCCAATCAATTGATGAGCCCCCAATCAATCAAGCAATGACGTAGTTCCACCATTCCGTACAAACCCTAACCCTGCCATGCGAGTGATGGCTTGTGATAGAAGAGAGGTTTGCACTATCCCTTCGTCTGGTGGGTGATTTTTCAGGCCCTGCCCCTACGGGACTGTTTGCTAGAGGGTGATCGGTCAACGGCGCCCTAGCTTTCGTGGGCGTGAGGTTGGTCCTAGATGGATAGCGGGACATACGATAGATACATGGTATTTAGTGTGTTGACTGCGCATGTAGCTAGCTAGATTACTTCCCCAATAGATGTTCTGCCACATAAATTATAAAGCCGCGGGTGCTGGGAACGGACGAGGGGGTGGTATATACAGCGCCCACGCCATTGCACTCTATGACGCGTGGAGCGGTCGTGGTCGATGGGCGGGTGTTTGTTGGAGAGGGGCCGCGCCGGCGGCGAGATGGGGGATGTGCTGCCGGAGGGAATGGGGGGAGGGTGTTTAATTGTGAGGGGTATAATTGATGCTGGCAGTACAATGATGGGGGAGGGGAGGGGGATTGTTTGTTTGGGGGGGAGGGGAGGGAGGAGGGAGGGAGGGAGGGTATATATATCATGATAGATATGCAATGTATGATAGTAATAGTGGCCTCACGAGTGAGGGATAGAGATAGATATAACCCCGAGTTACAAGTATCGATATATCATTATCCAAAATCCCAGACACCCAATGTCTCCCTCCCCCTCGGCCTCTCCACCCCCGTCCCCAACCGCATGCGCCCCGGCCGCCTCCTCCCCCTCCTCCTCCCCCTCCCCCTCCTCACAACCGCACACCCCCTCGTCGCCGTCCCCGCCGGCTCCATCATCTGCGAGACCATCGCCACGTCCCCCACCTACAGCGACGGCCTCGGCCTCGCCAGCTGGATCGTGCGCTTCGGCGCCGCGCCGTGTCTGCAGAGCCGACAAAGGCTCTGTACGCCCGTGGCCAAGTATGGCGCGGCGGGGGCGAGGGTGTGCTCGGAGAGGGAGAAGTACGATTTTGAGTGCGGGGCCTTGGGCAGGACGGTCGGGTGGGTGGTGGAGGCGTGTAGGAGGGTCGTGGGGGGCGTGGAGAGGAGTCAGGGGAGGTATGTGTTTGATAGGGGCGCGGTGAGGGATTCGGCGATTATGGTGTTTTCGGGGTAGTGAGGAGGAAGGGGGGAAGGAGGAAGGAGGGATGGCTGTTTTGGGTGCGTGGGTAATAATTGGGAACGCCAGTTAATATTGGCTGTGGAATGTGACAGACAGACATCGGGCAGGGCCCTTTGGCTTAATGAATTGTAACTTTGTAGATATTTATTTTTTGTTTATTTAGCAACCTAATATTTTACCACATCTCTTTACACAATTCAAAGCTATATACCTACATCCAACACCTCTGGCTTAACCCATTCCCCCCTCCCACCGCCCATCCCCCCATCCCTCACCCGGCCCGCTATCATTTACGAAACCCACCCCACCCCCGCCCACACCACACACCCCACATGGAACGCCACAATCACCCCAGCGGCCTCTGCACATACCCGCCGCTCCACCAGCTCCACACATACCACGCCGGCGCGAGCGCATGGAACAGGGCAAACGACGCGCCGAGCGCCTGCCCCACGTCCGTCTCGCGGATGTGGTAGTGCCGCAGCCAGAAGCACAGCAGGATGTACGGCAGCAGCAGTGTGCAGTACGTGCGCAGGAAGAACGTGCTCGTGGGACCGGTGAGATCGGACCGCCGCGGCCAGAAGAGCCGCGAGAGCGTCATGAAGTTGTAGACGTCGCTGAGCTGGACAAGGAGGGCGAGGGTGTAGAGGAGGCGCATGTGGAAGGGGTTCTGGGGGGTGGTGGGGTCCTAGGGGGGAGGGGGGGGGGGTTAGTGGAGAGAGGGAGAGGGTTTGGGGGGGGGTACCATTGTGGTTGTGGATTGATTAGTGGGGTGGATTGATATCAATTTTAGAGTGCGTTGTTCAGATAGTACTTGTTTGAATAAAGCTATCGATGCCCACCTACCTACTCTGGGGGGCCACAGCCCAATTTATATTCCTTCCTCCCGGCAGCTAGCTACGACGTTCAGCCGTTCCTTTTAAAACACACATGTCAATAATTGCTTTTTTTTTCCCGACTCGCTCAGTACAACCCGGCAGGGATCCGGATTTCCGGCGCGCGAGTGATACCCCATGGTCGACGTCGCAAGTAGAGTAAGCCAGCGCGAAATTACCCGTCGGCGACATTAGTACTAATATTGGGGGGGGGCCGGAATGTTGGTACTGGGGTAAATCATACCACACGGAGTTGGGGGATGCACATTTAGTGATGAGTGATGGGACCGCCAAGTGACTGACTGACTGACTGTACTCATTACGGGTGTGATTCATGGTACCGGGCATCAACCAGAGTCGCCAAATTTCTTGCTTAATGAGCCCCATCCCCACCGGCACATCTCACCCCAAAGTTTTTCTTTCTTCAGTAGGTAGAGTATGTTGCATTAATTAATGGGTGTGCGTATTGTACTGCACTAGGTGGAGCCATGAATCATAGGATATCACTCGCTGTAGCTCAGCCCCAGCCCCTTCCTTCACACGAGATCACTCTCGTTTCTCTCTCCTCTCCTTAATAGACACAAAGCACGATCGAGTGATGGTTCGTGACCTAATCTTCACTTCGAACCCGAACCCGGCCGTTCACAACTTTACTTTTAGACATGGTGCTTTTCACATGGACACTGCTGGCACGGCCGCGAAAAAGCGTCTCTCCTAAAGATATTAAATTCATAATTACAGCTAGCGTTAAACAAACAAACACTACATTGGTATAACCCCCTTTAGACCACCGAACGTTCAAACTCTCATGATTCATGCCCCCCTTTTTTTTTCTTTCCCCCCGCCTCATTAGTAAGTACGTATCAATTGCGCATAACCTTCCGCCTACTTTTGCGTCCGCGCCCGCGCGCAGGCCTACGCTTCAGGCCTCAGCTGCGGGTTCCTGTACAGCCTCGCATACATTCCCAGCGCCTTGATCGTAAACGTAAACTTGTAGTTCGGATACGAGATCATACTGCACCACACCCATTCATTAGCCTTTCTCCCCTTCAAAAAAAAAAAAAAAAAAAAAAAAGGAGCAGCAGAAAGGAAGACAAAAAAACTCACCAACTCTTATTAAACACGCCCTCAATCGCCTCCTGCGCCCACTCCCCATTCCCCCTCTGCCGCGCCATAAGCAGCCTAATCCCCCTCTCGATCGGCCCCACGTCCGGCCACTCGGCATGCATCAACGCAATCACCGCCCACGCCGTATTCACAACCTGGCTGTCGCGGTGCTGCGTATACACGCCCGTCTCACTACTCCTATAACTCTCCCCCCACCCTCCATCCTCGCGCTGCTTGCTCACGAGGAACTCACACGCCCGTCGCACCACCGCCGAGTTCTGGCAGATCTCGCCGACGCTCCTCAGAGCCTCCACGGCAAACATGATCGCATACGTAAAGCAGATGCCCCAGCTGCCGTACCAGCTGCCGTCGTCGCGCTGCGCGCTCTTGATCCACGCCACGGCGCGCCGGATCACGTTGTCGATCTTGGCCGCGCGGTAGCGCGGGTATGTCTTGCGGAAGTACGACAGCCCCATGACCACGGCCGTCGTGCACTCGGGGTACTCGTACTCGATCATGATGCCGCCAAAGACCTCGGCGGCGTTGAGCGCCTCGAGCCACTTGCCGCCTCGCGCGAGCTCGTACGTGCCGAAGCCGCCGTTGGGGTTCTGCATCGTCAGCAGCACGTCGACGGCGTCCTGGAGGCGCTCCACGCCGATGAGCTGCGGCATCCCCGGCACAGACTGCAGCATGAGCACGCTCTTGAGCGCCTCCGCCGTCGTGTCGGAGACCGTGTAGCCCTGCGTGCGCTTCGAGAACGGCCATGCGCCCTTGCGCTGGTGGCGGTACGCCTTGTCGGCCTCCGCCACGTCCGCGCGGATCTGCTGGGTTTCGAGAAACTGCAGCGCCTTGATGAGCATGGCGCGGTACTCGGGCGCCTCGGCGAGATTGCTCTCGTAGATGGCCTGGATGAGGAACGACGTGTCCCAGCACTGCACGCCGTCCGTGCCGTTGACCAGCATCCCCTCGTTCTTGACCCACAGGAAGTCTTTCAGCGTCTCGCGGTGCGCGCGCACCGCGTCCGAGTCCTCGCCTTCGGCGAAGTAGCGCGCAATGAGGTTGAACGGGCTGTTGACGGGGCCGAGGCAGCAGTACTCGGACGCCTCGTCCTCGCGCTTGATGAGCTCGTAGACATGGTCTCTTGCCACCTTCTGCACGACGCCCGGACACAGGTAGGAGCCCCAGACGCCGAGCGCGCCGTTGAGCGCGTCGAGGAGCTTGGTGTGCGGGTGGTAGATGTCGCCCGGGGCGACGGTGTTGCGGTGCTGCGCAAAGTCGATTGACGCATACGGCTGCGTGTAGAGCTCCTCGCGCAGCGAGCGCGTCAGCTCGTTCTCGGGGTGCGAGCGCTTCAGCGAGTACATGTAGCTCATTGCGAGGTAGACGAGGCGGTTGTGGCACCACCAGCGCCAGGGGTGGAAGGGGATCCAGGTTGGGAGGAGCCAGAGCTCCGGCGGGATCGGGTTCATGCCTTCCCATGCGTAGCAGCCGAGGAGCGCGAGCATGAACTTGCCCCAGTGCGGGGAGCCGAGGGCGCCGCCGAGCCTGTGCAGTGTGTTGCGGGCCTTTGTGGCGACCGGGTGGGTGGGGTCCATGCCGAGGATGCGGAGGACGGTGTAGTTGCAGGCGGTGCCGAAGACGGAGGTGTCGCCTTCGATGTGCAGGCCCCAGCCGCCGTCGACGGGGTGGGCGCGCGCGGAGAGGTAGGCTTTTAGTTCGATTTTCCAGGGGTCGGGGATGGGCGTGTTGGTGACGTAGTGGCGATGATGACGGCGGGGATGAGGAACATGGGGCCGCCGTATTCGCAGGCCCATTGGCCTTCGGGCATTTGCAGGTGGGAGAAGAAGGAGAGGCCGTTGCGGGCGGCGTCGAGGGGGAGTGGGCTGGCGGGAGGGATGGGAGGTCCTAGAAATGCATGTAGCAGGTTAGTATGGGGTCAATTCCTAACATTGTGTGGTGGGGAGGGACGTACGGTGGGGAGGCCGAGATGGTACTTGTCGGCCACGGACTGCGGCCAGGCTGCTAGCTCTTTGTCGGTGGTGAGGTAGTGCCATGTCTGCCGGCCATCCTCAGACCTGAGACGCCAGCGTGTGTAGTCTGTCTTTTCGATGGTCGCGGAAACGGGGATTGGAGAGGCCATTGATGAATTAAATTGAGGGGTCGTCCAGTCGTGAGTGTTTTGAGGGAGACGGCAAGATATTTGTAGATGTAGAGCAGGATAGGATGGATGGGTGTGGATGGATTGTTGTTCAGGGGGCACCTCCTTGAGCAAGGGTCAACCAGCCAAGACTGCTGGTTGAGGGATATCCAATACACTGGCCAATTGGGGTCTAGATGCTGATCTGATAAAGATGCTGAAGAAGAAGTTGATATTCCCATGGCCAGTGGATTCTCTTTCAGCTCTGCCTAACAGTGCTGCGCTGCTGTCGCCTTCAGTCACTGCAAGGGGCCTAAAACAACACCTCGCTCTCCCGGCCGCCGCGAGCCCGGTGGGGTCCATCAGGCCATTACCCTCTCGCGTGAGACACGGATGACTGGCATCCGGTGCTCTGGCATTAAGTGAGTGAACTAGATGGGGTGTTGACTGGTGAGGATCCGTTCACTTAATCCTAGAGCCTTGTATATACTCTACTGGCATGCGGTTGGTGGTTGGTGGGAGTGCGGCGGGTGATAGTTCATGAGCCGCTAATTGATCGTTGGCGCGGGATCACGTGGGGTCGTGATCCCTGGCCCTTTAGATTTGGGGGACCAATCGGTAGGCATTCTCAGGCTGTTGGCTCGCTACCAGGGGGTCTGGGTCTATTGCTCTTGATGCTCGAATTGAAGATCATAGTGGTGATGGTTTAAATCTCAAAACTAGCACATGTATATATTCCTCTACAACTCTCAGAGCTGGCGTTCTAGATCTACATGTATGTAATGCAGCCCATCCATCCGCCACCCAGGCAGACGCCGCAGCCACAAGGCAAAGACTGAGCCAAAGGATCCAATCAAGCGCACGTTACAAAATTAGACCATTCAACGGTCCCGGCGTTACACAGACCCTGACCAGCCGAGCGAGAATCCATGACGAGGGAAGAAGAGCCCCAAAACAAGCTTTTGGCAGTGGGGATTAGTAATATATGACGAGGATGGATGGGGTGTGTTGTGATGCAGGGTGCTTGGCAGCAACGGCGCGTCGATTGGTAGAGAGGAAAACGGGGGAGGAAGGGGGAAGGGGAAGAGGGAAGGGAAAGAGGGAAGAGGAAGAGAGGAAGAGTGGAGAGATAGAAGGTGAAGAGAGGAGAGAGAGAGAAGAGAAGAGAGAAGAGAGAGAAGAAAAGAGAGAGGAGAGCCCCACTGACACAAATATACGGATTGATACACACCTTAATACTCACATTAACACTCGTACTAAGAACCTCACCTCACTTCTCCCCCCTAACCCTGCATCTTCTTTCCGTGACACTTGTTTGTTTGAACAAGCCAGCTAACCAACCAACCACCCAGCCATCCACAGCCAAGCTCTCTTCTCTCTCTCTCTCTTCTCTCTCTCTCCCCTACACACATCACATTCCTTTTCATATCAACACACACACACACACACACACACACACAACATCTACACTCACTCCAACTGTCCAAGTCACCACAACACCCCCCCCCCCCCCCCCCAGTATAGAGTACACCACACACCTACCCACCACCACCCACCATGGACGAAGCCTACGCCTCCCCCTCCAGCGACGGCCACGCCACCCTCCCCTCCCCCACCGACAGCACCTTCGACCTCTCCCGTACGTCCCTGTCCCGTCCTGTCCCCAACCCCCTCTCTTCCAGCTAACCCACCCCCGTAGTTCTCCCCCCACCACGTAAACGCCGCAACCGTACCACCGAGCCCCACGTCCCAACCTCCTCCTTCATCAACCACGCCCCCACTTCGCACGACTCCTCCTCCTCCGACGGCGACGACGAGGGCGACGAGACATTCCTGCGCGCCACCGGCTCCCGGCCGTGGGACGGGTACCAGCGCATGCTCCCCTCGTCGCCGGAGGAGCTGCACAGTCAGAACCGAAATGGAAATAGCGGGCCGCCGCCGCCACGGAGGCTGCTGTTGAGGGAGAAGGAGGCGTTTGGCGCGCGCGCGGGCAATGGCAGGAGGGCATCGCCGCCGCCGAGATTGACGCTTGGGGGCATTGGCCCGGGAAGGAAAGACTCGAAAGAAGAGGAAGAGGCGGAGGGGAGTGGGGCTAAGGTTGCAGGTGAGGTGTCGCGTACGGGTGCGGTTGTAGATGAGAGTATTGTTCGACCTACTGCTACTGCTACTACACCAGCTAGTGCTCCTGCTACTGCTACTACTATGATTGAGGATGTTACAAGCACAGCCATCATCCCCGCTGGAAACACCCACGCTCAGAACCACGATGCGGAATCGCAGCCTCTGCCACCGTCAGATGCGAACGCAAACACAAACAGACGCAGCTTGGTGTCGCAGGGCCCGGGAATCGAGCCGCAGTATCCAATCGCCGGGGATATGTATGGGCGGCGAAAGGGGCCCGGGAATCAATCTACACCACCTCCGGTTGGTGGCGATGCTCCCAGGACAAGTTTAGAGGAAGCCGCCGCCACGACCGGGGGTGCAAACGGGAACGGGAATGGGAATGGGGGAAATGCGGGAAACAAGGCGCCTGGGTCGTCGAGATCTGGCACGCCGCTTGGGACTGCGCCGGGAGGAGGGGACGTGGATGCAGCTTCGGAACAGAAGCCGCAGGATGGTAATGGGCGGAATAAAGCTCCCGATTCTGACCCACAGAGGCCGCAGTCTACAACAAGTGATAATAGCAACGCGCGGAACAAAGCGCCAGAACATCGTACTTTTGCGAATAGACCACGCACACCCCCGATTGAAACCAAAGCCCACAACCACAACCACAACCACAACCCCCCTCCACCACCCCGCCGGTGAACCCCCAATCCCACCACCAGCACCCACAGGCCCTCCCATCCCCATCCCCATCCCATACCCACACCCCACCGCACGCACCGCACGCGCCCCCGACCCCCACACACCCGCCAATCCCAAACCCAAACCCACACGCAAGAACCCCGCCCTCGCACCTTCCCCCCTCATCCCGCACATCCCGCGCCGGCGGAGCGCATCACCGCAGAAGCGCCGCACTAACCACAACACAGAGCCGGAGCTTCCCGAGCACCCGCACTCGTCGCCAGAAGAGAGCTTTCTGGGGAAGACGCCGAGGTATCTGAATTGGCTGAATTCGTCCATGGATGAGGGGCACGCGGAGCCGGTGGGGCATTGGAGGAGGGTGGGGGGTGTGGTGGGGGCGGGGATGGGGGAGGAGAGTGGGTTTGTGGGGGGGGATGAGGATAGTGGTGATGATGATGGGGGGCGGAGGAGCTTTTTTGATGATGGTGATGATGATGGGGAGGGGGATGGGGAGGTGGGGGTGATGGAGGAGGAGCGGTTACCCATGGGTGGTGTGGAGGGCTATGGCGGTGCGGGTGATAAGCGGCGTGGTGGCAGGGGGGTGAATGGGAGCGGGGACGGGAACAGGAAGGGGAAAGAGAAAGAGGTGCAGAACACGGTTTATCACTCGCTTGGGGAGGAGACGACGGCTGGTGGCGACGACGGCGACGACGACGACGACACGGATAGTCGACTCCCACCACATCCACAACAACCACACACTACAACATCAGCATCATCACCAACGAAAGAAGTCGAGCCATCAAGAAAGAAGATGTCGCCGTTTGATCCCACGATGCCGCAGTTCTTCTCAGATCCGCCCATTGAGCTGCCATCGACTGAGTCGCCGGTCAAGGCTAACGTCAAGCCGAAGCCCCCTCCGCTCACTACCACCACTACCACCACCGCTGCAACTACCAACAACAACAACATCCCCAGCAGCAGCAGCCGCCCATCAATCGCCGAAATCCACAAAGTGCCACCCCCGCGCTCCACCACGCTCATTGGCAAAAAGTCGTTCAACGACCTCCTCCTCACCTCGCCCACGCCCAGCTCGCCCACCTCTCCCACGCACACACAGCCGCCATCCAGTTTTGAGCCCGAGACGGACAACCCGCCGGACTTTTCGAGCCTGGGCAGTGGGTTCTCGTTTGCGAGCATTCCGGCGCGGTATAAGCAGCAGGAGTTTACGCCGATTGGTGGGGGGAAGGTGATGGGGAGTTCGGTGGCGTCTGAGGAGACGGTTGGGGTTGGAAGGGAGGGGAAGGATAGAGAGGGGAGGGAGGATAGGGAGAGGGATAGGGGGAGGAGTAAGAGTGATCCTGTGGAGATCAAGGCGTGGATGGCGAGTAAGGGGCTGGTGGTGCCGATGCGTGTGGGGGAGACGAAGGAGGAGCAGGATCGTAGGAGCTTCTCGGAGGAGGAGGAGGAGGTGGGGAGGAGTGTGGAGTATAGGTATGTGTTTTTTCTTTCTCTTTTGATATGGGGTGTAGGTGTGGATGTGAGTGTGAGTGGGTGCTGATGATGATGGGTGGATAGTGAGGGCGAGAGCGAGAGTGAAGGTGCCCGTGGAAACCGCCATTGGTCTGCACTGCAGGACTTCCACCACAGCAGCAGCACCACCACCGCCGGCGGTGCAGCCTCCAAAGCGCCCGCCACACAAGACGACGACGACGACGCCAGAGCACACACGCCCGCGTCCATCAACGAGTCCAAAGACCTCATCAGCGAGCTCGAAGGCTCCAGCAAGACCCTCTGGGTGCGCATGGCACAGGCCGAGGCTGAAAACAACCACTTCCGCAAGCTGCTCGAGAGCAACAACATCAAGATCGACGACTCGTTCCACGACCTCAGCTCCAGCAACCTCGACATGCGGGCCCCGCCCCTCCCACCACCACTAGCAGACGACTCCTTCGACGCCTCCACCTCCGAGGACGTCGGCTCGCTGCGCCGCCGCGTCATGGAGCTCGAGGCCCTCCTCGAGATTGTCGCCCGCAAGGAGACGGAGCTGCGCGCCGAGAACGAGCGCAAGGATAACCTCGTCATGCACTGGCGCACGCAGTATAATGATGTGCAGAAGCTGGCGCTGCAGAATCGCCAGCGCGCGCTGGGGCTCGAGAGCCATGTCAAGACGCTGGAGCAGAAGGCGGAGAGCCACGGCCGTGAGATCAACAAGGTGGTGAGCAAGCTTAGTGAGCGTGGTGATGTTATTAAGGGGGTGCGCCAGAAGAGCTTGGGGCTTGAGGACCGGCTGGCGGCGACGGAGGGGCAGCTCCGCGATGCAAGGGAGGCGCTGGAGGAGAAGGAGCGCGCCGTCACGCAGTTGCGGGAGGCGCTGGAGCGCCGCCGCGCCTTCAGCGGCGAGGGCAGCGCGGAGAATCTGCAAGAGAAGCTGATTGAGCAGCAGCAGGCGCACGACGCCGACACGGCAAAGTTCAGCAACCTGCTCGAGGAGAAGGACGGGCTGGTGCGGCACCTGCAGGCTGAGCTGGACGAGATGGTGAACCTGATGCCCGTGGACCACGGCAGCTCGCGGCTCATTGACGAGGAGGAGGTTGAGGACTGGCTCGACGAGAAGTCGCGCGAGATCTCGCAGTACTACGACGACGGCCTCGACCAGATCATCACGGAGCTGCACGGCTCGGGCGAGCGCGAGGACTTTGAGGACGCGGTCGAGGAGGCCGAGATGAGTCTGCGCAAGGTTGCGGAGCAGGCGGGGCTGGATGAGCCGCTGGATAAGGCGACGCTTGCGGCGTTCGGGATCAGGCAGCTGAGGACGGAACATACGCTCGTGAAGCGCCTGCTGGCCGAGAGCGAGGCGAGGGTTAAAGACACAGCCGAGCAGCACGAGAAGATGCTCCGCCGCGCGACAGCAGACATGGCCGAGAAGCTGCGCGCCAGCGAGGAGCAGCGCGCCACCGCCGCGAAGGAGGCCGAGGCCGCCGCCGACCAGGTGCGCGAGAAGCTCGCGGAGGCAGAGCAGCAGCTGCGCGCGCTCGAGGCGGACAATGAGGCGCTGGAGGGGCGGGTGGGCGACAGCGAGGAGCGGGCAGCGGCGCTCGAGGAGGAGAAGGAGGCGCTGCGCGTGCTGGTCAACGATACGAAGCGGCTGTCTGATATGCTCAAGAGCCAAGGCGCCGAGGGGGAGCGGCGGCGCGCGGCGGCCGACGAGGAGATGGCGGCGCTGCGGAGACAGCTGGCGGAGGAGAAGAGCCATGTTGGCGTTGTCGAGACGGAGAGTATCGCGTTGCGGAAGCGGATTGCGGCGTGGGAGGAGGCGGCGGCGGCGGTGAGGGGGGAGAAGGAGGCGGTGGTGAGGGAGGCGAAGGAGCGACAGAGGGTGCTGGAGAGGGAGGGGGAGGTGCTGAGGAGGCAGCTGGACGGTGCGGCGAGGGCGCATGTTGCGGGGCGCGAGGCGGAGAGTGAGAGGCGGGTGGTCAGGGAGCTGCAGGAGCGCGTCAGGGCGCTGAATGAGACGCATGCTGCCTGCGCCGGCACGATCGCGGAGCTGGAGGCGCGGGTGACGCTGGGTGAGCAGACGGCACAGCGCATCGCGGCGGAGAAGGAGTTCTTGAAGGGGGAGCTGGAGGTTGCGGTGGAGGAGACGAAGGCGGCGAGGGGACGGTTTGCGCAGTTGCTACATGACACGGCGGAGAAGGAGACGAGGCGCTTTACGTTCACCACCGGTGGCGGCAGTGGCGGTGGTGATGGTGGTAGCGGTGAGGAGGACCCCGAGGCTTGTCGGCGCGCGCTGCACATCATCGTCACAGAGCTCGAGCGGTGCGCGCTGCCGGCGCATATTGATCTTCCCCGCTGCGACGAGCAGCAGATCGTTGTTGCCGAGGGCGTTCAGGACCCCGAGCTAGTGCGTGTGATTATTGGCGGGCTGCGGTTGCGCGCGCGGGTTATTTTAGAGCTGGATGAGCGCGGGCGGCGGTACAAGGGGGCGGCGAAGAAGCATTTGAGGGATGCGGAGCGGAGGAAGGGGAGGGTGGAGGAGCTGGTGGCGGAGGTGAGGGAGCTTGGGGTGAGGTTGAAGGCGGAGAGGAGGGCGTATGATGAGAAGATGGGGCAGATGATTTTGGCGCTGCGGAAGGGGGAGTAGTGGGCGGTTCAGGGGGGGGGGGGAGGGGGGTTTCTTTTGTGCGTTATGAATTAGCTGGGGGTGGTTATGGTATTCGTATCTGTATCTGTATCATGGTTCGTTTCGTTTTTATGTGCTTATGCTTATGAAAGGGTTGGTTTGGGCTGGGTCGGAGTATTGGGTTTTGTATCTTTTTTTTTTTTTTTTTTTTTTACTTGGCTTTTCTACTTTTTCTACTTTTTTTTTTTTACCTGTTCTTACCTTTTCTACCTTTTCTACCCCCTTTTAGTACCCCCTACCCCTTTTTCTTTCCCTTTCTTCTTCTTCTTGCTGCATTGTCGCTCTCGATCGACCATGATGGCTTCATTGAAGTTTAAGTACTTAGTATTACGTAGCTAGCTAGTGGGTGTCTATTTTTTACATGTAACTACTTTACATATTCCATTCTTTTTATTCCTTTTAGCTCTTTTTTTTTTTGTAGCAGTAGCAGTACTAAGTAGATTAGAGATAAAATCGAGCAGGGTGCGGTTGTGCGGTTCATATAGATGGGTGGGCGGCGAGTGAGAGTTTGTGATTGTGATTGGTGGGTATGTCGCGTTTAATCTAGGTTCAAGTACTACTCGCTTTACCATCATGTCCTTATATATATAATCCGTGCCCATACCGTAACTACATGGTACTTAGTACTTACATGTAGCAAGTTGGTCCGCTGGGAGGAAGGGTGTTACCATCCACCCCTAGATATGTAGCTAGTAGCTGAGGTTTTTTATATCTTTTTTTTTTTTTTTTTTTTTTCTTCTTCGGAAAAGGTCTAGATCTTAGATAACACACATGTAGTTTTTCGGCCAGGGATGTGCTTTATAGTAACACACGGTGCAAAAAATGACACAGTTAACATCTATGTACCGTACAGTACTTGGCCTCGACCACGCCGAGGACACAGATACATGCATACACACCACAGTGTGGCCCACGAACCAGGCGCATTGAGGCCGGCGAGGAAGACGGGCCGGGGCGTATCGAGTTAGCTGTGTAATTTATTTCACTACGAAAGGAAAGAAAGAAAAGAAAAAGAAAAAAAGAGCAAAGTAACAAAAGGTACTGTAACGACTTATTGCTGATTGAGCGTTACTACCCCCACCCCTGGTTCGAACCCAGGACCTTGCGGTGTGTCCTGGGTAAACACTCGGTGTCTAACCCGACGAGCAGTCTATTATCCACGAGACCACTCGCCCATGGTGGATGCTGCGCCAGAAGTGATATTTGAGCTAGCTTGGCAATGTGCCAAGATGAGGTAGAACCACTAGCTCTTTGTTTCTGCGTTTTGGATTATGGCGAACTGCTGGTGTCTTGTTGTGTCATGTACCATGTTTTATTGCAGAGCACGTCCACTTACTGGAAATTGTGTCGCTTTAAACCGTTTTCGATAGTTACTTCTAATATCAATAAGTCTCTTTGTAGATGACCTAAATTGCAAGTTTACGAAGGGCGGCCCATTAGACGATTGTGTAATAGCAAAAAATACTCTTGGTCTGCCACATGTTGTTAGCACGGTCTTGGGCGTGCGTTGGAGATGAAAATGTCCCTTTTTGCGTCGAAATTCGTCAAGAAACAAAATCAAACCGGTTTCAGGACGGCCCCGGTAAGACGAAAAATACTTCTTTATACAGAAAACTATGTATGTGTGCAGTACATATCTTGAAAGACTTGATGCTAGATGAGCTCACGATGTGGTTCTCGCCAGTGTTGTGAATTATGCTCACGATATATCACTCGATCGCTCGATGGGGTTTAGACTTTCTTGGAAGCGCTAGTGGCAGTTTTAAGGTTTTACGCGGGAAGGCCAGACAATCCCTCCTCCCGAGAACATAAATCGGTTCATTTGCAAGTAGCCGTCTTCCTAGACTCATTCCCACCCCTCTTCTGACACATGTGCTGGCGGATAGATGAAGAAGCAGTACGTTTGCACCGCCGGGAGGATAACCAGGCCCACTTCGACTCCCGAGTAGTGGTTTCATCTGCTAACCGTTCTAAAGTTAGGCCTCCCATTGATTCCTCTAAAACATGTCGTCCTGGTTTCAAGAAATGTTTAAAACTATCTTTTAGTGTGTCTCTACCATGGGGTAGCCGGTGAAGATGTAGGTGTTGTGGTAATGCGCCCACGCCTCAGCACAACGTTACGTCAAGGCATGTGCATGTATATGGATATTGACAAATACAGGTACTATGTAGCTATGACAAATACAGATAGCTAGAGCAAATACAGGTAGCTAGAGCAAATTGCAACAATGCATAGAGTTGTGGGCACGTTTATGTAAATTGGTTTCTCTCTCGTCCCTCTCCCATCATCTTTCATCCCTCATGTACATTCTGCAGCTAACCCGGCACTTGTTGAAAAACAGATGAGCGCTGGAGCCACGAACATGATAGAGTCAGCTTTTCTACCTAGATTGGCCTCCATTTCTGGTGCCTTCCGCATTGGGGCCACGGATATGATAAAGTCCTTTTTCCCATTTACTTTGCAATTTGCCTCTCAACTCTACATACCGCTTTATTGAGAGACGCTTTGGCCGTGGCCTCTATTTCTGACGACTTCGGCCATAATTATTCTATTTGATTATGTTGATCACCAAAGTCTGAAATTCCAGAACAGAGAATTATTCATCCCATCCTATAATGGACCGGATCAATACGTACCTCAATCTTTGCTCGTAGTCAATATATGTGCCTCACATTCTACTATTTTGGATGATGATCAAGGCGGTGAGTTCCATTCACATGAAATTCTGATTACTCGCTATATTTTAGATTACTGAAAATTATTGATGGGATACTAGGTACAAACGATCAACATCAAGGCTGTCTAGGTCACTGAGTTACCTTTGACTTTTATATGAATCACAGTCCCGGTAGAGAACCTAGCCAAGTCACATAACATTACCCAGACACTACAGTGGCTTGGAGATTATATCCATATATTAATGGGCTTATAATGCAATCGATTACCGCTTGCTATCAGTTGAAAAAGCACAATGCATTATAACAGATACTGGCGCCACCACATCTCCCAAGATATAAAGGGTCCGGAACCATCTCAACTACCATCTCATATTAATTCCACGTACTCTACTCTAATCACGCCTCGAAAACGCATTACCGATGGTACACTAATCCTAAAGAACTTCAAAGATGAGAATTTCTTTTTATGCGCGGGTCCCGAGCCAGCGGAGCACTATAGTGGAGGGTTAACGAATATGCGCATGAAAATCTACCCCAACTTTGGTAAATCGAATACAGGCAATATGCGTTGCTTATAATACTTTGTGTCCCAAATGGATGGTCATCTACTTAGGTATTTATCTACTCATATATATATACGGACTGGGTCCGATTATATGTATATGATAGGGGCAATTGCGAAAGCAAGAAGCCAGTATATAGCACAATTTATAGATATATATATGTGTCCAAAAGCAGCAATCGGGTTCCCGGGCCGTGTGGATAAAGTCCAGGGAATACCGGGGGTCGGGCAGCCAAGCCTTTCTTTCAATACGTACGCCTTCGGCATAATCATCTACGATAAACTGCATGAGCGGTTGGAGAGAAGCAGCCAAATCCGCGAAGACTTCTTCATCCATTTCTTTTCTCACTTTGATGACAAACCACATACCAGCAGTTGGAGCAGAAATTTATTGTGAATTCCACATATAACCTGATTCGTAAGCCTCCTATAATAATAAACTGGGATTCTGAGCCGTGCCATGGCAACCAGGAGCGGAAGTACCCACCCGTACGGTCAAGCTTTATTGACACTCGGAGAAAAAACTCTAAACGTTGATATATTTGTAGATCTTAATATGAAACTGGCTATGATCGACCTGGCTAATGTTCAATAAATCTGGACACGGGGGTCTATCTACCATTTCATTAGTACAGCGTTGCTGGCGAATCCTAGAGCGCTGGGCATGTCCTAGATCGTTGGGCTACTATAGATACAGGTACAAGACTGTATAGGTACATCGGGACGCTCTTAGGATCTTCCGAAGCGAGATAGAGGTATATTTCCTTATGGCATCTTACTATCCGTCTCCGAAATCGCCGGAAACGTTTTTGTCCGCGTCTCGGACTCTTGCATCACTGATATTAGAGTTTCCCGGAATATTTCAATAAACATCTGAAAGTTGCAGCTGTCTCAAAACTAGCTTACAACTGATCATGGTAGTGAAAAGTCAGGGGTACGTATACAGCAACAGTCGCTCCCGAAAAGATGAAAGCTGAAACTGAGCTGATGCAGGTTCCCATGTTGCTGTGTCGACTTTCTACCGCTCCAAATACAATTGATGCCAGATATGCTGCAGGAATAGAACCACTATAATATCATGCAATTGCTTGCTGAGCTATATCTATTTGGTTTGCGTTTCAGCGGGCCTATTTACCGGTGAGAAAAGTTTCATCTACGTCACGGATTATCACTCGTCTGATACCCAGCGCTAACTAAATATAATGATCGCAACCAATAGTACTTTGGGTGCTATTGCCTGGGATAAAACTGATTTCGGACGCCCTCGAACACAAGATATATATATCGAGGTAATATATAGTATATACGTACACCCAGGTATCCCTTCGGCCGACCTACCGTCGCGTACGTACACCTATCCCTTTCTTTACAGATCTGCATCGCATGCCGTTTTATAACCCCAACTCCCCGAAATAAACTAACCGTCTCAACCAAGGTCCGAGTGATCTCTCATGACCTCACTGTTTCAAGTCCTTCGCGTTAATAGGCTCACCAGGGATTACCCTTGTGACAACCTTTACCTAATAAGCATGAGGCCACTGGAACTTACTCATGTAGAAGCTTATTTCCCGCCTCCCCCGCATGATAGGACCGCAATAATTTGCTCTGCCTCAAGAATTCCGGGCATTCATCCCCCTCCGCCAACCCCAATGCATGAGGTAAGACCACGGGGCGACGGCCATTGGATAAAGACAAGAGAAAAAAAATTAAAGGTTTCTTCGGAATTCGGAAACTCAAATGAGGCTCGGTAGGCACAAATTCCCACTTCCGAAAACTTCACTGCAAGACGCGCGTTTGTCGCTTATATATAGCACTGAATAGAGTAGGAGCAGGTAGGGGTTGGCAATATACTCTACTATTCTGTCCATCTCCTGAGAAAAATTGTGTGATTCTCGAAGCGAGATAAAAAGTGCAATTTGTAGTACGGTACCTGTACCTGAACCTGCACTGGTGGTGTATTATCATACATACATCAGTCGGCATACATCCGGTGAAGCCCTAAGGTCACCACTATCAGCATCGCTGGCAATGACTGGTAAGGCAAACCGATTGCCTAGCTAGCCAGCTACTTGCATATTGCTTGTGCAAAAAAAGAAAGGTTCTGGGTGTGTGACTCTGACATTCTTACCTATCTTCGTTCCCGATTAGGGTATCTAAATAACCTACATGATGCGGAATGGTGATAGATAATCACGAACGAGCCAATACTAACTGTAGATTTAGCTAAGCTATTTATGCCCTTTTAAAACTGTCAACTTTGGCATACAGATAGGTCGATGCATTGCTTACTTTTACGTATACGCCTAACTCGGTATGCAGACTAGCTGGACCAGGTGGGTAACTATTTGTACAACATGTAGGTCCAATTCCGAAATCGTCTGATGTTATTTTACCTTTCGCTTATCATTGGGTTGCGCGATACACAAAGCAAGCCTTCGTGCGGCTGTAAATTCCAACATATCCTTGATCGTCTACTAACTACATACCCAGCTGCTCTAGCTCTCTCTCTCTCTCTTCCTCTTTTTCTATCTGCGAACAAAATATGGGGGGTGGGGGAGCTAAAAGAGGAATTTGCTAGGGTATATATGGATGGGTATGATGCGTTGCGATCAACCAGTGTATGATCGCTGCAGGTAGCAGCCAATTGGTTCTCGCAAAACTTATTGGTCTAGGATGCCCTGGGGGCTGAACAGGGAATCCTTCGCCCAGAAACTCGATTGTTTTCAAAGATTACAGCCGCGATTTCCACTAGTGGCCCTTGCTATCCATTCGGGAAGCCTGGGCTAAACTTGGAAAGAAAAAGAAAGGTATACGAGCTTCACCGCTTCCTTTCTCTCTTCTCTATTTTCTAGCTTTGTCAAGTGTATTATGTACTCTACATACATGGAAAGCAGCAACAATCCCAGAAGAGTAAGCACAAGACTCACTAGGGAATATCAATACCTACGTTAGTTACATCGTTTATCGGGACAGACCTGAGAATTGACGTCAAAGTCGCCTCACCAGCTTTTGCCGGCGCGGTCAACTGATAGGCTTTTTTAACTATTCTTACAAGCACAAAAGGTGCATTTGGAAGTCGATATACGGCGCACCAAAACGAACATCCTGGTTGACAGGCTGAAAACATACTCTATCCATATCTGTGAAGGGGTGAATGGGTGAGGGGGGGGGGGGGGGGGAATCTGAGACCTTTTTTACTTGAAAAGATAAACTCTTATTTGTTGGTTGACCGCAACATGGGCGTACAGTTTCTAGATTAAGCATTGAAAGTAGGCCCGATCGCGCTATGCAGCTAGCCCGCCTGCCTTTCTCGATAAAAGGCCATGCTCTTCAGCGTAATTGAAAGAAACTGTAAATCGAAAGCTGAAAAAGAAATAGAAACGTGTACAACGCTTAGACCCGTAAATCAGATGAACAGTACAGCACAGGACAGAATAGGCTCGCGACCAGTGGACATTTGTTTTTTGATGCTAAACTTAGAAAGCGTACTAAGGTAAAATTCCTGCTTGCCTTACCAGTTGGCTCTGGACTTGAGCTTTTCATTCTGGATGACTCTGCAAAAACAAAGATTTATTAGTAAAATCTTTGACTATATAGGCTCGTTTTGTATCTTTTTCTACAGGGGGAAATCTCACTCGATCCAGTAGTTGTCGGGGTCCAGAATGAAAGCTACTGATTTCATCCGGCCGTCGGTCAACCGCTTCTTCCAGTTGACATTGAGGTCCTCGAATCGGGCACAAGAGGCGTCAAGGTCATCAACAGAAATGCAAAGATGCTTCAAGCAGAGGGTGACATGTCAGTCAATCCAATACCAGTCACAAGTAAAAACGAAAGAGTTCATAACACAAAATCCCTACCCCAAAGCCCTGAGGCTGATCGTTTCCATTGTGGTACTTGAAGTTCGCATCGTTCTCCGTGCCATAGTTCCAGGTCAATTCCACCAAACCTTCCATCGACGCCAAGGGATTTCCCTCACCGGTGTGGTGGCCCTCCAGGTACCCTGGTTGGCGGTATCCAAGGAAGTAAAGGTTGAACTTGGCCTCCGGCCTTTCCATGGTACGGAGGAGACTCATTCCCAGCACGGAGCGGTAGAACTGCAGCGACTTCTCGGGGTCCTTCACGCGAATCATGGTGTGGTTGAAGCGGTAGGATTGGAGGTCGGTCGTTGTTGCGTCTGCGCGGCTTCCTTCCTGGGCGATCAATTCGACCTTTTAGTTTCGCCGTTAGTTCCGGTTGTCTGAGACCGACGCATGTCTCACCGAGGGCGGTCGGGTTCGAATTCTGTTTCAGAAGGAAAGAAGAAAAGAAAAAAGCTTACCCAGTAGCCGTCGGGGTCGAGAGCAAAGGCAATGTTCTTTTGGCGGCCGTCGGCGAGCTTCTTTTGGAAGCTGACGCCGTTTGACTCGAGGCGTGCACAGGCGTGTTCAATGTTGTCGACCGAAAACGCACTAAATTGTCCCATCATCAGCCCTGCATGATCGTGATCCTCCCCTCCCCTTCCATCCCCCCACCACCACGTCGGGATTGATCGACTTTACTCGGGATGATCCTACATATGACCAAAGCGTGTTACACCATCCCTAGCGTCAGCTGAGCGTTCGATCCGTGACGAGGGAGGAGGGGGGGGGGGGGGGATATATCTCTGTGTGGTTCCGCGTTCCCGTTGTTCACCTTGTACTCTGGATCATTCTCTGTTCCATCTACACTCGATTCGCAAGTCAAGATATCAGCTAACCACAAATCTGGCACCGGTCTGGCGAAAAGAGGGGGGGGGGGGGGAGGGGAAGATCCCACAGTTATGGGTAAGCTCCAGCAGCCCCTCCCGGTCCGTCCACTCCTTCCCGTGGCTCACAGCCTGCGGAGTGTCAAAGGCCAGGAAGTACAGCGAGAACTTTGCCTCCTCAAAGTCCAGCCTGGACGGATCCTCAGATCAAATATCAGCAGGGGGTTGCACACATCAATTGCGACATATCATCCATCTGAGACAAGCGGGTGGGTGGGGTGGCACTGACTTCCTGATCAAGCTCATGCCGAAGTTGTCCTCATAAAACTTGACTTTATGGTTTCCAAATCATCACATTAGATTCGGCCTTCTAATACTACTACCACTACTTCTGTCGCTCATGATCAAGGAAGAAAACTAGGTAGATATGTAACATACCACTCTTGCTGGGGTCCTTGACCCTCAACCTGGATGGAAGTGGTCAGCAAGGCGTCTCCCTGAGTGTATGAGGTATGAGGTATGGGGTGGTATGGAGCGAGCACACATACATGGTGTGGTTCATCCTGTAGCTGGATGTGTTGGTGGTGTAGGTGGCCATAGTACGAGTGGATATTCCTCTGAACCTAAGCAACGGCGACAGCAGCGATCTCAGCGTGGATGCTCGACCAGAAGAGGAATATGCCCACATTGAGCGAAAACACCTACAAAAAACCGAACCTTTTGAAAATGTAAATAGTAGAGGTTGTAGTTAGATGTTGTCAAGCGGTTTTGAGTTGCAATGGGGCTTGGGAGTTTTCCTTTTTTACAAATCCAAACGAACGAACCAGAATGCGGGGTTAAGAAACCAGAAAGGGCGGAAATAACCCTATTTGGTGTGATGTCATGGCTTCTCATAAGCTGCTGGCTGCTGGTTCTGCAAACGTTTATCCGATGGTGGTTGCTAAGAACTTTCCAGTTAGGCTAGCCTAGTGCCTGCCTAAAATTGACTTGCCAAAACGCCGAGTGGCTAGATTGCTGCTGTTAATAGCCGAGAAAGGGAATGCTGCCTCGCACGAGCCTCACTGCGGCTTCAAACCTATCCTATCAAGTCTCTACCAGGGCCCCCACCACCCCTGCCACTGGTAATGATCAGTAATCCATTTATTACCGACTTCACCTCTACCTAGTAGGTAGCTACATAATAGCTACTCTACCGGATAATTGATACGCAGAGATTGAAAGAAGATTCGCAACAAAACTAGCCCGTAGCATTATTTATTATAAACAAGAAATTTAAAACAAAAACCAAACAAATACAAAACAAGAAGTCCTATGATATATATCATCACATCCCCCCAACCACCTCTTATCCATCCACACACACACCCAATAGACACATAGAATTCCAAAATAGTAAAAGAACAGGCCCTCCGAGGAAGAGTAGTAGAGTAGAGTCAGACAGTAAGTAAACAAGCAAAGAAAAAAAAAGCCATATAAGACAGAGATGAGACAAGGGAGAGACTGCTACATGACAGAATACCCGATCCAGCATTAACAATCCGAGGGGTAAAAGGGCGGGGGGATAGAATCAAAAACAAGTCAAGTCCAAAGAAAGAAGGGAAAAAATGGTTCAATATGTAGAAAGAAAGGGGAAAAGGAGATCTCCTCTCTTAGAACATCATCTTCCTGAGGCCAGAATCATCCTTTGGAGGATCGATGCCCGAGGCGTCGTAAGTGTTCCAGTTTGTGCAGGTGTCGTGCCATGTGTTATCGATCGTGATATTCGCCAAAATGTCGGCCGAGCGCTCGACAAACTGGAGCGCGAAGCCGCCAGAGACGTGCCATGCCTGTTTGTTGATCTTGTTAGCTTTCCGGTCTTACTCTTTGTGATGATGGCTGGGAAGGAAGGAATGGAATGAACTTACAATGTGGCAATGCATGAGCCAGATGCCCGGGTTGTCAGTCTCAAAGGCGATAATCAGATGCCCTGAAGCTGGGAGCATCGCAACATCACGGCGCATGGGGTTGGCCCAGTTTACAGGCGTGCTCGTCTCGTTGAAAGCGCCGGTGCCCTGGGCGAGAATGTAGAAGTCATGTCCGTGCAAATGGATCGGATGTGTGATACCCAGGGTCGTCTCGATGACCAGATAGTACATTTGGTTAGCCGTGGGAAGGTCCAGAACGTGGTAGTCGGTGGGGTAGCTTTCGCCATCGAGCAGCTTGAGCAACGTGGGAGAGGCCCAGTCGATATCGGCACTGATGCCGTTGAGCGTCCATTTGAAGACGGTGGTGATCGCGATGCTAACTTCAACGTCCTGCGCAGTGGAAAGGTCGCTCTCGGTAACGGGCTTTGCGACAACGGGGACGAGGCTCTCGAGCGGCTCGTCGAGGCAGCTGTCTGTCATTGTGCCGGCGGAGGTGGTGGGGTCACCAGACGTTGTTGCGGTGCTGTAGCGCACAATTCCCTTGACGTCGAGAGCCATTGTGTTTGCGGCACTGCAGGTGGTTTGAATTGTAGCGCGGAACCAGTAGTTATCAGCAGGGGCGTTGGCCTCGATAATTACATCGTAACGCTGGCCGATACCAATGCTGAGGAAGTCCGTTGTGAAGGGAGTGATGGGGACAAAGTCAGCCGCAACGACTGTCAAGCTGTGGCCATCGAGCGAGACACGGAAGTGGGTATCGGTCGAAGTGTTGATGAGACGGAGCTTGTACTTCTTGCCGTACTCAAAGGCGGGGAACTCAAAGCGCTTTCCGCCGCCGACGCAGGCGGTGTCAGTGCTGCCGGTACAGTCAAAAACATTTGTCCCGTTGATGAGACCGTTCTGGGCAGCTGGGGGACCGCTGGTCTGCGCGACGTGCCATTCAGAGAAAGCTGTGGCGTGGTACCAGTCAGTGAGCGTCACGGGACCGAGGTCCACATCGTAGTTGGCGGAGGTGGGCCCATTAATAACGATGGCGCCGGCGACACCCTCAGCGTACTGAAGGGAGAAGTGAGAGTGATACCAGGAGGTACCGTACTGAGTAGCGGTCCATTCGTAGGTGAAGCTATCGGTGGGGGCAATTGGGCCTGGGGAGTGTTAGATGTTGAACCATTGTATTATTGTGCAGACTTGGGTGTGGAGTGTGGTGGGAAAGAGAAGAGAGAGTGAGACGGAAGGGAAACTTACATTGAGTGATACCATTCACACCGTCCTGCTCGGTGGTCCAGAGCTGTCTCAGACCGTGCCAGTGGATGCTGGTGCCGTTGAACTCCATGTTGTTTTTGACATGGATGCGGACCGTATCACCCCAATCTAGAAGCAACCAATCACCTTAATCAGTACTACAAACTAATAATAATACTCATAAAGCTTCCCATAACAGGGGAAACATATCATGCAGAGCAACACATACCAGCAACAATCGTTGGCCCGGGATACGAGCCATTAAACGTCAACATCAAGCGATCATATCCATCCGGCGCAAATGTCGAATTCTCGACTGACAACCAGTACTGCCATGCACATATCTCATTAGCTTTATGCTACCTGCAAATATGCAAAGGGGAGCCAAATGTCCACACACCTCGCGCACAACGCCAGTGTTGGGCCACTCATTGTACCAGTCGGTATTGATATCGTAGTCTTTCAACCAGGCACCTCTATCGCTGGGGGTGTTGAGATTGGGACCATTGCCATTGCCATAGCCGCCATTGCCGGAGGTTTGGTTCTTGCCAACTGTACCTGTAGCCCTCTTGAGCAGTCCCACAGCTGCTGCGGGACTGTAATTGCTCGTCGGGTAAGCCAAAGCCCCCGTGGCCAGTAGCGCAAGGTGCGCGAGCGCGTTGAGGGAGTTCATGTTTTTGGTGGTGCAAAGAAACCAACTACTGTCCGGTCGAAGATTGAAAAGCTAGAAATGAATCTGATACCGGAGAAGAGGGAATGAAGGTGAAGCTGCTGCTGATGGTGGAATAAAAAAAAAAGTAACGGACCTGCGGTTGGGGTTTATATATCTTTCTCGTCAGACCTTCGAGTCTAATCTAAGACATATACATGCACACCTCTCTCTCGTACCTACCTGCCTACTCTCACCCCCCCCCCCCACCCGGTACTACAATGCCTCATGGCAAACGTTCGATACTACTTTCCCTTCCCCTTCCTCCCGTACGCAACGTGACAACACCCCCCCCCCCCCCCCTGACCGGGCAGATCTAGCATGACATGCACTAGGCCATGCGGCAGTTCCTGCACTGCACTTTCCCGTCCAGCTAGTAGCTAGCACTCGGACCTAGAGTCCCCGAGCTATGTACATAGCAGTAGTTCTTTCTCATCTCGAGCGTACCCTGGGAAAAAGATATTTTGAGTACTTCTCATTGAGTTTTTTTTTCTTTTTTCATTTACAAAGTCTCACTCACTTGAAGCTGGCTACGATATACGTACCCCCTCGACCATTATATTATCCATGAAATTAAAACTACAAAAATATCATCACAAGATCCACTATGTACGCAGCCATTGACCAGCCGCAGGAGGTTGCTCATTCTCACTGAATAGTAACTGCTCTGAAGTAAATAATTACGTAGTCTAGTAATAGTAATACACCAGGAATCCGGAATCCGCAAAACCGTAACTAACCCTAATTACTTCGCCTCTGCGAGCTGCTGAAACTATCAGACCAATCTACATCACTCCCACTAACACATCAAAATTAAGCCTTGTGACACCCCCGGCGCCCGCGAGCCTTACTCACTCACCCACTTGGCACCCATGGCCAGTACAGCCCATCTTTTCTTTTTCTTACCAGCTAGCAGCCAGAATTAAACCTTTTTCGTCCATTCGTCCAATCACTAAAAACACCTGTCACTGGAATGGATGGAATGCTGCTATGTAATGCAATGCAATGTAATGCAAATACTGCATGAGCCGCAATCACCACCCATCACTCGCCCCTCCCAATACTTCCCCCCATGCCACACCACATCCCGGCAGATCCCAAGATAGCAGAATACAGAACCTGCATGGTCGGATCGGAACCTGAGCGCGGGGTGGATCACAGATTGCGCCAGGGGGGGTCCCGAGCGGGGTGGTGTGAATTAGCCGTGGGTAGCTCTGTGATTGGTGACCCTGACCCAGATGGACTGGGGGAGGGGGCTAGATTAGTGACTTGACCCAGTTGAACTGGGGGGGATTAGTTATGTGTGAGTGTGAGTAGGTACATGAGAGTACCAGATTCGCTTAAGCTGTCGTACCCCCGCGCTCGCTCATTCACTCACTCGCACACGACCTCGGATCCATCCCAGCTTCTAGAGCGTGTGGTCGTGTCGGCAGAGTGGTACATGATGGCCAGAAAGCCCTAAACTCCGCCGCCGAGCTAAGATGTACCGGGGGTTATGGGTTAGTCTCAAGAACCCGTTTTGATAGGTTGATTGTCGTGATTGGCTGACACCGGCCAAGAAGAGCACCGCCACTGCCACGTCAATTGGTGAAGCCGTGAAGCTATTCACACCCCCTTGACACCCGTTCGACCTCCTTTGGCACCCGTTCGACCTCCCTGGACACCCGTTCGACCCTTTCAAGGCCCATTCGACCTCCCTAGACACCCATTTGACCTCCCTGGACACCCGTTCGACCTCCCTAGACACCCGTTCGACCTCCCTGGACACCCGTTCCACCCTTTCAAGGCCCATTCGACCTCCCTAGACACCCGTTCGACCTCCCTAGACACCCGTTCGACCTCCCTGGACACCCGTTCGACCTCCCTGGACACCCGTTCCACCCTTTCAAGGCCCATTCGACCTCCCTAGACACCCGTTCGACCTCCCTAGACACCCGTTCAAGCTCCTTCAAGGCCGTTCGACCTCCATTGACACCTGCTGGAGCACCATTGAAGCTCATTCGACCCCTTTGACGCGCTTTCGACCTTTGAAGCCAGCTGTTAGCGTAAGCTATGAAGCAAAAGGGAACAAGAAGAGATCACTTTGGTGATCGAACCCGGAACAGGGAGACCACTAGAGATGAACGGGTAAAGATAATCGCTCTGAGGGAGTCAGGGATGACCTGGAAAGAAATAGGTCGTCAGGTAGAGATAGACTATCGTACCTGTCAAGGTATCTTTAGGAGTGCACGGGTAGGTTCAAATTCTCGTATCCACTGGCAAGCTGCCCGCCACCGGCACTAGCAGTATGCTGATAATAGTACTACTACGAGCAGGCAAATGGAACACCTAGCAATATAAGGAGACAAGGGAGGCCGCCTGTTTTCAATGCAGAAGAAAAGGAGAGGCTACGGGAGTTTATAACAAGAGATAAAAGGACAAGAAGACTGCCATTTCTGTCTATTATCGAGGAAATGGGTTATGCATGTTCTGTCAGAACACTACGAAATACTTTGGCGTCCATGGGTTATCATAAAAGACTTCCCCGTAAGAAGTGGGGAATCCGGCCACAAAATCTAATCAAGCGGGTGGAGTGGTGTCAGGCTAGACTACACTGGACCTATGATGACTGGTTTCGTACTGTCTGGACAGATGAATCTATATTCAACACCTCTGGCTTTGGACATCGTCCATGGGTTCTTAGAACACCGGAGGAGGAATATCACCCGGACTGCATTGACGAGACGTGGGAATCAGGGAGGAAGAGCACCATGATTTGGGGGGCATTCTGCGGGGAGATGAAAAGTGAACTAGTGTTTACTCCCGCTGGGGTTACCATCAAATCCCAGACATATGTGGATCACATACTAGATCCACATCTCATACCATTCTGGCACGAGACTTGTGAAGCTTATGGGTGGACACAGGTGGTCGAGGATAATGCTCCAGGTCATAAGGGTGTCGCCAATCAATGCAGAGAGGTCAATGAGGTGGAGTCAGTTCCCTGGCCACCACAATCACCGGATCTCAATCTCATTGAAGCTTTATGGGGAGAAATAGAAACGGAACTAGGAGAGGCTATAGGACGTGTCAATGATATAGAAGTGCTAAAGATTATGATAAGAAATGCCTGGAATTCTATTCCTGTAGATAGACTAGACAGGTTGATCAGAAGTATGCCTCGAAGACTGGAAGCAGTTATTGCTGCTGGCGGGCATGCTACACCTTATTAATATTAATGAACTATAGACAGCTTCCCTGGCCACCCGAACAACCCCCTCACCTGAACAGTCAACTTCAAAAAATGATATTCAACTGTTGTTCGGGTGAGGGAGGTGTTCGGGTGGCCAGGGAAACAATCTATACACTCTTCTCGAGACTTTTTTCCCTCATACAATTTTTGAGACATGGGCTTGTTGTCATTGGCTGCCACACCTCGCCACAGCCACTCACCCGTACCTACCCATACAAATACCCCTGTCACCTCAACCAATCAATCCGAGTTCTTGAGACTAATGGTGAACACCCGGTACAGTGTTGGTGGTCTTGGCCACTACTATTATTTACTATTACATACCTACTACTCTACTTTGCAGATTCTTAGTGAGTTTTAATCGATTCCGACTCATAGCATTTGTTTATTGGATCGCAATATACGGGTATCCATCGGCCGGCACGGCGACGGTGATGGCGACGGCGGCTACATACTACATACAGAATATGGACCGTACCATACTCCATGATGATTCCTCAATAACTAACGAGTAAGGCAATTCCACATATTTGCTATCCAGCAATATCCTTCCTTTTCCTCTGCTGATCTAGGCACTAATGCCAGTAGAGCATTTAAAACAATAGGAGTAGCAGCAGTACATACGAGTTAGGAATCCGCAAGCTGCCAAAGAGATACTCGAGTTCTTAATGCATGCGCTATATAAGCATTGCCCACAGCGCTCACCAGCGTCTCCTTTTTCTCGAATTCGCTATAGCCAGCCATGCAGCCAGGAACTCCTCGCTAGAAATGAGTGGGGGAGAAGGGGGTGTCTGGTCAAAGCTTATATTTGGGTGGAAGGGGTACACTGAGATCATAATAGCTCTGCTATAGGTCGTGCCTACACAGCACGCAATACGTTACCCCAAGCGAGATTTCTGGCGTCGGTAATTAGATAGCGTACGTAGCGGACTACATGTAGCTAGTCGAAGGAGAGAGAGAGGGAAAGGGAGAGGGAGAGAGGGAGGAATCGTGGCAAGGCTAGGGTGTGATATGTGATATGGTCAAGGAGGGGTATATGATAGCTACGCTACGGTAGATTTACATCTGGCGTTATTTACATGTAGCTACGTACTTCTGTTTCCTGCTCTCCTTCTACTTCAGTATAGTATCTGTGTGTGAACCGTGGACCATTGCAAGGCAAAAGGCATGGTTAGGCTACCGGCTGGCCAGGCCAATCAGGGTCCATATCCCCTCTTCGATCTTCTCTACTCTACTCTATTACATCTGAGAGAGAGATAGAGTTGCGCATGCATTACCTATTTTTACTCCCCCTTCTTCTTCTTCTTCTTCTTCTTCTGCACCTGTACCCATCAATCTACGAAGCCCTTCTCCTCGCGGTGAGGCCGGAGTATCTCAAAACCAGAAAATTCAAGAAATAGAGTACCTGCTGTGCGGCCGCGGCCACAGCCCAGCCCTCTAGCCGCAAGAGTGCAGTACTAATCCCAGATCGTAGTACCTCCAACTAACATATAAAAGTTCCCCTGATAAATCGAGCATATAATATCGATCCCCCATCGTACCCTCACCTCCCTCTCAATATATTGTACCTGCATAAGCCACCAGCCTCGGCTGAAAGTTTAGCAAAAAAGAGAAAACAAAAACGATTATTAGCTATGATGCGTAGCTGGCCGGGTAGGTTGTTAAAACCTAACCCCTCTTCACCAAAAAGGGGTAGCGGGCTTGTTCTATGCGGCTCTCTACCGGGGTCCCCCTCCCCTAGCTATAGCCAATCCCACGTGCTAGCCGTGTTCTGTTTTACTACCACAACTAATATATATATTGATCCGAATTCGGCTACTTCGCACTGAACCAGGACGATTACGCGTCACGTCGAGATATAGTGCGATGCGGTCTTATCGAAATATAGCACAATACAGCCTCAACTCTCGACTGCATTTTTTCTGCTACCTGTATATTCCCTCTGTGTCATTTGAATGTAGTACTCGAGTTGAGTAAGGGATGGATGAATGTTCCAGGCGCTTTTACGAAACCCAATCTACAAGGTGTATTGGGTATACGTACACAGACGGGTGTGTCAGATCAAAGAACGGGAGTGTCAGAGTAGCTAAATATTAATGTTGATGGGGGCCGGTCACCGGTGCATACACATGGTCACGGGCAGTAAAGACAAGCTTATGGGCGATACGGGTTGCCTCCGGATTTTCACTATATGGCCATGCCGCGCCTTGGCCGGTGCCGCTCAGTAGCTAGTAGCTACTATGGTGCCTGACGATCGAAAGCGGGATTTAGTTGAGACTAATAAGCACTTTAATTATGTTTTTAACCTATGTCCGAAACGAACGGCACGCTCGGTGAAGGGGAAAACGAGAGAAGAAAAGAAAGTTAGGCTACATACATACATACGCAGAGTGCATAAATCCAGAGATTGGAATTCTATCTTTCTCTCTCCTTCTCGGGCGAAGGGTTTTGCGGCTTTCGGTATTCGGTATTTTCCGCGCGGATTACTGACTACGTTGTAGTCATGGAGACATATATTGCGAAGGGGTTGTGGCTAATTCCATTTCTAGCGTCTACAGATTAGGTTAGCCACTACTACTAAATTGCACTATCCACATCCGAAAGGAGTCAAGCCTACTTGCATGTAGTACCAGAAACGCCTCCACGATCTATTAGATGTGAGTAAAGGAAAAGGAAAAGGAAGGAAGTTTTCGTATTATTAGACAATTTACTATATGCATGGGCCGAGGAAAAAGTGCCTTGCAGATATAGCATTGCGATTATAGTCCTACATCAATCAGTCACGAGTCCAAAAATATTTAACGAAAGAGTACAGTATGGCTCACAAACCGTGAACATTGTATTGCAAGTGACCCGCGAATCGAGGGTCAAAAAGTCCAATTGAGCGGCATATGCTGTAGCACATACATAGTAACCACCCAGGTAGACGGTAAAGACAGTGTATATGTGCGTCGACTATATGTTTGCATAAATATTCATCTTTACCCACCCCCCGCAAAAATCTCCGGGAACAGTGAGCATCCGGTACCTTCCAATCTTTGTGATCCGATCATGCATGGCCTCCATGAAATCGAAATGGTAATAGATTCAACTTTTCTAACAATTTCCCAAACTGGAAGCTGCGGGAAGTGAACCGCAGCAGCACGGCACATATGTTATCGAATGCAAAATGTTAGTTAGTACCTGCATTGCCTTGATATCCACAACTATGGCATAGTGGGGTAAATCCTAGAATATTGAATGCATTCACCGCAGGTATTATTGCCCCGATTACAGATCATATGACAAGTCGACTAAAGCATTATACCATAGATTGAATCTTGCTCCTCGGATGTCCGGAGATTTCTTGCGGATACGGCCTCTCGCTCATCCTTAGGACGTTTATCGAAAGAGGAAGCTGTTCTGTTCTGGTTCTTGCTTGTAAATGGTTGAATAAGTGAATGATGATGTTTGCCTTGTTTTCATTTCGCGCCTAGCTATTCACGGGATGAGGGAAAAGAAGGATCTCGTGATGCCTTAACGACAATTGATATATGACGGCACTTAAGTTATGAGGCACTTTTGAAAACGTATCTGGGTAAAGTGAGATTTTATATTGTTTTTAAGGCAAATGTAAGCCTTGCGGTTTCGTTTGGGATTCCAAGCACGGCGGTTGTGAATCATAATGGGTCGAGTGATATTTTATGATTATCACCTTGCTGAATAGTAACAATTAGCATACGATTCCTCTAGTAAGCGAGGAAGATTCATGGATAATCTTTGTAACTAATTACTTAGTTGTATCTTTTGTAATCCATCAAATCTTGACTGCATTCTGAGCTGCGGGTCAGCTCAAGGCTACTCTTGAACAAGTATGATCCTAACAACCTGATGAGCCTGTCATTTACCAATACTCAAAGATATTTTTCCTGCTGTCATACGAATGAGTCTATCGTCAAAACATGCACGTATTTCTAGCTCACACGCTCGCCCAAGATCACACTCGCGGTAAAGTAAATATTCAGGTCCAGCACTGGTAGGATCTATTTGCCAAGCCATTTGCTGAATCAAGCATACATGGTTTTGTTAGAGTTAGGGCTTCGGACACAAATAGCCGCTGATCCTGGCGCCTTGGGCAAAACGAAGATCTTCAACCACAATGTCTTTTCCTAGCAAGCGAACATGGGTATTCCCGTTCCCGGTACTAATACCACGTGCTGTACCGAAGGTGTTCTTACCTTTCCCTGCGTTTCGTTACCCAGGTGGGGCAAATGTTTCCTACCGCTGGGAGAGCATCATGGTGCAAAATGTTTATTACTGCATGACTATATGATAAGCGTCTTCGAGAAATAAACTGCCGAGAGGAAGGTATGTGTAGACGCGGGTATTCTGCTATGGTTGCCTTAGAAGCTAGCTGCGCTCACACAGACGCGCACACTATACTAGTGCTGGCCAGCTACGCAATGGTAAAATTCTAAAGATAGGTGAGTATATGTTTCCTTAATTGGCACTGCCTCTAGTCATTCAGCCACTCATAACCCGTAATCGCCAAATCGGAGTGATTATGTATGAAGCTGAAAAACTCAGCTGATTTCTACCGAAAGGTAAGTAGGGTAATACACACCCACCACAACTACGTGTGTGTAGGTTAGCATCGTGGTACAAACTCTCATTAAGCTCGTATCAGCAGTTAGGGCACGCTAACACCATTGCCGGACCAACCGAAACGTAGAATATTTAACCTACAGCCGTGTAACCACCACAATAGGCCGGCGGTAGTGGTGGAGGGTCTCGAACATGCGGTACTTCAGGGAAGAAATAGATCAGATAAGGAAGCTGCTCCCCATCCGCCAAGAAACCTGGGTGGCCATCATTGTTTCCCCGGATTGGACCTCAATAGGTTTAAATGAGGGACACAAGTCAAGTGTAATGGTACCCATGAGACGCGGATTAAACAACCGTGTCGCTAGTTTCCCAGGTCACAGCCCCATATTATAATAGCTATATAGACGGTCTGTTATGCGAGCTTCCTCCTTGGGTCATAGGCGGTTAGTAGAGCATCTTGATCCAACCCATTATATAAGTCTTTGGTGATCTGGTTAATCATTCTAATGGGCTAGTGAAATTGTTCAAGTGGTCGAAGTGGTAGAGTTCGATTCCACATGCATGCACTCGTGCATGCACGAGTATACTCAAAGAAGTAAAGAGAACCAATGGTGCCGATTAATTCAGTAAGCGCATCGTATATCTTCGCCAACTCGGAGATATTTAATTCCGTGCAGAGAAAAAAAAACTGAATTATGCTGATTAGTTATGGGCTATGATCTGAGACATTTCCCGAATGATGCAATGCGTATTACTTTCAGTAATTCTATCGAAAGTTAATCAGACCAACCGGAGATGTTGAATCCCGTTCGTCGTACAATTAAATAGGATTAGAGGGGTGCGCATGCGTACATGTAGATCAAACACTATACCTCGTGGTCAATCTCACACGAGCACTTAGACCTTCATCGTCGTTTAAAAAAAGATAAATCTATAACTGAACGTTTATTCCGGCCGAGAACTGGCGCCGTCCGATCTCGGCTTTTACTGCCTCCTCTTTTTCCTCCGCCCTCCGGGACCTGGCCCGATGCAATAAATACAGAAAATTCTTATGCCTATATATATTTATTAGACGTCAAAGCGCGCCGTGTTCAAGCTGAATGCAAAGCCCAATAACCTTCAGCTTTATAAATTTATGTACCAAATATAATGAATACATATGCGATCGGTAGTGCGTTCAGAATAGTCACTGCAACAAAATCCTAAAAATTGCTCACCAAATCTACTATGTGATGTAGGAATTCTTTCTTTTTTTCTTTCTTTTTTCCCATTAAATGATTTGATCTTGCCGCTTACCCAGCCAGGTGATATCCGTTTACCCGTCTAGTAGGAAACACAATTTTGACGGATTTTGGTAGTCGATCTAGTGATCAGTAGACTACTGCATCCACGGGACGATAGTAGAGTCGCACATGTACTTGCAAGAAGCGATCGCGAGGTTGAGGTTTCACTTGCTTCTCATACCGTACCGTTGCCTGGTTGGTCCGTAACCGATACGGGATTCTCAAGTTATGCAAGGTATCCCAAATTAGGTAATTGGTTGTAAATATTCTTAAACACAAGCTGAAAAAAAGTATATAGGGAATTCTAATAGAAAAGGTTAGATAGATTCTCTTCAAAACGTGCAACTACATCCTACATCACCCAGAATCTTCGTGATGGTACCTGCGTGTGTACTTTGATGTAATGTACTACTTACCGGGATAAAAAAACCCTGGTTCCATTATTAGGAGTACATGGGGGGTCCTTACACATGTGAAATCGTATACCGAAAAAGTATAGTAACCACTTTGAGCTGCCCGGCCGGTATCTCTGATCCGAACGAATCAATAGACTCTAATCATTTTTACTTTTCTTTAAAAAAGATTGTTTGGGTGAATAGCGGAATTAATCACAAGTGGTTGTGTAAAGGATTTTCCGAATTTGATGTGTCTGCTGAAGGAAGAAAGATACAGGATCTTTCATAAATCCCGCGAACTTTGTCTCACGAAAGTGACTCATGAGAGGTGAGTAAATGACAATAGCCGGTCATGCGTGGGTCCCTACTTACCAGATAATTCTCAAATAGCCAGTGTAAGAGAGGAAGCTTGTAAAACATAGATTACATCCACGAAGTCAACGAGGGAGGTACGTCGAAGAAACGGACTGATGATGATATTGATGATGTTGATGATGCTGAGGCTGATGGTGATGAGATGAGGGGATGTGAGATGGTTGTCTGTGACCTCTAATCACGGTGGATGTCTCATAGTCTCTGGATGACGTATCCTCTACGACCTGACCCAAGCCCCCTCAAGTGTGCTAGTGCTTAGTGCGTTAAACCTTATCCCCTAGCGCTTATTTTGTGAAGAGTTCGAGCTTTATCGAGTGACATCGCATGATTACAGTTACATATTGATAGTAGTGGCATGGATTCATTCAGATCTCTACCTCGGTTATAAATATTTCCCCTTGAGATATTTCCTCTCCATTTGATTTTGATTTGGGGAAGAAGGTGTATAATTAGGATACCTAGTGTAATCAGATTATTCGTGACATTCCTCCATCAATCATGTCTATGCGTGGTAGAGTACTTAGATCTAGTGTATTTTAACACCTAGATCTATAGACTTCTCTTCAGAAACACACATATTAGCTTGAATGTCTTGCATTTCGCAAGGGGTTAACCGGAATTGGAGTAACAAACAGACATGAAGCCAAGCTAATTACAAAAGAACAATGTTTAAATTTGTATTTATATGGAACTTTGGTCTGAAGAAGTTCTGTTCAGTAGTTAGAGCTTATATTTTCAAGCGTCTAAAATAATATGGGATACAGGTACAAGGAGAAGAGACCAAGAGTAAAGGTATAGAATACCCCCAAGCAGTAGAAGTTGGTACAGGATCGATTGTCTACGTAAAAACGCCTCCAGGATATCGATATTAATGCTAAAACCAAACTGGATATTCTCGGCAGCTAGAGGTATTTTTGATGTTCCTATTGAAACAACCTAACGCCGTTATTTTCGGGGGTTTCTCGCCGACCGAAGATTCACCGACAACAATATGGATGTTCGTTGATCGAGCAGGCGGGGTCCTCCAGGGCTAGGGTTACACCACAACCCCTCCCAGAACGGAAATGATCCGAGCTCCAGTTAATTAATATTCTACTGCGGCCACGACTGAGCCCGCACGCCCTGCAACGCCCCGTGTCATGAAGGGCTCTCCAACACCAATCTGAACTCTCCCCCTCTTCTCACACCAGCCGAAGACTCCTGTACAAAATTGCATGCACACCTAAACACCCCCACCTGCATCATGTCTGAGCCCACCACATTCACCCCGCCGCCAAGCACCCACTGGCCCTCCAGCAACTTCGTCCTCGCCGCCGGCACCGCCACATTCCAGCCCTCGACCCGCAAGGTCCTCATCATCCAAGACACCTCCCGTACACGTCCCGGCACCCCGCGCGAGAGCTGCCTCTGGTTTCTTCCCCGCGGCCGCAAAGACGTCGGCGAGAGCATCGAGGCCTGTGCTGTGCGGGAGACGCTTGAAGAGGTATACCCGCTCACCCTTGCACCGTATATGAAGTAATCTGCTAACACAGTAACTCCAGGCCGGCTACGCCGCTACGCTCCTCCGTACCCCCACGTAACCCTACAACCCAGAGGTACCGGTACTAGCGCTAGTACACCACACACCGAAGCTTTCCACCTCCAGGCCCTGCCCCACATCCTCCGCCGCCCACGGCGGCTGCCAGAGAAGCTGGATGATCTCCGTCTGTACGTGGCGTTCTGGTTCCTGTGCACGATCCCTGCGGACGCGATGCGGGCGGCGGACTACGGCGCGCATTTTGTCGGCGCGCATGAGCGTGGGTATGATTCGGAGCTTGTGGAGGTTGGTGAGGCGGTGAGGCTGTTGAGTGGGGGGAGGCTGGAGTATAGGGAGGAGGAGGGCGGGGAAGGGGGTGTGGTGGAGAGGGCGACGGGGAGGGGAGTGGGGTGGCAGGATGTGGAGGCGGGGTGGGCGGGTGGGGTGGAGGCGTTGGTGGTGGCAAGGGGGTGGGGGGTTGTGAAGAGGACGATGGAGGGGAAGTGGGTGGATGTGGAGGGGGGTGCTTCTGGGCCGTAGATGGCTATGGGATGGGCCGTTTTTAGATGGCTGCCTGCTGTGGACAGTTATAGACTACATGTAGTTTAATCAAAGGTAGATATTAATCAAAAAGTCCACCTCGAGCAAAACAGTAAAACTGCTTGCTAATAAGCTCAAAGCTGTAATTTTCAGCACCGGGGGGCCTCCGAAGGGATTCTGGGACGGCAAGAAGCTTGCCAGTGATTTAAAGATATGTTTTTAAACAATGGAAACATATTGCCATAACTGTAAGGTTGCATGCAATTAATGAATAAAAAAAAAAAAAAAAAAAAAAAAACAATGGAAACATGAACTATCACTCGAGAAATATTCCGTCTTGGCAGGCTTCTCCAACATCTCAATGAACAGCTATCCAAGCCAGAGTTCCGTCTAAGGTGTCTCAAGCCAGCTAATAAACATCAAACACAAACTCTAGAAGCTTGAATACCTCACCACATACTCTCGAGAAAGGACGCAGCATCCAAGAATCCAACATCGATACGCCATCTCAATTAACTGAGCATAGATTACCCTCCAGTCTAGCACTTCACAATCAGCAATCAATACCGGACCATAAAGAACAGCTCGATCACTCGATTTTAGAACATATCCACATCGAGACCTTAAAGAGTCTCCGTATCCTCTGTGTATACTTATATCTATAATTAATACAGCCTATGAGAGAAGGAGTGTCTAATAGCTATCTAATTAACTAGCTTAGATCTATAACAGAAATCTACCCGTATGATACCATACCATACACAACAAAAAAACGCCGTGTTCCAAATCCTACCAAGTATGAAAAAAAGATCTATCACAAAAAAACGATCCAATCGAAAGGAAAAAGATGGGGGTGATAAAGAAAAAAGGAAGTCTAAAGAAGATCTAAAGGAGATCTAAAAAGAGAGGGCGGGAAACTTTCAACAGAAAGTAAAGTTCTCAGGACTTATGCAGGTAATACCCCAACCATGCTGCTCTCTGACAGCACCTATCACGCACACACACTTCATCAGCACCGTCCTCACCACCCTTCCCTTCTCTTCCCCCAACTCACACACTCTCCCCACTCAATCAAAGAAACTTCAAAACATACCGTTAGATTCTGCAGCCCGCTGTTTCCCGCCACGCGGTTCATCCCAATCCCCACACCCTCAATAACCGCCAGTAAACACGCACACCCCACCGCGCCATTTCCCGCCGCCTTCACGCCCCCTCGCACCGCGAGCGCGCCGCCCGTCAGGAAGCCCGCGATAACTACCACACACACACACCCAATCAGCACCCCGTCCCCCACCCCCCACATCTCACCAAAATACACAAAACCGAAAAAACTTACTGGCGTTATAAGGATCCTCCTTCTGCCGCACCCCCTTCACGGCACAATCAAACGTCGAGAACAAGCCGCCCCACACACCAAAGTTACCGCCAAGGATGGGCGCGCGCGCCTTGATTGCGGTGAGGGCGTGGATGCGGCGCTCGCCCTGTTGAAGCCGTCTTGTTAGCTATAGCTCGCGAGTTACAGATAGCGGCAAGGGGGAGTGCGTACGGGAGGTGCATTGCGGAAGTCTTTGATACCATGCCAGAGGGCACCGCCGACCGCCTACGATCTGTTAGTTTTTGGAGCCCAATTATTAAGGAGAAGTCAGGAAAAACACTCACCCCCATAGCAAACGCACCCCCAAAGTCGTTGAGGACAACCCAGGGGCAAGGGTCCCTCGTATGGTCCGTCATATGTGCTGTTAACACCAAATAGAGGAATTGAAGAAAGGGAGCTTCCTGGAGCTCCCTGGCTATTTATATGGCAAAATATGTGGTATGCAGGGAGAGAGGGGGGAGAACAGACACGGGGGGCGGGGAGGGGAAGGCTTTTCGGGGAATTTTGATCAAAGCTAGCTTTAAAAAACTTTTTTTCGGGGCCTGATCGTCAGGGTTGGAATCGAAGACAGCGGCTTGCTAACCGGGTAGGGGATAGTGGGGGCTTGGCAGACGTGTGGGGGCGTGCACAAGTGTGCGGGTGTGAGTTGACTAGCGGGTGTGCTTCATGGTTTCTGGTTCGGTTTGGGGTGGGGAGATATTCTGGCACTTGTGATTGGACGGCGCTTTGGGGGCCCTTAAACAAGCAATAGTGGCTGGCCTTGTGCATAACTAGCCTGCTACATATTCCGAATATGGAGACAGATGAAATGTGTGAAGCAAGATCAAATATCAAACCTACAGACACTATCAAGCCTACAACAGATCCAACAGGAAAAGACTGAAAATATACATCAAAATAAATACCAGAGCTCCGGATCCCTCCCAGAGCCCTCCCAAAAATTAAGACTATTACTTTTCCCAAACCAACATAAGAAAGCCCCATAGCTACTTAACGCCACCTCGACCAATTCGGCGACCACTTCTCATAGCACATATTCTCCATCACCCACTTCCCCGCCAGAAACCTCTCAGCTGCCTCCAACGAATCCTCCTTCAACGACCTCCCATCAAGGTGGTCCCAGCGACCCTCAATCTCGTCATACGACCATCCCCTGAGCGCGGCCGGTCTCCAGCTCGGGTCCATGCGGTACCTGATACTGACCGACCTGTGCATGCTCTCATGCGTACACATCCCCTGCTTCTCATCCTCCTCGTCCAGATACGCCCCCGGCGATCTATGCACCCCGCTCATGAGCCACATCAGCAGGTTATCCGCTGAGTTCTCGATCTTCCCGCCTGCCCATTGAAGCATTGGGTCCTTGAGCCCTGTTAGCTCGTCATGCACATCGTTCTGGAGGATTTCGATGAGATTGGTTCTGCTGAATTCGAGGAAGGGACTGAGTTGCTGGATCATCCAGCCGAGTGTTACGTCGGCGATCTCCTGGTTCTCGTAGCCTCCGCCGATGTTGGTGTGCACGCCGGGGAACCAGACTTGCTTTAGGTTTGTTTTGGAGCCGACGGGTTTCTTCCATAGGGTTGGTGTGAAGGGGCCTCGGTGCTCGTCGATGGCGAGGGCGTGGAAGGCGTTTTCAACAACCTCAGAGAGACCGACATCGTGGAATCCAATCCTGAGAAAGTTAATAAAGATTCTGAAATAGGGGGATTTGTGATGTAATTCATACTGTTTGTGGCCCGTGTCTACGGTAGTGACCCTTTTCTTGCCTACAAAAGGGAGCTTTATCTCTATCGACGGGACCCCGAGCGCTCCAACGGTATCCCAGCACCCAATCGCTTTGATGCACACCTTCCTGACTGGAATGACATACTTCTCGCCCTTGGCCCACAGTTCCTGGATCTTCCTAATATTACAAGAAAGCTGATTTAGCTTTTGGTTTCTTCTATTTGCGTAGCAGTAGGCGGGGTTGTTACTCTGGCGTGTACTCGTTGCGTGTATACGCCCTCCACACCTCCGAGAAATCGTTCATCCCCTTCTTCGTCAGCACGCCGATGGCGCTGATCAGCCCGCACACGGAGCGCGCCGTGTAGGCGCCTCGTGAGAACCCGATCAGGAATATCTCATCGTGCTTGTGATAGTTGTGCGCGAGGAAGCCGTACACAGTGCGGATGTTGTCGTCGAGCCCCACACCAGTCCCACCTAAATTATCACAACTCACCCATTAGCACAGGTGTACGGGTGCGAGTTTGTTTGGGACAATTGAGGCAGGAAACTTACCACCAAGAACCTTATCGAGTTTCCCGCTCGTGCCTACCCGCGCATGTAGTACACGATCTGCTGCACCTTGTCGTGCTTCGAGTACGACTTTATCGCTCTCGACAGCCGTGTCACATTTGATGGCGGTGCCTTCTCGGCACCATCCGACCGCTGCCATGTTCCTGTCGCTTCGTCAGTGATTTGACCAAGGGTAAACCCCATACGCACACACACCGTCGCAGCAGATAACGATCCGCTTGTACTTCTTAAACTTCTTCTTCTTCTTGGCGTGGATGTCGTTCTCGGTGACGAAATCGATGTTCTGCAGCTTGAGGTGCGCGCGGAGCCCGTCATACTTGAGGAAGTCCGAGTCGGACGAGTAGGAAGTCGATCTAGGAAGTGATGGAATCATGGCTCGTTGATATCTTCAGGCGCAAATTAAAGACACCGAAAGAACGTTCCTCCCCCAGATATATATAGCTATCCCCCAAGAATCAGTGCGCCATGGCACTCGGAACTATTGACAGAATGCGATACATGTCCGAGGGAAAAAACAAAAAAGACACGTTTTCTGAGACAGTGCGAAGCTGCAGCTGCCGACCGTATGGAGAGAGAGTAAACATTCCTACTCTCGAAGACGCCAATTTAGCTGTTGCGTAATGTTAGGCATATAATACATGATGTTAAGCTGTCTGGACGCCAATCACATTGTTCATCGCGGATGACAGCGGCCACGGGAAAGTTTCAATCATCACGATCGCAGGATTGAGGTTTTCGATTGGCGAATTCGCTTCTATGGAGGGGAGCGCGAGGTTGGCTGGTCGGGTGAGGATGCCTGATAGGTCCCTGCATGAGTGTTGGCACGAAATGGAGAAGTTACCCCCGGCGCTGATCACGGTAGGGATCAGCTCTGGCTAGTGCCGTGTAGATCACTAATGTCACTGTCTAAGTGGGAATAGCGGTTTTATGAGAGATTGATGAAAACCGAATTATGATTGAAGGAACAGACTCCTTTTATAGTAAAAGACATGATAAATAAACACGTATCATCAAGACAACCAAACTTGTTGTCTTGGCAAAGTACTAATAACGGTTGATAGCAAAGACCGCAAAACAACTGAAGTAAGGCGCACAGTGGAACAGTTATCTAGTCGATATTCTCTTGCGGCTTGCCAAACTTAATTTAACATCTCGTGACACTGACTATTGAATTGAAAGTGTTACCGATCTGATAGTTTCCATGCAAGTCATTTGGAACCAGAGTATAAACACCTGCTACCTAATCAAGTACTGACAGCAAAAAAGGCTGCAAACGGACGGTTTTGCAACTCACATCAATTAGTAGTCGGCACGTGATCATTCTCATGGGTAATCACTCGCTCGAATCGTGGCAGGAGGCACAGTAATCCTATAAAGTCTGACTCGGGACTAGGGTTAGGGATAATGTCTCCACAGTTCAACTTAGAGTGAGCCCAGTGCCTGCCTAATTAACCTGTAGGTACAGTAGAACATCAGGTCAATTTAACCCGGGGCCCCATAAGTGATGCAACGTTAGGCCTAGCTTGAGAGCAATACGAAAGCACCCCCACGACTTTGCCTATCAGAGTGATCATATCTTCTTGATCTCTCCAGGCGCAATTGCTGAGCAATGGTCGTTGCATCACTTATTGGGACCAGGGTATTGTTAAAGTGAAACGATTCGTCTGAATACTGTATCGACACGACCGCAGAACACTGCATGCCGTCTCTCTTAGCCCATGCAGCCCGATGACGATTTACTATTTATAACCGGGCCCCCATTGGGGAGAGCCAACGATACGCTCGTTACACAGCGCTTGAGCCTCAAAACATGACAACTTCTGATTGCTCATTCTCAGCCTAGATATATAAAGAGCACCTTCTCCCCACCCGTTAGCAACAGGACCAACCTGCCCGTCATGCCTAACTCCGGCCGAAAAACGACTAATGAACAACTCACTACCTGCATCCACCTCACGAATTCCGTCTCCTCACTATGCTACGAGCACCTCAGCACCACGCTGCGAATCCCCGCGGGATTCCAGAGCCTCGTCGACGATCTCGGTGGGGTCCTGGGGGTGCTTGGCGTGGTGAATCTACGGGAGGTTGGGGCGGCGCAGTTTGGATGTGCCATTGTGGAATGTGTAAAGGAAATGATGTGGTTGAGGGAGAAGTTGCGGGAGAGGAGGAGGAGAAGGTGGGGAGGTAATGAGGTTACCGAGTATAGAAGAAGGGTTGGGGGGTTGAGGGTACTATGGGAGACGGCGATGGCGGGGATGGATCAATTGTGAGTGTGGTGAGGTTGAATTGTGGATATTTGGGCTGACCGCGAAGTAAGGTCAATGTCGCCGGCAGTCATTGATGCGCATATAGCGGAGAGGTTGGGCGAGAAGAGGCCGTTGTCTATTGATTTGAATCATGAGCTTGAGGTGCTTGGTAGGGGTGAAGCCGAAACTATAAGAGTATTTTCTTTGCTAACCCTTTGAACAGCTCGAGGAAAACGTGAAAAGGTGCTCAATTGGCTATATCCAGAAGCTTATGACACACGACACCGAGAAATCCGGAGTCGAAGGGACGATAATATTGGGAAGTGGTTCTTCGAAACTCACGAGGTTAAAGTATGGGTTGATCATGCGGGGGCTAGTTTGCTGTGGGGTCGTAGTGTTGGTTGGTGTGTCCATTCGTTGTTTTGTTACTTATATTGACTTTGGACATAGCTGGTGCTGGAAAGACCTTCATGAGGTACTCTTTATGATGCGAGTATCCCGATCATGCAATTAATTAACAACACATGGATCTAGCTCTCTTATAATCGACAAAATCAAGGACCACGCACCACAAGGAAGCGTCGGGGTGGCATACATCTATTTCAACTACAAAGACCAAGCTCAACAAAAAACCACTCAAGTCTTCACAAGCCTGATCAAGCAGTTCTGTGACCAACTCCCAAAGCTCCCTATCGAGGTCTCAGATCTCTACGACAAGCTAAATTCTGACAAAAGGAGACCCACGACCATGCAATTGTTCACCCTTCTCCTCACTGTTGTCGAGTCATTTGACCATGCTTACGTTATCTTCGACGCATTGGACGAATGTGATGCGGTGCTGCAGAGAAAGGAACTCATACCGCTGATCCGCCGAATGTCACACAGCGGGAGTTTTAAACTGTTTATCAGTAGCAGGGTGGAACTATCATTGGGGCATCGAGATATATTCGATGCATTTCAAGATGGGCGGAAAATCACCATCTTGGCACATGATGAGGATATCGATCTTTATATCAAGGAGAAGATCAATGAGAACCCTCGATTTCGAAATTTAGTTGAGAAAGGGCATTGTAGAGAGGTGATTGTATCTATACTCAAGACCTATTCGCAAAGATTGTAGGTCGAAGTATTTACATATGTCTTCTGCAATATTCTACTGACAGACTTGATCACAGATTCTTGCTGGTAGATCTGCACGTTGGATATCTTTGCCAGCAGCCAACTTTACGAAAAGTCTTTATAGAGCTTGAGAATCTCAAACCATACACCAATAGCAGAAAGGCTGTCCTCTCTCAAACATACAGCATGGTTTTAACCTTCCTTCAAAGCCAACCACAAAGCCACGTAAAATTGGCAATCGAAACTCTTTCATGGCTAGTCAAAGCCCAGCGAACATTAACCGTCGAAGAACTCAAACAGGCTATATCAGTCAAACTAGGGAATCACGAAATAGATGAATCCGACATGCCAGATAAAGAAACCCTCGTCAATGCCTGTGCCGGCCTGGTTGTAATCGATGGTGACACCGTTAGGCTATCACACCAATCTGTGCAGGAGTATCTTGTGACGAACGCCGTTATTCCCCAAAACGCAGATGAGAATATTGCAATGTCGTGCATTACATTTCTCTCATTCAATGAGTTTTCTCGAGGAGCCTGCGGGCGTGAGGTATCACTTGAAGTTCGACGCCGGTTGTATCCTTTCATGGACTACGCAGCCAAAAACTTAGGCTTTCACCTTCAGTCCTGCAACGAAGATCTCACAAGAGATGCTCTCTTCAAACTCTTCATGCATCCAGGAAGCCTCTCGTCGTACTTACAGGCTCTAAAGGCCCAAAAGCTGTGTTCAAAAAACTTAGGGTACCACACTCGGTATATAAAACGAACGCCTTTGCACGTTGCCGCAGCTCTGGGGCACTGTTCCTTAGTAAAATTGCTATTAGAAAATGGCGCCGGAGACCTGGATATAAAGGTTATAGGCTCCAATATCGGCGATAAAAGCGCAATCCACTGTGCTACCAATGCCGGCCATGCATCGATAGTTAAGGTACTGCTCCAGAAAGGGATAAAGGTCTCGGATACTATAGATGGCGAAAAGGCGCTACTTACAGCAGCATCCGGCGGCTGGAGTGCAACTGTAAAGCTGCTACTCGAGGAAGGCGCTGATATCTCAGATGTTGGATATGACGGGGATACAGCGCTACATAGAGCAGCATCAGGCGGGCATGAGCAAGTCGTTCGACTGCTCCTTGATAAGGGCTTGAGTCCGGCTCTCAAGGCCCGGGATGGAATGACAGCATTACATAGGGCAGCTTTGTCAGGACATGGTTCAGTAGTTGAGCTCCTACTAGATCGGGGTGCTAACATCTTGAGCACTGGAGAGAGTCGAGAAACTGCGCTCCATCAAGCCGCATCTGGGGGCCACGAAGATGTTGTTAAAATACTGCTTCAAGGAGGAGCTAATATTTCCGCAACAAAAACGTATGGAGAAACCGCGCTGCATAGCGCAGCATCAGGAGGACATGAGCAGGTAGTACGATTACTACTTCGAAACGGCGCCGATGTAGGAGCATCGGCAGTAAAGAATGGCGGAGAGACTGCCCTCCACCAAGCAGCATCTGAAGGATTCAGAAGCGTAGTCAAAATCTTACTCGAGTACGGTGCGGATGTTGGGGTTCAAACTAGATATGGTGTTAGTGTTCTGCAAAGAGCAGCACATGGAGGGCATACATCTGTAGTCCGCTTCCTTCTCAATAACGGTGCCGATGTGTCGGTGACGACGAAGTACGGAGTTACGGCGCTACACCGGGCAGCATCTGCGGGACATGAATCGACAGTCCAGCTACTCCTTGAGCGGGGCGCTGTTCTCTCTGCTTTCGATGCCGATGGAGATACTGCACTTCATGGAGCAGCAGCTGCTGGACACTACCATGTCGTAAAGTTACTCATTGAACGCGGTGCTAAAGTCGATGAAGTCACAAAGAATAGCGGCGAAACGGCATTACATAAAGCTGCTTTCGGGGGGTATCGAATAATAGTGGATTTTCTGCTTCAAAACGGCGCCAATCGTTTGGCCTTGTCGAAGAATGGAACGATGCCATTGCACAAGGCTGCATCATCCGGGCACGGGTCGGTTGCTCGAGCACTTCTCAAAGATCTCGCGGACTGTCAGGTGTCGGCAGCAAAGCATGACGGCGAAACTCCATTACACTGCGCTGCCTTAGGAGGTTATGAGGCGATGGTAACCCTGCTACTCGAAAGTGGTGCGAATATTTCGAAGAAGAATGGTGATGGAGAAACGGCGCTGCATATTGCAGCGTATGCTGGGCACGCTGCGGTAGCTCTTATTCTAATCGACCGCGGTGCCAAAGCCTCGGACAGAAACCGTAGGCGAGAAACCGCTACTGATAGAGCAAGAGTTGGGAGTCAGAGACAAATGGTCACTCTCTTATTGGAAAGCGAGTTATTAGAAAAATGTCTTGTGAACCCTCGAATATCCGCACTGTTTGCAGAACATAGATCAGAATACTCGCGAAAAAGCATGTAATGAAATGTAGTACGAAATCTAAATGGGAAGTAGCTACATGCGTGTATATAAGTAGTTGACAAGTCTATTATGGATTTGGCGATGATCCTAGTTGTAAATATGTAAAATTCAGAAATCTTCTAATATATACTTAATCCCTTGAAGTACACCCCTTCGTTCGTCAGAGAAAAAGGGAGAGATATTAGGCCCAAGACGGCGTGGTGATATGCAGAAAATCTAGCTACCTACAGACCGTGGAAACAAGTATCTAGTAATACTATTTTATAGCGGGGAGTATGGCCATATCCCCGATTTCCACTTGCAATTTTGCGGGACGGGAGCCGGAAAAGCTATGTTTAGGTATTTTTTCATAAATTCTTAGCGGAGAACATATTTTAACTTTTTGGCAGACAGCAAATAAATATTCAACGCGGGCATGTTTTTACACCGCCTCTTTTGTAGACACGCGGATTACATAAAGACAGAAGCCCTTTGCAAAGATTGAGCATACATGTAGGGTACCTCTACCTTCTAGAACCTGTGCCCTCCCGAGGCTACAAGTAACTCCCAACCACTCTATTATATCTCTATAGAATGAATTCAATGCTGGGGGTGCCGGGTAGGGATAGATATTTAAGCCAAGACATTCGAGTGATCGCGCATGAAGATAATATAGTGTCGGGCAGTCAGCAGAAAATGCCAGGTGCGTATAAGGCGCATAGAAACAGAAAACCAATCGTACGTTATTAGACAAGACACGTACCAGTAGAGTAGTGTGAAAGGGGTTAATGTGCCTTGACGTCCACCCAAGGCCCGATGCCAAATCTTCCCTTGATTGACATATATGGCCGGCCTAGAGGTTCCGGGTTCATACTTGTTGACTGTGACGCGATGAAAAGACTATGCCCCTTTGATGTATATATTTATAGTTTACAGTACATACACAGAGGAAACGCTTCAGGCTGACGTTCGTGATTAAGGTTCCACTATGGTTAGAGGATGATGATGGTTTTTTTGTTCTTATGCCGTAGCTTTGTTTTATACAGGTTCGCTAACAGGACAGATTTGCTTGACCTAGTTCAGCCATGTTATCACTGACCCGTCTCCTGACACAGTTACAACTAGCCCGCACCACAACGCTCACCTAAAATGAACCTTCGGTTTCTCTTGGTAGATTTAGCTAGGCTTGAATATAAAGAGAGAAATATTTTCAATTCTTCTCAACGACAATAAAGTTGCTAGAAAGATAGAGTAATATCTATCTGTACAGTTGAAATCTGACTGATCTGTACTAGAAGAAATGAAAATACATGTGTGTAATCCCACTAAAACGCATTAATATAGGTAAATAGCAGAAGTGAACGAACTAAGAAAGAAAAGAAGAAAAGAAAAAAAGTGAAAGAAAAACACTCGTTTGTATATCTAACCATGACACATTAACGTGAATGCAATGTCGAAAGTAAATAAAACATGAAAGCGAAGCGTGTATCTAACTATTGCCATCAATATAAATAGCAAAGGTAAATGAAATCGAAAAAAGAGTACATGTATCGTGAGTATGAAGCATTAATGTATATCGCAACTGTAGGTGAAAAAAGAAAGACACTATTCAAAGCTTAAGCCTACAGTGGTAAAAAAAAACCATCTGCAAGCAGCATACATACCTCCCGGGTATGTAAAAATTCAACGGTTAAACGACCCAGCCTTCCCCACCGTCAAGCATCGCTTCACGGGCCGTGGGAATGATCATAAAGCCGAGCGAAATGATGAGACAAGCTAAAATAGTAAGGAAAAGTATCTTCACCAACGGGTGTACTTGACTAGAGATAATAGTCACTCCCTTAAATTTCGCGAGAAGCAGATACTTCTCAGTCAAGAATTCCTCCACTCTTAGCTCAACGTCCAACCAAAGCCGTCTCATCTGAGTAACTTGGTCGCGGCGTAGGTGCACTCCACCGATAAGCTCCGCAAGTACCTTATCATGGACTTCGGCAACGGATTCGACAAGCTTATCGCCTGCATTCAAAAGTTCAAACATTTGTGTTTCATCTTTTGTGGACAGAAAGCCGTGTATGTGATGTCTAAACCGTAGTTGCTGCAACGGCTGAATCATCGGAAGAAGATTTTCCGCTTCCAAAGTGCTACCTTCGACTAGCTGAATAAGTAGTGCCACCTTTTGATCAGGGTTTTCCTGGGCCTTGTTGATGTAGATCTGGAGCCTTTTACTTAGAGGAATACCGTATCCAATTTTGGACGCAATGCATCTGTAGATGGATCTGATATATTGCTTGAGGCCTTTTTGTCTCAACAAATTGTCGAGATTATACGACCATAACCTTTTACCGTTATCCTCATCGGTAGTGTCTTGATCTGGACTCAGAGAACGCATGGTCGGTGCGAGTATATACGGCATGATGATATTTTCTGTTCTTTGACGATTTAGTGAGGTGAAGGGTAGTATGTGATAAGTTTTTGTAAGAGAGCAAACTTAGTAAGAGAATAAGTTTTGAAGAACTTACAGGTCTAGTAGTGGAAGAGATTCTTTAGAAATGATTGACACGTAGTAGATAATTAGGATTAGGAGGAGACGTGATGATGAAGGAAGTAGACGAGATTATGGTAATTCAGGAGGTAGTGAGAGGGAGAAATGCTCTCGTGAAGATCGAACTAGGGATGTGAGTACTCTTACGAGATCTAAAGAGATACGAGAGAGTGTTCGATGATGGAATATAGCCCAGTGTAGGAATATCTGAAGGAATTTTCTATATCCTGTGAAGGAACTTTATCAAATCGATGAAAATTGAGGAATGATTCCTGATAGTCTCTGGATCTCTGGTGAGGAAGAAGAAGTTGAGAGGGGTTGGTGGGGGATCCGGGAAACGACGCCTTAAATAGTGATTTTCTACCCAGTACTGATAATATCAATGAGTAAGTGAATTATATATCCCAATGTCAGGCAGACAAATATCCGGGAGGACATAAGGTCATAACCTTAATAAAAATTGACTTATCCCGGGGACGGAAAGCTAGTAGGCTCATTATTCAAGCGGGAGCAGTGCCCCCTCGTCAATACATCATATGGCAAGCTATCCCTCTAGGGCGTGGTTTATCACGTAAAGTCCCCACCTTTTTTCCTGCTTTTTTCTTGTTCCGTCGATCATATTAGTCCTTTCAATCGGGTTACAATCTCTCCTCAAGTCAAATTGCTACCTAAGCTCTAGTTTATAATCTCATGAGCAGTCTCATCGTGTGGCAATAGTATTAATTGCCAATTGGTTGTTCAAGAAGTAATTAATTTAGAATAAAGGCTTGTGGTTCTAAGTAAGGCTCTTGTGAGATACATGAATTTATTAACGCTGTGGGGCGGGAGATGTTTTGCGTACTCATGGTGGTAATGATAGTTGTTACACACGTAGACAGATCATTGACAGTCATGAGTCGCGACAAACGAACGTAAGCGACGGGTATAATACAAGTAAACTTGTATTTACTATTTTTAACCGATTAACCAAAAATATTGTATTATAACTCCAGTTAAGGAGTTAGTTGGCATCTAGAATTATAAAGGATTACGCAGCCTTCTGGATCATGAATGATCACGCACCATTTTTGAATCACAAGGTATCACTCGGTATTCGGTTGTACTTGTCTGTTAAACGAACATTGACCTAGCAACCAAATAAAATGCTTAATCTCAAAGTGTCAAACCATATCATTGATCATTTTACGTACCTCAATAGGAAACTCACATTCTACAAGACCCCCCTTTTCTCTATTAATCAGCAGATGTAGCAGCAGCTAAAGGGTAATTGTCAATAGCCCTAGGTCAGACCCAGAGCACGAAATGTATTAAGATTAAGGTTGATTAACGGTCAATGAAGGGATCTACACGTAATGCCACTCTCTACACTCATATAGCTCCGAAGCCGTAGAGCACTGGTCCGTTTGTTTTATTTAACCCAAAGATCAGATACATGCAGTGTCCGATCCCCTCGAATCTCAATTTTGTTTTTTCTTCCCGAAACTCCGACCAACAGCTCCATACTAGGATCAGGCGCAAAACGCAATCAAAACGATTATACAAGAAAGTCGCTCAATCATGGGCCTCTTTTTCTCCGGTTTCTTCCGCAGCCTTTTCTTTCTTCCTCATAAACTCTTTCCCCAGAATATTCACCTTTCTTCCATCTTTGTCAACTTCCGCTTCAGCCTCTTCATTTTTCTTCAGCCTCTCCGTCTCACCCGTGGACTTTGGATCTCCATCAGTTTTGGCTTCCTCCGCCGTAGCAGGCTTCGCTTTCTTACGCAACAGCCCCGCACCTAGTACGTTCACAGATCTCCCCTGTTCATCCACCTCTTTCTCCACCTCGGCAGTTGTCTTTGCAACTTCCGTGGCCAGGACCGTCCCCGTGGATTTCCTGCGAATAAGGGATGTCGGAAGCGTATTGACAGCGGCTTCTGTAGGTTTGGGCTTCTTACGTACACTGAGCACATTAATGGCTCCCGGAGCGCCCGGAACAGTCGATTTATCCTTATTTGAACTCTGAACTTCGATGAGACCTTTTAAGTCTACGCCCCATGATTCCTTCTCAGCGCCTTCCTTACCAGCGGCTATTGCTGCGCCTTCAAGCCATTTGACGCTGGATCTGCGGGCCTTCTCTTTATCACCAAAGTCGGCATGGTTTAAGAGGCTGTCGATGACACGAGTGTATTGTTTCTCATCCAAGAGAATCAATGGTTTTACTGGTGCTGTGAGACTAATAGTAGGTTGGAGAATTGGGTTTGTAGTACGGAGCTTCTTAGTTGGGGATAGAGGGACGGCACTGGAAGTGGACGGGCGTTTGTTGGACTTACGGGGTGATGTAGGAGACGTGGGGGAAAGAGTTGGAGAGAAAACTGAAGGTGTTAAGGGTTCCGGTGAGGTGAATTCAGAGGTTGGTGCTGTATCTGTACTGATAGTAGTGATAATAGGCTGCAATTCTGGTTTTATTGCCCCTGAGGTATCAAGTGGGGGAATAATAGATTTTTTAGGCTCCTTTCCAGACTCTTCGGCTATCACATCGGGTGGTAGTTCGGACCCTTCGGACTTCAACATCTGCTTGGATGAAGATGAAGATGAAGACGATGCTTTTCTAAGAGGCTTAATCCTTCTTTCAACCTTTGCCTTCCCTTCTCCGTCCAGAACAACCCATAAGAACCCTACACATCTTCCAAGGCTGCACTCCTGCCGAAAGCTCATCAGCTCCCAGAACTGCTCGATTGTACGCACATTCTTCCAGCCCTGGCCTCTTTTCGCTTTATCTCTTGCTTCGTCGCTCCCAAGTTCGTCCAAAAACCTAGCTTTCGGGTCATCTGGGAAGTGCGGGATCACCTCTCGTACTGTGATATCTGCTTCTGCATCGAGTTTGTATGGGTGGCCATTTACCCACTGCTCCTGCCCCGCCGAAGGCACAGGTGGTAGCAGCGGGCGAACTTCAAGACGGTCAAAACCAGGAACTATGAGATACCCTTTTGCACCACCTGCGCCGGAGGAGGCGTGTTCTTGTAGGATAGGATCGAGGACTTTGCACCACCAGGCGATCAGTCCTCTGTCTGTGAGAACATGTTTCTTTTCATTCACAGCCGAGTTCGGGAAAAGGTACTGTGTTTGCGAGCGTGCGAAGAGGGAGATAGTTGCAGTGATTGAGGGGTCAGCTTCTCGGAAGGAGTTAAAAAGATGCCTAACGAATGCTGTTGCTATGGTGCGCAGTGTTGATTTGCGCTCGCCGGTAGGGGTCGTGAAGGATGCTAGCTCGAGAGAGAGGTATCCACTGCTGTCGGCCTTACTAACAAAGAATGTCCTGCTGCCCGTTCTTGCAATGGTGTATATCAGCACCTCAATTGCGAATACAAGGATACCATCGTGTGAAATAGACAGGAAGTGGGTTTCGAGTGTAGTAGTGGGAGCTTTCTGACCCGGAGGTGGTGAGAAGAGGGATGAGGTTTTTGTGGGGGGTGTTGAAAGGTGGTGTAGCGTCAGAGAAATTGACGTTGGTAGCAAAGACGAAATTAGCGAAGCTATCGGCGAAGATGAATCTAGTGAGGCCATAATCGGTGCACCAGAAAAACGAAATGAGGGTGAATAGCAAGGCGAAAGTTTGGATAAAGAGGGGGATAAACAAAGGACACGGGGTGGACGCGTTAAGGATGCGCTTAACTGGCTGGCATGCATTATCGCGCTTATCCTAATCCCTGCTCGACAGCCTTCCAAATCTGGACCACTGCGTGATCGTTTATGATTCTAGGATAATAGGAACCTTTTCTGGTGATAGTGATTCATTCGCATCATGTCTCTTATAAACAAGATAAAAATAAAATGTACCAGTGATTCTATTGACATGAAGCTATAACATGTAATAACCAATTCAATTAGATATCTAGATCTCTCGAGAAGCACAATTCTATAGAACGAGACACAAGCCGCGGCATATAAGTCCATATTGGAGGAAAGAACTTACTATGGATGTTGCATATTCCGCGATCTCAATCGCCTAGCTGCGTTTTCAACAATGTATATCTTCATGTTATAGACCTGAATCACTTGAAGGCCGTCCCCGCACTTTAGGCCCGACGGAGCTAGAACAGAGTTTCAGAACGCTCCTCAGTTTCAGATCATTCCATCTTACGGAACTTACCTTCCACTACAGCTACAAATGACAGATCTTGTTATTCCCATCACTACTGGACGCCTTGACCAATTCCGCATTGCTACAAAACCTCGCTGCTTGTGTAGAAAGTGTTACGTTCTGGCCGTTTTCTCGAACCAGATCATCTTTGTTTACATGGAAAAGGTCTAAGACGACACAGTTTTCGGTATGCGTACTCTGCAATAACACATGGTGAAAACAGAAGTCTGCTCGGTCTAGATCGCCCCGAGAGCAGTGCAAAGACATCAGGCCTTTGAGGGCCATTACAGCAAGTTCAATAATACTAGGCTCAAATTACTTTCACACACATAGTGTGATTCTTTAAATAATAGCCTACTTAGGAAGCCCGAGCCCGATATTCTCCCGAAAAGGTAATTTCAACTGCCCAGATAGCCTATATAGGCTATCCTTCGAGAATTGTACCATGAGTTGAGAACGCTTTCTGAGCCAAGTATTAGGAAACTTGCTGTAATAAGGGAGTCGATTTCCAAAACCACTACTCTCACCCTTCCTCTGGAGAAATCAAAATCGGAATAGCCCCCTAATTTATTTCAATTCACCATGGAAGAAGAAAAGAAAGAAAAAAATGTACTGTAATGACTTACTTAATTGGCTTTACTACCCGCCTCTGGTTTGAATCCAGGACCTCGAAATACCCCCGGTAAACACGGTGTCTTCGCCGGGCGAGCAATTTAACTATTAGAGCACCCACCCACGGTGGATGCTGCGTTAGAAGTGATATCTGAGCTTGGCGGCGTACCAAGCCGGTGAAGCAGAACCCTTAACATTTCATTTCTTCATTATGAATCATGGCGAACTGCTGGAATTATCCCCATCGCTCTACAGAGAACGATCAAAACGCTTCACTGCTTACTGATGGCAAGTGTAGTCTTTTCTAGCGTGGCTAGCTCGCAACACTACATATGGTCCCTGCGCTACAGGCTGTATGGATACTTCGAACATAGTCATCAAATTCCTTAATGCCCATCACTCTACCTTTACTCCTACTGAGGACATGGGCTTTATTCTTCAAAGGCAGTAGGTGCGGTCTTCGAGTGATATCTCGTGAATGGGTCACGTGCAGTCCTTCCTACATCCAATGAGCCCGGTGTGATCTTGAAGTTTCAAAATACACGGATGGTTAAGAACACACCTGCCAGGAGGAGTGAATCACATATTGCTTCTTTCTAGATCTGCGATCTGCCAAGGCTCTGAAAACACATCACTGATTGCTTAGGACTGACGCTACTGGGAGTTTCGACCCTTGTACTGAGAGATCCTTTTACCGGGTAAATTCGAAGATTTAGGGCCCTCCGGAGCTACTTGTGTCTGACCAGGCACTTCACTACAACCCCACTACACTAGGAGGTTGATTTCCGAAGTAATCACTGATATTCTAGGATAGAAGTGAGCACCCGTGAAGATGGTTTGAGCAGAAAAGTAGCTAGCGCCAAGTTTATTTAAAACCTACTTCTTATATCTATACAGTCCCAACACAGTCACTTTTTACATTGGTTTTCATTCCTGCTTACAGCTTCAGGATCCTCCTTCTCTTCTCCTCTTGAGCGGCCAGCTCCTTCTTTATCTGTCTCTCCCTCTTTTCTTCATACTTTTTATGCATGCTCGTTTCGCTGTTCTGTTTTTCTAGTCAGTTTCTCTCCATCTTGAAGAACAAAGGGGAACACAGTTAACTCACATCATTCAGCATCTGTCCGATTCCTCCCTCCTCACCCTTGACCTTTTCACCAAGGATGTAGTCCGTGATAGTCTTCTTTTTGCCATCCTTCCTCACACTTCCTCCCGTGATCCTGTCCAAAAACCCACCCTTGCCTCCAATCTGCTTCTTCTCCTTCTGCGCCGACACCGTGCCAACAACATCAATCACCTTCCCCGGCTTCGTCGCAATATTCAGCGCATTCAGCCCCTCCTTCGGGCCCTGCGCAAGCGGATTCGGCGCCGTCGGGTTCAATGGATACAGCCCCAACTTCTCCCTCAACCACACATTCCGCAGCGCCAACGCCTGCGCCAGCCCAAAGGTCGAATTGGTGAAGAAGTACAGCGTCAGCGCCGCCGGCCAGCTACTCACAAACAGGAACGAGACCAGCGGCAGGATGAGGACCATCCCCTGCTTCATCCTCCTCGTCTGCATCGACGCGCCAGCCTCGCCACCAAGGTATATCTGCAGCCCCATGGACATGGACGACACCAGCGGGAGGATGTAGTACGGGTCGCAGACCGTCAGGTCATGGAACCACCACTTCCCACCCTCGACCAAGCCCGGCACCTTGAGCTCGGCCATGCCATACAAGTTCTTATAGAAGCCGTAAAAGAGCGGCAGCTGCGTGAGCGGGAACCCGATCCAGAGCCTATTGACGCCCGCGGCCTTGTACAGGGCACTGACCTTCTGCCTGCCCATGACCATTGCCACGGTGTCGCCGCGGGCCTGGGCCTCGCGCATCTTCTTTGTCAGGACGACAACCTGCGGGTTGAGCTCCTTCATGCGCGCGGTGGTGTCGGACATGCGCAGGTAGAAGGGGAACTGCGCGATACGGATGGTGGCCACGGTGAGCATGATGGAGGCCCACCAGGGCGTGTCGCTCCACACGTGGATGTTCTCGAGCAGGTGCTGGATGCACGTTGTGGGGCCCCAGCCGTAGTCGAGACCCAGCGACTGCAGGTAACCAATGTGCTCCGGGGCGGTGAGGTTGGGCGTCAGCGACTCGGCAGTCGGGATGTAGTCGGGGAGCGTAGAGGTGTGCGGGGGATTGTGCCTGCCTGTTCGGCGCCGGCGACGGCGGTGGGCGTCGGGAGGGTATTGGTGGGGGAGGGGAATGTGGTTGTGGGTGTGGGGAGCGTGGAGCTGAAGCGGAGGGCGGTGAGGCTGGTGCTCCGGCCCATGGTGGGAGCGAATTGAGGTCGGTGGGGTATTCTCACGGAGGAAAACTGTTGCGGGCCATGGGGCTTCAGCATATATTTACCTCTTAGACTGTATTCCCAGATCTCCACCACCTCCACATACCTGTCGTGAAGCTATCCTCACGCCCGCCAGAGCCTGCAATTGCGGCATGTTCCGCATCCTCATGATCGTCTTTGAAGACAGCATCTTTATTTCCGTTGTGAGCAATTCGCGGACTGGAGAATTGCGGTTGGTGTTCCTTTTCCTTCTTCTTCCCTTTCCCGCCGGGAGTCGTGAGAGTACTGAGTGTGAGCGTTGTTTCCTCCTCGGGCCGTCACTCGCCAGTGGTGCGTGCGGGTTGGGAAACTTTTTTTACCCAAGCACGTGCAGGGGTGGGCTGTTTAGCGTGATGCTGTCTGCGCGTTGGTGGGGTGGAGTTGGGAACCCCTTGCTTATCGCTGAGGTCTTGGCACGAACGTTCAGAGATCATTTCCCATCGCAAACACACATGGGCGAGTGGTCTACCGGTTAGCACTCGCCCCCGGAACACCGAGAGGTTGTGCCTTGCCTTCGCCTACAGAAGGTCCAGGGTTCAACCCAGGGTGGGGGTAGTGGCGACCAGTAATACTACCTTTTGTTCTTTTTTTGTACGGGTACGCGTACGGGCTTGGGGGAATTGATATTATATATATATATAGGGTGAGTAGCAGCTTGCTATATTATTTGAGTTTGAAATGGGAGATTCTTACGACGACACTTTTTAGAGGAAAAAGAGGAAGTCCTGTTTTTTTATTTGAGCGAGTGATTCATGAACTATCACTCGGTATGTCACTCGGGCGTAAAGGGGCTACACAGTACGCTCAACGCTGTCCCTTTGCTCTTTGATGTGTTCACTTCATAGACCTTGGTGGGAGAACGCTCCCGGTTGATATAATCGCATATCTAGTATGTATTGGCGCAACTAGCAAAACATACCTTTTTTTACTCTTGGGCTCATTCCTTATGACCAACGCCCATAACTTGACTTTAGACTCCTTCTGGTGCGTAGATACACCGTACACAATATCAGAGGAGATAAGAAGGCTCTCAGGATTCTGTGCCCCTTGGTATTAATCTACTGTAAATGGCAATGTGGATATATTTCCTATTCAGAATCATCAACTATTGAGATTCTATAAAATTACTAGGTTAATTAGAGACCTTTAAATAAGATTATACTCGATTGTTGGGTCTTTAAATCATCTGTGGAAATGTCTATATGCTATTAAAAACATCGATTTTTGGTGTGTTTCGCTGGTTGCGCCAATACATTCTAGATATGCGAGCATATCTTGGACTTGAGAGCAGACTCTACAGTACACCATCACACGAAATTCAAACCGCATTTGATACACAACTGCAGGCAAAAAATACATTCTTACTAAACTTGCACAACATTGCTACCTCTTCCTTTCAAGACCTAACTATCACACTAACAAGACAGAACGACCCACGCCAGGGCCAACCACGCACATGCACAACACCCACCGACTACACCGCCGCAGACCAACATAGGCCGTGCCCCCTAGCAGGTATCAAGGCAAGGGAACATCTTTTCATTCCCCTTGACTTGCTAGCAACCGGGGAGCACGACAACGTAAATCTAGCCAGCTAGCTACTCAACAGGTAGGCGCACACCATCCACATAAATGTATACTCCATCTCAACATCCTTGACTAGAGGGAGGAGGGGGGGATCTTCCGAGCCACACTCTGGCTCTGCGCATATGACTGTGCTTGCATGAGTAACCAGCGTGCCTTGGGCCCAGCTCATCTCGCCCCATGGGTAATGGAAATATGAGATCCTTGGGCGCCCATATCTATGTCCCGATGACTGCGTAGTAGGGCTCGTGTTGCGTGACAGGAGCATCGCCTCGCTCTCTTGCGGCGACAACATCGGTTTTTCGCCGACTAGCAGCTTTGGGGAAAGTGGTCTGCCAACTCTCCGCCCTCATTGGAAGTTGATATCGATCGGGACCGTCCTCCGAATCTCGCGTTTGAGCATTGTGGTTTTGCTCACTGCATACCGGTTCCGCCGCCGTAGGTGGAAGAATAAGGCGGTAATGATTGCGGCAACTATAGCTACGGCAGCGCCGGCGCTGATGCCGGCGATGAGGGCGGAGTAGCACAAAAGTTCCTATTTGCTGAACAGCACCTGGGCGGTGATGATAGGTGGAAACCTCTGGCTTCTGGCCGCAGAATAACGGTGGCTGAGGTGGGTGGTGAGAAGTGCCATACGGCGGGAGGATGAGCTGTTGGTCCGTGAAGAATTCCTCGGTGAAATGTCACGCTTTGTCTGGCGGCTTTCCTAATTCCGGAGGAGCAATTGGATAATTAATATCGACACGCGTCAAGTCCTGGCCCGTTCTTTTTGGTCTTCATACGAGTAAGGATATGTTTGGATCGAACTTCTTGAGGATGTGGATCTGTATAGTATCTATATCCTCCAGTTCCGGGGGGAAATTCTCTGACTCCTCGTGTTTGGGGAAATGCCAATGATAAGCAATAGTTCTGTAACTTTTAAACGAAGTAATATTGTATACCGGATTCCGCTCGCTTGATGGCTGATTTCTGCACCAGAGCTTTCCCCAAACACTCCGGGCATGGCGACGAGGAGATCTGTAACTGTATCCCCACCTCCATATAGCATAAGGTCGAGATATTGGCGGGGTTTATACCCATATCGTGTTTTCGGTGCACTAATCCGCGTCTCGAAGCTTTTATACCTAGCCCGAAGAAGAATTTTAAAGAGCGGCAATTGCAAGGTACGAGAGCTGCGACGGCGCGGGCCGGTCTGAACATGATGAGTGAAGCGGCGGCGAGGAGAAGGATGGTGGGGGGGGGGGGTTGGGGTTGACGACTCGGACATCGAGATACATGAGGATGAGATGGATAAAGATGAAGAAACCGAGCCAGACGCAAACGAAGACGGAGCAGAAGATGGGTCTAGTACAGATCGTAGAGATGTACTCGGGAGGAATTTCTGGAGGGGGGAACGTATGATTATGATTCCGATACTAGTGACGAGGATATGGACGATCTGGAAGGAGTACCCGGCGACATGACCTGGCCAGCCATGACTGTTCGTCCCTTACCAGCAATGAAGAGGCACACCAACCCCCCATACTTCGGGGGTGTGGAAGGCGTCGGATTTCTCTCCTCTCTCTCTTTGGCGGTGAACTTCTCACTCCTCGGCATTCCATACGACCAGCGGCAGCCCTGACCACGGCGGCTGGGCGCTCCGTCTGACACGAATGGAGGAAGCGCATATGTCTTGGGCCCTTAGGTGATTGGACTTTGTTCCGGACTAGATGTCCAATTGATATGTGACATCGTAGCTATTATATCTTCATGGCTTTCTGTGGTGCTCCTGGTAGTCCGGATGTTTGTTGGTTGATCATGATTGATTGATTGATTTATTCATCCGTCCTGTTAGGCCTCGATGGACGCCCCACTTGAGGCGCATCGTAAAGCTCTTAATTACCTTCATCGATAAGCTCTGTTTTCGAAGCCTGAGCTATCTGAAAGCGGCAGGTTAAGAGTTTACCCTCATGCATCGTGGGCAGCTCAGCTTCAGTCTAAGCAGTATATCGTGCCCGTGCCCACCCCGGAACAGAATTCATGTTTCAGAACTCCTCCGCCGCCGCCAGGATACAATATAAGTAGGTGGGGGTGGTGAGTTCACGGATAGTGCATATTGGTGCCGCTCCATGCCGGTTGAGGATCCTGAGTCTATAGATAGAGACCCTAGAAAACGTTATTATCTGCAGGAGAACCCCCGGTGGAGTCACAGTCCAGGACTGCGATAGTGGTAGCGCCCTCAATGTTGACTCTCATATATATATGGTGGCGGGCTCATGTGTGCGCTGTATGATATTAACGCCCCCCAACATCAACCCCAACACCAATCAATATATAACCCAACCCTCCACCCTTACACACGTTCAAAACTCCCTAACCGGTATGACGACCACACATCCCATCCATCTCCCACGGCGCATGAATAGGTCGATGTAGATGCAACACCGCACGAGCGTGCCTGTCTGAATACATTTCGCAGTGGCTAGTATTCACAACTGGGTTCAATTATGTCTTCACATCATCTTGAGTGGCAACTGATAAAGGCACCGCTCTCAACTATTCGATTGTTATGTGTGCCGGGTGTATGGGACATAGGCACCATCAGGGGTAGCCGCCGAGGAAGATGGCATTAATTGCGAGTGAGAAAGCGGCCGTGGGCGCGGCTTGATATTGAAGAATGTGTTAACTCGATCTAGAGGCCACACTGGAGGATATGTGGCGCGCGGTCTGTTGATTGGCCGTATTCAAGTCATAGGATACCATATATAGCCTCCTCGGTTTTCTCTAAGTCCTCTGATTCACCCGAATCTTCGGGAAATTCATAAGGGCCTCCTTCCCAGCCCTCGTCTTCCAACGGCTTCAACTACTCCCAGCGGAAGAATATTTTAGGTTTGATTGACATAGGCAGGCCGAATAACTCCCCCTGCATTCTTCGGGTCGTGCTTCCTCACCCCCGGAACCCTCCTCCGGGCCAACAACTGTATTGCGTTCTTCCGGTCCTACTTCCCCAGTGCGCTGCGGGAACCCTCCAGCGCGGCCTGTAGAAGTTGAATTAGTTCGTCGTCGCTCTGCCAGTCATATCCCGGGATAGGTTGTAGTTCATTGTCTTGCATTCCCAGTCCCCAGTCTTCCCATTCATCTAGCTATTCCCACTAGTAACTTAAAGGACTTATAAGACAGTAGATCTACCAACCACGACCACATGAACTCTTCGGCTAGGGTGTTATGAAGTTTGAGGAATTCCACCAGGTTATTAAGTCCACGCATGTACAACAACAGCGCGGGGGGTCGTGGTAGAGAGGGGACGGTGAGGTTTGTTGTGACGTATCCCAGCGCACAGGCCAGAAGATAGCATTAGCTATAATCGAAACCGGACAGCAGTCGTTGCCGATTGAGATGGAGTCTATACTACCGATGGAGATGAAGTCCGCTTTAATGCCAAACGGGCCTCTCTATCGATTGAGATGGACTCGGCTTTTTGTCGGGCGGGCATTAACATTTACATTTGTATCGGGTATAGCCTCTGCAGATCGAGATGGAGTCGAGTTTAAGTTGAACAACTCGGGGTGGCCCGGATATACATAGTTATATGTAGGTTGGTCTTTGGGACCTCTTTTATCGTCATCGAACGCCCCAAACAATTGATGGTTGTGTTTAACTATAATGTTCTTATACTAGAATCTATAAGTCAGCACCGATCAATCCCAAATAACAACACCCGCAAGATATCCAACTCACAAGTGTCCACACACACATTCCAAGAGAGAGACCGAAGGTTTAATGTGTTTTTCTCCCACCGCAAGTGTTTTTGTTGGTTGAGTGGTTCAGAATGGCCGGAAAGACAGCGTTCTGCTATAGCTCTAGCCTAAGTAGCTAGCTTTTGTTTCTTCTTACTGAGCAAGAAGAAAGAGCAGAAGCAGAAGAGGAATAGAAGACACGCCCCATATCAAGCATCTTTTATATCCCCCACGTCCTCCCTTCGCAACCACTCGGATCTCGCGATAACGGCTGATAACGTTGGTTCAATCAAACACTACCCTTCTCCCCAAACAACGCCCTCACCCATGCACTACATCGATACCGCGCGCACGTAACACTTACCATAACGCTTCCCCCTCCCTCCCGTACGTCCCCCCATGGGCGGTACTCCAGCTGACATTCGTGGAAGAACGTTTCCCCCCCGCATCGCCAGCCAATCGGAACAAGCTGTGGTTGTGTCTTCGCACAATATACCGTTGAAATGTTCTTCCGGCGGGAAGGTACATGCACCGGCGGCCGTTGCACTTACACTTTGTATCACATACATACCTACCCTGTGCGCCCTTCTTTCCCCTCTCGCTGTCTACCGATTGCGAGTTGTTCACAAGACCTTTAGTATTGAGCCATCCACAGCGATTGCTAGTCTCTAGCTCTGCAACAACACAAGGCTGAGCATGCGTATAAAGAAACGTAACTAATATTGCCACATGTTTATATGTCATCCGACTTATGAGGACTTGCCGGCGCTACACTACGCACACGGTAAGTGGGTAATTAAGTGCAAACCAAACAGGAGTAAGCCTGTGGTGCTATATCGCAATTGGCTGGTCACTGGTGGAGCTGGGACGACAAACCAATGTCACCCCATGGCAATTGCAAGATTAAAAGACACCGGAAAGAAAAGAAACTAAGAGGGTCTTCAAACCCAGTGACTGTGTTAGCAAACCCCAAAGCAAACACCTATAAACTCAATATAACCTTCTAAACCACATTGCCCCACGGCTGTAAGAATATTTCTCCTTCATGAGATATCACTCGCCTCCTGTGACACCGCAAAGAAAATATCTCCACCCCGCAGTGACGGTTTGATCCCGTTACACCGATCTCGTCAGCAAGATGAGACATTTCTGTACTCTGTTACGCTGGTTTGCTGTTTGGTGCTGCTTTTGCGTGGGTGAGTTATGGTCATGCCACGGTTTAGTTGTCTTTGATCCTTTCCCCCTCTTCCATTCTGCGGCTCAGCTGTGGTCAGCGACAGCTCAATTAACTAGCAGAAAATAAAGACGAGAAAAGTTGATTATAAGTTGGGTTTCAATTACAAGAAGAGAAAAATACAGAGAGTAGCTTTACAGATTAAGATTAAGATTAGATGCAATTAACCCCCATAACGATGCAAAAAAAAAAAAAACTAAAAAAAACTAAACACCCAAAGAGAGAATAGAAGAGGTATATCATGATATCGATCAGTGGAATACAGCTACTCATTGAAGAAAAGACACTATCTGTGGTTGTAACACCTACACCACAGCACCTCATGCAAAGAAACCACAAGAGCCATCACACACCCTACTCCACGATCCCCCAACCTCAGACCTCCTCCTCCCCTCCGTCCGTCTCTGCCGCCGCCTTCGGTTTACACCCCTCACACCCACAACTTTCCGTATGGCGCTCAAACCCCTTCACACACTCATGCAGCCACCTCCAGTCCACCACAAAGACCTTATCCCTCAACCTCCCCGGATAGCACTTCACCTTCATATCCTCCCACGTCAACGCCCACACGCCCTCTGCCCCCTCCCCCACCTCTGGCACCTTCGGCCACACCTCGACCGTCTGCATCACCGTCACAACCTCCATCTTCATCCTATCCGTCTCGGGGATCGGTACCAGCTTCGTCGACAGCACCGCCACCCTCACACTCACATACGGATACCTCTCCTCATACGGGTCGTCGCCCTTCTCCCCATCCCCATCCCCATCCCCATCCCCATCCTCCTTCCCACCGCGCGCCCTCCTCACCAGATTCACCACAACCACAAACCTCGGCCGCGGCATTCCATTCCGTCCCAGCAGCAGCGTATGCGCCTTCAACCTCCCACAGCGGCGCGAAAACGTGTTCGCCACATCACTACTATCCACCTCGACATACACGAATGGGGCCTTCATGCCCTCAAGGCGGACACTACAGTCCGGGTCGATGTGCGGCATATCCCCCGCCTCCCCATGGCACGTCTTTCCCCTTAGGCTATTTGTTGCGATGATGCTGAGGGCGCCGCTGTCGTCGAAGAAGCCCTGTTCGAACAGCATGGTCGGGATGGCAATGCATGCGGCGCGGATGATGCGGATGTGCAGCTCGCCACGGAGGGTGACGAGGAGGAGCTGCGAGCGGCGGTGGTAGTCGATGCGGGTACTGCCGTCGGTGGTGGGCGGGGGGAGCTCCTTGGTGATGGCCTTGTAGGTGCGCAGGGTGATGTTGCGGAATTGGCCCGTGTAGGAGAGGGCGCTGTCGTGGTGGTTGAGGGTGGTGAGGCCCTTGCGCTGCATGAACCAGAGGATGGTCTTCACGAGGTCTTTGAACCCGTGTGGGGCTGGGAGGCGGAAGCCGAGGGCGAGGTAGAACGTTGGGGCGGTGGTGGTGGGTTCGGTCATGGTGGATTTGGCTGAGGCGGGGGGTTTTGGGTTGGTGAATGTACAGAGATGTTTCTTTTGTGTTTTGTGTTTTGTATTTCGTGATGTTATTGAAGACGGAGAGAGAATGTGTGTGAGTGGGTTGGAGTGGGATGTTCCAGCTGAGGGACAGCCCTCTTGTCAAGACATCGAGTCGGATCTTGGCTTCTGGGCGTGACTTGGGTCGAGTGGTCACGACCTTGGGCAGATTCGCAGTCGACCGCCGAGCATTTGCGCCCAGAAACAACACATACGTCACGCCAGCTCGTAGCCAAAATCGAACAATGTCACGTCTCATCTACGTCCGTATTCAATACTTCAACCCCAGCTCCGAAGTCCTTTCATCCCATCTACTCCCGGCCAGGCCACCAGAGTAGAAAGAGGAAGATACATCTAAGATCTAACACCCCTCTCAATTCCAATCCCCGAATATAATATACGTTACCCACTCCTCTATCATCTATCCCCTATATCCAACGTCCAAACAACGTAAAATCTGTATCATTACCACAAAAAGCACCACTGTCCAAAAAACCAACTAATCGATCATTACCCCCACAACCGAACACAGCCTAGCCTGCTTCCCAACCCTAGCCCTGCAGTGGCAACACCCGTTCTTGGCACCACCTCTCCCTAACGACGCCAACTCCCTTCCAACGAGTATTCACAGCTTCATCCCATCCCAACCCATCCCATCCCACAACTCCCCCCAACATCTCCAGCTCAACAACCCCCTCCTGCGAAGCTCACCATGTGGTACGTCCCTCCCCCCCCCCCCCCCCCAATCTCTATCCCCATCCCACCCCAACCCAAAAAGCTAACAGCACAAAAACAGCAAACACGTCCTCAACGCCCAAGTCTCCATCCGCTCCCCCTGCTGCCAAAAATGGTTCGACTGCGCCGAGTGCCACGCCGAGGCCGAGGAGCACCGTCTGCTGCAGCGCATCGAGATGGTTTTCGCCTGCAAAAAGTGCAAAAAGTGCTTTCGAAAGGATACGAGTGTGTGGGACGAGAGGTGAGTGCGTGCGCGCAGCGCTTTCCCCCCGGGAAGGGGGGGGAAACACCGCGAGAGAGACTAATGCGGAGCGGGGGGGGTGTGTGGGGTAGTGACGAGTATTGCCCGCATTGCGATAACCATTTCGTGATTGAGGCCAAGACGCCGCAGGCCGCGCTGCGGATTGAGGGTGATGATATTAGGAAGAACTCTAGGTACGGGGCACATCTCTCTCTCTCTCTCTCTCTCTGCAGACAAGACAAGATTACTTGGGGGTTAGGCGCGATGGGAGATTGGGGGGTGGATGGAGTGCTAATTGTGGGCGGCGAACAAACAGGATGGTCAAGGACGACCGTGTAAAAGACGAAGACAAGCGTGGGTTCCTGACGGAGGACGACATGGTGAGCCGGCTTGGGTAGGGTAGGGTAGGGTAGGGATATCAATTCTCGGTTCGTTCTGGGGGGGGGGGGGGCGTATCGTGTTTTGTTTTTAATGTTTTATGTTTCTTTTTTCTACTTTTTTAAAACTATTCTTTCGCGATAGAGTGAACTTTTCATGAAAATAATACCACTACCACACCACAATAGCACACTTGATGATGACAACGGATGCATCCATTACTTTTTTTTTATACTTGTTTAAACGGCCCAATCATTCCGCTACCAGAACAAGAAGAACTAAAAAAAGCTCATGTATTTTTTCACCTCCGCTGGTATACAATCTACGACGACGACGCCGACGTCGCACCACCCGCCTGTCCGCCGCTTCCGCCCCCACGGGTCTTTTTCCGGGCCGCCTCCTCCTGCTTTTCCTTCTCGATGTCCTTGACGTAAGTCTCGATCGCCTCGACCGACATCATCTATGCCCTTGTCAGCCAGCAGTCACCGGTGATAGTGTAACAGTACTAAGAGAGCGGGGGCGGGACAAACCTCCATCTCCTTCCCAGGCTCCATGATTGCAATCTCAATGTTCTTTGCGCCCGTCTGGACAACCTCAAGGAGCGACTTGACAGTCAACTTGATGGTCTCCTCGCGGTCCATGTCTTCCTTGTAGTTGCGCTCCAGGAACTCGCGCACCGTCTTTGAGGAGCGGCCGATTGCGTTTGCCTTCCTACAGTACCCTCTCCCATTAACACCCCATCCCCACACCTCACCCCCAACATCACCAGAAAGAGAAGAACCCTTACCAAGCACTATAAATCCCACTCGGCTCCGTCTGATACAACCTCGGCACCTTATCATTCGGATCAAACCCAATAATGAGCGTACTAATCCCAAACGGCCTCACGCCCCCACTCTGCGTATAGCGCTGCTGCACGCCCGCCACATACTTTGTGATGTACTCGATAGTCACCGGGTCCTCTACAGTCAAACGATGACTCTGGGCCTCCAGGCGGGCGCGGTCAACGAGGATTCTAGCATCCGCGTTGAGGCCGGCAAAGGCGAGGCAGACGTGGTTGTCGACGAGGCCGATCTTGGAGGGCGTGATGCGGGTGTCCTGCAGCTTCATTGCGGAGCGCTTCTCGCAGCCGAGGACCACGATGGAGGCGCCTTTGACGCCGACGGCGCAGGTGCCGCGTTTGACGGCTTCGAGGGCGTATTCGACTTGGAAGACGTGGCCGTCGGGACTGTGGGGTGGTGGTGGGGGTTAGTGGTGCTGCTGCTGTTGGGGGGCTATCTATCTATGCGGGGAGGTGGTGGGGGTGGTACCTGAAGACTGTAGTAGATAGTTAGCTAGAGCTCGGGGAAGGGAGACGGGGGTGCGGGGATGATGATGGGCTGCTTACCGCTGAGAGCTCTATCGTAGGAACCCATGATTGTGGTGGGGGGCGGGATGGGTCAGCTACTAGGAGAGAGGAATTCTGTGTTGATGGAGGTTGATGGAGGTTGATGATGATGATGATGGTGATAGTTTGTGGTTGTGGTGATGGTGGTGGTTGTGGTGGTGGTGGGGGGAGAGCTTCGACGTTGGACTGAACTGGTTGGCTGCTGCCCCGCCACAAGGCCTTTGTGTTGCCATGCTGCAGTGCTGAGTCAGCTGGCTAATACTAGCACTTGGGATATGAGGATAATTAATTGGAGCGGAATACTACTGGATATCTGTATTTGCATCTCGAGAGCTGTACTAGAAGAACACAAAGAATCGAGAGAATTGAACGAATAACAGCTTCAAGAGATGTCTGCAGACAATCCCCACTGCTCTGCTCTGCTCTGCTCTAGACTCAACCCCACCAACCCCCCCCAACCCCAACCCTGACCCTCATCCCATTACGTGATCGCCGCCCCACCTCCAAGTCAGGGAAAGCTCTGCAGAATCTTCAGGGTGCTCAGTGCTCACGATATATAACACAGCTCTCCTCTCTCTCTCTCTCTCTCTCTCTCCCTTTCCCTACGCACGTTCGAGGGACGATACCCACTCTCTCCCACACACACACACACACTCATTATAGATATAGAGACACAAAATTGCAATTGCTCCCAACAGACAGTCACTATGAACACAACCCGCATCCTCCGCCGCGGCCTCACCACCGCCGTCGCCCGCCCACGCTTCGCCCGCCCCGCCACAGCCCTCCCCACCCTCTGCACACACTCCTCCCGCCGCGCCGCAACAACAGAGGCCCACGAGCGCCCCGCGACCACCGCCACGGCCACCAAGAGCTCCGCAAAGGGCAAGGAAGTGCGTCTCACCGCCGAATCGTAAGTGTTCCCCCCACCTCTGCTCCGAGACAGCAATTGACCCCCCCCCCCCTTACAGATACCCGCACATCGCCCGCAACCCCAAGTTCTCCACCATCACCGCCGACGACATCGCCCACTTCCAGTCCATCTGCCCCGTCCTCTCCCCCTCCACCGGCCACACCGCCTCCGACCTCGACCCCTTCAACACCGACTGGATGCGCAAATACCGCGGCCAAACCACCCTCGTCCTCAAGCCCACCAGCACGCACCAAGTCTCGCAAATCCTCACCTACTGCCACGCCCGCGCCCTCGCCGTCGTCCCGCAGGGCGGCAACACCGGCCTCGTCGGCGGCTCCGTCCCCATCTTTGACGAAATCGTCATCAACCTCTCCGCCCTCAACAAGATCCGCTCCTTCGACGCCGTCTCGGGCGTGCTCACCGCCGACGCCGGCGTCATCCTCGAAGTCGCCGACCAGTACCTCGCGCAGCAGTCGCACCTCTTCCCGCTCGACCTCGGCGCAAAGGGCTCCTGCCACATCGGCGGCAACGTCGCCACCAACGCCGGCGGCCTCCGTCTCCTCCGCTACGGCTCCCTGCACGGCAGCGTCCTCGGCGTCGAGGCCGTCCTCCCCGACGGCACGGTCCTCGACGACCTCAGCACGCTGCGGAAGAACAACACGGGCTACGACCTGAAGCAGCTGTTTATCGGCAGCGAGGGCACGCTGGGCATCATCACGGGGGTCAGCATACTGTGCCCGCAGCGCCCCGCGGCGACGAACGTCGCCTTCTTCGCCCTCGACTCGTATGAGGCCGTGCAGCGCGCGTTCACGATGGCAAAGACGGAGCTGTCCGAGATCCTGAGCGCGTTCGAGATGATGGATGGGCGCTCGCAGGAGCTGGTCGCGGAGGTGACGGGGAAGCGGCGGCCGCTGGAGGGGGAGGCGACGCCGTATTATGTGCTGATTGAGACGAGCGGGAGCAACAAGGAGCACGACGACGCGAAGCTCGAGGCGTTCCTCGAGCATGTGATGGAGGAGGGTGTTGTGAGCGATGGCGTGCTGGCGCAGGACGAGACGCAGGCGCGGGCGCTGTGGGGGTGGCGCGAGGGCATCCCGGAGGTGCTGGGGCATTGGGGAGGGGTGTATAAGTATGATGTGTCGATCCCGCTGCCGCAGCTATATGACCTGGTACGTGATGTGCGGGCGAGGATGGTGGAGGAGGGGCTGCTGTCGGAGACGGATCGGGCGGCGGCGGAGACGCCCGCCGAGTTTCCGGTCATTGCCGTGACGGGGTATGGGCATATTGGGGACTCGAATCTGCATCTGAACGTGGCGGTGAGGGCGTACGATAAGAGGGTGGAGAAGGTGCTGGAGCCGTTCGTGTATGAGTGGATCCAGAAGGTGCGGGGCAGCGTCAGTGCGGAGCATGGGCTCGGCGTGGCGAAGAGGGAGTTTGTGGGGTACTCGAGGGGCGAGACGGAGCTCAAGGTTATGAAGTCGCTGAAGGACCTGTTTGATCCTAAGGGTATCATGAACCCGTACAAGTACATCAAGTCGTAGTTGGTCGGCTATTGGTTTTCTGCTTTTTCTTTTGTATGTTAATATTACTGTTGAATTCTTTTGGGGGGGTTTATTTGTTTTCGTGCTGTTTTTTTTAGCATGGAGAATTGAATCAGGGTTTGGGGGTTCGCCTTGCAGCTCGAGGAACCAGAGTAGAGTCCCTTTTGACTGTGAAGCCGAGTAAGTTGTCGGAAATACCCTGTAGCCTGGCATATCGGCTTCATTCTTGAATAGGTTTCTACCAATTCTTGATAACGGGGCCGAAACCCAAAAGTGGTGCACCGACGGAAGCTTATTCTCGCAGTAAGCACAGCTAAATGTTCAGTTCGATTCGCGGAGCTCAATCTCTTTTCGACTGATTCGATTCATCTCAAGACGGGACTGCGTCTCATACAGTACAGTATCAGAAATGAGGATAAAACTGATGCCGAATCAGTACGGTATTGTGAGAATATGCCGCTTTATCTCTGTAATTTTTAATGAATTATACGGTAGTGTTACCATAGTGGTACGGCATTGCCAAAGACTTCGGTAGTCATTTTATCCATGTTGCCGTCGCTGTATGTACAATCTCGCTATAAGGATATACATGTGACGCCACCTATATAAGGACATCCGGCCTATAAGGATATGCATCTCGGGCCACACAAGGACCATTTCGGGCGGACGGGGGAATTTCTTCTAAGGATCGATAACCCCTTTATAATAATATTTATAGATGTGAAATTATCACATTTTCATATCCTTATAGCGAGATCGCGCTGTTGCGTGTTGCATTGATCACTAAACCGCGCTTGGTCAAATTAAATAGACCCCTGCTCCATATTCAGCAGCCGAGTGATACACCATGATCAACCCGTCCACAAGTCCTATGTTCACAAGAGCGCCATGCACACAACTCGCACAACTCCCAGTTTGCCTACAAAACCCCTTATAACAAGCGCCCGCCATATATGGCGAACAAACACCCGACCAGGTGGGAATTACTATCCAGCGTCGAATCGGCGGTGAACCGGGGATCTACTAAGCTCATCACCCCGCCTCCTGCTCTCTCCCCGAGTGCGCATCAATCCTATCAACCAGGTCTTATGCCACGGCCCCGTAACCCAGAAAATTTAACCCCAAGAGCTAGATGTGCACTTTCTCTCCGTCCTTACGAGCAACAAGCCGGGCCAAGAAAGGTTGAATTCGAAATAGAAACGGGCAAGTGCACAAGTATAATTAGCGCTCCAGTTAGACGTTGCGTTAGCGGTGGCAAGTTTGTCGCCTGAGGTGGTTTCTTTTCATTATGCCCCGGCTTGCCGATTGGGTTTGCGCGCTGCGCCGGTCCGGATCGTCGTGGCATCGCCTCCAGCTCCGACTCCGGATGCCTCTAGCTAGCCAGTTTTCGGTGTGAAGACGCCTTGTCTTGCAGGTTCGTATCGCGATGACCTGCAGTTCTTTGGGAACAGATGTCGCGTCGGTAAACCCGGGAGGTTGTGTGTAGTTCATTCTTTCGGTATGTGAGCCGAAATTGACAATTTCCCGCTAAACATAAACACCCATAAGACGATTAATATCAGCTCAACGGTACCGCAAGAAAAACATATATGTACTATATGTAGTGTGCAATCCTCTGCGCATGGTGTGACTATATTAATAACGCATATAGCAGTGGGGAGATTAGAAAGCCGTACCTGGGGATGGGCCCGAGATAGAGGGAGTTTCATAGTACATGCTTAACCAGTGTACATGCACAGCCATTGTTACCTATATCATCTATGCGGGCACGGCCAAAGGCTGGATGCTTATCTGTGCCTTGCATCGAGGGATTGGCTCAAGCCTGTAAGGTCCGAAACATGCCTCTCCGGCCAGACTCCGAAGACAAGGCTGACGAACCATCCCCCCCACCCCGGAGGCTTCTACCCTAGATGGATCTTTTCTAGAATTTTAAGCTTGAAAAAGAAAATTCCCGGCGTTTGATCCCACCATATCCCCAATTCTCGGATATTTGTGAGATCCCTCCGTTCCTGGCCAAATCCTTGACGAGTCTGGGTAGGTTAGGTTAGTCGAATGTGGAGACACCCCGATAAATCTCCTCATGGCCTGCTTATATTCAATTGGTGCATGGCTTTTTGTACTCGTCCCCGACTCAGGTAACTTAAGCCATCTTCATATCCTACGCATCATTCAAGAATGAGCATCTTCAATCACCACTTATGAGCCCTCCTGTGTTCACAGAATAGGCCTTCGTCCCTGCATCGTTCTATATATCTAGATTGTCTTATCTCCGAGGTCTTAGGAGTGATTCGCGATAGGAGTATGACGTTGAGTTCTTGTATTTTTATCTCCCCATATTTTCTTTTTAGTTATAAATACCCAATAGATCCCTTGAATTGGTAGGTACAGTCACTCACGGGGTGAAGGCGGATCCTGTCTGATGGCGGTCAGGGATTTGAGGCCAGTAAAAGAGTTAGGTTTTGGACGCCAAGGGCAAATTACTGCAAACAGAACCATCAGACAGGATCCGCCATCAGTAGGTGAGCGACTGTAGACTGCTACACTCTTGTAGATCTATTGGCCGTTTGCGATATATGATATGTGATTAGGTATCATGCTGTGCTGCGCAATGTTCCAGTTCCACGTATGTGCTAGGCAAAAGCCAAGCATCACAATATATTTTAATTATTGGCATAATGGCCGAGTGAGACATAAATCAGAGATTTTGATAGGTCTGACTGGTTTTAAGTTGTCTCAACCCGGGCCCTATGTTGCCAAGGATAAGTCGATGGTATGTCACCGTATTCCTGTGGTCCTAAAAGATATTGATACCTATCTAAGATGTCAACTTCCTTAATTTAGTCTGGTTCTCTTCCTACTCTAACGTTAGCTATTGTAAAACGACCGCGGCCGGATCAGACCAAATGTGCACCTACCAAGACCAGGACCAGGGCCCGTTAAATAGTTAAAACTTAAACGATAGTACTTAATTCATGCGCAAAAAGAAATATGTACCACATAGCCTTGTTGGATCTTAAGTGGCTAGTCGTAAACCAAGAGAATAAGCAACGCCAGGTTCGAGTTCTCGTAAATCGGAGGCTTGGTTGGGTGGTTGGGGCTCTGTCAATACCAAGCTCTTATTCGAGTTGCGAACTGGTCCAATCGTGGGCTGATTGGGCCATGGAGTTTCAGATCTGGTGGTCGTAGGTGTTCAAATAGTGAGTAGTCACCCGGGCTGAAAACAAAGTTGAACTTATCCCCTCTCTAACCATCTACGCTAGCAAACATGAGGTTCCCCGACACCCGTCGCGATATCCGTTGGCAAAATCTCAACATGTTCCCAATTACTATTTTACTCTTCATCTTCAATCTGGTGAATATCGGTGTTACCAGCGCCTACATCGGCACATACGATTTATATGTCAACCCTTTGAGGTAAGCAATTGATCCATACATGTATACACTCCCAGTTTGCTAACTTAACCCTTCATACATAGCATCAGCATCATATGCACATGTGTCATTTCAATAATACACACGTTTGTCGACATCCTCGTTATTCCCCATAACAAGCTTAGTCCAATCTACGTCACCATAATGTCCTCCTTCTACACTCTATTTTGGACGGGCGCAGTTATCATCAGTGGCATTTCAATGGCTTTTGGACTCAGCTACGGGGAATGTAACGCATATTATTATGATTACTATATGTACAGAGACACCAATAGCACAGGCTGTCCGATGCTGATAACAACCTTTGTTTTCAGTGTGTTTACACTGTGAGTGCATTGATTGCGCGTGTTTTTTGAAAGATCTAACGGTGGTTAGCGTTTTATATGTATCAGCATTATGCGTCGGTGCTATAGCACTGGGAAGATTCCAAAAAATGGCTCTAGGGAGACAACGCGCTAGTTACGCTGTAGAAAACTATCAACCCAATTACTCTCAGAGAGGTAAGTTCCCCGGATGTTTGGGGCGAGTATCTGTCGTGCATATACATGGGCGCTAAAGTGAATGCTTAAGGCCTGGATAACAACCTCGAAATCTTCCCAATCCCTCCGACTATGGAACTCCCTAATAATTCAATCCCAGGTAGAAAAGTGGAGCTGAGTGCATAGGCGAGCCGTGGAGTTCTGGGTATACAGTGTTTCATGTTTTATGTATGATATTTAGACCCTTATATGATTAATTAAAATGCTGGTATGAATTTTCTGCTTGCTACAAGTATGTATCATCATTACAATTACTCTAAGAAAATGAATTTCAATGACTACGTCATATCGCCCCCCTTTTCTCCTGTCCTTTTCGGCTTGTGGCTGCATGATCATGCCACAACTCCAAGCCTTTGGAAGTGGGAACTATCATACATATGCATGTGCCCTCTTGGCTTAATACTTTGCACTATCACTAGAGTATGTCCAGAAGATATTTGTATTAGCCAAGTTCGATATCTGTCCAGCGCAGCGCAGTTTTTAGGGGTAGAGAAGAGTTGATGTTTCCTTACGAACGATTATATCCATACGTTTTTAATTCCTCCCATATTCTGATAGAGCGCTGCAGAATGTAACCTACAGCCACTCAGTGATATGGTTTAAATGTGTGGCGTACCCGTAATACTGATTTATTAAAGTTGAGATTCAAAACGAAAAATATATAATAGTTTGTGACTATATATAAAAAGAAGGTAGGTCATTGATCTTATTCTTCATTAATTTGGGCACCATTGGTCACTGGGAAAGTCTTCTCTTGGGGGGTTCTTGATGGTCCGCCGCGGTTACATATGGAGAAATGTCTCACTCCGAAATCGGAATCACGAACACTTTTGCAGAGTGGCAACATGTTGAGTTTCTTTGTGTTTCCCTCTTACCAATGCCAAGCGTACCCCACATTGTTATTTCTTTTCTTTTTTTGTTGCAGTTGGGGTGGTACAAACGGCACGTTGCAGACTTGCAGACAAGAATTTAATTGATATCTATAGATTTGAGTTGGTATCTTGTGGCTAGTTAGAATCATACTTTATCACTCGATTCGTGGAACGCGAGCTAGCCGGTATAGTTTTGTGGAATCTACATTAGAGAGTATAATTCGTCGCTTATTCCATAGTCCGGCGATGCTGCCCCCCTATCCCTTGGACGGATGAAAGTTGTCAAATTCGCGACCTGGACCGTGCACCACTTAGTAGAGGAATTATCTAATAGAGCCAATCAAAATTTCCAACAATTACCACACTATGCTAGTGATAGCTGAAAGAGGGAGGTCGCGAATTTGACAAGTTTCATCCGTCCAAGGGATAATACAGGTGTTAAATTTGTATGGGAGATCTATTATTTGATAAGAGAGATAACAAGATCTGTTAGTAAAGCCACACACAATTTGCTTTTTCTAGGGGGGACAGCATTTTTCGCCGGATTATGGGATAGAAAGGTTTCCAACTTGGGAGTGACACGACCAGGTTGCGAATTTGACAAATCTCATCCGTTTAAGCAATGCTAAGTGCGAATTGCTATGTTGGTAGAACAGTTGGTGGCCATCTTTTCAGCCCTGTTTACACGACTACATATCTCTTCGAATATCACTTCAATGTGGTGTACCTAGTTGAGCATGACCTTGTCTATCCAACGAAATAATTAATCAATCGAGCTTGGGTTCTTTAGTCGAGGTTTGCCTAGTGATGTTCCGTGACTTCGATAGATTATTATTTCATTAGGCTGAGATAATGCTTTCGGATTATTCAAAGTGGCATCGAATCTTAATCGAGCCTAACCCGAGGTGGAATTTTGTGTCGTCTTGATCGATGAGAGCAGCTTTAAATTACGTTCGTATTTGTAGTGCTGAGTGTACGCAAATGGAACACTCTACCAGAGGTATTTAGGTAGAAAGTAAAGGTCGAAACCAATGCCACTAACGATTTCACAAGCCTAGATAGCACGCTCGTTATTTCTTTGCATTTTTATAACAGATTGGCTTAAGCTCGGACTGGCTTGGCTCGAGAGCTTGCTTGGGCAACAGGTCCTTAGGCAATCCCTCCATATTGAAACGCCAAAGGCTTCTTAATCCGGCTTATTGTTTTAATTTGCGTAGGTATGTTTTGTGAATATCTTCGATAACAAGGTATCGCTCGGTACCGGTAAATAGTCCCAGTGTTGAGGGTATGGCTTGGGCTGACATAAAATACCCGTTGATCCCAATAGATAATAAGAAGGCTTCCTTCCAACGGGTTTATGCAGAATTTATGAGAGAGAGGTTGGAAGCGGGTGTGTAACAAAGAGAAAAGACCAAATTCTGAGAGCAGAATAACTCTTTCGAAAAGAGCTAACCTTAGATCCATCTCTTCCTCATCGATGGCACCCCCTTCTTATTGCGGCTTCTTTTGGTTCATATTGTTCACATTCCGCGTCCTGGGTTATGTTCGTCATGAACTTCATAAATTTGTTGTCCGGTAAAAAACCTCCTTTTTGTGAAGAAAAAAGAAAAAAAAGAAAAAAAAAGGGGGGGGGGGGTAAATTAAGTCTTGTATCCTCTCTTTTCCTGATTTATATTACCTAGGACCTGGAGCTCGCACACATTTCAATCGATCATGACCATGATGTAACCGATCACGAGGCTATATTTGCCTCTTTTTTAGTCTACATGTACCTTGAGAGGATGGCCCTTTAGCGGCCATAACGAGCCAAGCCGGCAGTAGGGGCTGTGTAGTCCACGAAGCGGGGTGGAAAGATACCTTGAGATAAATTGCCCTTTTAATGATTCTACCTTGAGAGTGATGACTTTCAGTCGAGATCATCGAATAATCCGGTGGCCAATGAGCCTCGTTATATTAATCTGTGAGATGATAGAAGGCCGACGAAGTCCCCAAGCGGAGCTCTGTAGAAGTCCCCGCAAAAATGAATTTGAAACATCCGGCGGTAATAACGTTGCCCTGTTTCTAAGAATCAGTGCTCTCGGGGGCGGGATGACAGCATCGTCGCCTCCAGAGGTGGTGTCTTCGTGAGCCAGTTCCATTGAGATAAAGTCTCCATACGGGAATATAAGGTACCCCGTCGTAAAGCAGACTTCCCTGGCCCTTGGATGTGCTCATCGTGGGTCTTTTCGATAGATAGCTCGCTGTCTGAAACATTAGATGAGATGTATTGTGGTAGGCACGTATAAGAGAGGTGGATGGATGGTCATGTGACGACCACCGACGGCGTACGCGCCAATGATTCTTCGCACGACGTCAGTGAAAACTGTTAACCATACATAACCTCCTATGCTTCAACTAGGAAAGTAGTAAGTAAACTTTTTTAAATTTATCAGGCCTGCAGGAGGATAGAAGGGGAGGAAGGGAAGGAAGAGGTATTTTTTCCCGCGAGCGAGAGGGGTTCACAGCCTAGTGCTGCTACATCTCCTACTCTACGTCCGGAGGTGGGTCGGGCGATCGTAGCTTTTTGTATATATAGAGCAAGACCCCTATACCGCTAGATCATCCAACCACCCCTATGCTGACAATGATTTCGTTGGTACCTTTGACTGTGTGTAGATGAGTCGGCTCTTGTTTTTAAGCTAGCTTCAGTGGTACATGTAATACCGCATGAGGGTGGCTCGAAGCCAGAACGGTTTCTACATTCTATGGGTACCGTACGCACCTCTTGCAGGAACGAAGCCTCCGGGTTGTCGGTTTCCCTCTGTACTACATGTACTTGTATTTACATATAGGGGAGTCCCCGGGTATTACCCCTCGGGTCACTACTATCTGTCCTGCTCCAAAGATCTGTGTATATATCTGGAATTTAAATTTTTTTTAATATTTGTGATTGATCGATCTCTTATATATATATATAGCCCGGTACCCGGGCCCTTACTCTACGCTAGTAAACCTTACGGCCATCAGCTCCGAGACTACCTCATCTTATCCTTTTTTTATTATTATTATTAGATACCTGCTATATAGTAGATTTATAGCAGTTTACTGGTTCTATCTAGAAGTTTGCTTTTCTGGGGTTTCAGGTGAATTGTGAAGTGGTAAGGGAAGGGAAGATGAGAAATCATGATCACAGTATATCACTCGATCTACCACACCCCTGCCAGAGTGCCTAAATAGTAGTTTACTGAACTGCTTCACATCGAATACATACATCACCCGTAGTATCTTGGCGGTTCAGAGTTAAATCAATAGTACTAGGTACAGCTGGGGCTAAAAGGTTGGAATTATAAACGTAGCTGGTTAATGACTATTCCCAAAGGGCTCGGTTGTTATGGCCTTGTCAGAGGTTTACTCCGTTGTATCTATATTCTACCGGAAAAGACTGAAACAAAAAGAACCTTGATACTGTAAGAGAAATCCTTCCTTCATAAGTCCGCGAAAGGCTCATGCAAACATATGTACTCGAGCCAAAATATCTACTAACCCAACAACTCTAGCCAGCCCAGACGCTGGCTACCCTTGGATATCATTTAAAAACCACAGCAATATGGATACCAAACCCTCAAAACCCCGTAAAGAAAAGAAAAAACCCCTCATAAAAGTTATGCACAGCTAAAAAAAAAAAAGAGAAAAAAAAGAGAAAAAAAAGAAAGGATTGACATTCCTACTCGAGGCTGGTCAAATCCGCCAATTCATCCCTCGTCCTCTTCCTCTCCCTAACCTCAATACCCGGCCCTACCGCTCTTGTGGCCCTGTGTAGTGGGAACACCTATTTTCACTGTCAGCCCTACACAACACAACACCTCGAACCACACTCCGGGAGAAACACATACCCTAGTACCACCCCAGCCCCATCTAAACGCAAGTTCGTGCGCAAAGAGCTCCCCAAAACCCAACATGAGGCCATTGATAAACGGGAGGATGAGGTTTATCGCCGCGGTCCTCACGAGTGAGATGACCGTTGGCGGGCGGTACACGACCACTGGCGACTCGGACTCTTCGCCGGACGAGGAGGACGCGGTTGGGGACGGAGGTACCACGAATGAGGAGGAGAGCGACGGTGAGGTCATGTTGTACTAGAGCTACCGTAGCAGATGTAGATAGGAACTGGCCGTGTGGGGTAACTTTTCGCGGGGGTACATACGCGCACCGGGAATGCGTTGAGGTTCAGGCGTGGAGGGTTACCCGGCGTGTGTGCTGGCCATGACGTACGGAGAGGGGCCGAAGGAGGGGGTCACGGTGTTTCAGAGGAGATCACGCATGCGTGACCGGGCCATCCATCTGGTGATGATGCTCAATGCACATGCAGAAGCACAAGGAGTGCATATCGAGGGTAAAATGATTCAGAGGATGGCAAGAGGCAGAATAACTAAACTGCTCTACGGTCGCGCCTTTCTTCTACAGCTAACTAATTACTCTAACTGTATTCAATAGATACGTACTAGAAAAAGACTCGTACTCCGTATCAATAGTGTACATACCCTTTTCTGCCTGTGCCTGCCTGCCTGCATAGGTATTACATTCATTAAGGACTCCCATCGTGCCCCAACTTCACCATCGGACTGGTGCGTTTCAGCTTCCGAATTCGTGTTTCCACAGAGGCTCCATTTGAGGACTTCGGATAACTCCCATGACCATTGATTCTTTGTTATGACTGGTGGTCTTTAAAATCCTTGCAACTTTCTGGCTATCACCCCACACTTTTGTCCATTTTTTTTCTACTTCCGGAGACCCTGATGAATTCTCCGCCACTCAACGTTTTCCGGGGTTGAGAGACATCAATTTTCTTGGCTACACTCAAGCAAAAGGCACCTTTAAACTCGGGACTGTCCGCCCCCTTCTTCTCCAACAACCAAAAAACAACAACAGACAGCACCACACGACCCACCCCCCAACCTAGTCAACTTCAACAAACACAACTTGGGTTCTTCCTTCAACAGGTAAACCAAAACTACAGCAATACAGCATGTCTTCTTCCACCGACAATACCGACAAACCCACCAACACCTCAACCCCTACCACACCACCTCAGCAAACACCAGGGCCCCCACCGGCTGACCTCTTCAACTGCATTCGACGCTTCACAGACCACCACATCGCTTCTGTGCTTCACAGCTTGATTGGTCTACCCACAATGCCACCTCCTCCAACTAGTAATTGGATCATGGATGAAGAAGACGCCCCCCCGCGTCCCACCAGCACCAGCACAACCACTGCTGTTGCCCCAACCCCCACGCCCAACACCTCCACCTCCACCACTGAGGAATCACAAAGTCAACAATCACAATCAGCGCGTGGCAGAATGGTTGAGTACTCCCTTCTCGGCGAACGCATGTTCCGCCCTGAAGACGAGGAAAAACTAGCTCTTGTCTGGAAACAGATGCGCACTCTCCATCGTGACTTCACGGCACCGTTTCTCGGTGGGGATGTTTGGGGTACGGGAATGATGGGGAAGAGGGAGGCGAAGGGTACCGCTATAGCGCCATTATTTTGGAGTGTGGGAATGGTCGGGATGGGAAGCTGGGGCTGTTGCGTAGGATTGAGGGAGGAGAGGAGACGGAGCTGGACGCGTACAATGTTCTTGCTCCCCCATCTTCACAGGTAGGCGCTGGAGCTAGGGGTATTTTGACAACTACTACATCTTCCTCCACTACAACCTCGACATCAACCCCCGCGGAAGAAGACGGGAAATTGAGGGTGGTAGAGACGGTAGCGACAACGCGCTCCTATACTGGCCCGGACGGCGTCACCAGGACCACATACACCCTGAGAAAGCGCTTCTCCGATGGCAGTGAGGAGCGCGTGGAGGAGGATAGAACTACTGGAATCGGCGCTGCTACTACAGGCGGTAGGCGCACCAAGAATTAGCTAGCTGGATAGGCTGGTTCTAAGGTTTTGCTCGGGCTGTTTGGCTCCTTTCTTTTTCCCTTTGTTCTGCTCGTTTTTAATCACGGCCAAGGTTGGATTCGTTTGTTTGATGCTGGCTGATTTTTGTTGTTTGCTTTTCCTGAATCCCTTTTTCAAGAGCTGCGAGATAGGTGCGCTCTTCTCAATGTTTTGCGACCCACTGTCTATTCTAGTTTACCTAGTTTACTAGTAGCGCAGAAAAGAGGGGGCCAGCAGGTACAAATTATGATATGATACGATTACGGTGCGATTGGGTTTTTACTTTCTTTCTAGGGCATGATTGACACTTTTTGGTATGGTATGAGTTATAGGGCGTTTTCTGTTTTGTGTTTCCCCCATGTATTTTTTCTTTATTGCCAGGGTTTTTTTCCCTCTCCCTGTGGCAAACTGTACGTGTTTTAGCTACAATTGGGTTTGAATTATACTATTTTTTTTCCCCAATGGTTTAGGTCGGCTGTTTGAGATACTAGACAGCCCCGCGTAATGTGTCATTTATGTTCACCATGTATCACTCGCGATCGCCGGTTACTTCCGGTTAGTGGATCGATTCTGTTCTTGGAGTTGTTTGAGGAGCAGAGGAGTTACTTCCTCTCGAAGCTCTCTACTCCGAGAAGGGCAATATCTGACACCAGATAGCGCAGTATTATCATATTGTGACCCGCTCTAACTCGCATCTAATCCAAACAGTTTGCATTTATGAATATATCCGTACACGAGCACGTAAACTATAACGGAAGAGATCGAGTTACCACTGGATTACATGAGGTCTTCCTTCTCACTTTACCCCCCTCCGACCACCCACATCTCTTCACCTGCCATGTAAAATAGACATGGTGTGGAGATTATAGAAGATCTTCTGTACTTTCCAAGGAGCGAACATCGGTGCGGAACATTGATACATGTTGATGTGGCTTGTTGAACATCTATTCTGGCTTTAAATTGGAGCAGGTTGTAAAGAGGGCTTACGAGTTAGGTACACCCTGCTGATGGCTCTTTATATCCTCGCTCATACCATCAATAAAGTGCGACAAGATCTAGCGGTGCTAATGAGTATACTCCACCAAGGCTCTCCCTATAGGGACTGTCGATATCGATGGAGGCAGCGATTTCCCCGGCCCCAACTCCAATTTATCCTGCCTTGGAGATTTGGCTCCTGTTAAATTCAAGCTCGATCACGACCCCAACTACATGCCGACGATGTCTAGAAAACTTATATATATGACGGTGATATCCCAATGGTTGCTGTGATTCACTCCAATGGATGGATCTAGCATGGGGCGAAGATGGTAAGCGTAGCGATGCGAATTAATGGGAACTACGTTGATAGTTAAGTTTCTCCATGTGTGTTTGAAACTGAACTCTATCACTAAATTAAATGCAAGGGCCAAGTATCCAGAACTGTGACATTTCTTATTTTGACTTATTTCCTCTTGCCTTGAAGCCACGAGAAGAGTTACACAAAAGAGATGGTTGAACGCCGTTTGACTTGTCCCGTTACCATGGAGGCATAATCTCCTATTCGCACCTCAAGGACCCATCAAATCCTTCTTCCTAAACCGACATTATTAGCCTCTCTCTTTATCCTCACCATACAGCAATATTGAAAGCCTACCTCATTCTAATCCTCACCCTCACCGTCTTCATCCCCCGAATACGCACTCCCAAAGGAAGGGGAGGAGGAAACTTCGCTCGGGGGATCGCTCTCTTCCTCTTCTTCCACCTCCACTTTCCCTTCCTTGCCCACGCTGCCCGCCTGCTCCGCTCCCGCCCTAACAATACCACCGCGCATCTGCAAGAAGTCCGGAAAGAACTCCTCCTGCGGGTCGAGGCCCTCCTGGGTAAAGTAAACCTCGATCGTCCTGAGCGCGCGCAAAGCTTCCGCACAAGAGATCTTTCTCTTCTTCCTGGTTGGGGCCCTCTCCACCTCTTGCTCCTCCCCCTCCCCCCCCTCCTTTTCGTCCCCGGAATCCCTGAGGCGCACACCGCCATCATCCCCTACAGCTCCCGGCGAGCTAAAACCATCGGGTTTCTCTGAAGGCGAGGTAGCGGCTTCGGAGTACTGGCGTTTGAAGAACCGGGTCTTGTACGGGACAGACATGGCTTTGGTATACATTAGAAAAAAAAGAAAGAGAGAAAAAGTCAAGACCTTTGTTGGGTCTTCTCCTCTTTAGTGAGGGAGTTTAAATGTTTCTTCGGGGGAGCTTTGGGGGGTGGGGTTTGTGTGGTACACACGGAGGTAAACCAAGAAGTTGTTTTGATCTTCTTCTTTTTGGTGGGGAAATTTTGCTTCTGGTGTTTTGGAGTGGGTGTTGGTGGAGTGCACGAAGAGGTTGATAGATGTAGAGAGTCGAGTGATGGATCATGATGGAGCTGTCAGTAGCCAAGACTTGAAGATAAGATAGCCAGGCAACAAAATTTACAACATTGCCTGAGCAACGAGATCTACTTACTAGATTCAGTCAAGGCCATTGATTTGCGATAGGGAAATTTTAGGTATTTACTGCTCTTCAAAAATACCATTAGGAATGTTCTGAGGGTCGATCTTTCATAGTTATTCACAAAAATCTAATACAACTGCAAAATTCCGGTCCCCTTGAGTGTTCATCTTGTCCCTCTGGATTTGTAAAATGTGTATGGGACTTACAATTGATGCACAACAGGTAGGAGATTGTAGTTTCTTTGTGTGTAACTTTCGATCACAGCTCATCACTCGCGTATAGACTCCTCCGGTAGCTTTGCAATATCTTCCCACCGCCTCCACCGAGAGACGCCACAGTGTATCAGTTATATGTACTTATTCCTATCCCCGACCGAAATACCGCCGTATGCTACAAAAGATAATACTTGACCGACCTTGACGCCGCACCGGTGAGAGTTTCTAATTATAGGAGGCCGGGGGGGGTGGTCCTTGACCCCGGTCAATTGTGGCTGAGTAATAAAGTAAGGAGGAGTTACAAGTCTATTGGTACATATCTTCACAATTGTCATTGATACTGATCTCTACCGGGCGAAAAAGAATGTCAAGTCTAAATGTAACTCCCAATTGGTATCTAACATGCGCACACACACAAAAAAAGCAAAGTTTAGAAACGCCCTTTAGATAATAATCGACAGGAACAGGAAAAAAAGGATACAAAACACATACAGCAAAAAGGATAACAAACCCAGACAATACATGAAAATAAATGAAAAAACATAAAACCCAATCGCCCGTTTTTGCATGCAACTCCTGCTGAACCAAGGAAAAAAAACAATGTCCCATACCCCATCCATCACAAGACGCCTGTCCCCCCGCTCCCAAAAAGGTCTAACCCAAAACACAAGGAGAAAAAAAGAAGAAAGCCATCTCAGTCCATGATCAGAAAGAAGCTGGAATGAGACCGGATCTTAACTGCCGTAGAAGGAAGGTAAAGAGGATGGAAGAACAAAAAAGACTAGACTAGCTGGCGAATTTATCGGACACCAGCAGCAGTAAGAAGATCCCAGACAGCCTTGCGGATGTTTGTGAGCGAGTACCTCTTGGTTCCAACAATGACTTGCTTGGCCTTCTTCTTGTTAGTGACCTTCTTGATGACCTTCTTTCCCTTAACGACCTTCTTCTTGATAACCTTCTTGGCGGTCTTCTTATTCTTTCCAAGGTTCTTCAATGGGAGGTTCTTTGTCTTCTTTGTAGTGCTAGTAGTCGGGCGACCAGGGATAGCGGGTGCCGCAGACATGCACTTCTTTGGCACACCCTTATCATCCCAGGCAGCATCCCTTGCCTGCTGCCACAAAGTCATAACATCGGTGAAGGTCTCCCTGGTGATGGAAAGGCGCTGGCAGGCGGGGGTGATGGTGAACTCCAATGGGGTGTCTGATCCACGGCGGAACTTGTTCTCGGAGTTGATGGTAGCAGCGGTGAGACGGACGGGGATTGGGGGAGGGAACCACTCCTCGAAGGGGCGGTCAACAAGCGTAGCATTCTTGACACCCTTCTTAAGACCGGAGATGATAGAGCGGAAAGGAAGAACCTTGCCACCCTTAGTTCCGCCGACGGCTTGCATGAGCTTTGTACGGTCGGGGCGGCCACCGTAGGCGACAGTGCGGACACCTTGTTCTTGCATTCCCTCGACGAAGGAGTGGCAGGCAGATGCACAGATACCGTTGGAGACCTATCGAGAAATCAATGGCTGAATCAAGAATCTAAGAAGGAAAAGAACTTACAACAATGATATTCTCATGGCTAAAGGGTTGCGTAGTGTTGTGAGTGATATCAAGTTTGTAGTCGTCAGCAGCAAGCTGCATGTAATCCTGCTTCCACCTCTTTGTGAAGTATTCTCCTTGAGGACCCGGCTGTGGGCCGAGCCAATCAGCCTGGTTCTTGAAGTCTTTGCCGTCCATATCAGTGAAGATATCCGCGGCCTTGCCTTGTCTGATTGACTTCATGTACGCCCAGGTAGTAGGACTCCACCTCATGTTGATGCTGGTGAAGGCTGCCTTCTGAGGGAAGAACTGGGTGATGACATCGTACGGGAGGATAACCTTACCGCCACCATTGCCAGTGACATCAATGATGAGACGCTCAACACCATCCTTCTTCCAGCGGATAATAGAGTCCTTGACGAATTTCTGGAAGGCAAGGATGAATTTATCGTCGTCCATAGCCTTAACGGAGAACTTGCGGATAGTGAGAACGGCAGTCTTCTTGTCCTTGGGCAGGATGAAGGAGTTGATGGTGTGCTCCGGACCAACATGGGCAAACTGCGGGTATCCCTCGGGCTTCTTAGGGGCCTTCTTCTTCTTTGGGGCGGCAACAACCTTCTTCTTCTTGGGCTTCTTCTTCTTGTTCTTGGGCTTGCGGGGCGTGATCTTCTTGATCTCCTTCTTGGACAAGAAGCATACCTTCTCCAGACCCTTGGTATCCTTGAACTTCAACTTTCCATCCTTTACCATGGTAGGGTATAGCGTGAGTGTCCATTCAACCTTTGTCTTTGTCCCATTCGCCCAGGTAAGGGTGATGTCCTCGCCATTCCACAATTGACGCTTTGCAAACCGACCTCTACTGTCACCGGCAGGCAAAGAGTACATCATCTCGTTCCATCGTGCATCTGGGTCCACGAAGGAGAAAAATTCTGGTGAGTTCTTTGTGAAATCACGGATATAGTCCGCCGCAGGCATGTCATTGATCTTGGAGATCTTCTGACCCAGCACACCCTGTTGCCACGAACCGGTGGTGTAGTTCTTGTGGATATGGTATATCTCGGGTGTTCCGGTGGTGTTGTCCGCCATGGCAATGACCGGATACTGGTGGACGTACTGGTACCCATGCGTGCATGCAGGCTCGTAGAGGGTGTGTCCGTCACGGAAGCGGTAGAACATCTTCACGAGGTCGTAGTCGAACTCCCAGTTTGACTTGTAGGTGTTACTCTTGTTCTTGACCTTCTGCTCGATCTCGTCCAGCGTCTTGTTGACATTGAAGGGCTGGAGCTCGAGCTCTGCGGGTGGGTTAAGATGGTAGACGACACTGCTCTGGAGTCCAAGCATCCTGCGGAGACCAAGGATGGTCTTTTCCGAGCGGTCCTGGTTAAAGGGAACGTTCTTGATACAGGCAAGCCAGAGTTTTGCATCTAGGCCTTGAGTCCCTGCAGGTGTGGCTGTTAATACAGGTTTGGAATAAATAGTTAAGAATGGGGATCACTTACTGTTTCCTCGCTTTTTGGCGAATACACTGCATGGGTCCTCTTTTGCAACTACTGTATTAACTAGTGTTGAAAGGGCGAGAGCCGCTGCCCCGGCTGACAATCCTGAGAAACGCATATTCCTGCTAGTGCTGTTACTCTGGAGATTTTCTAAATTAAAGAAAGTGGTGATATAAAGATATCAAAAAAAAAAAAAAAAAAAAAAGAGTGTAACCAGATGAAGATCTGAAAAAAGGGTTAAAACAAAAACGTGATTTAAAAGAATGTGGGGAAAAAAAAGAGAAAAGAAAAGGAAGAAAGAGGTAGGGGGAGCAGGGACTATCGTCAAGATGTAGTATTCCCTTCCTTCTCAGGCATGAAAGTAAAGTGTCGAATGCAAGAAGAAGAACGGGCAGAAGTCACAACCTTTAAGCACATTGGTGAAGATTGCTCGGTAAACAATTGCGAGAGAAACTTTGTCCTGATTAGGCTGTGCAATGTCTGAGCCCGGCCTTTCTTTCCTTACCACATCGATTGGAACCTTCGCCAGACCCACGCAGCAGAAGGTACCGGTACCTGCTTACAGGAGCTACATGTAGTGTAGGGGTACCTGTAAGATGTCTTGTGCAATGCTTAACACGCATTTAGCGATTGCTTGAATATCTTGGTACCAAGATGGCTATTTTCCCACCTCTCAATCTAAACTTCCATTTCTGCAATATCTGTTTTGATCGGTTTCTATCCCATTTCGACTGTTGGTTGTTGCGGTCTATCAAAATGCTACTAAAATTAGTAACATTCACTACTGCACCCCATTCCCCAATCGCGTGCCGTATAACCGTCCGTCATCAATCCTCCCCCCCTCCCCGCGCCGCCTTACGATCACTGGTACACCGGAGTCGGTGAGCGAACCCTTTCTCAGAGCTACTCCTGCTCTGTCGGTATAGCCATAGGATGGGGCAAAAAAAATAGCCCTTCCCAACCACGATTCCAAGTTCAGTAATAAGAACCTCCCATATTGGCTTCCCCGGCGGAGGGGAAAGTATTTTCGGCGCAAAGCCGCATTCCCACCCCTCCAGCGTCGCGCGGGGGCCGAGATGGGGTTTCAGTCGGTGTGGTGGATGCTTCATGCGAAAACTTAATCTATCGTGGAGACGGAAACCCTCCATTCGCGAGTGCTTCGTCAGCTAGCCTTACACGGTCAACCAATTAAATATTAGGGCCCCTGGATAGCATTTCGGATCTGATCTAGTTGATCTTTTGTCCCCAAAATAAGAAGCGGTGTATTGTGGGGATCTGAGATTCTCCCCGCGCAGGGAACAGAGAAATTCGGTTCCAGTTGCTCACGTGCGTCTCCAGTATCTGAACAATAGCCAAAGGTCTTGGAATGAGAATGTCAGTTCGCAGTATCCCACTTTCTACCGTTCATTCTAATGGATACTTCATTCAATTGCTATTCTGGAAACTTGGGCAGATGTTGGAATTCGTCAGAATTGAAATGTTTCTAATAACGTCAAAGCTCCTATGGTCGACAATAAAGGGAGAGAATAAGGTTATCAAGCGGAGCAGGGCTCTTACTCTGCCTTTTATCCATTCTCAAGTCACATTGCTGTCATCGGATTCTTTGAATAGTGAACACCGTTGAGATTCCAGACGAGCGAGATGTCTGCAAGACACTTTGAAGCAGAGGGATCTTGCATGCAATTCAAACTTTGACAGCTCACAACACCTAAACCCACACCAGGTTGGCTTCGTTAATCAATGCAAGAGGCGACCAACGGTACCAATTGGCCAAGAATTCGCGAAGGAAAGAAGCGAGCTTGGAGAAATGAAAACGTGGGGTATCATCATCACCGTAAAGTGCAGATACCGATCTCAAATGCCACTTCCACGGCCTCAGGTCATCTCACCAAGCTAAGCACGAGGCTGTGGCGTATAGGGTAGATACATGTACTTAACTAGATGTACCAGTGAGGTGTGTGCTATCTGAGAGAGTTACATGTCACCGAAGTAGGTACAGGCCAGGCCAGGCCAGGACAGAACAGAACATGCTCAGAAGCTTCGTTGAGCCTCATCTATTTCCGTCCTGCGCCCAACAATCCCAAGCATTTCAATCGCGACCGCCCTAGCTAGTAACAACGAGCACTCAACACCAAGCCTCAGTCACCAAACCTCACTCAACACTCATCACCACCACCACAACACCCCAAATCCATCACCACCACACATATACACACACCCATACAGCCATGTCCTCGCCCCCCGCCTCTTCCCCCCCCTCCACCACACCATCCACCTCGCACAAACGCCGCATCTCCCTCCCGCCCCCAGGCCCCCCCACCTCCTCCAAGAAGCCCAAACTCCCCACGCGCAAAAACAGCACCCTCCACACCCCCACAACAAACAAGCACCTCCACCCCCTCCGCCAGACCTCCTTTCCCCCCGAATCCGAGATCGATCGCCGCCGCTCCCCCAGTGTCCTCACCGCCACCGGCGGCGCCGCCGCAAGCCAAACCACAAACAACAACAACGATGACGACGAGGACGACGGTCGGGACGACTACGGTACCACCACAGTCCTCGCGGATGGCAGCGCCGGCGGCTTCGCTGAGGACGACGCCGAGAAGCGGAAACTGGCGTATGGACCGCTCACCCCCCTACCTCTCTCTGGCTTGGCTCTACATTCTAATATACAGACGCGCACAGGATCCTCCTCGACTCATTCGACGCGGACCAGAACCGCCGCTACGAAGCATTCCGCCGGTCCAACCTCAACAAAGCGGCCGTCAAGAAGCTGGCCAACCAGGTGCTCTCGCAGTCGGTTACGGCCAATGTCGGCACCGTGATCTGCGGGTTCTCAAAGGTCTTCACGGGCGAGATCATTGAGCTCGCGCTGCAGATCCAGCGGCAGTGGGGCGATCAGGGGCCGCTGCTGCCGGACCATCTCAGGGAGGCGGCGAGGAGGTATAGAGTGGAGATGGCGGGCAGTGTGGGTTTCCGCGGCGCGGTCGGGGGTGGCTCGCCGAGTGCTGCTGGGGCGGGGCCTGGTGCGGGGGGTGATGGGCCTGGTGCAGGCGTAGGGAGGCTGTTTAGATGAGGGCTGTGTGTACCAAAGTTTCTTTCCTTTTCCCTTCCCCTTCCCTCCCTCCCCCTTTTACCTTACTACCTGGAGTTGGTTTGCTTTTTGTCTCTTTTGTGCTCACGAAGCCTCAATGATTGTGTACACAGTAGTTATGCTTCTGATATAGCTTCAGATACTATAAAATAATTATCATTAATGGAGTTGCGCTTCTTATATGCCCAAAGGACCCGAGTGTAGATATATCAAGATTTATTGTAGTATGGCTGTGATAATGATAATAATATAATGTAGACCGCTAAGATATTAAAGCCTGTGCCCAACCCTAACCCTTGCTTTACCCGCTTCCTGTATTTGTGCAATGATCAGACTGATTGTCAATTCTACAGTGTGTTTAGATCTCCGGATTCCACTCCGGTGCGTCCCCTTTAGTTCCGATATCGGAAAAGCAAGAAATTCAGAGAGAAAAGAGTAAGTAGTATAATTATGCCCGCGTGTGTAGTAAGTAGCAGCCAAGCGCCAGTATACCAGAACCTAGCTTCGCTACCCCACCCACCCCTCAAAGGACAAAACCTCCCCAGAAAAAGAAAGAAGAAAAACCCCGAAATTCTCAAAGATTATTCCTCCAAAATCTCTCCGTTGAAATTATTAAGTCCACTTCTGGACGACAACCGCGTTAACCAGCCCCGCCTCCTTAATAGTCTGCTCCTGGTTGCTAAGCTCCTTATTAGGGAAGGTGGTCTGCAAAATGTAGTTCCTGCTCCTGCTCTCAAGACTTGAAGAATTGACGAAGCTGTACAAGTCGCCAACGGTGTGTGTGTGGTTGAACCTGCTAACCAACCTTGTTCCATCGCCAAGACGAATCTGAAGGGTAGTTGTCGGAAGAGAAGTGTCGACATTGACGCTGGGGGTTGGGGCAGCCGTCCTCGTAGTAGGGGTGACTATAGGCGCAGCTGTAGAGGTAGAGGACTCCCCACCAGGAGTGGGTGAACCAAGTCTGTTTCCCTGCCCAGAAAATGGCGCATGCTTCTTCTTTGGCTGAACATAGTCCTCCTCTAGACGCCTAAAGACATTAACATCAGCCGGCTGGCCTGGCTCAACATTCATCAAGCTCAATGGCGCGCGCCCGTTTTGGATCGCACGAAGGACTTCTTGGTTGGCTGGGTCGTCATAACGCATAAGAGGGCCATCTTCAACGCTAAACCCATCCCTCCAGAAGGTGAGAGTTCGAGTAACGGTAGGCACGGTAGGGGGAGCACGTGGAGCTGCTGGATCGGGGATCTCAATAGAAGGACTTTCATCACTGCCTAGTGTACGCCCAGTTCCGGAGAAGCGGGGACGTGATGGGCCAGGCTCAACCTCGTCGTTTGCTCGCTGACTACTTCCACCTCTGATTTTGGAAGTCAACAAACCGAGCAATAGCTTCAAGTAGTGGGGATATTTACTCTGCTGCACGTTTCAAAATGTCTTGAATGATTCCTCCTTTGCGTGGGTCGCCGGGGTTCTGAACAGCCAAGCCCCTGTGGCACCAACGTTAGCATCCCTCGCTTCTTCATATCGCGGTTTAAGCTGGCTGCATCTCGGCTATGTTCAACCTACGATTTCTCACCACCGGTGAAAAGGTCCTGCTTCTCATCCTCTGAGTCATCCTCATCATCGTTGCTCTTACTTCGCAGGTCGCCTAAGGTTGCAAATCTCGAGGCAGCCCTGTACGTTAAAAAGGTGTTAGTACCCCCAGAAAGTAGACCACCACACATAAAAAACATCCTATTACTTTGATTTAGAGGTTGAGGCTCTAGCACTTGGCGCATAGACGTCATCGTCGTCGTCGCTTTCTGCCTGAGCGGAGACACCAGTTTCCATAAGATCTTCCTCCTCATTACTCTCGAAGAATTGGGCGGTCGCTAGCTGCAGCCTTGTGTCAGTACTTCAGGCCTCCATAGGTGAAGTTAGCTAGGCGAGTGGATATAATTACTTCGAGGTTCCAGTTTGTAGCTTCGAGGAAATGGCTAGCCTTGAATCGGCAGTCATTGTTAGCATAGCTTAGAGGAAGGTTACTGGGGGAGGATAAGAAGTAAACAAACCTGCTCAGGATCCGCACCGGTAACATCACAGAAATTTGTGATGAGAGTATCTTGATCCATAATTACAGAATATAATAGTTTTCTTTTCGAGTGGGGATGAAGTTTGATGGGAAAAGAGTATCCGGAAGGGTGAGGGTGGGGGTTATGAAGATGGATGAGGATGGATGAAGATGGAAGGACAGCGAAGGTAAGGAGGGGTGTTGAGGAGGAGGGGTGGAATGTTTTTTCAGTGCCAGAGAGACGGGTGGGTGGTGGATGAGCAGGCAGGTAGGGCAGATCAAGCTACGGCCAACGAACGGATAGACGTGTGTGTGATTTCAAGTCCTCAGCTTCCAACCAGCTCTCTCAGTCTCTGTTTGGCTCACTTTGGTTGCTTTTTGCTAATCTGTGTGCAGCCCTAGAGCACCTTGTTTGCGACTTTCTACGTAGAGTATGCAGGTGTGCAGGGGTCAATGCGAGTCATGTTGGCGTGATACTTCCTACCCCGCACAGCTGAATTGCGGCTCACGCTACAGCTGAAGATTAAGCAGACTAGAAGCCCGTTCCCACCGAGCAATTCAGGCGTTTAGCCTGGTAATAATCGCCCCTGGAAGATCAAGATGGCGATGAAGCAACTTGGATCACCAAACGGTGGCACGGCCGTGATGACAAATCATGAGATCTGCTGTCACAAGAAGTCACTCGATTTGACACAAGTTCCCCCCAAAGCTACATGTATCAATTGAGCTCTTTAACAAAATCTCAGAGACTCTTCTCTAAGATCTCCCGCAGATGTCTGGAATGCACATAATATCTGAGTACATATATCCATAACCGGCTTGGAATTAAGACTCATCGTTGTACTGTCTATTCACCCGCGGAGGCATCGAAAGCGGGTGAATTGCAACGTGGCCCACCAAAGGCGTTCGGTCGGTCAAGAATCGTTGAGAAAGTATCCACGGCTAACGTTTCTGTTCGATTGAAGTTTAAACATTGATTGCTAATAAATGGCATGTATATAATCGGCGATGGGGTGTGTCTTCACATAAGATCACTCGATATTCGGCCCAGATATAGGTTGTTACCCTACATGAATACAGATTACTAGTACAATCTCTTCTGGTAATAATAGAGTTGGTTGAAAGCTGAATAGCAGTATGATAGTGGCGCTTAAACTAATATCTAGTAATTTGGGTTCCATCGGTCTTTTTCGATATCCCAGGCCTAGGTTCTCTATTCCCAGGTACGTTGCCACCAAAGACCGTGGCCAGCTGACATAAGGTATCGAGAGGCCAAACCGCCACCGGAGCCAACTTCAAGCAATAGCTCAATTGATCAATTGAAGAGCAATCGCGAGCTGAAAAAATCAATAGAATGAATACAATTCATCACCAAGCTCGGGTGTCGCGGTCGACTTATGGCCGGCCTTCGGTAATGGGCGGCGGACAGCATGAACAAATACCAGTCTAGGACAGTGTCAACTGGGATACATTACGTATTCCGGAATCTTTATACAGATGGCAAAAGATCCAACCCCATCGCATTGCCTTCACCCATAATCCTTCTCGGCTCTCCCCGGGCCACACTCTGCACATCTGTGGCGCTAGCGGCAAACGTTGCATGGATCACCTGGGGTACGTAACACAAGCGGCGCGGTTATCAACCGAGTGATTATCTATGAACCCGGTGTATATCCATCGTGGTACAATAAACTAATTTTAGAACGAGTTATGAAAGTGACATAAGTACAATCGGAACAAAAGCAAATTAAAGGCCTGTCTTATTGCGACCGTGCTCCTGCGGAGGAGGAATAGTAATCAGATATATTTCGGTTCCACAGACGTCGATATAGCAGCTTGAGGAGTCGAAATGAAACTGAATTGACGGGGATTTATGGCACGAGTTTTGAGGGGATCATGACCGAGCAGACGCCGCATACGCGGTCTATAGGGAGGTTTCGGGGTTGTCGTGAAGCTGGATTCGTTTTGGGGGGTTTTTTGGTCGGAGTAGTGGACCATTCCTATTATATTCTACCACTAAAGTGAGATATCGATCTTAATATTTGGTATGTCTTTTCTGGTATGATAGCAGTCCTCTCGTTCCATCTTTGAAGGGAGCCATTCACAAAGTATATAAATTTTGCATCATGGCTTATCACTCATTCTAACCTCTCTAGTAATGTTTGATGATGGTTGGTAGTGCGTTTAACCTCCTTCCAGAATTTTATATGGTATTAGAGACTCGCTTCACTTGAGTACATATTCATATGTAGCCTCGCATCATCCCTGGGGAGCACCAGTCCAATTTGTTTGTGCGGCGGCGATTGCCCACTATGCCGTGTACACCGCGTACCGACCTGGAATATGCTGTCAGAGAGTAGGATTACGCGCTTAGTAGTGACGGGACCTATCTTAGCTGTCAGAACTATATATACTACATGTAACCCTAAAGAGTACGTACTGGCTAAATTAATCAGGCAGTCTAACTTTGGATAACAATCATAGCATATCACTCGGAATCTACAATGTTTCTAGGCAAAGCAGCACGGTGAGTGTTTACTCTGGTGAAGTGCTCTATTCATTATATGGAGATATTGAGTTCTAACTTTAGAACATATGGTCTGGGTTTTTTTCGGGGTGGTGCCGCTAGAGAGCAGGGCGCAAACAAATTGAAACAGTGTTCATGTTCAGGTGTGTGCTTGACCTTTAATACTCACTATTAACTAGCGTCATCACGATACAAGAGAGAGGCGCTTCACCTCGGTAAACACTACTCACCCCCCGTTTGTTAGGGAGTGAAGAGAACTTGGAGACCTGTTTTTTCTGCTCTAAGGCTCGCGGTTTCTGGAGCATACTTCTAGTCTCCGCGAATCGAGTGCTCACTCATGACGCGCCAACCCGCCACCATACAATTTTCACAGAGAAAAAAGACATATATATATTTTTATTTACACAACTTCTCTAAATCCCAACCCCCCAACCCATAAGAGTCTAGACGCACTGACTGTAGTAGTCATTCAACTTATTACAAGTCGATCCACTCACACAGCTCGTGCACCCGGTGAATGTTACTCCTCCACACTGTCCATACTTCGCCACCGCTGTACACCCGCTAGTCGTCGCTGTAGTAGTAGCCGCCGCCGTACTACTCGTCGTCGTAGTCCTCGAAGTCGACAGCACCGCACTCGTAGTACTCGAGCCAACCACCGAAGTCGTAGCTGTTGGAGTAGACGAAGACGTAGAAGAAGACGCAGAGCACCCAGACACAGTGTTACACTTCAACGGCAGATTCCTAGAGCTGTTTCCGACATGGAACGTGTAGCCCCCAGTGCCCGCAGCTGGAATGACCCAGTTCTGCCTCACTACATCCCACACGCTGATATCCTTCCTGGTGATGTCGAACGTGACAGTAGCAGATGCTCCCGGCGCGATCTCAACCTTGCTGAAGCCACGGAGCTGTCTCACGGGCGTATCGAAGCCGGTATTGGCCGGGAATTCCACATACAGCTGTGCGACCTCCTTGGCTTTGACGGAGCCAGTGTTGGTGATTGTGACACTCGCGGTGTACATCACATCCCAGAGAGCGGGGTTACCACCCTGGGCACCTCCTGCTGCGGGAGCGGGCTGCGGGGTGGTGGTGTAGCCGGTGGGGTATGGGTAGGTTCCGGTTGTGATGGTTGTGGGCGAGTCGAGGTAAGGGTACACGTACTTGCTAATCCTTGAGGTGATTGCGGCAGGCCATGAAACCTCAGTGGCAGCGGGGATAGTGGTGGCGTAGGTTGGGACCGCGAGCTTTGCGGCCCTGGCGGGCGGGAGCTCAGTCGGCGTGCCCACTGCGGAGATCTTGAGGTCGCTGAAAGCGAAGGTAGTGTAGGAAAGACCGAAACCAAACGCGTAGCGGGGGGTGATGTTATTCTTGTCGAAATACTTGTAGTCGATGTACAGCCCCTCGGTGAAGGTTGAGGGGATAGCACCGCTACCACTGGTCACAATGGCAACCGATGAGCCCCAGTCGGACGCCTGTTTCCCAACGGTGTACGGGAGCTTTCCAGACGGGGAGACGTCACCGAAGAGTACGTCTGCAAGCGCATTACCAGCCTCCTGGCCTGGAAGATGTGCGAGAACGATGGCCTTGACGCTTGCAAGGTCTGCCCACTTCTCCATGATGATAGGTCCTACAGAGTGGATTACTACAATTGTGTTGGGGCACACATTAGCAACAGCGACGACGAGAGCGTCGCCGTTGTGCCAGGAAAAGAGGTCATTACGGTCACCGGCATTGTTTTCAACGGTGATGTAGCCCTCGCCAGAGTCGGAACTGATGAAGACGAGACACTTGGCGTTGGCGGTGCTGGCCATGGTGGTGATGGCACTGGTAACGGCATCTGTAAGGATTGATTGCGTGTTTGAGGCGCGGGCTGTAATGGCATCAATGGGGGTGCTGAGGTATGGGTAGTCTGCAGTACCTGACTAGGAAGTGCCAATGATCGGTTAGTAGGAAAATCAATATCAAAGGTCTTGGGGGAGACATACACCCCAGCCCATGCCTAGAACTCCTTGGTTGCAACCGCGATCAACGCATCCATTAGGACCACTCGGGTTCGGACCGGCATCACTGCCAAAAACCCTGATAACATCGCTGCTCTTCAGCGGGAGTACCGAGCCTTCATTCTTCAACAATGTAATCGCATCCCTGGCTACCGCTCTCGCAATATCCGCATGGTCTGCCTGCACATTGATATGGCTATTCACCAACACACTTGCTCCCGAGTTGGAACCCTTATACTGCACGTCATAATCCGAGCTACTCCATGAGCTGAAGGACAAATCTGGGTAGTTGGTGTCCTGTCCAAGCTGGTACCATGCTGCAACTATACGCGTTACAGCATCGTTGAGGCGGTCGATTGGGACCGATCCGTTGAGGACGGACCGGGACAGCTCAGGTCCCCACATAGAGACACCATCGGCCCATCCGGATCCATCGCCGGGCTGGGTTTGGTCCATTCCGGCAAGGGCGGCGCCCACACCACTGCGTTGTGCGAGCCAATCTGATTGGTTATGTTAGTAGTGTCAATGATTGTTTGGTAGAAATTTGGGCCATACCAGCCATTACGTAACCTTGGAAACCGAGCTCGTCTTTCAGGATTCCATTGAGAAGTTTGCTGTTCTGGCAACCGTAGGATCCGTTTATCTAATTGTTTAATCAGAAAATGTTCGATCTGTTGGTTGCAGATTTTGCTTACCATGTTGTAGGAGCACATGACAGACGCCACACCAGCCCTCACACCCTCAGAGAATGCCCATAAGTAGGTCTCATGCATTGTTCTATCATCAACATTGCTAGAGATTGTATTTGTTACTTGACCATCTCCTCTAAAATGTTCCTGTTCATTGGCAATAAAATGCTTAATCGTCGCCTGCACCCCCGCATCCTGAATACCCTACTCGCACCCACACAATCTCCTGTCAGTATTATCATTACCCCTTCGCACACACAAAAGAAAGATAGACAAACCTTGACGGATTGATACGCTGCAACACCCTGCAGATAGGGGTCCGAGCCAAAGCCTTCCCAGTTCCGGCCACCTGCCGGGGAGCGCCCAAGGGGGCCGACGGAGGGCCCGAGCAGAACATGCACACCCTTTCCGCGGAACTCTTCACCCATGGCGTTGGCGCGGGCGTACATCAGATCGGCGTCCCAGGTTGCGCCGGTAGTGATCCCGGCAGGGAAGGCGGTGATGAGGTCGGCGTAACGTACACCTAAAGGACCGTCTTGCGCACAGAGGGATGGAAAGAGGCCGTAGACGGGGCCGGTGTTACCGACGCAGCGACCCTACAGGAATATCTAATTAGCTCAAAGGCTCTCGTGTAACTAGGAGGGGCATCGCAGAAAAAGTGCTGTTAATGGAGGTGGATTACCATTTGCCATCCGACACTAGTAGTGATGTTGACTTTGCCCGCGAGGGTTAGTTTGTTTACGAGAACACGGGCTTTCTCGTAGGACGCGGTCCAGTCAGATACCCACCCGCCCTTGGGAGAGGGGTAGTATGGGGGGCTGGCATAGTTCTGGGCGCTGACAGAGGCTGTAAAGGAGAGTATGCTCAAAACGGACGCGGTAGTGAACTTCATTATGAGGACTCAATTAGTGCTGCAGTATGGCAGCGCACAAAGTCTCAGATTTGATCACAGAAGGACAGCAAACTGTGTGAGGTAAGGAGCAGAAGATTCACGAGAGATGCCATTCTTTATATACGTCGAGATGATGAGCGATCTGCAGGTCCTGGGGAATAGCCAGATACCAGGGATCGCGAGCTCATGAGGTCAGAGTAAATTAAAGTAGTTCATAGAGAGGGGGTGGGGAAATTAGAGTATAGTGGAGAAGGGAGGATAAGGTCGATTATGACAGTGCCGACCGTACCGGCGCGGTAGATTTAGCTCATGGAAGAATTAAAGAAAAGAAGGAAAAAAAGGAAAATAAGGGAAACACTCCGCATAGTAGGGTTTGATTAATTGATGTGAGCCCCCTGTACGCAGTCCTTTACCCCCAATCTAGGCCCTGTATTTTGGCAGAAACCCGGAATCTTTTGAGTTGTACCTGCAGAGTTGCACCGTTGACCAGAAAGATCTTCCGCTACCCCCCGCAATTCGGACCAGGAACATCGGTAGGCCGGCCCGGGGTGTCAGGGATGCCCCGGAAAAATTTAAAGACGGGGTTAGGGTAGTTTAGATGGTGTGGAGGCAATACATGATGTAGGCAGTATGATAACCTTGAAGTTGAATGTACTGAGGAGAGTATCCTCACGTGCGATATATATCATAGATCAGCAATTGTTTCGAGAGGGTATAAGGATATATGCGGCTATCCTGGTTACCTCTCACTTAGAAAATCTCCGAAAGGAATATATTTTAGGCTGGTGGCTTTAGCACCAGAAGAAAAATTACCTGGAATATGCGGTTAAAGAGCCAATCAGCGAGATTGGCAGCGAGGTGTTGTAAAGTGGTTGAATTTATCCTTTCTTGGTCTCGTGAGACAAAACGCCACTCCTTTGTAATTGAAGATTCTTCTCGATGAACTGATGAAGCCATGGCGGATACCTGAAGCGATGAACCAAATGTACTTGTGATGATTATAGACGAGACAAGACGAGACACCTGTTTCCCGCCTATGTTTAATTCTGCTAACCACACCGCTCGTCCACATTGGTCATCTTACTAAGCAAATTCAGCCACAACGGCACTCTAGAGTCTAGAGTAATTATTGAACTGCTCAGGGCTTAGGGCTTTAAAAGCCAAGGCTTTTGCCAGCGCTACAACTCACGGTGACAACAACAACATCCATCATCAACTATCACCCAACTATCACCACCTCTCGCTGCGTTGCCGAACTCCCTAATCTTTCGGTCCAACATCGTTATGCAAGAATCGCTAAGCCTGGTGTTCTCATCTGCACCATGGGCACAATCATGAACTGCACCTTCAGGGCTCGACGAGGTCTAGACTTTGCACTCTAATTCGGTAATCACTCAATCAGCAGTTTGATTGGTCTAGGTCGGAAAACCGGCCAGTCAATAAGCTTAGGTAAAGACCCTGCTGCATAAAAGTATCATACATATATTCAAGTTGAGAATTTAGATTTGCATATCCAAATATTTACTTGATAAATAAACCCCCCACATCGTCGGCAGCTGGGCGGGTGGGAAGCTATGAAAAAAATTGTTTGTGGGAGGTGGTAAATTCTTGCAAAAAAATTCGGGGGGGGCCGGACATATTCAAAAAGTTGAACGATTTCTGCCGGTGTTCGCTGTCGATAAAAAAAATAAATGATCTGCTCAGGTGCATTTTTTCTTCCAGACAGGGTATATCATTCCACCGTTCACTTATTTACACTTGAGAATAAGTTACTGATTGGTTTGAATTAGGAATGCAAGCGCCAACCACCGCTTTTTCCGTGATATTAGCAAGCATCACCCTCTCTCTCTCCCCCGCAGCAAGAAAATTGCTCACGGCTATCAAGCAAGCGCCTTTCAATCTATGATTTAGAGGCGGCGCTTGGGTATTCGAGTGGGGGAAATGATTCTTTTGAATCAGACCTGGAAGCCAGACCACTTTTTGAATGATGCCCGGAAGCCAAAGAGGATACAGACGCATCAAATTAGGCAGCACCAGCAGGGGAATCTCGGTGGGAAAACGCGGCTAGGAGGCCGAACACACAGACGATATCGATTTTCCGTCGGTCGATAACCCCCCCGGTAGAATACGTACAGTTATGGTGATGGGTGGGGGGGAATGGCAGTCTGTTCACGGGGATCTGATTGCGACCGGCTTGCCACTATCACCTCATATCCGAAAGCTTGACGATAGTTGGCCAGCCCTGCTGGATAAGGAGGGGGTGGCTGAGGACTCGAGAAAGAGCATGTGCCTTTGGGTTGGGGGAAAGCGCCGGATATTATGCAGAGCACAAGCCTTTTTACCTCCATTCAGGTTTCTTTTCCCACGATGCTCGATGCTCGACATGGCGATCACTTATTCCAGGAAGGACTGGGCCTCCAAGGTTGGTCGTAGTGCTGACGAAAAGGCATGGGGGGAACTCGGCGGACGCACAGAAGGAACTGGAATTAAGGCGTTGCCATCATACCCTGGCACTCGGGCGTATGATTGGTAACGGGTTTCAATGTCTCTCTCTCTCGCTGCAGGCATTGAAGTGCTCTGTGTGTGATGCCCGTGCATTACTGATTGTCCCACCAATGGTGTTTGCACTTTGAGTACTTACAATTGAATCACGTTGTATTTCCCTTTGGACGACGCCTGCTTGGATTAGCATTAGAAGAAGGGTCTTTACTGGTTACATTTCGAACATACGGTATAAATAAATGCCTCGGTGAGCGCTACCATATCCGATGATGAATAAAAATAAAAAAACAGCGTCCATGTCCAACAGCTTTCCAGCTGGGTCTCAGACGACAGCCATTGGAATGCAAGGAAAGGGATCTGTGATGGGTACAGTCAGTCACAGTCACATTTTCATGACTACAAATTTTAAATCACGTTATCTTCCAACCAAGCAAGATGTATCACTCGCTCCGCCCGTGTTGGAAAAGTGAAAGGGTCAAAAAAGGAGAACTTCTTCAGGTCAATAAACCATTCGTACCAAGCGATGAGATCTGCATCCAATGAGATGCGGTCCATCGTAGTCTTGCATATGGGTCCATCGGATGTTGGACGAAATACCAACAGGGTTCTGATTCGCCCATCAACTGGTACCACTACGACGCATCTACGTCGCCTCATCGACACCCACAAGATATTGGCACTTACACCCCCCGACTTAATTGCGTGTAGATCATTGTAACATTACACTTCTCCCTCCGTACCTATCATATGTATACATAGTCGATGGCGTTGTGTCTTGGTGCTCTCCGATTGAGCACGGAATCATGGATAGTCACTCGTCATCATGCATTGATGGCCACTCATTCCCTGTGGCCTAATATTGGATAGAAAGTTGCTTCTTCCGTAGTTATTACTGGATAATAAACACATCGATTTCAGCTTTCGCTAAAGCTCGCTTCTCCACGATAGCTAACCCATGTGGTGATTGAAAGTCAGCCACGTGCCCATCAATTAAACCCTTTCCTCCTCCTCCTCCTCCTCCTCCTCCTGCTCCCCTGACCCCTTTTTCTACACCTCTTTCTACACGTCTCTTGGCCAATAATCTTCCTGCTACCCCTCAGGCTACTATGTATGCGGTCTCCCGTGAGTAAATGGTTTCTTAAAGCATAGACGACACTGTCTCATTATATTGATTCATCCATTTCGGTGATCAAGATGTGTCTGAGCCTGATGGATGTTGCTTATCCCTCAGCTGTACTACAATGAAAAGATATCGGCTCTAAACTCTGCAGGAGACAAATAAAGCACATGACCTGAATTATATGCTGTCCCACGCCTGCTTACCAGGAAAAACCCTCAACGGAGAAAACTATGGCGTAATTAGGTATCACGGATTGCTATAGGGCAATCTATAAATAAACCACTAGATTCAATTTCGTGTCGCCGAATGTTAATAACTACATGTGTTGTTAGCTTTGATACGTTATGTCCGTGTTTACAAACAGTGTCCCCAGATAAGGAAGATGATCATAGGAGAATTTTCCGTGGAACGTTTTGTTTCAGCCGTGGCCGTAATAGTCCATGTTTGTGGAAGTTGTTTCAAATTAACAACGGCCACTCAAAAGAAAAAGGGCCAGAAGAACATATTACGGGGAGAGATATTCCATGATAGGAAAATACCTCCTCCCGACCCCACCTCGCCCCCACGCCTCAAGCCCAAACCAGAAATATTCTAGAAGGAAACCCGCCCGCAGCGATTGCGTTCCACTCGGCAAACCGCGCTTGTAAGAGTAGTGAGAGAAATAGTAGGAATATCTATTCCACATAATGCTTTGTAGTGATGTGAAGTAGAGTAACTACTCTATAACCGTCATCATGCTAGCAGCCAGTCCGTTGTGTAACAAACGTTTGCTCGATGTGCGTTTGTTTCCCCGGTCCCGTAGACGGCAACGGGAGATCGCGAGATTCTAGAATCACGGGAGAGCACAACTCCACCCAAAGGAAGGAAAGAAAGAAGGATAGTAAACGTCGATGCCTGGATGTAGGTCTATTTGTGAGGGGAAGGGAGGGGAGAAGGCATACCTGCGATACATACCCCACATTTTCGGATCGATGGATTGGGAGTCTTACTATTCGTTGTTCCTGCATCTCAAAGCCGTTATTACTGAGTATTATATGCAGTGTTCTAGCCCCAACCAGAATACAATTAGTAACAAGAAACCCTAACCCATGATTTCATTGGGACCTTACTGTGATCCTGAGGTGTAAATCCGATCGAGTCAGTAATATCTTCGGTTCCCCACGACATAGAGGACAGAAGTTTGAGGCTGAGGGCTTTGATTTCCAATAACTATTCACCAATCCATCCACAGAGCACAAGTTTGGTCTGGTAGATAGCCTGTAGGCACTCCTTCTCGTGTTACTGCGATGTTTTTTGCACGTTCACCATAATCGCTGTCAACACGGATATCGATCCACTTTCCCGCGGTTTTGGTTTCCACGAGGGCCTTAATCAATGCTTCTTTTAGGCTATGCGCAGGCGTATCATTATGTCGCGCTGTCTACTCTATTTGATACAATTGCCTATGCCCGGAAAGTGTAATTATTAACATTTTATAAAGACACTTTTGCAGCGACTAACTAGAAGTGTTGACTCAACCTTCGAAGGGATCTGGAGTAGCGCTGAATGTGGTATTTCTACGCTGTAGTACAAACACCGACTCTAATCCAGTGCACAAAGAATTCTCCGGCCTGCCGACAACGTGGAAACCAAGCACTATTGCATTACTGAATTTAGCCATTAAGAATGGAATGCTTCCTCGGGAAATTTGATGCGGCGAAGACGTAGTGGGTGGTGGCGTGCATATGAGTGATGAACTTCTCGTAGGTAGAGCAGGTAGGTTTTTAAGCCCACCCAGTACCTACATACCCCCGACATTAGCGATTACTCGCATCGGACTCCGGTATAATAGCTTTTTTCCTTTCGGATATAACTACCGCTTTTTGTCGGATCCTAACCGAATTCCTAACAGACACGTGTTGAGCACCAGTTTACAAGAAGAAAAAACGAACAACGGCCAGCTGAAAGGGGGGGATAAGTACCCCATATTTCCAGGCTGTTTTATTAGGCGAAGGTTTATAGACCCGGTTCTGTCTCTCATTCTGATTGTTTGCCCTAAAGTATGTATGTATGTTCCAGATCTTTGGCCTGGTTGCCGGGTTGGGCCTCTAGTTTTGCTCAAGGGGTGTTGAATAAAGTCTTTCTGGCCGGGAACTGCCTGCGAATGTTGGAGTAAGTGATGATAGCTTCCGACAATAAAGTTTGATGGGCCGAATACTACTACCTAGAGAACTCACTTTGTGTAAACATTCTGAATAGCTAACTGCGGTGAATAACGACGAAAGATGCTGGGTGGGTGAGTTTCCCCATGAAGCAAGAGGGACGAAGTACTGATCCTTGCCTGCAGCAGCCACAATCCGCAAGGATATGGCTTCACCAGCAGCTCGGGATGGCCGTTGAGCCCTCTTTCTGGATCACAGTTCCAGAACTTCCACATCCTCCGCCTCCTCAAGTGGCCGATTGTCTTGAAAATGCACGTCTGGTAGTCTTTTATCCACACTACCGCAGAATCTCAGGAATAACGAATCGAACTGGGCTGGAATACCACTTACCCATTGGTCAAGACGACCAAAAGTTACGCTTTAGGTCTGTCGGATTGAGGCTCAACAAGCATTTGAAGCACAATATTCCAGTCCAGTTCGATTTGCTATTCCTGAGATTTTGCGGTATCTCTCCACCAAAACTTGCATGGGTTGAGGCTATTCGGGTAAGAACCGTATCTGACGGAGGATCTGTGAATCCGACCTATGTACCTACTCTATGTATGTGTGTAGATATACAGTAAGAAAAGTGGGTTCGGAGAAATACTTTTGCTGGGCTGACGAGTATCTCGGGTTGACTCTCACTCATAATTGAGACCCCTTGACATAAAAGGGAACAGAAGCCATTATTTCCCGTCGATCCTGAAAGAAAGGACCGTGAGCGCATGAGAAGAAGTGCCGTATGGTACATACATGTGGAGCAAAAAGATTTCCCCGGGGTATAAACGCCATCAGTGTGAACTACTACATGAAGGAATAACCATTGATTTGGATTTAGGTGTGTAAGTGCCAGAAAGGGAGATGCATGGGATGGCAGAGTGGAGTGAATGGATTAAGTGTCTTAATTACATGTAGCCACCTATATACACGCTGTAGTACCTGGCTATCGCAGTACCTAGTCCTTTGAAGGTGAGATCCCGTTTGGGTTTCGACGTGGGCCCGAAGCAGAGTTCCACGCTAAGCTTTTACTGGAAAGGTCATCAAATGCGCAGAATGAGACCTGAACAGCGACATCGGGCCTGATGTAAAACTCTTTGATCAACAGTACGTATTCAGAGTCTCAATCTCGTCTCCTCTTTTCTAAAATCAGCAAGGAGCTGTCTGGTGTAGGTAAATCCTCTTAAGTAATGGGCGATGCACCCCCGCCAATCTGGGGATACCCAGTCTCGGGGACTCCCTTAAGCCACCACCGCGACCCACGTTTAATCGCTCCACACAGACCTTAAACACGAGCTTGGCATTGGACGCAAACAGAATAAGAACATGGGACTGGGAATGCGATGGCTTGACCTGACTGACGGCATGGGAAAGGAATGTTTTTTCTGCCCGATTTTTAAGTTGTCTTACAAACGACAGGCGCAAAAAAAGAAACATGCGGGAGGCGGGAGTGCCCCATCTTGGGAGGTAGCAGTGGTCGGAACTCATGTCTTTGTTTTCGAACTAGACCGGGGTTAGTTTGTTGGTCTAAAATGGCCGGATAAATCTTATCCATGGCTAACTTCAGATATCTCGACCCCAGTGACTGTCCAGAACACATGTACCTATTGTACTTTTGGACCGGAGTGGGCAACTATATTTCCGTATCACGTCTAACCGTATATACAGATGATGACTTATCGACGCCTAAATCCAACTCCTTCTCCACTTTCACTACCACCACGACTTTCTTCTAGGCCTCCATAACAACTTGTGTGATCAGCAAGTCTAGCTAGCTAGCTGCCCTCCATTGAAGATCCCAAGTTGCCTGACGATCTTTAACTGACGATCTATGAAGACAGAGAGAAGCAAGTTAGAAGAGGAAAATGAAAGGAAAAAAAAGAATTGAATGCAGTCCGAGTCACCGGGAACGGTTGGCTCTCCCCCTACCTACCTACCCAGCACATGTTGGAATCCCAGGGGAAAACCCTTGTAAAACCAATCTACTGTCTGATTGAGATTCATCCCACGCCATTTTCTTTTTCGGTTCTAAAGGGCCTAGCTATCAGTTTACATGTGGGTATAGCCCAATCTCTCTCTACCTCACAGAATCTAACGATAATAACCCTATGTAGGCTTCATCTTACCTGCCTACAGCCACTTCCACTACTAGTACGTGGCGGCGGCATGGTGTTTCGTTCTGTAGCCCTAGCTTTGATTTGTGGGTAAACTGTCAGTCAGAGCACCTAAAAACCGCTGAGACTCGGAGGACTAGCGAGAAATCCAGAGACGAGGTGGGAAAATGTCCGATCCATGTCATGGATAGTATGATCCATATGTACATATGTACATACATCCACAAACATCGCAGCCAGACCCAGGACAGCGAATCGCTCTCCCGGAACTAGGAAGACAGGCAGGCAGGCATCACACAGAGGTGCAGCAAGGTAGATGTTACCAAGTAAAGCATGTAACCTGGTTGGGCGTTCGACGCACGAAACATTTTTCTCCCCACTTTGGCCAATATCTTTTTACTCTAAGACTTCGGCACTTTTTTTTCTTTTCTTTCTTCGTCTTTCTTTTCCTTCAGACTCACTCGATCTACCTCTACCAATTATCTGCAATGTTCCGTCAAACCCAATTATTTATCGTCCCTATCTTAATTATCTATCACTGGAGGTCAGTGCAAAAGCGATAATCAGTCTGTGAATCCTTCACACTCATCCTCCCTTCAGTACTTATAACCCTAGAGTTTCCACCTATCTTCTCTTTCTTGCATCTCATACTTGTTTTCTTCAGGTTGGTATACAGCGTCTACCTCATAAGGTTTTCACCCTCAAGTTTTACATTCTGTTCAAGACTGTCGCTACTTCTGCATACGTACTGGCATCAAGGAGCACCATAAGTAACTCTAGTTGCTATTATCCAAGGCAAAAATTCCACGATCATTCGCTGCAAGCTCTAGCCTGGGTAATTTCTGCATAAAATCATCATCTGCTCTCCCAACTGGTCGGTATAATACACACCCTCCGCAATGCCTCTACTTGAGCCAATCACTTTCGTATCAGCTCCTATGCGCCAGGCAGCAGCTACTCCAGTCATTACGGACAAAGCTGAGAATTTGACTTCGTGTTCGTTTTTAAAATCTTTTGAAGCTGGTTCAATGACGCAGTGTTTACAACCATTGGTGACACCAACTGGCATCCACTCGCTCTCGAAATCTGATCCACCAACTCCTCCGCGAGGGCCCCCGCCGACCCCGCGCCGTAGAGCGCATAATGAACTGTCAAGAGCTTACCCTCCAACACCCCCTCGTGGCCCTCCGCCAACTCCTGGAGATGGGGATATCTTCAACTCGCTGTCTCTCTGTGAACCCCCTAGTCCACCAAATGGACCGCCACCAACTCCCCAGAAACACAAGGCTGATATTTTTGATTCCCTATCCCGACGTGATCCTCCCACTCCTCCTGGTGGGCCGCCACCAACTCCGGGTCATCGCGAGGACTATGATCTTTTCAATTCATTATCCCGGAGAGATCCCCCAACTCCTCCCAGAGGTCCTCCGCCATCCCCATGCCGCAGAGATATTTTCAATGAGCTCTCTCGGTGCGATCCACCAACTCCACCTAGGGGGCCGCCTCCTTCCCCAAGAGATTGTGATGATGGGCACTACAGTGACTTATCTCGAAGTTCCCCACCCTCCCCTCCTCCTGGTCCTCCACCAACCCCGCGAAGACGCTCGAGTAAATACGATGCTTGGACCCCAGAAGAGACGGCTCTGTTGATTTCTGTTTGTCGGAGCGGTGTTGAATTAGTGAGTCCATCGCGTTCGTTGTTGAATTTCATAGCTTCCCACTTCCCAAGATCTGGGTTCATTTGACGTTCGGCTTTGGGTCTAGCGCTTACCAGAAGCTTTTTCTTACAGGGATGGTATCAAATTGCCGGCTTGTTTCACGGAAAAGATGGCGACGTATGCAGGCGCAAGTACCGAGAAATTCAACTATCTGAACAGCCTCTTCTCAATGATTGTGACAACAAAAGGTATGTTGTACGCATAAGATGATCTGGAGTGTACCCGTTGAACGGATATACATGCGCATATCCGCATATTTGCTTTTTGATTATTGCCTCTTGAATTCGCGTATTTTTCTTTCCTTTTTACCTTCCATTGTACTGATGCACGATTTGCTTGCAGCTACGAATCCTTGCTCCCGACCGATGAGGTTCCTGGGCTATCCCGTGGGCCGTCACCAGTGGGGTCTCCTCGTCTCACCATCGATTTTGATAGTGACGTGGAATGCGCTGTCGACTATGGGATGAAGACAATTGCGTGAGTACTTGCCATTTGTAACTAGAGTCGCCCAGATTCATGCGCTGACGATTGCGGTTCCTTTTCCGCCTAGTAGCCACTTATCGGATGAACTGAATTCTGCCTTGGAAAAAGAGTGGGACAATGTCAAAGGCCGTGTCCAGAACCAACACGCGTTCTCTACATACTCCACAGGGATTTGGACGATGGGACCCAGCTTTCTCGAGATGGCTGAGCTACAGTAGCCCTTTACTTAGGTCGCAACTAATGGCCAAATATGATTATTCCCCTTCCTCTGGTATCACCGGAATAGACTGTGCAGGAATTTTTTTGGGGGGTGATGGGACTGGCAATGGCGCGCGGTTTAATTTTCTCTCACCTTTTAGAGTTTTATCGCGATTTTATCTTTTATTTTTGAATTGCTTCACAAGATTATTGTTGTTATGAAAACTATTTGTTTTTATTTTCTCCCCATCTCGTTTAGTTGCGTGTTTTGTGACCCTGAGTTCTTTCAGGTCGTCTGTGGGTACCAAATGTTATTAGTTAGATGACTTATTTTACCTCTCATCACCTCTGATGTGCGGGACAAAAAAATTTTGCGGCTACGTACGATGGTGTTGAAACATGGGGCTGCAGTGTGGGGGCCGAAGATGGGATGGTGGCCGTACTCTAATTGGCTTTTTAATAGAAAGATAAAACACTGCGTGCGATTTGATAGCCTTTGTGGATGATAATTGGACTTTAAAAATAGATAGACACTCATGTTAGTATCGCAATAGACTACAAACACAAGTGTGTACAACAGTCGGAACCTTTAACTTCTCTCGTGTGCCTTCTAGAGTCTGTATACCAAAGGAAATTTAAAAGAAAATTCACATTATTGCCACAAACCTTCTTTGTCACGGCAAGAAATCTATGTCCTCTTTTGAAACATAAATAGACACCTATTCAATTGCAAGAAGTGACCGCGGGCGGGAAGGATAAAGGCAGGATACGGAGGGTCCGTCCGCCCGATAATTAAGGGCCGCATAATGTTCAGCTGGTGGCCATAATGTATCCCTATCTATCTACATGTGTTAAACATACAGCATGTATAACGGCTTGTTTGCAAAAACCTAGTGCCAGGAAACCTCGATACCGGGATTTTCAATCATTGAGACAATCTTCAGTTGCGTTGCGAATTATTAGATTCTGCCAAGCCACGTTACCTTTCACTCAGTGTCTAGGGTTAGGGTTATAATTATTCGAGTTTCATCTGGAACAGACGCGGCTCCTCTGCAGGGAGAAGGAAAAAATAAATAAAAAAAGGGTGATTTCAAACATTTCCCCTCGTGTGTGACCCCCTCTTGCCCTCTACGTGCTTCTACGAGGCGACGATCAATCTTATTGTCGCCACATTTCTTTCTTTTCAGCTCTTTGTTATGGATCTTTTTGGCCACTCGATCGGCTCCTTGGCCCGGAGTTGGGGATCCATGTTGGATTGCGTTAGTGGATCCGGGGGTTCCTGTTATTAGTGCGATGTGAGGTTCTGGTGATCCATGTTGCATTGTTGGGGTGGATCGCTGGGTGAGTGAGTGTTGGATATCCGAGTGATAAGTTGTGATTGAGTGAACTGGTAGGATGCTGCTAGTCTTGTTACACACGGGAAGTGACTTGATTTGGGTTCCATAATTCAATACCCGAGGATATAACCATGGCAACATGGCGCAGCGGAAGCGCGCTGGGCTTATAACCCGGAGGTCTCACGATCGAAACCTGGTATTGCTAACATCAAAAGTTTACTTTTTTTCCTTTTGATAGGTTCTGTGACGATGAAAAGACTAATACTTGATCTACATAATACTACTGATAGAAGTCGATTATATAATCAGATCTACATATAGTTTTATCACCTAAATCTATAGTGAAACCTTCGAGATAGAGCCAGGATAGTGCTAGTGTATCCATAGATACAGTACCAAAGAAGCGTATGTGAGACAACTACCGTATCTGGAGAATTGTAGAGCTGATGTTGTACTGACCGGGGTGGCATCTTGTTTCTGCACTTTCACCATAACTGCACATTGCCACAATATCTATTGCATATCCCTTTTTGGTACTATATTGTTAGGCCGTGTAGAAACTATACTCCTTCTGCTCATGTAGTAGTAGTCTAATCACCCTCGATGGGTAGATCTACCATCCGAGGCGCGCTAAGCGATTCGGAGCCCTGGTAAGAGTTAAAATTTCCCCACAAAGTTCGCAGGGGTATTCTTCCCGCGGTTTACATACTCTACTACTGCCATGGTAAAGCTCTTAAACACTTTATGTCGCCACCCCGCGCGATTCTACCGGAAAGTTCCCTATCACTACATGCACTACGGGGTTCATTTTTAAATTTCTTTTGGAGACTTCTTGGACCTACCTACCTTACCCTGATTTCGAGTCCCCATTTCATAACCGGTTATTTCTTACTCAGACATACTTCTTACCAATCGTTTAATTATGCTACAATGTTTGTAGCTTTCTCCAGGGAGAAATTGTCTCCTCCGAATTCGGAGAGCGGCCCGCTTTATCATATGTGATCTTTCAAATCAATTACTCCCTGGTTCAGAGCTGAGGATATGCGCACATATCTGAGTTTGGTGAATTTAACAAGTAAGTAGCAGAGGGGTTTTAGTAGAGATGTTTCCTTATTTTCTCAATTCAAGTATGTTTGGAGTCCGCTAGTCACGAAATATCACTCGGGTCTAGTCGCTTGCTGGTATTAACAATTTTTTTAGTATGCAGCCCTAAGACTATATATATGAAAATATTTTACTACTGAATGCGTTAGATTGGCTTTTGAAATTATTGTAGAATCGTGTTCGCATACATCACTTGTCGAGGACCTCCACGTTTATGAATCAATAGATTAAGCTACCTCCGCCATTTTGATTCCTTCATATCCTGTCCCGCAACGGCCTTTTTCTTTCAACAGTTATAAGAAAAGCTACAGCAGTGCTTCGCACGACACGAGCCGGTTCATCTTCTTGAGATTAACTACTTCTATGCGGGATCACATGGTGTCACTCGGAAAATCCGACCATTGCGAAGCTTGGACTTATAAAGTGAGACGAGTCAAACCTATTATACCTCAGCTCATCTCAAATAGACTTACTAAAAGCACTAAGCTACATAATATCGTGTCAGTAGGGTTTTAACTCAACGCAAAAGATTCTCCTTTCAGCAGCGCATATGACAAGAAAATAGAAATTGGTACCGCCTGGGAGAAAGTCCGGTAAAGGGAAATAAGAATAAACTGTGTAACTATATATATGTAACCCCTGGACGGGGTGATAAAATATTGATATTTACCAACAAAATTAAAAAGGGATTCTGGTAGAAGCACTGCATCCTTCGATTTTCCGGAGCCGAAGAAGAGCTCTATATCTAGGAGAGATTGAATACACTTTACACTATAGCCTGCTGGTCAGTGTTCTAAAACTTCTGGGGTTAAGCTGGGACATTCGGTAGGCTGGGTGGTGTCTTTGGGCGGGCGTTTCTAGAGTTTTGGTGAAGGCACTATTTATTGCCTATTGGCAGGCTGACTAGTGTTAGGTCGAGACGCAGGCGGTGCTTATCTGCTGCTCTTTGTGTGTGAGTGATATGCTGTGATGATCGCTGACACTAAGCACTAAGGACAGAGAGTTATCTCTTAGAGAAAACTTGTCGTTAGGTCTAGTTGACCGTATCCCCTTTTCTGTTCCAGTACTTCCTTTCTTCACTACTAGATTTAGATTTGTCTTACGCCTGACACTGCTCTCGAGAGATCTAGTTTCATGATGAAAAGAATTGATTGGATGGAAGTATAGTGGTTAACATATGATAATGAAATAAAACATTATAAGAAGGTTTGTGTGTGTTTGTAAGGAAATAGAGCAGTCACAGTAAGTCTCCTTCGATACTTCCTTCTAATTCGCAGGACGCTAATGGCCATCATCTCAGCGGCTATGGGCTCGGTACTGTGGGTTGTGGGCTTTTGCAGCGCAGTGTAGGCTCTGGAGATGGTTTCAAATTAGAGAGATGGCCATATTGTACCTTCACGGCGAAATATGGTAACTCACTATATTCCTCCTTCCCTCCTGCCCACCCTATTCTTGAGCTTTCAGCGACCTAATGACCCGAAAAGAGCTGAAGACATCCTTGAGCCCAGCTGTTCCTACGAGAGTTGTGACGATTTGACATGTGTTTGTGCGTTTATTCAGCCGTCATTGTGTAGTGGAGACTGAGGGCAGATGGGAAGACCACACTGCCCTGACAGAGCTTGAGAGAATAGGCTAACTAGAAGAGAAAACCGTGTATCGTAGGCGCTCTCTACAAAAAAAGTGACTATATAGGTGCGTATCTCCTCTAGCCACACACTTTACTTTACTTTGCAAACATCTCACTCACCGTGTAGCAGCTCATATCCTCTGAGGGACTCTGTAAGATCTGGCTAGTTAGAACAGACTTAACTCCTGCGACCTGGGGAAATGGAAGACGATACGTCTCGCCTGTGCAGAAGTGGAATACTCGCTAAAGTTTGTTAGGGAAGAATAGTGATGCATTTGTGCTCTTCCTAAGCGATGCATATTGTGGGGTTAGTAGATGGGGGTTAGTTTGATGCCAGTTTGTTGATTGTAGTGCGGTGCGAGAGTGCGGCGCAGAGGGGTAGTCTCGTACCCTAGTAGAGGGGTAGAGATGGGCATTTGAGTTGTCGCATGTTGTCACCCGGCATTGCAGTTTTTGATGGAGAGATGCTAGGCTCGTCCCCAACCCGCCTGCTCTCATGCTTCCAGCGGACGAGCTTGCTGCAAGTAACGGGCTGGGTACGAGACTAATTTGCCCCGTGCATGTATTTACATGTGTGTAGGCGAAAGGCGATACAATCAACAAGATCAGAACAAGCGATTGATCAAGTGATGTGATTCTAGCACAATTTGGGCACGGGACTAGGGTATTGTTACGAAGTACCATAGCGAGTGATCGAGTATGATGCACCGCGCCTTCTCTGCTCCACACAGGCAATGTAATCAATAGATGAAGCGCATAAAAAAAAACCGATCCCCAGAATAGCAAAAGGAGGAAACTAGCTACAACCCCTTTGTACCCAGTCACACAGTTTTTCAACCAAGCCTGGGAGGTGGTTCGAACGAACGACCTCGGCCCCTCTGGGCGACACGATAGCAACTAGGCTACCGCGGTAGATGGTATGGTATTTCCCCAGTGCTATTAGAGGTACTGAAGGGCTATGCTCGTCCTAGCCCGTCTGCTTTCATGCTTCCAGCGGACGGGCTAGTGCTTTATCTTTCTGATTTGGGTGAGGTCTTTTTGTATGGGGTATCGGGCTGCCGAGGCGGTTGTCGGGCTCAATTTACATACAAAAATAAGGTCTTTTGGCTTCCGACATCAAAATTAAGGTTTATTCTGGCCCCGATATCACATTTCAGAGGCCGACGAGAGTGCCGGCCGACACTCGTCGGGGGGATAGTGTTCCGGGCCTGCTGGCGGGGGCAGCCTGCTGCTAAAGAGACTAGAGTGATAGATACATTGCCCAGGCTGGCTACATGTGCTCAGTCACGGATTTCTTAATTCTCTAGAGGTAAACCATTATAGCCAACGTCTTCACTCCCAACCAAGACTGCGATTCAGGTGCTTGGCTATGTATCTACAAGTACTCTACAGCTAAATGTAGATAACAGTTATAGCTTCGATTCAACTTTCTTTTCGAGATTCTCGAACCCCTCCTCACCAACCGTCCATTCTATTCCCTCTTTCAATCCCCACCACTCCTCTAAGGCCTCTTTACCCCCTTCTCCTGGACTCAGTGCTCTCCCTGACCACTCTTCACCTTCTCTCTCTTTAAACGCCTCCGATCCCATCAACGTCACAGCCGGCCTCTGTTCAAATCCACTTTGTTCCAATTCGCCATGTGACAGAACCGGCGTTACACACGCATCCGTCCCATCAAATACTCTCTCCCACTCCGCTCTCGACCTCTCCGCAAACCTCTTTTCAAACAACGTTCTCAACGCTTCCCAATTACGTCTATTCCCTCTATTTGGTAAGCTCTCCGCCTCTCCGCCAAACAGCCCCTTCACAAACACCTGGTAAAACCTCTCCTCCAACGCCCCAACCGCCATATACCCCCCATCCGCACACCTATAACACCGATAAAACGGCGCACCCCCATCCAACAGATTCCCCCCCCTCCCTCTATTCCACGTCGGCGTCTTCACCAAAAACCTCGGAAACATCGTCAAATACGCCGACCCATCCACCATATTCGCCTCCACGACCTGCCCCCTCCCACTCACACCCCTCGAAACAAGCGCCAACAATACGCCCATAAACGCCATCGCCCCGCCGCCCGCAAAGTCGCCTAGTATGTTCGCCGGCGGTGACGGCGGCGCCCCCGCCGCGCCCAGGAGCGAGAGCGCGCCTGAGACGGCAAGGTAGTTGATATCATGCCCCGCCATGGCCGCATACTTCCCGTCGCGCCGGAAGCCGGTGAGGCGCGTATATATGAGCCTCGGGTTCGCTCTACACAGCGTCTCTGGGCCGAGCTGCAGGCGCTCCAGCGTCTGGGGCCGGAATGGGTCGATCAGGACATCGGCTGTGAGGAGGAGCTTCCGCAGGAGCTGGTTTCCGGCGGGGGACTTGACGTTGAGTGTTAGGGAGCGCTTGCTGGATGCGAGGAGGTCTGGCGTGGGGGTTTGGGGCCCGTCGTGGCGGTCGATCCGGAGTACGGAGGCGCCGTAGTCGGTCAGGAGCTTGCCGCAGAAGGGGCCGGGGGCGAGGCCGGCGAATTCGATTACGCGGAGGCCGGCGAGAGGTGGGGGCTGGGTACTCATTGCTGGCGAATTGTGAGGAGGTGTTTAGGTTCGGTGGGGGTTTATATATCTACAATCTAAAGTACAATATGGCGGCGATGTCGGGGTTATGTTGGGGAGCTGTCGATAGCTTGTGCTGAGGCCGAGGTATAGTAGTCGTGTTGTGTTACGTCGCTAAGGACGAGATGCACTCCACAATTTGTGGCCAATGATCGGCGTTCCCATGCAGGGTTGTGGTCAGGAGGTCTGTGTAAGACATTCGGAGATTTACAGTGAAGAAGGTTACGCCCCCCTGTGGATCACATCTTGATGGGACGTCGGAGAATTACGGACCCCACGCTACCAATGGGTAAGGAAATTGGCGTTGGATATCACCAATGGGAGCTTTGTCGGAGAGTTGGTAAGTCAAGCTGACAGGAAACAGTCGCAGATAAATATGATTAGTTAAACTGGGTTCTAATACGTCATAGACGTGATAAGGATGGAACATACTCGAAGGGTCTGTTTTATCTACCCGGCCCAAATAGACGCGCTTATGGCGATTTGTGACCATTTATATACAGACATGTTGAGAACTTGGAGTAGAAATTTGTGATCTACCACCGACCCTAAGGGTTATGGTAAGAGTCAATTAGAGAGCTTTCCAGAATTAGGGAGCTTTGGCCTTGTATTGTCGGCAGAAACAATGTTTCGCGGCCGTGGTTCTAGCTTGGTAGTAATCAGATTGGATACATATATCCAACCGGGATAGGAACTAGAACCAGAACAATACAGTGTCTGAGTCGGCCCGGCTTTTGGGCAGGAACCTTTAGGCCAAAGAGGTAGGCTTTCTTCGGTCTAGACTGTCTAACTCCGCTGTATTAAGCGTTGTGCCGAATAAAAGGCCATACGGGAAATGTAGTATGACACTGCGAACGAGGCCTGCTATCACCTACGGGGAACATTTGCTCTGTGCGGCCAAAGATCACTAGAAGCATATATTAGCCATCTCCTGTGGAGAAGATAAAAAAAGGCCCCGTAAGAGAAGAGTAAAAAAAAAAAGCTTATTGGTATTAATATCTAGTAATATTCTATACAAAGTTTATTTCAACTGATGGCTACTAGAGAGCGGGAGAAGGGTTAAGAAGTTTTGTCCCCTTCAGCTGCTGGGAAGGCGTGGCGGTAACTGCATGTAGGTCTAGAAAAGGTCTTGCAGCTTGATTAGTCGTATGACTCCCACATATTATTGGTGCAAGACGTATGCTAATCTTAAATATAACAAATTAATATCGCCCGAGGTAATTCTCACCTTGGCTACATTGCTCCGCCCTAGTAATCCGTCGCTACTCTAACAGCGGCTGGCCGGAACCGTCTCCGAGAGTCTTAGCAGCAGGCACTAATTGCAATATTCAGAGAGGCAGTGGTTTATTTAGAATATTTATTCTCTGCGCAGTTTTCTTCTTCCCAGCTGTTTTTTTTCTCTTATTGGCTACTGCATTCTCTATTTGCAAATTTGGTCCTGCACGTGATCGAGTGACAATCTGTGATTAAGACCGTGTTTCTGTTGTACTAGCCGAGGTAAGATCCTGTTCACATAGGTTGAGACTTACAAAACACCCTTCATCGATCGTCATTGGTGCCTGTTCTCTGATTAGGGAGTTGTTGTATATGGTAGATGTGGGCCGTAACGCATAGTTGTCAGTAAGGGGGCATGTTTGTGAGTTTGTATGTTCGTCGGGGAATTCGGCGAGACCGTAGCGCAGGGGTCTATCCAGTCATCTTGAAATGGTTGGGATCTTTTGGTGAAGTGAGTATGCACTCAGTAGATAGATACGAGAGTATGACAATTACAGGATACCCTCTTACAACCAGAGGCTTGGTCTAAGTGGGTTCATTAGCTACGATTTTCCTAATATTTCATCATCATGGAGCTGGGATGACGGTATATTTTGAACAATATAGAAATACCTGTGTCTCGACGTGCTAGTAGTGTCCTACCAGGATAGGGCCGAATAGCCTTAAGAGCGACATATGCTCATATTCAACAGAATTTGGTGTTCAGTACCTCCTTTCTCTGCCTTGTGTTCTGTGTGATCGGTGCCGACTGAGCCAGGGCCGGAGGGGTGGCACTTGTTCGCGTGCTTGAGTAGAGGTCTACTGGTTGGTAGGAGGCTTGGACCCTAATACGGGTATAGACTCTTGGTGGTAATAGGCGGCCGTACTATGGGGTGCTCATGTTAGAGGATGAAGAGTAGTAAAAGAAGGGAGAGAGGCGACAAACGATAAGGTGAGGCTGGTGAGGGGTGGTGAAACGAGGGGATAAGGAATAAGCAAAGAAAAGGGATACAAGTGCGCATAGCTGTGAGGTTATGTAACGGGGAAAATGGCAAAGAAGAAGTAGCGGAAAGTTGGGGATCATGGGCTATAAGAGACTGGGGCTGTTCACTTACGTACCTCAGCGCAGTTCGACCTGGGGATGGCAGGTTTTCGTTTTTTTCATTGGCGAGGTTAATGGAAGATGATGAGTTCTGTTGAAGTGATGTTCGAACGCCGTTGTGTCGGTGATGGCGGGGTATTGGGGTCGATGTTGAAGTGGGGATAAGATGAAAACAGTCGATTTTCAGTGTCCTGATAGTATAAACCACATGTCGCCCTACCACTCCCCCCAAAAAGAAACGAACGGCCTGATGTGGTAAGCGTTAGCTCCAAAAAATTCTGCAGCAAAAACTGCAGCAAGTTAGGCCGTTATGGCCAGCGCCATCCCGTACGTTAACCGCCCGCCCCGGGGTTCGAACCCGGGCCGTTGGAGCCGGTGACGGTAACTATTGAGATTACAATGTACTTCTCCAGTTAAACCGCTTTAAACACACGCTGTAATGTGTCTTTGCTCATTTTTAAACCCCACCGCCGAGTGAAAGGGGGCTTGGTGGGCTTATCTATCTCATCTTATCCTTATCATGGCCTGAGTCCAGCCGGCACTACACTACAGATCCCAATCGAAGCGGGAAGTGTGATCAACGAGAACGTTCTCGATCGGTTTAGACAAGACGCGGTGCGCGTGGTTCCGATACAAAACGTGGCGCCAACGAAGAAAAAAAATACGCACTATCGGCACCCGTAGTGGGGCGTTACAGTTTCGCATAAGGTGGTTGTAGCCCGAGTGACATCCCATGACGAGTTAGAACACGCGACGCCATCACCACTACTATCACCACCGCACACTTCACACGTCCATAGAAGGTCTATACACAGCAGCAGTGCCTACTAAATTACCCATTTCTACGACTAGAATTCCCTCCGGCTCCACAAGACACAACAACAGGAAGCTGCATTCCCATCACTCCCGATAACGCTGGCATTCTCATGCATATGGTCCTACCAAGAGCCAGAGCGAGTCATGCCGCAGCCTAGTGTGACTAGGCTCCGTCGAACATTGGGAGGTATCATTTGGAGATTAAGCTCGCGCTCTAGCGAGTGAGGCTGGTGAGGTGAAGATTGGGTGAAAGGTTAAGACAGTGACATGGCGAGCGTGGGGTCTGGTGGCGAGCGAGAGATGATCAACGGGCTAGAATGAGTGTGGTGGATGTAGAGGTGATGATTATGCCACCGTGAATACTTGTCTATGACTAGGTGTACTGACTGTATGATAGGGTCCGGTTCAATACGTGTTCTCTCATCTCATCTCGCCCATGCTGTCTTTGAAGCCTCGAGTCTGCGAGGGGGGAATATGTACCCGTCTTCTTGACGTCAACCCCAACTTTCAATCATCTGCATAACTCCTTCAAGACAATTCTGCTTTGGACAATGCATTCGGTCGTCTAGCTTCTATTTGTCATGGCTGGTATGGGTGCTTTGGGTGTCTTCATTTGCTTGCTTCTCTACTCCCTGACGGCCGTGGGTTCGGCTATTATAAGTTTACATATAAGAACTGGCCCTCAGTTCATGATAAAATAAGCTAGAGAGTTTTCTTTGGCAGGGACTCGGGTACATCCTGTCTTTCACCTGTGGTTAGACTTGGGCTATGGGGTACCAAACGCTGTTGCGGCGCTTGGGTTAATCATATACATCGTCGGATGCAGATTTTTTGGTTCGTTTCTGGACATAGCAGGAAGCATGTATGATCGAGAATGGGATACATTGAATAAACACCTACGTAACTGCTCATATAGGCTAGTTATAGGTTGATTTCCTAGGATATGACAACCCACAGGATCGGGGCTTCACAATATTAGTGTTGATACACAGAGTATACGTAGGCTCCCCAGCTTGAGTATAAAATTGTTGATAACAGAAGATGAGTCAAAATGATATGAGGCCTAGCTAGGTGTACGTACTTGTTTGACACACCTTTGATCGGTTGAATCACTTTCCTAACTCTGGCTCACTACACTGCGAGTATTATGTATCACGTTGTATCTTTGATCAAGATAAACTAGCGGTTTTCCCCCATCAGTTCAAAATTCGTGTGGAGAGATCTAGATCTAGATCACGTTGTCATTTGCTGTGTATGACACCACCGAGTGACCATCCATGTCTCTCCCCATGGCTAGCCAAGCCAAAATTTACCCTGTCGCGCACTCCCACATGCGGCATTCAATCGCGAGACCAGATGACAGGTGTTTCCGGCACACACGCACATGCTCCCAGTCCAGTGACAGTAGAAATGAAAACAGTAGAATTTCTTTCGCTGGCAGTGCGCGGCTGTGGTGGCAAGGGTTCTGCACAAACACGTGGAAGCATAAGGGTCTTTTTTTGGGGTCAGGGACGCGGTATGTCTGGTACATAAGGCACAGTAGGTTATTTTTTCTTTTTTTAGAGGAACGCTCTTACTAGCTGACCGGGCAGTCGGTTTACCGATAGGCAGGATGATGGAGGTGATGACCGACATCTATTTTTTTTTCTTGGGTTTGACAGCTGTGGGGAGAGATCTGCTGTAGGTACTCTAGAGCGAGCGACTGGAAGACTGTCGCGTTGTGGAGTCGAGTGGAGTTGCCCGCTTTTGAGTTTTCGGATGATCATCAGGACGCGTCCTCCCTGACGTATCGGTCCAGCGCTACGCCTGTTGCGTGAGATCTCCATCCCCTTTCGTGGCTGGCCGTTGCGGTGTGTGTTTGTGCGTTGTTTTTGTGGCTGGGGAGGGGTTCGATCGTTTGTTTACTACAGTGTTACTGGGGGGGGCACCATGGGTGTAGAGAAGAGTATGGAAGGGTGTATCGGGGTACAATTGGGTATGGGTTAGAACGTTACTGCCAAGGAAGGCCCCATCACACACACACCTTCCAGAAAACTTTCAAGAGCCGCCGTTCGTTCTCTGTCAGGAACGTTTATTATTGATGAAACCGAAAAAAAGCCACAACCACTGACTGACGGACTCTGGCTGGTTGTTGCCCCCCCCAAACAGAGAGCTTACTTGCACTTACCTACAGCACAACTATCTATCTTTCCTATCCCAGGGCAGAAACAAGCTGTCAGATACCATCATCATCATCATCATCTTCTACTCTGCCTGCCTGTCTGGCTGTCTCTCCTTCCCCTTCGTCCATCCTCGTCAAGCTTCAACAACACCACAGTACCTTTTTTTTAAAAAAAAATAATACTATTATTCAATCATCATCGAGAACACTCTGGCCTCCTCTGTCTGTTGCTGCGTGAATGGAATAGGGGAATCGACTCCACTTTTCTTCCTCTTCTTCCTGTTCTTTTCCTCTCCCTCCCTCTCCCTCCCTCTCTCTCTCTCTCTCTTCTCGACTCAACAACCCCCTGTGGATCCACCAACCAACCAACCAACCAACCCCCTCCCCTCCACACCCACACCCCTTGCTCACGTCGAAAGCTTGCCGAGAGATACCTCCATCTAAATTCAACCCCTCAATATCACAACCGAGATAGATAAAAAAAAATTTAAACATTTATCGACTATCGTGCTATCCATTGTCAATCATTTTAGTTGGCTCCCGCTGGATCGGTCCCCTTTCCCCCCTTGGTTGGAATCCACCCTTCATCGCAAGCTGTTGGGCTCTGTTCTAGCTAGTCGAGAATCCACCGTTCGCTCTGTTTGATCGCTACAGCCATGCAACAAGAAAATGTCGAAGATGATACACCACCCGTGAGAGGCCCCTCGAGGAGTTCACGATCCTCTGGCTCCAATTTACCCCCCGTTTGTTTACCCGCCAGCTAACCCTCCCCCCCCCCCCCCCGTTCAGGCCTCCGTTTCGTCACTGCGCTCACGCTTTGAGCAAATGACATCCTCGAGATCGCATCAAGCAGCACCCGAAGTACCAAAGCCCCTCAGACCAGCACATACAGGCGTCGACCCGTTCAGAGAATCACATGAGAGCTACACGCGAGCCTCTCTGGACATTCCCCGAGAAGCCTACTCCTGTAGCCCTGCAGCGCCCCCCGCCAAGAAGTCGTACCGCGAATACCTTTCGGCGACCGTTCCTGGGCGACTCGGCGGTCAGGGCCCCCGCCAGCGACCGCTCTCAATGTACAGCACATTCTCTCCGCCGCTGTCACCTCCGACGTTTCGCGTTGAGTCGCCAAGATCTCCCCCGTGTCCGCCGCCGCCGCTAAACATAGATGCCCGGGATAAATCGCCGGAAAGACCAACACCCGCACCCGCGGTTCTCAACGCGCCGTTGAATAGCACTAATGCACCAGCCAGGCCCTACAGTAATAATAAGGTTCCGAGCCGTGGAAGCACGCCATCGCCTGGTACAGAGAAGCGCGCTGCGCCCCCACCTCCCCCACCACCTCCGGTGTCTGCTTCGGTAAGGGCTGCCGTGAGACCACCCGCGCCGCCGGCGCCCGCGCCAGTTTCATGCTTTGATGACCCGCCAAATTTTGATCGTAGACCGAGCCTGCCAAACAATAGTATTGCGGTGAGACGGGCGCCGCTGAGTCCGGCGTTGCAGGTGGTGCATGACGAGCATAATTGCGCACCGCCGATCCCGGCAAGGACTTCGAAACCGAAGATCACAAGTAAGCCGCCCATGATACCCCCGAAAAACACAAGACCGGATTTTGCAGGGATTGCGCTGGCAGCGCCGACGACGTCCTCGGAGGAACGGGTATCGCCGTTTAGCACGCCACCGTCGAGTGCAAATAACTCGCCGAGTAGGTCGGATAATGAGGCAGGGCCAAGGCCGAAAATTCAGGGCAAGATTACAAACAACTCGGCCTATTATGCTCCCCCGCCGTTGAGCTACAACCCACCCCCACCCCCACCGATACCCCCGAATGCGAACGCAACACGAGAGAGGAATGGGAATGTTATTGATGTGAGGGCGAATAAGCCGGCACCACCGCCACGAGAGAGGAATGGGAACGTTATTGATGTGAGGGCGAATAAGCCGGCACCACCGCCACCGCCGAGGATGTCAAGGGAGGAGGTTAGGCCAAGGATGAAATTTGAAGATTCGGTTCGTGGGCAGCGGACATCGTTGGATGACGCTGGGTTGAGGCCGGATTTGCCGCCGAGGCCAATTGGAGGGGGTATAATTGGAGGGATCAAGGCTAGGGTTCCGAGCATGAGGGGACGGAGTTATTCGCCTCCTAGACATGCTGAACCTGCTGTTCCTGAAAGGCCTGTACCTAATCCCTCAGCATTTCTTCCGCCGCCAAAAAGGCCTGGAACAAAGAGCAATTCGCCGTCACGGCAACCATCACTTGCTAGGAGTAACACTTTTATTGGGAGCTCAGGAGGCGACCGGAATACTGGCTATGGTGATGACTCGGATGAGGGTGCTGATGATCAGTCGTCGCTGAGCGAGTATCCGGATTCGTCACAGGCAAACAGAAGGCTCCCATGCTTCAAGACCGGCGTACGAGAAATCCCATGTAAATATGATGTCCGATTGTTCGCTGTCTGCGGGAAGTATGTCTGTACTACAAGCCACTCAACGAACGTGTGGAACATAGAGACCGGTCAGTGTATAATGTCGCTCCCCCACTCTGAGGGCACGCGGATAACTGCAATTGCCTTCAAGCCCTCAATCAAGGTTCAGGATGAGGGCCGACAGCTGTGGCTGGGTACCTCACACGGTGAGCTGCTGGAGGTGGATATTGCGGGGCAGCGGGTGATCGACTCAAGGTCAAGCGCACATGTTAAGAAGGAGATTGTCCAGATCCACCGCTGCGGGTATGAGCTGTGGACGCTCGATGAGGGTGGGAAGTTACAAGTGTGGGGTCCGGATGTGAACGGCGTGCCAAATCTAAAGAACTCGCCGACGACCTTTAGAATCCCGAATAAGCACACATTCTCACTCGTTGTTGATGGGCTGTTATGGATAGGCGCGGGGAAGTCGGTGCATGTCTATCAACCCAGTACAGATCCAAGTATACCTTTTAACCTGACACAACGACCGTTGGCACCAAGTAAGCCGACAGGTGAGATCACTTGTGGTGCGGTGGTGAATAGTGAGCCAGGGAAGATATATTTTGGGCACTCGGATGGCAAGGTTTCGACCTACTCGAGGACGCAGCTTACGTGCATCGACGTCATTAGTATCTCGCTGTATAAAATCAACTCCATGAGTGGTGTTGGGGATTATTTGTGGGCCGGGTTCAAGACTGGGATGATTTACGTTTACGATGTCCGCTCGAAGCCATGGCGGGTACTGAAGGACTGGCAATGCTCAAACGGACCTGTAGTCCAATTAATCGCCGACCGAACCAGCATCTGGAAGACCGGCCGCCTGCAAGTCGTCTCTCTTGGCGTGGACAATATCATCCGTCTCTGGGACGGTATGCTTGAAGACGACTGGCTCGAAGGCGAGATGCAAAAGCGCGATGCCGAGTTTTGCAGCTTCCGCGAGATCAAAGCTCTGATTTGCACCTGGAACGCCGGCGCCTGCAAGCCGCAGGACCTGCTTAAAGACGCCGATGACCGCGTTTTCCTCGAAAACGTGCTCACTAGCGTCGAGTCACCAGATGTCATTGTCTTTGGCTTCCAAGAGCTTGTCGATCTCGAGAACAAGAAGCTTACGGCGAAAACCCTTCTCAAGGGCGGGAAGAAGAAGAAGGCCGCTGATCACCAAGCTCATATGTCGCACCAATATCGTCTTTGGCAACAACAGCTCACAAAGTCAATCGAAACCCACCTCCCACGAGACGAACCCTATACTCTCCTACACTCAGCAAATCTCGTGGGTCTCTTCACCTGTATCTTTGTCAAGTCCGCCGAACGCCACTCAATCCGAAACGTCAGCGCTGCAACCGTCAAACGTGGTCTCGGTGGTCTCCACGGAAACAAGGGCGCCCTCATCATCCGTTTCCTTCTCGATGACTCGTCACTTTGTTTCATCAACTGCCATCTTGCCGCTGGCCAGTCACACACCGTCTCCCGAAACAACGATATTGCCGCAATTCTTGAGTCTTCTAGCCTTCCTGCTGATCCAGCACAAGATATTTTTGTCGGTGGAGGCGACGGTAGCATGATTCTTGATCATGAAATCTGTATCCTTAACGGAGACTTGAACTACAGAATCGACATGCACCGCGACTCGGTCATCTCGAGAGCCAAGAACCTCGAACTCCCTGCATTGCTTGAGCGTGACCAGCTTCTCATGGAGCGGAAGCGGAATCCCGGCTTCAGACTACGCGCGTTCAATGAGTCGCCCATCACGTTTAGGCCGACATATAAATACGACGTAGGGACGGACACATACGATAGCAGTGAGAAGAAGCGGTCGCCGGCGTGGTGTGATCGATTGCTGTATAGAGGGCTCGGGAAGATCAAGCAGACGGATTATCGGAGATGGGAGGTCAGGACAAGTGACCATCGGCCGGTGTCGGGTGTGTTTGCGGTTAGGCTGAAGACAGTGGATAAAGCCAGGAGAGGGCGTGTGTGGGATATGTGTTGTCAAGGGTATGAGGCGGTGAGGGAGAGGCATGTGTGGGAGGCTAAGTAAGTTTTTTTTCCCTATGTGTTTAACGATGGGGCGTGATTGCTAACAAGCAGTGTAGGATGGACTTTCTAGTCAACGTGTTAGGCTACCAAATTGAAGATGCACAGCGAAGTATAGAGACACAGAAGGGCATGGTCAGTGCCGTGGAGAGTCTACAGGCGGGACTGTAGGTTAAGTTCGGCGTGATCTTCTTCTTCTTCTTCTTTCTTTCTTTTGTCTTTTCCCTAGCTTACACTACTACTGTCTGTTGTCATGTCTCTCGTGGAGTGTTGTTTTTTCTTCTTACGAATCGGTCACCTTGTCTTATACATTGGGGGGAGTTGGAGTAAATCACTTCTTTAGTATACCTACTGCTTATTGGCTTCTTATTGTTATCTTAGTCTGTCTTGTCTGTGTGGAGCGATCGTGTTGGTTTTTTTTTCTTCCCTTTCTTGTTTCTTCTTTTGCCTTACTACTTAGGGACTTAATGGGGTTGCTTCTGTGTTTATGTGGGCTTCTTTTTTGGTATAGAGGGTGAGGAGAGGAGGCGGAGCCGTGAGCGGTGGGCTTCGGCGGCGGCGGGGAGTGAGTTGAGGTGAGAGGTGAAGGGTGAGGGGAGAGTGGGGAGTGGGGAGTGGACATGAGAGGGGTGCGAGTACATAAATGAGATTACTACGGGATCTACTTTTCTCTTTTTTCTTTTCTTGTTTTTTATTTTTCTCGCTTTTTTTATTTTTATTTATTGCATGTTTGTCGTTGACTGCGGTTCTGCATGTTTATTGGGTGCGATTAATATACATGGTGGTAGAGAGAAGGGGGGTGGGAGGCTGTGCGTGATGGATTAATGAATGTGATGATATATCGGGATTTGTTTTTTCTGTTTTCTGTCCTTATTTTCTTTTACTGTTGTGTTGTGCCTGCATTGGCCTGGGAAAGAGATATCAGAGAACGAGAAGAGGGAAGGGGGGGGGGGGGGGGTTTAAAAAATTATAGAGTCTTTATTAAAATTTAATTATCTTTTGAAACTTTAAACTTGCATCCGGGATTTGAGGTATTGCCATAACTGTAAAGTTGCATGCAATTAATGAATTAAACAAAAACAAAAAACATCCGGGATTTGGAAGATGGAGAGGATGGGTGTGGGGCACGAGTGATGGATTGTGATTGAAATTTGGTGGGGTGGGATCATGAGATATCACTCGTGACTCGGGTATATGAAGAGCGCTTGCCGGCCTCCCGCGGTGATAAGGAGCCGGAGGGGAAACGGCTTGGTGTCTTTGGCCACTACTGATGCGCCATTTGCTAATTACTGTAGATTTGGATTTGCTCATTGTACCTTCCTGGGCCGGAGTGGAACCTAATTTATGCCCCTGTGGGGGGATTCGGGTTGTGCTGTAGTGGAATCAATTAGGAACGCTATTTCGACGTTTGGTTTCTCTAGAGGAGGAAATGAATGAGGCCGGGAATGGACCTTTATTACTGGCTTTTCCTGATGTCTTTGTGCTCTTGGAGTGACTCGTGAGGCCGAGTAGACAGCGAACTGTCTCTTTTTAGCCTTTTTAGACCTTTTCCGTTAAATCAACCAATAGCGAGAAATAATTAAAACGGTACATGCCCAGCAAAAAAAAAAAAAAAAACAGAAGTTCCAAGTCCAGCAGCAAAAACTACAGCAAGTTAGGCCGTTATGGCCAGCGCCATCCCGTACGTTAACCGCCCGCCCCGGGGTTCGAACCCGGGCCGTTGGAGCCGGTGACGGTAACTATTGAGATTACAATGTACTGCTCCAGTTAAACCGCTTTAAACACACGCTGTAGTGTGTTTTTACTCGTTGTTAAGCCCCAGGGGCTTGGTGCGGTTATCTTATCTTATCTTATCGACTGGCCGACCTCACGCTGCGTGGTAAACACCGAAACACCGAAACACCGAAACACCGGGGCTATGAGAGTCGGGGCGAATAAAGACTCGATTTGTTGTAAGCGTCTAAGCTCTTGTTGGATACATCATCTTGCTTCCAATCCTCCCCTCAATTCACTAACATGGGTGCTACAGCTGCCCTGTCATAAGGTCTCACTCTAGCTCAGCTCCCCCGCTGTTTGATTAAGCTCAATTCCGTATCACCGTCATCTTGAATTAAGCTAGGCGAGTGTCTCGGAGCATTCTCCCAGGGCCCACATAAAACGTTATTGCACTTCTGGATGATCTGCGGACCAGTTCCAATTAAACGTTGATCTTACCGTTACACCGAACCGCACTTCCACCTGCACCAAGTACGCATCTTGAACAAGCGATCAAATCACCACGCCCGCCAACACTCCACCAATGTTTTCAACCAATATATAACCGACATCCAATAATTACAACGATACAAGCCCTTATTTATTTATTACAACCGCCTCAGATATTCGCCCCCCCATGCTCCTCCCTCATCGTTTCCACCATCTCCTCACTCTCCCCCTTATGCCCCCTCCACTTCGGCAGCCCATCCGGCACATCGATCGCCCTCCGCTCATAGAAAATATGGCAGCTCGGGTGAAACCGCCGCTTCTCCGCCGCGCTCCCAAACTTGACCAGCGTCGGGAACAGCAGCAGCATCTTGCGCCCCTCATCCATGATCGGCGTGCGGCAGTTCTTGCACGACACCTTGCACGGCAGGATGTAGTCCTGCGATTTGGTCCCAGAGTGCCAGTAGATCAGCTCGGAGGAGCCGGACGTGAAGCGCACGTCGGTTTTGTGGAATATCGCCGCCTGGGGTACATATACACAGTCAGCCCCCAATCCGCAACCAACACAACATAGGAGGGGGCGGGGAACAAACCCATTGAAACGGCGCCCCATGCAATCTCTGACACCCCTCGCAATGGCAGAACTTCGCCTCTAGCGGCCGCTCGCGCGAGATCTCGAACGTCACCTTCTCGCAGAAACACGCGCCCTTGTAAATCGGCTTGAACGCCCCATGCTCGCCTTCGTCGACCGTGTAGGGCGGCCGGTCCATGCGGTTCTCGTGCACCTGGCGCTTCTCGTCGTGGCTCAGGTTCGATGTGTCGTGTGAGTTTTCGTGGGTGCGTGGTGTGGACTTGGGGGATGACATGTTGCGCTGCTGTATGTAGATGGGGGTGATGTGGGGTTTTAGGGCGGTGGTGATGGTGGTGAGGCGCGGTGTTAGTGATGGCAGTGATGAGAGGAGGCGGAGACGCAGTGTGGTGGTGGTCATGGCGAGCGTGTTTCGGGGGGGGGTGGGTTTAATTTTGTAGTGGGTGGATTTTCTGGGGTTTTGTATCATTGCCCCTTGTTGCCATGGCTGGCTGGCGTGATGACGTAAATCTTACACTGGGGAGAGAGAAAGTGAGTGACAGCGGGTGTGACGTAGGATCTACGTGGTCGGGTGGGAATGTCACCCCGGAGTTTTTGATTAGTTGGGAGTGGTCTACTTCTAATAATTTGTGCTGAGATTGGAAAGGTGGTTGTTGTGGGCGGACATGGGGTGTCACTCGTCGACTAATTTAGTTTAGCGTGGGATTGGTAGTAGAGTAATCAAGTAATTAATCGGTTTACTAATAATTATCACCGATGCAGCAAATAAGGAGTTGGATAGAAGTAGGACTCGTATAACGCCCGCATCCAATCATAGCTCGTATCAAAGAGTAGACAAAGTTGTCACATCTACCATGAAAGTTAAAACGAGCTCCGACATCATATTGCGGGAGCAGTATTTAAAAAACTACAGTCATAGTTTAACAAACAACGAGGGTCTTGGCATAAACAGATAGACTCCAGGCTAGCTGGAGCCGCTTCGTAGAAGCCTGAACGTCTCGCATGTAGTTTTCTTACAGGATGAATACATGTAGTTCACCGGCTGCCAGCGCCGGGAGAGCTCGCTTTCTACTTCAACGGCAATGGCCAAAACCCAAGTGGCCTACCATGGGACTGCTGCTTCGCTGGAATTGCGAGGCAAAGGGACCTATCGTTGTATATAGACTGATGCATAGGCTGAAGTAATGCCGTTCTCTCAGCCCCTGTTTTCGGGACCCACACCGTATGAAAACTTGGTTCCTGGACCACAAGTGCCGGAACGCGCACTACCGTCCTAAACTTTGCAACAAGGCCCCTGGATTCCTCACGGAGATACTTTAGAGTCTCGGGAGAGCCCCATAGCTCAGAGATGACATCCCGAAGGTCAACATGCCACTTGCTATCGAATCCGTGGTAAGTGCAGTAGCGTTCTAGGCTTCCCATGACCATGTCATTGGTTCCGCCAACGGTCAGTGTAGCCAGGAACCTTAGCACCGCGATAGCAGCGACTCTGTTGTTACCGTCAAGAATGACCTTCCCCGCCTTCCTTCCACGCGTCAGTGAAGGGCAATATGCGATGGTGATGGGTGCAACGCAACACATGGAGCTGCCAGAGCTGGGAGTGCCGGAAACCATCTCACGCATAATTTCCAGCACGCGCTTCGGAATTGAGAATTCGGCGCGTGGTAGTTTGTCGAGGGAGACATAGACATATGGAAGCATTTGGTGGCCCACAAAGTGGATATACACAACCTTAAGTAGCCTTGGTATGCTCAAAAACGAAGACTCAGCTGCCAGCTGCGCCGCAATATCTTTCCATGTTTCTGGGGGTATCGCAGTGGTTTCTCTAGATAGAGAGCTCCGCAATGACGCTAATAAACCCATGAAGCTGTCAAGCTGTCTCCGAAAGCAGCACTTAAGCCCACCGATTGGGTCTTTTAGACATGCATGTATCTGTAGGAACTGCTCTACCCGACTAGAATTTCCGCCTTGCAGGTCGTTTGTGATCTCTGCGAGTGCCCGCTTCCACAACGACACCTGAAGATACGGCGGTCCTCCGCCAGTCACATACTCTACCGGTGCTGTTAGAAAGTCCTCCTTTCGGTCTCTAGTTCCTCGCTGGGCAAAAACCATCTGGCCCAGCACATCACTCAGCACCTTCTCTGCACCTAGCTTAACACTGCCTGAAACCCTTGGCCAGCCATCAAGAACACTCTCACAGTAGAGCAACGCCTCGACGAGCGGTCGAGAGACAGATGGAAGTCCGCGTTCGGGGTAGCGGGTAAGAGTGTACAGCAAGCGTGCGTGCTCGGTCTCAAGATTCCCGAATTCGTTCCACTCGCAAGTAAAGAAGAACTGATCTTGCACTCGCTCTGAGGTGGGGAACAGGCGGGGTGGCGGGTTCTCCTTTTCTGGATGGGCGAGGTCAAGGATGCGTAATAGAGAGAGTTCGGAAAGGTCCTTGAAAGTGGGAGCTGTAAGATCGCTACGGCAGAGACGTGGAGAGGGCTGAATTATAAGATCAGAACTTCCAGTTAGTGAAAATGATGGGACGTAGGGATCGATACAGTCTTTCTGGAGACTGGAGGCTTTGAAAGGCAAAGGCAATTGCGGGCATGGAGAGCGGCGCGATGTGGTGGTATTGGACATTGTGCTCTCGGCCTTAGATGGATTGCTGAGGCAAGTAAGAATAAAGGATATAGGTGGGCAGCCCGGGGGTTTAGACCAAAAAGACCGCTCTCCCATGACCTGGAATAATATTAAAATAAGCCAATATACGCATGTAACTAGGGATCGATCGATTCCCTAGCTTACCACGGGAGTAGACGTGTCTTTGATGAAAACAAACCTATGATCTTTTCTCTCGATAGTTATCGTGGCAGCCACAGCCACACAAACGGCGCATTCCTCTTCCACCCGACAAGTCACAAGTGACACGTATATGCAATTTCAACTGTGTTTCCCCTTCTTGGTCCTGTGCTCAGTGTACTGCACCGTCGAGATATCTCTACACCTCCCCGGAATGGGTTCCCAGCGCCCGCGAGTGATACTTTGTGCACCAAGTATCACTCCATCACCACTCCAGGTGCACCTAGACGGCAAACTTGAAGAGATACGCGATGTGTTTTGGAGAGAAATACACAAATATAGTTGAACAGGACCCGCAGGATCTCTCTCTCTGAAACCCAACACGGGCCAAAGCCAGAGGTACCGGGGGAGTGGACGAGGGGGAAAAACCTCTTCTACCTAGAAGAGTTTTAAGTGGTTGGATGGTTGGATGATGTAGATGAAAAGTTAATTCTTATTAAAGATTTTGGTCATGTGTGGTACGCCTTTGAGATGCGTGTAAACTTAGTCTCGCATCCTGTCTTAGATCTTTTTCCCATATGCCATGCATATGTGTAATTAACATTGCGCACGTTGTCGACTTCCCTCACAGCGGCGGTACTCATACATGTATATATCGCTAAGTAAAGTACCATACGCCATCAAAAGCGACCACCATGATATACATGCATACGATTTAGGTACTTGTCGTACATGTACATGTCCTGGCCGACAGCCACGTTACATCAGCTCGCACTCAATCGTGTAACAAGGATCATAAATTCGGAAGCCGTATATGGAGCAATTATATATATATTTAATATTTACCAGCTATAAAACATTAAAACATCAAGGAATGAAAAACTTCCCCAATTGGCCCTGGCCTTCAGCTTATATGAGCTGAAATAATTTGACAGCCTCGTTACATCTCAGTTATATAGCGATTTCGTTGTCCCACGTAAGCTAAAGTATGTTTGCTTGTGCACTGTTTGCCCTCGGTTACCTGCTCTGATATTAAGATGTGTTTATATCTACGTATCCACTCCCTTGAATTCGTTGTAACTCATCCCCCAATTAATATTCCGGTCTTCACCACACAAACAAAAACAGAACCGCCTAAAGACTAGTCGTTGATTGCTATATTAACGTTCGATCGATGCCCCTGGGTTCTAGTTTGAGCAAGTATGGCGACTCGTCCGTTTGCTCGCCACCAATAAATTTCTGAGATCGCTCTAACTATATGTAGGTATTGTGGGTATATGCAATCAAATACATACACTCTACGGTCAGTGATCATGTGTTTACAATAGCCAGCTATAGTTATAGAGATAGCTACTAAGGGTTGCTCTAGCTAGATATTCTAGTGCTAATCAGGTGTCTCCAACTAGAAAGTGTAGAAAGGCCATACGAGAGGATAACCGAATTCGATTGATGTTGGAGGTTTAGAGACGGGATATGAGGGTCTTAAATACAAATCCTGAGGACCATTACGGGACTTGCAGAATATGCCTCCTGGATTAGATGATGAGTACAATCCGTCTCGGAAGTTGATGTATCCTGGTGGCGTTGGTTTGAGAAAATTATGTATGGTTTCTGTTCGTCGAACGAAATTAACACCTCGATATGTGAGGGGAAAGGTCCACCTGACGCCAGAACCGTTGAGCAGGGGTATAACGGAAGAACATGCGGGTTAATTTAGCGAGCTTTGAGAAGTGCATTCGGTACCTTGCATATGCTTGGCAGACTGTATGGACAATTCGGGTGGGAGCGCCGATGGACAATCAGTTGGGAGGCGCTGTTCTCTGGTGAGAACCCCGTGCCAGATGTATAAGACGGTTCATCTGTTGATTAGCTCTAATCAAGCAATCCTAGGACTCAGAAGACTTTGCGGGGGAACGGCCCTACACTCCTGAGCTAGACCTCCCTGCAAACAATATCTGGATCATACGATGTAACCACACGATTATAAGCATTCTGCACTTTGCGGGTTCCGCAACATTTCTCCGATGCTCATCTCTGCACAAAACACCACCATAACTCCTAACATGTCCCGGAATGCTCGCCCTGAAAATCCGGGGCGGATGCAGTTGGTACCGGGGTGGAGCGCGGCCGTGCCCCGCATCAACTCCGAAATCCCGAGATTTTATTGGGCATGAATCCCAATTCCCGGGAAATCCTGCTTAGCCTAATAATCTTGATCCATGCAGGTACACTTTCATTTCGTGATGTTAACAACCTTCCCCCGCTATAGTTGCACTATCGATATCTCTGATATCCTTCGTTTCCCTACTGCTCTGCGCCCCCCTAACCGGAAAGAAATCGTGGCAATCCGCAAAAGTTTGAAGAATTATTACCGCTAAGCTGATTAAATAGATTGTTTGGTACAGGGATTATTCAGCCGTGCAAGCAATCTCGAATAACGCCCAATTATGAACGATTAGTACTCCGGAGCTTGTGATCGAATCGTTCGACCGATGAGACTCATGTTCTATTATATATAAAAAGCCAAGGACGCTCCTCGGTTTCTTTCTCGGCATCTCCACCAGCTAATTGCGGATTTGATCTTCAGAAAGGCACAGAATGAAGAACGTACTCTCGCTTGCCTTGCTCGCAGCTCTGCCTGCTGCCTTCGCCCAGCAGACAGCATATGGACAATGTAAGTCGATCAAAGCTTGTTGTTTGGTAATACTAGTTCATGATACTTATGCGATTTAGGTGGTGGTGTAACCTGGACTGGAGCGACTACCTGTGTTAGTGGCTACTATTGCAGCTATGGTAATGCTTGTAAGTGAAGATCCATCATGAATAACCTACAACCATATGCCCCATTCTAACTATTGAGCAGATTACTCTCAATGCGTTCCTGGAACTGCCTCAACAACCACTTCTACCACCGCTGCCGTGACTAGTAGTACTACTACCAGCCGCAGCTCTTCTTCAACAACACTGGTAACCTCATCAACAACAACATCTGCCACCGTATCAGCATCAGCATGTCCCACAGCATTCACATCAATTTCAGCCCAGAGCTTCATCACCAACATGAACCCTGGATGGAATCTGGGAAACACCCTCGACGCTGTGCCAGACGAAACCAGTTGGGGAAACATCCTTACCCCCGCTTCAGTGTTCGACGACGTAAAGGCTAAGGGGTTCAAGGGAGTCCGCCTTCCAGGTTAGTTCTTATATTCTATATACAAAAATTCCTGCTAATAGCACCCGAACCAGTTACCTGGGCCGATCATTTCTCCACAAGCTCTCCGTCATGGACAGTCACCCCGGCCTGGATGGACCGCGTTGAAACTGTCGTCGACTACGCTCTCGCACGCGGCCTCTATGTCATTCTCAATGTCCACCACGACTCCTGGGAATGGGCTGACTTCTCAGCCTCTGGTGCGAACATTACCATGATCGAAGAGAAATTCGTCAGTCTCTGGACTCAGATTGGCACAAGATTCAAATGCAAGTCTTCTCTTCTTGCGTTCGAGCCATTGAACGAGCCAGTTGGGACTACAGCAGAGCACGGTGCACAAATGAACAGGATGAACATGTTGTTCTTGAAGACCATCAGAGCCGTCGGTGGATACAACGCTCAACGTGTTGTTACGCTTGTTGGGCTTGGTGAAGACAGTATCAAGACTTCGCAGTGGTTTGAATTCCCTAGCGGATACGAATCCCAGCCTTGGGCTCTGCAGTACCACTACTACTCACCTTGTAAGAGATCTTCTGATAATTTGAACTATATAATATACTGACTAGAGGAAATAGATATGTTCACTTTCGGAGCATGGGGAGCTACCACCTGGGGCTCTGATGCGGATAAGACAACCATGGAGGCAGACATCGCCGGCATGCGAGCCAACTTCACCGATGTCCCATTGATCATTGGAGAATGGAATGCCTTTGCGGCAAACACCGAGAACGCGGCCAGATGGAAGTACTACGATCACCTCATGAAGTTGGGGGTTAAATACAACACCGCTACTGTACTTTGGGTCACTGGATGGGGTACGACCCTCCCTCTTCTCCGAATAGTTTTAAATAGTATTGTACTAACTCATTCATGCGTCTGTATAGATGATCTCAACCGTAGTACTCATGTCTGGCGCAACGAAGTCGACGTCAATATCGTCATCTCCGGTACTAAGGGCATTGCCAACTCCCTCCCAGACAGCACTACAGACACCTCTGCCACCACACAATCCTCTTCTGCCTTCATCTTCCACAAGGTCGGCGATGCTGTCTCCGCCCAGACTCTCCCTTTCCAGCTTAATGGCAACACCGTTAGCTCCATAAAGTCGTCCGCAAAGACTCTTGTTGCCGGAACGGACTACTCCGTCTCGGGTGCAAACATTGTTTTCGCCACCAGCTACCTTTCAACTTTATACTCGGCGACCACCGCTGCTGGTATTTTGGATACGCTGAACGTGACCTTCTCTGCGGGTGCGGGTTCGCAGATCCAGGTTGTGCAGTGGGATGTACCAACTCTTAGCACCACCACATCAAAGGCAGTGACGGGGACAGATCTATATATCCCCATTACATGGAAAGGGTACAACCACATCGCGGCTGTGAGGGCGTTGAAGGCCGATGGAACCTACTTGTTTGATGACTGGACAGTCTACTTGCCGGCATTGCAACAGGCCCGTATTGTAAGTCTACCTGTGGTACATGATTTGTGAGGTTATTGGCAAGCACTAACGGAGGCTGTTATGGATAGACGTACGGGCAGTACGGATGGGATAGTAGCAATGCTATCCTTTGGGCAGCAGTCCAGACAGCAGTCGTTTCCGCAGGACAGGCAACGACCTTCATGTTCGAGGTTAGTTTTTTCGTTGCATTCCTCTTTTTCTTTCTTGATAGCTTGATACTAATATATCACGCAGTTCTTCCCACGTGTGCCAGGAAACTCTGTCAACTACACATTGACCGTTTAGTTGGGTGTCGGAGCGTGCTATTGTTGATAAAATTGTAACTATAGTTAGTTAAGTGAAATAAGACTTTGGTGATCTTTCTGTGGCAACGAGGTCGGAGTGTAATGCTGGCTTTTAGCCTAATTTGGTTGTCAGGATATATCGTGAACCATCCTATAATTAGTTAGCGTGAATTATCAGATTCTTCGTATTTACCCTCAACGCTGTTGGGCACATTAGGTGTCACGGATTAGTCAGCGTTCACGTGACGACACAGACAATGCTTTTGTAAGGTGTCCACAGCAGGACTACCTCATAGTTAGATTTGTAACTTCCTCTTCTTCTTCTCTCATCTATCATCATTCATTTTGTCGTCGTCGATAGCGCAAATGAAATTCTCCCTCTGTCTATAGAACTAAGAAATTATTTATTTTTCATTGTTCGGATTGTCGTGAATCTAAACACAAAAGAGAGTGAACACAACAGCCGGCCAACAACGCCCGGTAAATGTATGCATACCTGACACGGTTAGTATATTGTAGATCAATCATGAATCGTCACTCGGGACTTAGTTCACATGCCAAGTACCCTGCGCACAGCTCTTCGTTGTAAAAGCACAGACGTCATGCATGCCACTCCTACTCCTCGAGATTGAGTAATCCTTGCCTGGATAATGGGGCTTTGGTATCTATGTAGCTCGTTAGACAGTTATACAAAGTGGTGTTCCTGCAATAGCATAAACAAGTTGAACAAGTTTTAGGCACGAGCTAGCTACATAGCTCGAGATGAGCATGACGTGAAGCTCGCGATCGAGCTGACTCGGATCGTGGGGTTGGAGGCTCGAGGTTTTCGAGCTCTAGAGCAGGGCTCGGACACATGTTCGATCTTTCATCCCACCCTAACATAGTTATCTCAACGTTTTCATTTTATATAAGATGAACTCTAGAGAGTTATCAGCTTTGTTATATTACCCTAATCTACTATCATCAACTCTGTTACTGGTAATTTATAAAGCTCGGGATTTTCTAACACTCGCGAGCTGACCTTGGCTCCTGGGAAAGACGAGCCCAAATCTTAAACAACTATTGCAAGATGCGAACCGCCTGGGGGTGATTTTAAGCCCTGAGCTCTCATGAAGCTAAAAAGAGCAGATGAACCTTCTTACCCTCTGTTTGAGAGGTAAGGGAGGGAGAATGGGATGACTCTTTGTAGCGAAAAGAGCGTAGACGGAGGATGGGCCCCCACCCTATAATGGAGGGAGTGAAAAGTTTGTTTTCCAAGAGTGACCACCTGTAGTTTATAAACTTCTACAAACAACAGTCTGATTTAGTGTGGTCCACGATGACGCTCGAGGCTCGTTGACCTCTCTCCTTGTCTGTCCTTGAAGTCCGGCACTGTGGTCCCCGAGGACGATAAAGCGATAACCCGGCAAACGAAAAAGGTGATATTTCTCAAAATGAAGGTATATATACTTTATTCATGACCTTATCCGATTAGGGTATATTAAGTGTGTATTATAGTCAAGAATTATCCTTGGAGGTCCTCGAGGCGAGGACAGATATCGTCCTCGCAGTTGCTTGTCCTTTTGGACCACTGTCCTTGCTTGTTATCGAGGAGGCAAGGACACAAGGACGCTCGTCCTCGTGGACCACACTGGTCTAATTGGTCGAGATAACTGATCTAGTGGCTATAGGTGCACAACTACATGTAATTAAAATGAGAAGGAGGTTAGATAGCATGTGAACTCAGGGTATTCTATTTCGAAATAGCTGACCCAATGAGCTAAAGATAATGTGTCAGTTGGAAAGGGTTTGTTCATTGCAAAGGAAACCACATGTACATACCTAGGCCTGGTGCGCGCCTGCGCATTCGCACCTTATTGTGGATGTGTCACAGGAAATCACTCGTACACCTGTGCATGGAATATAAATACTCGGTAATCATGGCTAGATCATCCATAAAGGTAGTATCTCTAGAATAATCGACTTTTCTCCATCAGTTCAGACATCGCGCCGACCCCAAACACTTAAATCACCACCTTAACGCCGTTTACGCAACCAAAGCCGGATTTGAATCGGCGTGTGATTCTTGAAACAAATAGAAACAAAAATCAATATAAGAAAAAGGTACAGCAAGACTTGGGAGACCTGGTGGTCTGATGAGATGGTTATGGTTCGGTCCCCAAACGCCCGAGCTCGCGTTTAAACCGAGCCAATACTCGCGGCTGCGGAAAGGATTTTGATTGAAGCGTATTATCCCCTTACGCTGGTTAACCAGAGGTAGCTTGGCAACTATTCCTAGGGGGGCTGAGCAACAACAATCTAATCTAATCTTCATCTGTGTTTAGGGTCGCACACACACGCGCAGGCAGGCGTTTGCCTCTGCGCGTTCTGCCACAACTCTGAGGTATTACGCGCATTTTAAACTCATACATGCATTTTAGCATCCTATAGCGCACCTCGTCTCTACGAGTACGAAATTGAACGGGAAACGCCGCACCATACAAACGAGGAAGAGAATATACCAAAGTACATGTAGGTTTGGTAATTAACAACCTTTGAAGTTCCTATGATAGGTTTCATGACTACATTTAACTACAGCATATGTGCCGTCAAAATCCAACTAATCGTAAATCTGCATGTAGCCAGCGGATTACCATCGAGTGCACACCGGAGCAACAATTAATCCTTCACACCCTGCTAGACCAATGCTTTCTCGATCTACGAAACATGCAATGACGTTGATACAAAGAAATATTACATACATACCAGGCTCGACCAAGGATTTCCAGGGGTTCAGGCGTCTGAAACTCCCCAGGGGACGTGATTAGCAGCCTGGGATGACTGCTGTGACAGTGGGTTTGTGTCCGAACAACATATCAGGTGGGTCATGTTTTTTGCCACGATCGAGAGGACAGCTAATCAACCCCTTGCATATGAAGCGTTATAAAGGGAAGTTCTAAGGGATGCTCAAATGTGTTCGCAGTCTTCATAAATTCATACGACCCTAAGCTCAAAAAAAAAAAGCCTCACGATCCCGACGGGCACAAGTCGATAATCTAGAAAGCCTTATACTAATTATCGGGAAAGCCTCATCCTAATTTTCGGGAACGCCTCTCGAGAAAGCCCTACGCTTCTAGAGATCGGCCACTATCGGGTGGGAGGCACTTCCCAGAGGACGAGATCCCCAGGAGGGTCTTCTTCGAAGCAGAATCGAGACCGAGGCTTATTTCAAGTCTTGTGCGGGGTATATCAGTTTGGGAGTCAGGTATATACCACTCTAGTACCGTCTAAGGCCCTACTTAAGTACAGGAGCGATTCTAGATCTAGTCTACTTGGAGTTAGTTAGTACTAGAAGCATCTACGCACCTTCGGGCTCATCCCCCGACCTTAATTCTTCGCCCTCCCCACGTCCCAGCCTCCCAAATAAAGAACGATCAGCATTCCTTTAGCGGACCCTTCCGCTAACCTACTCTATGTTTCACACATTAACTACTGACAATTCTATAGAACTTTTCTACCTCAACATCCAATAACTGTACAAGCCGCAACGGTCACCGAGGACACAGCGAACCCCTAACTGCATATCCCGGCTTTTCTGAATCTCTTTCTTCTCCCTGCGAAGATGGAGCTAGAGTTACAAGCAGCATATTCGCGATTAATTCACTAGGCTTCAGGCTCGAGCTCGTAACAACGTTATTTTAGATACTCAACGCGTGCTCATCATCTTATCAACTGATGCCGGTAAGTCAGTCAATTGTTTTAGTGGTGGGGAAAATCCACGTTACAGATCATTCCGCTTATCTTTCGAAGAAGGTAATTCCTTTTTGCGGATGTTGTGTTGTGGTATAATAATCATCTACACCTAGTTATGTTATGACTACATGCTAAACGCCTTCTCACTCCACCGGAACGTCTCTCTACTGGGTTGATTGATGTTTAGTTAAAAAGACGCTTTCAAGGAGGCTAGCTACACGATACGTTCCCTCTTTAGTTTATTTTTTGCTGAGGCGGGAGCTCTGTAGTTAGCCATGGAGGGGAATGTGTAGCTAATCGACTAGCTATCATGACCCTCCCACCTTCTTGCACGAATGGAAAGGTCTAAAGAGACTGGATTTTTTTTTTCTTCTGCTACTCTAGGTTTCGTTTAATTCATAGAATTTTACCTTGAATGTGCTTTATTTACGTGTACATACATTCTGATTGATTGTGAAGTGCACAAACTAAATTATACGCTTGGACCTCATATGCACTTTGTTATCGCAGCTTAATCTTTTTAAAGAATATAGGTAACTAGCTTTATAATCCACGCTCCTGTATATGTATATATATAGTCCAGCATCCTGAGGTTCGCACAGATAGAACCCAGACTCCACACTAGCTATAGCTATATATGTGGATGTACGCGTCGTTGTAGCTCCATCTCAATAACCTCCAACTCTATCACTCGCTCTCTCCCCCATACCATGTTCTGTGGCTGCAAACGAATTCCTCTAAATACATTCAAATAACACCTACCTACATACCGCATTATGGACATGTCTAAGTCGTCGTCCCCCGAAGATCAGCAGCCGCCGGTGCATCAAATTCAAACCTTGGTAACCAGCTACATCTGCGACAACAGCCAGAACTTCGAGATCGCAAACATGGTCATTGCAATAGCCACCGTTATAGTCGCCCTTCTAGCCCTCTCCAAGACTTGGAAAATCTGGAAAGGATGGAGGAATAAGAATAAAGTTGTAGGTTTCCCCCCGAGTGTAATATAAGGAATTGGGGTTGATAGTAGTTTTCAGGGCAATATTGACTGTGAGAAATCCGGTCATGCCAATCATCAAGCGTTTTACTATGCAAATTATAGTAGGAATTTTCATATTGTGTTTGTAAATACTAGCGAGACAGAACGGATCGGGGTTCGTGGACTAGAGCAAATGTAGGGTATTAGGGGTATACGTTTCTAGAAGTAGTGTTGTTTGTTTCCGCTACTTTAACCGCTCTCGTTTCTCGGCCTTGGGTGGAGGGGTCCAAAGATAGGCAGTATCGATTGAAATATTTGTTTAGATTTTCTGTTACTTTGGTACGGAGAACTTATGACTTCGAATTCAATGAAATCTATACTCAGAAACATCAATCTACTAGAGACCAACTGATGGGACAGAATCAATCTCTAATCATTTTCTTTCTTGAATGACTCCCGGATACCCGAATAGCGGTATCTCTTGCCGGGTTTCTGCTTAAATCTGCTTCTATCTAGATGAGACCTATTAGAAACTTTAATATAGCTCTCCATCGTCAATTTGTAAGTTAACGAAGTTAAGTGATGGATTTTGGATGGCCATCGCCCGTGGTGGACGCCTAATATTATGAAGGAAGGTATATGTTAATTGCATCGGCGTGAAAAGACGGGAGTAAAGATACCAAGCCCGGCCGGGGATGGGGTGCTTTTTCATGGCGCATGGCGGCTTCATCGATACTGGGCATGGGTAAAGTCGAGTCGTGAGGAGTTAGTTGCTCTTACAGTAACCCCACTATGATAGATGAACAGTTCTCGTTCAAAAATCATGGGACAACGCAACCGCGAGTTGCTACGGGGCTTGTCCCAGGATTTTTGACGGAGTTATATATTCCCCAATGAAAATCGCCAAGGCACCGGGTCTGTTTGCCAATTACGACCACTGAATGCCCACCACCGGGCAAAAACCAAACCACACATTTTGGGAGTTTATTCTGCTGTCCTATGATGTTTATTCGACATTTAAACAATCTCAATTGGTAAAGTACGTTTACGGTTCGTTTGTTACATTTCGAATACGCTATGATGGTGGAGCCTGCAATTGGCACGAATTCATGCTTGTACATACATGTAAGTAGTTCAAAAAGTACATGTAGCTACAAGTACGTATAACATGTTCACACCAGATCCTCAATTTCAGCACAGAACATCCTAGCTAGGACTCTGGTATGCTTCTTATTTTGGGTTGTAAGGGCAACTATCACAGTAGTGTTTCATAACGTTATGAACCTGTCCGGTCCGTGATCGGTCTAAAGGGCGCATAAGCTTGCAATTGGTTCGTTTCATTGGTTAGCTTAAGATCAAACTCATCGAGCCTGTTTGAGCATGAGCCTTCGATCCAATGGGCATTTTATAAAAATGAGTGCGAGGAGGTTTAAGGCAAACCCCAAAGCTCACAAACGGTAATTTTAATAGATATTTGTTTGTATGTATACTTGTAAGCTGTATATGTACATGTACCTATATAAGATGTACCCCTAAGTATGTAGTAAGTATGGGTGTTTGTTGCATCCCCCTTGCCTGAATAGTTGAATATGATTGGTACAGAAACCGGTTGCGACGAAGATCCTTTCTCTTTGGCGTCGACTGTTCGGGTGAGGGGGTGTTCTGGTGGCTAGGGAAGCCGTCTAATTCTTGTGTCTAGGTGAAGTAATGGCATATACATACAAGTAATCGAGCCATGGTACATCCTATCTCACCATCAATCCTTTCCTTCTCCACTATACCTTACCCCTCATGATCAACTGAATGAGGTCCTCACGTTTTATATCGATTGAGGTATACCGGTAGCGAACGAATTAGCTCAAATCACATGGACTTACCCCACTAGGCCTCGAGCCTGATAAAGGCAGTTTCAGGCAGTTTTTTTTTTGCTCATAGGTCTAGCATCATAAGTTTAAGCCTTCTATTGTGAGACTTGTGACCAGGCTCCTAGGCTTGTGGGGGACTAGTTTACTACCACGTTCACGACGGGAAACGTCAACGGTCGTTGTTTTAAAGTCCATATACGTCATAATCAATTAACATGATCAACGCAAGGGTCCGACATAGCGCACGCACTTAGCTTACCCTATATGTCTAATCTTTGTCATCATCGACAGGTCCCCAGATATATTCCAGTTACACAAAGGCTCTTCATTCTTGAAGTTTGGTAACCCCATATATCCGTGCCCAAAAGGTTCTCTCTTTAATGATAACGGGTTTAATTGACCCCCCTTGTAATTGCCGAATAGTACTGGTTCCTTCTGGGGTAAATACGTTTATATGGTGAGTGTGTTTCGAATTCCCGGCCGGTGGACTCAGATGGCGATGATGATACGGGTACGGGTATGAGCGGCCTGGCTTGGATTTTGAGCTACCTCAGACCCTAGAGGTAAAGACGCGAGCCCGCTCACAACCGACTACTATAGTGCCTATCACTACTTGGGTCTGTCTGCCTCATAGCTCTACCTTGAGCCTTGAAAGAATTTCCCACCAGTTCCTACAGCGATATATACATATCTCCGAAAACCCTCCAAGACTGTTGTTTACAAGAGGTATGATAATGAGCATATCAATGACTCTTCCTTTATCGTATATCTATAAAGAGGACATAGCTTAATTAGAGATGAGTAATTATCTCATGGGCTAACTCCAGCCCACAATTATGAGGGAGGCTGGTACGTACATGCATGGTAGAGAGAAAGGCTCCAGATTGCATGTCTCTCTGTGAGCTCGGGCAACGGTTTTCTTAGAGTTTTCATATGGTATAAACTCGTACATATCAAGCGAGGGTACCTTGGGAGCTACCTAGAACTACATGTGACTTGGATCCGGGGCGAATAAAATCCGGCTATCTAAAAAACAATCAATTGCGTTCTTCAATCCCCATCGGCTATTTTGACTGAGAACAAGGCTAACTTACACGCAACTAGACACTGCTGGTCTCAGGCTGCCTTTATCTGCATGTAGTAGATACATATATTGGTATACCCTATGATGTATTCAATCAGATCTCACATATATATCTAATTCGTGTAGGTACTTTATAGCAAACGTGGTGTTAAGAATTATTACTACTCTACTGGCACCAGCTATATTTATCGAAACAGACACGAGCTTTATTGTCCAATTATATACCTTTGTCACTTCTCAAGTGGGAGATCTAGCGAATCCATATGTGACCTGGGATGGCCGGACCAATCAGAGAATATGGCCAATAATCGAGTTCTAAGTTGTTTAAGGCTGAAATGAACATCTACTGAACCGAGCGAGCCTGGTTCAATACCGATTATAAGACTCGCTTCTCCCTCTGATATGCATGTTCAAATTGCTAAGCCTCCTCCGAAGTACGCACCCAAATGAGCTGGGGTATTTTTGTTGGGCTGAGCATTGTCGATGAGTATGAGCTTCACAAATTTTAGGCTTGTAGGTACATACGTGGGCTGAGTACATAAGACTTCCCTCTTGAACGTGTTGAAAAACGCTAAAACGCAAGAACTTGCACGTAATTGTCCCTAATGTTATTCGAAGTTTTCTGATAGTCAACTTGAGCAGACTCGTAGAGGTGGCTATATCCTCGCTATCTAGCTACAGCTTATGGCCTTCCCGTATACTTACTATGATAGAAATTTATACTCTCACATCCTATTACCGAATTCTTGAATTTTACGCGTTTGATCGAAAATAGCTTAGTAATCGAATGACAGCTTTTGAATGAATTTTGTGCTTAACGGGGATTTACAATTAGATTGGGGTCTTTTTAGTAGTCTATTTCGATACTACAGCTAACAATCTTTAATATCTCTGTTTGATATAGATAACTAGAAGAGTTATCGACTTGGTATAAGTAGATAAAAAGTTGGATATTTTCACCGTTAATCATGAACTATCACTCGCTATATATGAATAGCTTAACAGCCACCCATTAATCCTTCCCAAAACTATAAATAGGGAAAACAAAGGAAGTAACTATAAATATTATCAGGCAATTAAGAAGATTAAATAAATCGGTACACGTACGCGTGCACGTGTATCCACTATGATTGTTGCTGATGGTCTAGTTAGGCGTGGTCGGCGAGAAGAGTATAGTAGACGCGCTAAAAGCGAGCTTTTAGGGGTTACTTCTCTGCATGCACACACGCCCTTATTTGTGTGGAGATAATTGGCCATTTAACCGCGTATTAGCGTGGAGGCTTAATCATGTTAGTATTTGGCGGCCAACATTTATAATATCATGGGATCAAACCCTAACCCTAATAACACGTAACTACATACTTATAAAATCAAATCACTCAACCGCCAATATCACAAGCCGAGTCGAGCTTTTATAGTGATGTAGAAAGATGGAACGGAAACCATATAATGGCGGGAACCGCCTGTAATGGTACTCTCGTTGCGGGGCAAGTTTAGGTCTGGTTGAGGCCAATTTAAGTGTGGTTGAGGTCGAGTAACGTGACCTGTAGGGCTACTAGTTGTTTCTCTACCTATGAGATCTTTTCAGTACCCTTACAGGCGGTTTCCGCCATATCTTCATGGCATGCTCACATACTGCGCCGGTAGATAATTATAATAAGTAATGTAACGGCGGCCTGAGACACAGGTACGCCTGTTTTAGAAACATACCGTCTCTACCACGGTACGAAATGCATCAGTAAATGCATCATAAATGCATCAGTGAAAGTCGTCAGTCAATGTATCAAGCCTTGTTCCTAAAACGTGTGGATAATGCATCAATTAATGCATCAACTAATGCATCCTTAATGCATCACAGTCTCGTTTCGCCAAGAGCTCGGGAAATACTTATAATTATATCAGGAAAATAGAAATGCAAACAGTGCCGAATTTCTGAATCACGGTATGAAATGCATCAGTAAAGGCATCAGTAAAGGCATCGGTAAAGGCATCGGTAAAGGGATTAGTAAATGCATCATACCGAAGAACACTCCTGCCCCGATGCAAAACAAATGAATGTGGAGGGATTGAACCTGAATCATTCCGATGATCTAGCTTAGAGCTTACCACCTGTACCATTATATCTTTTCAATATATAGCCTTTACAAGCGATACGTATAAGCTGACTCAATAGGTATATGTAGCCGAGCTGGAGATCAAAAAATATCTGTCAATAATCAGTAGGGACAAGAAATACCAACGACAGTAGTATTCGCGGTCCGACGATTTTCCCTACACCTTTACCTACTGTCGACGATTTTACCTACACCTTTCCCTACGACTTTTCTGGGGAACATTGTCAATCAGTAGGGAACGGTGTAGGTAAAATCTTCGACAGCATTTAGTAGGCAAAGGTGTAGGTAAAATCGTCGACAGTACTTGGTTGGGAAAGGTGCTGGTAAAATCGTCGACAGTACTTGGTAGGCTCGAAAGGTGTAGGTAAAACCGTCGACAGTAGGGAAAGGTGTAGGTAAAATCGTCGACAGTAGGTAAATGTGTAGGTAAAATCTTCAGCAAATGTGTAGCCTGATGCATTTATTGAGGCCTCGACAAGCTTATGCATCAACTGATGCATTTGCGAGCCGCTTTCGTATTTCCTGCCGTAGTAGAGCGTGTTTGCAGGTACATGTAGTTATAACTGGCTCTCAGATCTAGAGCGCGAGCGTTCCATCATTTATTAAATAGTACCGCTCTACTAGAATTGAAAGCCTAGTCTTATATATTACAAGCTCTAAAGTAAAGAGTATGTCTGTTTGGGGCCAATTCATATTACAATTACTGGGCCGGACTTGCTGGTCCCCTTTTTTTCTGTGCTGTGTCATGAAAATGTCGGTTTTCTTATAATTAGATACTATGTAACTACATGTACTTACCTGCTATACTTTTGGTTTATTTTAACCCTTACATTAATCAACGTCTTACGCCAGAGCTGTGAAGAAAACAAAATTATTTGACGCTATATACATGTAACTTGCCAACATATATAAGATACATTGGAAATATATATTTCAGTAGCTACTACCAGCAGCTCAACTAAAGGACCTTCACACAAGATAACAAAAGTACTACTAGCTACACCTTAAAGCAAACATGTATCCTCTTCACCCCCTCCCCACATCCCTGTACCCAATCCACACACCTCCCCTAGTCCCTCCAATCTCTGCCATCCCCTTCACCCTCACTTGCCCCGCCATCTGACACGCCTCAATCATCCTATTCACAGCATCCACGATTTCGTCGACCTCCCAGACAATACCAGCATGGCCTCCTCCGTGATCACCTACACACATACCGAGTGTCACCGTACCATAAGTGATGAAGGGTTTGATGCAGCCGTTTGGCTTATGGTTTGCCAGGACATAAGGAAGTAGAGAGGGATCTGCGCGGGCGGACTCGGCCCAGGTGGATAGTGTCGTTTGGACGTTGGGGATTTCGGCGGCGGATTTGAAGGCGATGTCTGCGGCGGTTAGGCCGCAGGTGAGGGCGTTGCGTTTGCTATTTCCCTGTACATGTGGGAAGGCGTTAGCGGGGGGTATATGGAAGAAGAGGGTGATTATGAGGATGGGGAGGACGAGGAAGTAGAGGTTGTGCATTTTGTTGGTTTTGGTGAGTTTTGTAATAATCGTGGTGGTGAGGTAGATACTTTTGACGATGAATTTGATAATGAAATGACGATCGATACTAACAGACGTATCTCTTGAAAGAAGTCTTGAGGATATTTATGTATTCGATAGAAGAACTAATCGACAATTCAATCCATTAGCCATCTGAGGGAGTTGTTCTTTATGAATACCAAAAGGTGCATGGGCGCAGCTCCCACTATACTATGAAATATAACCTCTAATACCAATGAACTGTGATCCCATTGACCTAATAAGTTAAGAAAGATTGTATTGTACATAAATCTGAATTGTAATCATTATTTATCACTCGACACATGCATGGGCGTTGGGTGCTTGACTAAACAAACAAACAACAAATGACACATTGTCCTATCTGCCAACGTAAAGATTTACAGTGTTGTTTTATGTGTACGACTCATTCAGTCCTTTTCTCAAGAGCACAAGACCAGTCAACTGGTCATCATATCAATCATTTGACGAGATCAGACAACATTCTAACGACTGAAATAAAAAAACCATTTTCACCCTCTACTGTATTAACTTAATGCATTTCTGATCATCGGCTACTCCGATCTTGTACGTCACGTCATTCTTGTTCAATAAGAATCGACACTGTGTACCAGTACGACTTTAGTGCCATAAAGGAATGGTTAGCGAGTGGCGAACATCCGAGCCACACCTTATTTTAGCGACCACCGTGACAACCCTCCCTCTTGTCACACTGAACCACATCAGTGAGTGATACATACATGCATAACCGACATATGCGCGCAGCAGTCCACAGTCTCGGATTATATTAACATCCCCAGTAGAACTGCACGCTTCGCACAACCCAGCACTTTTAATTTGTTCAATTAGACCGCGACGTCCATTGTCACTATGGGCCGGGTTTATCTGCAGTGCCTCATGTCTTTCGCGCGGCCCGCTCCTTGGGTTTCCGTGTCTAAGGGTTTGGTACCCACTGTCAGTGTTACGAACGAGGAGCTGATCGGGTGCCTCCGCATGTTTTAGGAGACTTGGGGATGGCAGTGATGTAGTTGTGCTTGACCGTTGGACTATGGCCAAGATCTAGAGGTACTATATCACAATACTTTTTCTTTACCTATTTTTAACCATAGGTACATGTAGGTACAAACTTTCGAACACCACCACCACATCTATACTACTGGCACTGAAAACAAATATATCCTATGTAGGTACACCAAACCGGAAGGTGGCCCGCATACTCAAGGGGTACAAGTATATCCTACGCACATGTAGGTACATACATACATACCTGCGTGCAAAAGAGGGAGAGAGAAATATGAACATGGTAGGAAATATGCGATGCGGGTAGAGCGGCTATTGTCTCGTTATCTCCCCCGGCGGGTCTTCATAAAGTACTTTACTGTTATCCGAGCACCCCAGCACAAGTATCAAGAGCTAAGCATCCTGGTTATCGTCCGACATTAACTCTACAGGCCGTAGATAGGATACCCGTCTCGGAGTGGGCTCAGCTGGTAAACCCACAGTTATCACCTTCCCAAGGGACCCACCACCCATATTCGATACCAGAGATAGGGAGGTACAAGTTGGCAACCCTGTGCTGTGCTTCTAGAGCCCATGGACCGGTTAAGGCAAGGAAGGAGAACAAAGGAGCCCAAATACACAGTCCAAGATCTCCCACCGTCGAAAAGAAATTTTCAACCAAACATGGATGGTGGGCATGTGGGTGTGGGAGTGTCAGGAACTAGTTTCGACTTCACCGGAAACTGAGACACAAATGAGAAGAATAATGTGGTATCTTAGCTCTTTGCTGAACACGAGCCAGGCCCGACTACTGAAGGCGGATATCTCTCGTACGTATTCTCATGTATGTCTCGAGCAAGCCAATGGTACTCATTACTCTATAGGTCCCATCACGCTCCGTTGTGACGAGTGCCTAGAAAGAAGAAGTTACTCTCCTCCTCACGATGATCCAACGGGCGGGATCGCTGGGCCTTGTTCAAGATCTGGTGAAAAAAGATTTCAAACTAATCGATCAGCCTCGCCCCGTTAGTTATTGCCTAGAACCACTCAACTACATTAACGTCTACCCGCGCAAGATGTTTTTTGTGACTAACCGAGTCAAGTCGTGGCTTCTGCCTATACGCTCCTCTATTTTAAACTCCGCGGAGTTTTATCTAAATACAGCTGTTTGCCCTCCCTCTTGTTTAAACCATGGCCAAAGTCCGCATGTGGAAATGATTTTATGGTCACTTTTGGGCAATTCGCGAAATTATTGCTACAGTAATGGAATTCCTCGTTGTCCAGTAAACTGGAGAGCTTCATGTCATGCCCTGACAATTCTCAGTATCTTTTGAGCCTTTTAGCGACGTCTGGCAGAAACTGGATGAGAGTTTGGCGAAGTGGGGTGACTTAATGCGAGTATTCATACTGAAGAAGATATATCTTCCAAACTGGTAAGAAACCATTTTCCCATAGAAGGACAATGAAGGCTGTACCTATGCAGTCCTTTCAAACTTATTTGTAGGCAGCAGTGCACAAATGGACCATAATAAAGCCGGATAATTAAGGTTATTTATAATATCATTTTGATCATTGATGTTTACATCGTATATCAAACTTACTACATCGTACGTGAGATTTCACCAATTTTACGCGCAATGAAAAGCTAAAAATCTTAACAAAGGAAAGAAATAATTTGTCATGTGTGCAAGTAGTTAAATAGTTAGAAAGAAAAAGAAAGAAAAAAGATGTGACAAAACCCCACTCCGGCCCCCCAACTCACAAACACCATAAATACAAATTTTTAATAACCACAAACGTTAATAGAAATCGAAAACTAGAGAATTAACGAAAGGTAAAGAATGAATACGTCAGTGAAACTGCGTCTAAAATCACCTATTATACCTCCAATGCTTATTGGCCTCCAAGAACCTATCCGCCCTTTTCTCAAACGCTACTGCCGCCTTATACAGATAATCCTCAGCGCTTATGTCCGTTGTAATATGTTTCGCAATCAACATTTTAGCGTCTGCGCCCCTCTCCCAAGTCTCTTCACCGTCATTCCACCCAATCTTCACATAAATTCTTAGCGAGTTTTTACCCCTGAGCACCTCTGGTCCCCTGTCATCATCTCTAAACGCCACTCCGTACACCTTTGTCGCCTTCCACTTAGATTTGCTTCCTCTGGGCTTGATCTCGGGGAGATCCTGGGGAATCGAGTAGGTACAGCCCTTGGATGGCTGGACGCGCCATTTGCAGTGTTTTGCAGGACCGATGGACACAATTATCCTCTTACCACCACCCCAAGGTACGCTGGCGTCGCATTTCCCAGTTACTTTGGGGTGTTGCAGTCGGGAATGAGGGGTTCCTCGCCGCTGCTATCGGCCCTGGAGTATGACTTGGCTTCGTATTCTTGTTCTTCCTCTTCCTCTTCCTCCTCATCGGACAACTCGTCCGAGTCCGTTTCACTAGGAGTGTCCTCGTCGGTGTAGCATGTGTCTTCGGAGAAGATTGATGCTCGCTCAGAATCTGAGCCAGAGTCAGACTCAAAGTCTGAACTGGCCTCGGAGGAGTCGTAGTTGGAGAGAGAGGGGTAGGGCACATCACCACCACGGGTAGTAAACATCTCTTCGGTCAGTGTGGTGCAGATTCTTCTGACAATGATGGAGCCCTCCTCAGAGCTATCACTAGGCGTTGATATCTCTTCGGTAGTCTCGACTTCAAGACATCGGCGACGATATCCGATACTGGCTGTGGGTGAAGGTTCGCGGGATACTGTAGATACAGACATCGCCCTTGATATTAAGGCATGGGCCTTAGCGGGCGTAGCTGATGATTTTCGAGATGATGGTCTTAGTACTGGAGTGTAATATTGGGCTCGGCTGGGCGGGGGAGCACGGATCAAGGCACGATTATTGGGTTCTTCCACTTGCTCCACTTGCTCTTCTCCTTCCTCTTGCTCATCTCCCTCTTCCTCTTCCTCCTCATCTTCCTCTTCCTCCTCTTCCTTCTTGGCCGCCGGCAGGAGAAGAATCTTTGGAGAGACAGAGCGAACACGGGTCTCAGTCATCGTCTGTTCGGCCTTCGGGCTTTGTTTATCATCATTATTGGATTTGGCTATTAATATGTTAGTTTATGACTTTTATAGAGCCAGAAAGAAGTAGAAAGGAAAGAAAAAAATGGGGAAAAACGCTTCTCACCAAGATGTTTGTAGGAGGCCCTAAAGTCAGCGTTGATAGATTTTCTTGTATGGCCATTATAATCCCCGGGAATGCTCTTGACATGACCGTGCTTGCCATGACTGGAGGTGTCCTCCGCAGTTTCATCTGTGATGGCTTTGGACACGATTCGGCTTAGATTCTTGGCCATGGTTTCGCCTGAGTTGTGCCAGTTAGGTATATCTATTGGTTAGTTAGTGTATTATGGTGACTCTTTTCGAAGGAGTTTGTTCTTTCTGAGATGGTCGTGAATGTTGTAGTAGTAGCAGTAGTAGCAGTAGTAGAGGGTTGCGCCGTCTTTAAGTATTATTATTTTTTGAGTGTTTGGCGGAACACTGCCTCATTTACGTCGTTCCTGTCTCAGCCCCGTCCATACACTATCAAATGTTCTGGGTCACCCATCGGGGCTGTTTCTTTGGGCTGGAACGACTCATGTATGAAACCAGGTAATTTAACCAGTATTACACCAATCCCAGCTGGCAATTCATTTCTTGTCACATACGTGACAAGAACTTAGAAAGATTAGATTATTAAACACACGGTTAGCCAAGTACCTACTTGCTTTCTGCCGAACGTTCCCAGTATGCACCTATATGTATCTATTTATCTTCCCAATGGAGAGGTATTCAGCATAGGTGACTTACCTACCAACTCAAGTCCCAAGATTTTCTAGGCATCCATGAAGAAGGGAAGGAGGGGCCAAGTGACCAAACGATGAAGGCAGTGCCCCTTCAGACATACATTGCTTTTGGCATTGTTAATAACTAATGGGTACTGAAAAGATAACCGGAGTAGATTCTTCTTTGCCCAATAGAAATGAGCCGAGACGTGTGCCAACATGCGGCACAGACGCATGGGTTTTGAGATATAAAAAGACGATCGCAGCTGTGTGGTGGGTATGTATCCTTGTTATGAATTCTTCTGGGCATGCACCTGGTTGATGTAAGCGCATAGCACCTTAGACGAACAACTGTATCCTGTGACCTCTCCCGACTAAAGCTCTTTACTGGCCCATAAAATGTAACGGTTTTGATTGCCGGGTTACCAGCGTGACATGACAATCCGATAATTTAGGTAAAGGGACAGGATAATGCCTTACACAAGGCCGGCAAAGTCATGTCCTGCGAGCAGCGAGGCAGGTACCAAAGGTATTAAGTAATTCCCAAACTGCAATCTGTAGACTTAAAATTAAGCATCTTAGCTCAAAGCAGTGTCTACAAGCTTCAGGACCCTATGCTCTATCGACGTCGTGGGGATTTTAGGTGCTGCGGAACGGGCCGTGGGGCGGTGCACTAAGCGAGGCGCTAGCTATTCCCATTTTGTAAATGCGCGATAGTTAGGGTTTGGGGTAGGCGAGGCAGGTACCGTAGCGCCGAGCGGACAAGCCATGTCCTATTCTGTATGTATTTAAACGTGAGGATGTGTTATAAGATCGTGTGCACATTTAGTTTGCCTGATTTCCCACATATATCTAGATCTGTTTCGATTAAAACGGTCTCTCCGCGCTTATCAAAACACCTTACTTAACTGGCAAACTTCCACAATTGCAAACATCTCCACTTTCCTAGTGTATCCTGAGGTGAGCCTCCGCACTCACTCCTCGTTTCATGATCCAGTGGAGAACTTGATGCCACCCGTCGAACATTCCAAGTCATACAGCAGGGCCTCTGGAAGGTTTGTGATTGACATGATATTGATATTGGCGAGATATTGGTTTTGATGACGCATTTGCAAGCCTTATCATTCGCTGCGAGCGGGTAAGTAACTCTTTATTTTTAGAGCACGATTCGGTTGCTATCATTATTGGTCGAAGAATCTTTTATTGACCTGGTTGTCAGTAGTGTCAAGACTTCGCTCTATCTTGGCTGGACCTGGATCTCTAACCTTATGAGAGACACTATGATTTATAGATGAAGCGGGAATTATCATCATATCTCAGCCCTTGCAGTAACCCTAAGAAGTCTTCAGGCCCGACAGATAGGTTTCAACCTAAGACTAGTCTTTTTGTAGCAAGTATTATAGGCCTTATAACAGCTAATATAGCTTTATGGTGCTAATGTTCCAGGCCAAGAGGCCGCCCTCAGAGCCATCATTGGCTGTGTCCCATACATTCAACTGTATTCTAATTGACTGATGTGCAGTAGGCTTGTGTACTCCCATTTTAGTGTTTTCAATTGCGGCACTACGGGACATGGAAGTACCGAGATCTATAGAATCTTTTCGTGAGATTTAATCTAGCGTGAAAGAAGGTTTCGTTTGACGGCTACTCCGCCGTTCGACTACCAAGAAATCAGCACCTGACGAAAATCTCAGAATGAGCGGCTGCAGCCGTATCTCGAAAGGTTCCAGACCTATCACAAACAGACATGAGGGATATCAGCTTTCGGTAAGTAAGTGTCTGCGTCAATGGTTCTACTAATAGTAACTGACGCATTTAATGAAACTTCCACAATTTAGGCTTGCTGAAGGAAGATCTACACTTATAGTTAGACGATTATTGAATTGTCAAAACGAGACAATTGTGGAAATCAGAGTGGGCTAAGAGGAGGCTATGGGAGAACAACTACAAGGAAAGGACATTGGGAGAGTCTAGAGTAGAGTAGTTGGAGGAAAGGGGCTGGAGCGAGGTGCACCTTCACTATCATAGCACACATAGCACCATTTTTGGTACTCGTGACGATGGAGCAGCGTCTAGGCAAGGCATCTCTGGTGGCGGACGATACCAGTCGGGGGTGGTGATAGTACGATTGATTTTGAACCATTATTAGAAAATTTTGGCTCTCTAATGAAATCATGCTTTTGGCTATTCGTTCCGAAGAACTGACCCACAATCAATATCGTATTTAGCTGCATGAGAAACCTTAGTACTATTAAAACCGTACCTTTCAGAAAGAATTAAGGCATACCACTTTATGCCCAGGCTTGATTGGCAAGCCTCATAAATCATGAGATGATTACCGCCCAGGAAACCTGATCGGATTGTGTTTGATGTCAGAAATTGGGTTCGATCAAATAATGGTGCACACTAGACAGTGATGAACAGCAGTTATGGATGAATTATCATGATGATGGTCCATGAAGTTGATGGTGATGGTGGCAGTGATGGTGGTGGTGTTTGTTCTGCCCCGCTCAAGGCCACGAGGCAGACTTTGTTAGTGCCACGAGGCATACTGATGCAACCAGCTCATGACGCTAACGCATCTAAATTACCCCGATCTTATCTAACCACACACACACATGCATTTATCAGGGCTCTCTTTCACCACTGACTAATTGTGTAAGTCCAAACAGATGAGGGGACAAGTACCGATAGTCCAGCAGCCACCTTCGTGGAAGACAGGGGGAGAAAGCAAACCAAGCCAGGAAGGCCTCAATTCGAACCTCGTAAAACTCATAGCGGCATAGGGACAAAGAGAGAAACTTTGAAAGGTAACGATTCTCTAATAAGCTATCCTTTGGTCTGTCGATAACGTTTTTCCTCATGATCCCCTGGTCCTCTCATGCGATTCCAAAAGCCGCAGAAAATCCAAGTATGATATTGGCCAAGATTGATTCAGATTGAATAATTAATAAGGAGTTGTTCACATTATCCACCACGTGAACGAGTAAGGAGGGGCATCATTTCGTTGTCAGATTAAGAGCCACTCTCGGGAGCGGCGCCAGGACATCAGCTCTTTTATTTACTTCTGAGTCATCTCACTCTGGTGGTTAATTAAACCAATACGATATTTTTTTAATAGCCCATCGCATAACGTGATGATTTCCACCTGGACTTAGGGATGCAAACACCACATTAATTGAACAGATTTACAACTCTTCATTCCTTCGGAGCTGATCTCTGCGGTGATCTCGTGTGGACCTTTAAGATGCATGAGATCGCGAACAGTTTCCTTCCTACAGTTCTGCGTAGCAACTAGTCTCGTCTCGCTCATTATAATACAGCGAGTGAGTAGTCATGAGCCAAGCCTTGACGAAACTCTTTGCGAAGTGAAGTTTTATCTGCGTCTTGATCCATCTTTAGAGGTTTAACTTGTGGAGCAACTGAATCTGCGGGCTTGAGGCGGGGAAAACCCCCCAACAACTTAAAAAAAAACTGTAAGCTCTAGTACGGTCATGGTGAAGGTAGGGTTAGGGAATTCTGCGGTTTGCGATGTAGAAAATGAGTGCTTGACGAGGAGATGTGGCTTTTTCTCGCCCAACCTCGTTTTATACCAGTGCTCATCTTCATTGCACAACGAAAAGGTGAGAAACGATTGGCTTGAGCTTCCAGAGCTTGCTAACCTCATCTAGTCTTGGCGGAGTGTGTTTACATATGTCGGGTATCAAAAATAACCGATCACTAGCACCCTCGTGAGACTCATAGCAACCAAAACCGACCTGCGAAGAAACCTCACATCGAGACTTTCGAGGTCAGAAGGGTAATTCCATTCCCCCCAAGCACCTAACTCCGTTTAGGAGACTTTAAATTACTCAATTGCTCTCCTGGTTGTTGAGTTATTCTGACCTGAAGTGATTTCGATGTTGTCGTGAGGTGATCGGTTATTTTGATACCCGACAATACATACCATGCCAAGACAGCCGGGTAACAGATGTCGCAGCTCCTCATCACTTTCAACCCACCCACACCATCTCACCATGATTACCAGATCTCATCCCCGATGTCAACACCCTGCCTCCCTCTCTATCCCCATCGTCATACAAGCCCACCAAACCCATCACCGCTCATACTCTTGATCTTATGGGCCCTCAGTCGCTCAACTCGCGTAAGTTTGCTATCCCCACGCCTCTTAAGGCATCGTCATCGCCCCCCTGAGCACGCGTAGGCAACAACACCAGAGCTTTACCGAATAATTTTTCGCCGTGTTCGGGTAACTTCCCGCATAGCCAGCGCTAGAACCTGGGTTGAATAAGTTTTCCCTAGTGTTCAGGTAACTTCCTGCTAGCCAGCGCTGGGACCGGGACTTAATGTCGTATTGCTCGTGTGGTGTTGTTCGTCTTCGCGTGTGTATGTTCTTACCCCCCCCCCCCCCTCTCTCCCTATAGGGGCTACTAACCGGCGCTTCTGCACCCTGAGTCCGAGCATAGATGAAACTCCGCCTCCGGGGGTGATGGGGGTGATGATCCATGTTGGTCTGCTTGGTTCTGTTATTGGTGCTTGCAGACGTCCTAGGCGCCGATAGGTTGGGTTTTTCTTTAACGTAATGAGATGAGGTGAGGTTTCAGCCCCTATCGCGCGTATACGGCTTGCGGTAAGATTATTGTAGAAATATGGGAGGAGTCCTATTGGCTTGCCCAGCCACAGAAACCCTGTTTTTAGACCCTTGCCCCTACAATAATTTTACCTCTCGCTGTAGAGCCCCTGCTAACATGCTAGAATCAGGTAAAAGGAGAGCATGGAGTGGTGGTGAGTTGAGCATCGTTGTTCATTTTCATCATTCCACATGAATGCTATAGCTATGATTTGAAAAACAATCTTTGTAGCACCAATGGGCAGAGGGATTTTATTCCGTTGGCTTCAGGGCTTTGAGTTTGCATGGGCTTGGGATTTTTTTCAATAGCTTCTCATCTACTTGTACAACAGACTCGTTGCGAAAATATATTTATTATAAAGATTCAGATTTCTAAGGAGAGATTTATAGTCTAGTTGTCCGCCCTGCATTTCTACACCTAAGATCTACGAATAGGCTCTTATGGAGGGAATAAACAGCGCTGCAAGAGCTTCTCCGCCAGCTTTGGGGGCCTTTATAAATATCGACTAAACGACAACGGAGTCCTGCAGTCCTGGGCTGGGGATGGAACCAGAAGTGGATAAGTGGAGTGCAAAGCGGAAGTGCAGGAGCAACCGTAAAAGGACAGGGTCAACATGTTGGACACTAGAAAATGAGGACAAGATGAGTTTTGGGAGAGAAGATGGAGGGACCATTTGGTACTCCTATATACAGCACCACCACTCGGACGTTTTCAAACCTGGCCGAGAACACTGCATGTGCGCTTTTTCTTTCTCTTTTAGGCTGTAGCATGGGGGCGAAGGAGAGGGAGTGTATACATGGTTGTCCCGAGGGCGGTGAAAACTCCGGCATCAGCGTCTCTGCGTAAAAAATTAGAATAGGGGAGGGCCAGCGGTTCTGTCATATCGAGGAGTGGTGGAATGTGAGAGATTTTTCAAGGCCGTTGGTTGGATTGCGCAGACTTATGGAATGGGTCTGGAAAGTCGTTTTGGGGGCGGCATAAGCTTTGTATCTCATGGATGGAGATGCCAGTGGTCCTAGTCAACAAAAACCCAAAGCTCAATCAACGATAGAGTCATGACACGATTGAAAATGTCTTCCGGTGATGGTCGGCATAAGGTTCCGCAGCACAGCTAAGATTGCCAGGGTACAAGAGGATGGAGACTGAACTAGTAGCTCACACTTCTCTGGGAATGTCCCTCTCTTTCTCTAGTGGTCACTGTGGTAGATGTGTGGTCCTGCTCACAATTATTTATGGAAACGACTGCGGATTGGCGGAGATATGACTCTTCCGGGTAGGGAGAAGAAAGTGTCCACGCAAAGGGAAGGTACTCTCTACAACTAGGCAGGCGAAGAAGAAAAAATACATACCACCCGTCCTAGCACTGCTAGGCGGAGAGGAGGGGGCTCTGTGTTGATTGGCACTTCTCGTCGGCCGGATGTTGAGCTTAATTCCGAGACCTACATCGAACTCCAAAAGCCAAGCAAGTTATCGGGAGCAATCCTATCGTTTTCCCTGTGACGTGTTTGTCATAGTTTGTGTGGTGGCGATAACATATTTGGGAAGGTCTTTTTCCCGTGTAGTACAACATGACTGGGGAATGATGGAGAGCTGGCCTGCTAGATGATGCAAAATTTCTCCTTCCAAGTAACCTCAAACTAGTAATTTCGGGCTACAAATTTACATAATTAATTCCCAATCCTGCCTTATCTTTAATTGTGAAACATACAGTCCTTACACGGAATGACACAGTGATACCAGTTGCCCACACTAAACTACTTGCTCAAGCCAACAGTGCATAATCATGTATTATCACTCGCTACTAAATCACCAGTGGTTCCTATCTAGCGCCGGACCCTAGCATATGCGTAGGCGCGGTAAACGCCGTCGACTTCCTCTGAGGGCACATAGGTCAATTCGCCTCTGCTAGGCGTGAGAGGAGGCGGGCTACGAAACATCTCGGTGATACTCCTAGTTCGCGGGTTTCTTCGAGTCAATGACTAGCGCTTGGTGGCAAATTGACTAGTGACTGTAGGCGAATGTTTCATGTGCCGGTGTGATGTAGGCTGGTCTGCATGGGTTTGATGTTTGACATGTGTCTTTTCGGAGGGATGGAGTATCGATTGTCTACCCCAAACATGCGCGAAAGTGATGCCTCCAGTCTGCGCCATCCCATCGAATCATCAGTTATCACTCGATGTAAATTATTGACAGAATTTCCCTATTTACTTGTCAGCTGAAATTTTGCAATAGTTTCCACCGCCCCATCCCTTTTAAAGAATCCAATGACAAAGACTTGCGCCTGCGGTATCTGTATATAGTTAGTGCCAAGAGGAGGGATAGCATACTTTCGCTCCTCGATGCGGGTAGATCTAAACAGTAAACACCACCGAGGCTGGTTGGAGCTTTGCAAAGGGCGATAGAGGACGAAATCAAAAGCGCTCCGAAAATTCGCGTGAGATCTGCGCGAGGAAGACATTTCCAATGGCGCCAGCGCATTCGAGTCATAGGCTATCACTCGAGGGTAAAATTGATACGGTTTTATAGTTGCCTGTCAGCGGAACTGTTTTTTTAATAGTCTTGAACCCTAATGATAGCAGCCTTCCTCCAATATTTCCTAGGAGGACCTGTAGTCAACTGAGAAAGGGAGGGTTGGGGTCGACGTCGGGGAGCCGCTTACCACCTTAGAGGCCTTTCACATACACAAACCCTCGCTGACAAAAAACTAGGGAGGCTCTGCCGATCGCTTGTATCGAGTGGCGATCGGTGATTGACAGCAAACACAACTGTAGCAGGCGAAGAATGTTTTATACGCAAATTATTTATGTTTTGAAGGTTCTTATGAAATGTGGTGTTGAAATAGGCTTCGTCTTGACACCTACTAAACACCAAGTCCCTTCAGGTCTGCATGCAATCAATGAATTAAACAAAAACACCAAGTTCCCCCCCCTCTAGCGTCAACTTTCCGGCGCTAATCCCCACAACTACCACCCCACTACAATCACAACCACACACACACTAACTCACTCACCAACAGAAAGAGCCTCTTTCACAATCACAGCCGACCTCCCCCAAGCTGACCCTACCAACGCAAACTCGTCTCCCCCTCCTACTCGCCGCCTCACCCCGCCGTCCGATCGCGCACTCGGAGGAACGCGCAGACGACCACCCTCCCCACCACTGCTATACTGCGCCTAACCCGAGCAACCCGGGCGACTCCATGTTGCAGAATAAAGTCATGGCCGACCCCTAGAAACCGAGTAGATAGGCCATTGGCCAGCATTGCCACAAGTGGCCAGGAAGCAAAAGTTGAAAGGGCAGGATGCTAGTGACGGGCCGATAGGACATGACGGGAGCAGAGGAAGAGGAAGATAGTAGAAGGAGCTTCTACCGTCGAAAAAAGACTATTTCAAAACAATTACTAACAGAACCTGGGGAGGTTCTTGCGGATTTTAGTAGCGAGTGATAATCTGTGACCCGCTGCAGAGATTACTAATATTCCCGTGGAGAGAAGCCTCTATCCCCCTCTTCTAGCCAGCGCACACGCGCCTAACAGCTGGTACGTCGGGTTGGCCTGTAGATGAAAGTACAGCCGACCGTGTATCTCCCGCAGCTAACTACAGTACAGCTACTCTGAACTATGGAGTCCAATTAAGATTGAGGGGGCGGATGTTTACTCTGCTATGGACGGGGAGACCTCAAAAGCCTTAGAAGGTTATGCATAGGCTTTTGCCAAGTCATTGTGGGGACGGTGGAGGGGTCTTTAAGAGATCTACAAAAATGGAACCAACGGACAGGGGGGGAGGGGCGGTTCTGTCAAGCCTCATATCGAGTAATAGTTTGTAATTTGTGACTGCAAACCTGGTAGTATTCGCTGGGATGAGCGGGTGTGCAGTAGTAGAGTAGGGACGGCGAAAGCGATTTGCCTCTACAATGCTAGATGAAATTTCGGGGAGAACGTTGTGTCCTAGCCTGGGTGGTTGAGGTGCAGGTTGTGTAGTCGTCTCCAGTTTGTTTTGTCGAGGCTCGGTCCGAAGTAGCCAAAGGTCGCAAGAAATATTTATTTTTAGACATCCATCGCGCCCATTTTCTACAATAGATGGAAGTATGTATTTACTTGTATCTCTCGTGGTTGTGGCGATGTGGGACTTAGGATAACACAAGGACAAGTAGCGTCGACTGGTAGTCGCATCGTAGCGCGACCATCACGAAGGATCCGAGGAAAGAGCTGACTTATTTTAAAAATTTGCTTTCTAGTGTGTCAAGTAAGGTCGTATTTTTTTGTCGTTGTGCACGCATGTCATAGTAAGTATTCGAGGGCCGGGTCATGGTAGAGGGAAGCACACTACTGGCGCTAGTACACTAAGGGTTTATAACAGAATTAGAAAAATAATGTGCAACAACCACTTCCTATGGCCTAATCAGCTGAAGTGTCGCCCAGAGGGGCCGAGGTCGATAGTTCGAACCTCCCAGACTTGGTGGGAAAACATACACTGTGTGACTGGGTAAAGGAGCAGACCGGGTCGGCTCTCCTTTTTGCTGCCTTCTAGGTTAAGCCTTTGGAGCGGGACTTTTTTATTTCCTTTTCTTTTTCTTCTTTCGTTTACTGTTCTTTGAATTTCGTCTACACACCTCCCGGCTTCTAGCCCGTGTAGAAGAACTATAGGCTGATATATAAAGCGCGCTCTTCGTGGCGACTGTTTTGTGTAGGGGTGTTTCTTATTCTTTTTTTTGTAACTACCGGTAGGCGCATCATGGCTAAAAGTGATAGATAGCTTTAGTTGGGCTGGACTGTATGCCGCGGTGTATTTGTGTGAAGAAAGTGCGAAGAAGAGCACATAGTTTGTAATCATACGATATCACTCGATTCGCTGCCAAGGAACTAGCGACGGTGGCGTAGGACCTACTCGGGGCAGGTAAGAAGAACCTCTGATTCGCGGCTGGCGAAAAGCTACACTAAATTGAGCACCTGCTTGCAGCTTGCATTTTCAGGTTCTTATTGCCTGCCCCGAGTACATACTTGGGGCAGGTAAAAAAGTACCGGACAATGCAGATTTTTGGTTCACCAATGGGCGCGCGTGCTAGGCGTGAACTACTGCAAAAAAAGCCCAGAGACAAAACTTGCATTGTCCGGTACTTTTTGCCTGCCCCGAGTACATGTAGGTACATATGTACCTACATGTACTTAGTACACACTAAAAAACTCTAGTACACTGATGCATTTTCCTTTACTTACAAACCCCAAACAGGTAGGTGTAGCTTTTGTCCGAGGATGGGGTGTGGTGCTGATTGTGGGGTGGGGTGGTGAGGATAACAGATCTGAAAGAATGTCGAGCATAGATTATGTAGTAAGAAACATCGAGGAGGTGTTCAAACTTTGTTCGAACGTCCGAGTGGACCACACATATTTTGCAGAGCTTAGCGGGGTTAGGGTGGTCTGTATAAAAGGATCTGTAGATATTGATAGGCCCCACCCCTCCCCCGCTCAGCAGGTATTTCGTCCCTACCTCCTCTGTCTCTGACCCCGAAGAAGTAATGCGGGATTCGGCATAACTCTAGAGTGACTATGATCGATAACTCTAGATTCAAGCCCAGGCTAGGAAAACTCTAGTTCGTGTTTTCTGTCCCTCTATCGCAGATAGCCGCAGAGCACAGCTGTGCTCTGAAACACACGACGTAAGATGACACAGTTCTCTACATATGGTCCAAAACAGAAAGTCTACTCGGCCTCACGCCAGAGCACAAACTTGAAGACATCGGGCAAAGCGTTATATGGCAAAAAGATTATAAAAATGTTATAATGGGTTAAGGTTTTAGCTTTAGTAACGCTTCATGTTACATTATGTTTTTTTAACCGTTTTTGGAATAAACCCTCTGCGGAAGAGACGGGGACCCAGGGAGTAGAAGTACGTTTGTGTGCACGGATTTTACTGTTGTTACGTACCGACCCCAAAGTACCTGAGAGGATTTGCCCAAGTATCCTGAACCATAACTCAGGTGGTCATGATTGGAAACACAAGGTTAAGGTGAGATGAGGCTTTGGTTGGATTCTGAATCATCGTGTCCAAAGAAGTAAAACCCTGCTATTCCTGTCTACTTCAATCCTTGAGACGTATTTTCGAGTTAATATACCTTCCATATATCTCTACACATTAATAAAAAACATATATAAGGAGCTCGGGTTGCGCTTCACCTTTGTATTTAAGGCTTCTGCTATATCTTTCTATCGGCGGGGACTCAAGATGTCGACCATATATTCGTTAATTGACTTAACTCTCGGCCACTTGTGTTTGAGGAATCAATCCCTCTTATCTTAAACGACATTTCCCTTTAACCTCTACCTTTCATTCTAGATCTGCTTTTCCCTCGATGAGAATCATCAGGCATCAACCATTTTTTCCCGAAGAAATCCGACAACTTGCCTCCATGACCCTCCGGATGTTGCATACAAAGAAAAGAAAAATATACTCGTAGACACACATGATACAAAGTTCAGGAAAAGGAGGTCAAAAAAAAATCCCATTCTAAAGTCCAGGGCAGCAAAAAAGGAGAGCCGACCCGGTCTGCTCCTTTACCCAGTCACACAGTGTATGTTTTCCCACCAAGTCTGGGAGGTTCGAACTATCGACCTCGGCCCCTCTGGGCGACACTTCAGCTGATTAGGCCATTGGAAGTGGTTGTTGCACATTATTTTTCTAATTCTCCCAAAAACCCTTGCCGCTAGTGCATCGGTAGAGTGGTTCCTTTCCCCTCCTCCATCTGTCATCATGACCCCCCGAATAGAATGTAGCCGTCTACTTGATCTATAGCCTAGCACTCTGGTAATCGTTTTCTGTTTCTACGACTGTGATCTATACACTTATGAGGGAGAGAGTCCAGCGACGCTTTCGGTTACGGGACTCGTGGGGTTACAGGCGGGCTCGAATGAACCGTGGGAACAGGGTGATGGAGAGAGCATCGGTTGATTGGGCTGCACTGGATGTGTATTTGTGACTTTTGCGGCGAGAGATGGGAGATGACCTCTTGGTGGGGGTTTTTACCCCACACTCTATCTCTGCGAGATAAAATCTGGGCGTTCTGCTTGAGCTCTTGGGTCGACGCGGTGGGGTGACTCTGGGTACTAGTAGGGGATTCGGAAGAAGCAAGACGACGATTGGCCCTTATTCCTGGAATGGTTCGCATGTAGCCACGGTTTCAGACATCCCCTCGTCGATTCATCTTGGTTGTGTCCTCGTGGCGTTCCCGAAATTATAGGATTACGAGAAACGAGTGATATATCATGATCGCATCATTTTGTGAAGACAACCCCACCAACCCCATCAACAACGACAGACACCACCACCACCGCCACCACCACCATCGCAAGAAGACAACGAAAAAACCCTCAAATACTCTCTTTGGATAATCCCCTATGCGCACAACGCAAATTTCTCAGCCAGGATTTATCTCGAGTTCCTAAAGTGCATAACGACATCACACCGGTCACGAAACCCCCGACTTTTATCGGTTCTCAACTATTTGACACGAGAGGAAGAGAGCACATACATAGCTGATCTCCTATGCGCCCCGCATACACAAAGCGGGTGGCCCGCGCGCAGCAGTGGGTCGCTGCATGAGAAGTGTATTTAAATACATACCATACTGATCTTCTGCCGCCCACAGCTTCGTATGTTCTGAGGGAGAGGGGAATTCTAAAAGAGAGTGTTAAGTGTGGCTGGCCGAACCATGTAGACAGCTTACATGGAGCTCATACGGACCCACTTTTTTACGCGGCGAGGCAGCTCATTGGGGCATCATTTTCACTGTTGCGGGCTGGGTAAACTTGCTCAAGCCAATACACGGAAACGAACTCTGTGTTTGGGATTGCGTTGAGCTATATGGGATTTGTGGATTTACTAGCTATAGCTTGTCTATGGTAACTACTATAATGGGCTAGCGGTGTACGCAGAAACGCGAGAAAGACAGGGGACCGGGTAGAAGTCAGGGCAGTATCAATAATAGTGGGATATAAATTCGTGCGACTACAGATTAACCTACTAATTATTAGGTATTCCACCGCATGGAACTTAGCTTTTCTTTATGTGCCTTCCCCTACGATACGCCCTGCCCTAGGCCTCCATCTCAAAGCAGCCGATTCCTAAAAATTCCACGATATTGTGCAACGTATTTCGGGCAGAAACGGTATTTAACATCGGACCTGCATGTCCATGTCAACATTCCAGACATTCCACATGCCCACCGATACCATATTCCAGCCACGTTATCCCCAACCCAATCCTTAAAGTTGTTTAAGCGAGCTGGACCCTTCTTTCCTGGGCCTGTTGTTCATATCTAGTGGAATAGGTGTTAGACACATTGCGACGATTACGTAGTTGTAACCAGTTAAGTATATGTGTTAGTTTTGAGATCCTATAAAGTTAAGTTGCGGCGTCGACTTAATCGTTATAACCATCACACTCATCTTCCTTCACTCAATATTAAGAGCTAGATTTTAGATAGCAAGACACCGATCACCAACCGTCCATATGCGTTATCAGAGGAAGTGACTCGCTATGTCTTGGCACCATTCCGAATTCCCCAAGCCTCCGCTTGCGGGAGATATGCAAGCCACCCGAAATACTGAAGAAACAAACATTTAGCCACCCGAATAATGGGGAGGTAAACATTCTGCACCATAGGCGGGGGTGGCTACTTAAGTAGTATTGTGTCCACACTCTGTCTAAACTGGAGGTGGGGGAATTGGTGGGGTGCATTGGTAGGGTTGGATCTTTTTCTTTGTATTGTTCCTGGCATTCCAGATATATTGGCGAATGGAATGCTGAATACCTCAACCGCCCAACCTCCAGCATGCGTGATTCAGCCACCAGTTTAGTTAGAGCGTAGAACTAGTTTTTGGAATAGGAATTAAATATCCCAGTTGCCCCCCGGGGTCTGTCTGTTCTCAAGAATTAGTCAAAACCAAGGACGAACGAAAGACTAACCCCACAGTCCCTGCAACACTACGATACTAACCCAAAAATCCACAGCAGCAATGAGCCGACACCGCATCCTCCTCATCGTCAAGGTCTGCGTCGCCTTCCTCATCCCACCCGCCCTCTATTCCCTTGCGGTGCCCATCTACCTCCTCGCCACCCACAAGCTCGACGCCATGACAAAGTCCAACAGCATCCTCCTGCTCACAACAGTACATCTCCCATACCATATGCCTCAAATTCACCATCCTAACTAACAAACTTGCAGTCAGTACTGTCACTCCTGTTCCTCTTCTGCTGGAGCTTCGCGCGCAGCAACGGGCCTATACGGCCCCCCTCCACGGGCAAAAAAGTAACCTTCCTCTTCAGCCTGCTCAGCACCACCTTCTGGCTCGCCTCGCTATGGACTGGCGGCGCGGTGGCCGTCGAACAACTAACCTGCCGACCCGGCGCGGCCAAAGATGCCATGTTGTGGAGCGCGGGGATGACGTGCCGGCTGCACCGCGTGGGTGTTGCGTTCTCCGCTGTTGGACTGTAAGTCTCATCATGCCACTAATACATCCGCTATTTAATTGGAGACTGTATTGGTTAACAAACCACCCTATACAGTCTGTCATCGCTCATGATACTCTCGCTCATGGTCGAGATCTCTGACCGTCCTTTTGGCGGCGTGAGCACGGAGGCCACCATCAGTTGGACTGCGGAGAAGTTCCGTGAGGCGCTGCTGGACCTGACGACGCAGGAGAATGGCGCAAACTTTGCGAAAGAGCTGTTGCAGGCGGATCGGGGGAAGACACCAAGGTCGTCGCACACACCACGGTCGAGGACGCCGCTGAGTATTACGCAGGAGTGGAATGGGGGCGGACCTGGCACTGGTGGGGAGTGAAGAGCGATGGTGTTTTCTTGGGGGAAGATTTTTGGGTTTGGTTTGAGGGAATGGGTTTTCTTTAGGAGGAGAGAGGAATGTAGCTGTAAATGTATGTAGGTAGTGCGGATTAGCGGAACGTGCCGAGACACGAGTCACGGTTCATGATTGAGATCCCTGTTTCACGTGACACGCAGAGTTGTAAGCTCAGGGTCTGATAAGCCTTATCTCTTAAACTTATTTCTCCAAGCAGTGACATGGAAAACAAAGATTGGAATCGAGATTGGCATGATGCGCGCATTGGGTTCTGTATCACCTTCGCCGGTCAAGCACGATGGTTGGCAGTGCAAGTTTCCATATCTAGACAATCTCTCCCAACCAAACCGAACAAACTGTGGAACAGCCGTACATCCGTCTCAGAGGAGGTCCCATAGCCCAAATATTATTTCTTTTTCAATTTAAAGGTTCTCTTACTTCCGCATCCGGTGCTTCCTAGCTCGTAGTCAGAAGAGGGGGGGGGGGGGAGGGTCGTGTCAAAAACATATGATGACTTGGTTCTGTGATTTGGTATTTGAGTGTGCCATCTCTAGTCAACACTGATCTATATCCTCATTGACACTCCACTCCATAAATAAAGCATCCACCCCGAGTCATAGAGAGCAGAGTTTCTATCCTATGCATCGCTTTGCTCCGGAAAGTCACCCAAACCCAATCTAACGCTACCAACCCCACGGCGAATTCCTCTCAAGGATAATTATTTTGAATTTTTTTTATTCAGCAAAAAACAGAAAATTACTCCGCGGATAGATTTTTAGCCCTCTTTCCCCACTCCACTCTACTCCACCTACTGCCCAAATCCTCCACTCTATTTACCACCAGCAGTTACGGTAGCCGCAATCGGGGGCGCGGCCGCAGAAGTGAGGTTCGCGAGCTTGTTTGAGAGGTCGATCTGGGTACGGATCGTGTTCGCCAGGTACGAGATCAAGAGGACGTCCTGGATGTGTGTGTTGAACATGCGCTCGACGTCTGATCCCGACACCTTTGGCGCCAAGGCAAGGGTGTTCATAAGGAACTTTCCGATCGCAGTGGAGCCCTCGGCTTCGCCGTCCTTTTACCGCATCGTGGTTAGCGCTGGGGTGGTAGGAGAGCGGGTTTTTTTTTTTTTTTTTTTTTTTTTTGGGGGGGACTCACAATGACTTTTGCGACGTAGTCGCTGACACGGTCGAGCATGCCGAGCACCTCCTCGATAGCCCGCTCGAGCGCGTGGATGTCTGTCATGACGCTGACGGTGCGGTCCTCGGTGTTCTTTGCGCCGGCGATGAGCTCGAGGCCGCTGCGGTCGCTGTCATTGTAGCGGATCTCGTAGGGCACGGGGACAAAGAGGCATGAGTCGGCGATGCGGTCGGGGTTGACGCCGACGGCAGAGGAGATGTAGGTCCTGATGGCAATGTCCTTACCCGGAGCGGTGGACATGGTGAGGTGCACGGCAGGGTGGGGGAAGGTACCCTCGCCGTTGGAGGCGTAGAAGTTCTGGATGAGGGCGGAGAAGGTGTTGAGCTCGGGGGAGGTAGCGTACCTAGGGTTGAGTTAGCAGGAGGAGAACGGGTGAGGGGGGCTTCGGGGGAGAGGCTACCAGCCGACCAGAACCTCCTTGGGGTTTGCCTTTAGGTGGAGACTAAGCATGGTCTTGTGGTAGTCCATATCTACTTCGACCTATATCCCAGGTGCTTCTCCGTAAGTCCTCTACTCATCCCATCCCATTCATCCTATCCCATTCATCCTATCCCATTCATCCCATCCCATCCCATCCTATGCAATCCTTGACTCCTCACGGGCACAACGTACCTGTTCCTGGCTCTCATTATGGCCAACCGCGAAGCAATTCCTGATCTCCACCTCGCTTCCATCCTCGCTCCTGACACCCAGTAGTGTTCCAATAACTCTCTCCTGGTCGGCGTTCCGTCTTAATGAGTGATCGAGGATCGAGAAGAGCGCCTATACCATCACCGACTATATCAGCAACACAGTCCCACCCACCACCCCAACTAGGAGGACAAAAAACTGACTTGCGCATGAATCTGGACGTTCAACGGGCCGGTTGTTGCGTGGGCGGGCGAGACGTTGAGAGTCGGCAGAGGCCTGGCAAGGTGGATGTATGAATCTTGGTCGGTCATGATGGGTGATGACTGGGGACTTTCCGCCGCGATCTGATGTGGGTTGGTATTTCCTGTGAGAGCGGGTTGTTTACTCTAGAGGGGTGGGTTATCGATGGCGCGGGGCAGCTTGGTCGTTGGAGCGGACGCTGCTGGCTGCAACGGACCAAAGTTTCTTTTGGGATTTGGTTTTTTCGTGGGGTGGCTTGGCAGGAGGGTAAACCCTACCTTGTCGATGTGAGGGCGAGGATGATACGGTGATCATGATAAATTCGATGCTTGACTGCAATTGACTGACTATAGTTAAATCAGTGATCACATATACTTCATATTGCTTAGCGAATACTAGAAAGACAAGATTCATACACCTCGATCCCATTGTAGACACTACCGTAAGCAAATTCCAGGAAACATGTATGGAGGTGATTGGATAATATAACATATATATACCTCTGAGCTCTTCTCGGTAATAGAGATGCTTTAAGCCTGTGCCCTCACCAAAACAGTATCTATAAATGATACTCAATGTCTCAACAAGTGATTCAGGCTGTTGAATGAACGAGTTATTTCTATCTGAGGTCTGGATTACTCTCGAAAAGATTGCTCCGGCTGGCTCTTTTTGCTCTATCGCTCAGATGATGATGAGAAGAATGATGATTGAGATTAAACGGGCTGTCGCAGCTTAACTTATAGGTCTCGAAGCTAACACACATCTTAAACTGAATACAACACGTAGCTATCGTAATATATTTCTAAAATGCTACCTAAGCTTTCTGATCCGTTTGGAATTAATTTTCCGTTTTCCTTCTTGCGGCACAGCTAGATATTTTTATTACTTGGTATTTATTCTTCGTCTGTTGCGATTTATTTCCTTATCCTGCACACTTCCAAAAGCTCAGCGGTAGGGGAAGTTTGTGCATGCTTTCTTTTTCTTGGCATTAAAATGCCCCGCATTGTTATCTTATCTGATCTACTCCGGTAACAATCTAAGCCATACCTAGCCTCTTCCGAACAGCCATAATAATTCACCCATGGCGATTCAGAAGGGCGACTCGTAGTACTATTGTAGCTCCAGGTGGTGAGAATGTTCCACAGAAAATTCCAGGATATTGATCTTAATATCGTAGCTTCCGTATTTTTCGACAAACATTTTATGAACGCCACTCTTAGGAGCTAGCTGTGGCTCATTCAGCCCAATTCCAGTGGTCGGCTTTCAGTGGACTGCTCCTGCTGGCTGCTGCTGCCTAAACCGCCGCACATACCTCGCATCAACAGCAAAGTGATTTCCAACCTCCACCACAAATCATCTATCTACCCCGCAGTCGACTTTTCCGCAAAATTGAAGCGAACAAGTTACAAAATTATCCATTGAGTAAGCATACCTTGTGCTGCAAACAAATCTGTAAGTTAGCAAACACTCCGGAGATGAAACAACGATAGCCTTCTTATCGCTTATCACTAACCCCCCAATCACCAGCTCTGTGAACTCCCTACCATGGAGGGACAATCAATTGAATCGACGGATATGGGCCTTGAGACATGGTTCGCGACCGTTAAGCACCGTCAACATATCGACTTAATCGATGGCTACGCGGGAGCAGAGTTCTTCATCGTCGAAGGTGACTCTCTGCTACGGTGGGTGTTCTCGGACACCCGCATCGATTTCGATGAAGGGTTCCAGCTGCTGCATGCAGTGTTTGTCGTGGAAGAGTTTCTGCAACGGCTGAGGAGGAGGAGGTGTAACTTTGCGCTTGTTTTTTTCGACGGTCTGTAATAACTACCCTCTGTTGGAATTCTTCAACCAACTGTAGTCGAGGAACTGAAGAAGTCATTGGCTAAAACAAATTCCCGGTGAAATAGCTTACGAAAAAATATGCGTACCGCCAACACCCATAGGGGTGAAGAACGAGTGGAAATATCGGTTTGCGAGGTCGGCTATCGTGGAACATCTGATGGGTGTGGAGGGGCTGGTGTCCAAGTTCAACAGTGTCGAGGATATGGGATTCCAGCGGTATCTAGATGATAAAAGACCATACTTCGTCATGTCACACGATGGAGGTGATTCCAAAGCTACACGAGGACTCTTATTAGAACTACTAAAGAAGTTTATCGACATTGGTCAGAATGTTGCGTTAATAAATGACTGTGAGTTCGTTGACAGCAAGGTATTTACCGTCCCCGCAATACTCACTGCCCTTTGTGCTGATTCATTCTTCGTCTTTCTAGATTTTCTCCACCGTCCTTAAAACAAAGTTCACCCGCGAGCCGGTATTTCTTCAAGGAGGACAAGATGATGAGACACCAGAGGAGCCAAAGGAAAAGCTTTCGCTGCCCGAGCTTAGCTCGGCCAGAGAGCGCTTGTCTGTAGCAGCTGTTGCCCGGTCTCTCAAGCAGGAACACCCCGAAGGACAACAAGAGTACCTTCATAGTGTATTTCTGCTTCACACTGCATTATTGTCGAACCTTTCACTTTTACAGCGGTGCTTCCCTCTTCCCGGAAATGCAAAGTCGGGCACAGAACTCCACAACTTCTTGCAACGCATTACCGCAATATCCAAAGAGCTTCTACAAAATAATGAGGTTTCGTTCGAAGATGCCAAGAATGATGTCCACGATTTCCTTGATGGGCGGCTTCTATTAAAGCTCATCCTGCTCACCCCAGATCCAGTTTCAGATGCTGTTAAAGAAACCTTCTCGAAGCTATCCTCCGAGGTGCATCGTCTTAGCGACGTAACTCTCACCTTCCCCGAGCTTACAGGCACCGAAACCGCCCCTATCCCAGATGTAGCACCAGAGGTAGAACACGCCGAAGACGTGTCATCGGTAGACGATTCCGGGACTGAAGGATCAGCAACAGAGGTTGCATCCACAACCTACTCCGAATCATCCACCGCAACTTTGACGCCCCGTCAAACGACTATCCTCCGTTTCACCAACCCTGTGCTTGACCCCTATCTGTCGCAGGTCAAGCTACCGATTGAGGTGTCCGCGCAAGATGAGGAAAATACTGAAACTGATGCGGATATTCAAGTTGTCCGCGAGACCCAGAACTGGCAATATGCGAAAAAGACGGTTGTTCCTGCGCCTGTAAAGGCGGCTAAGAAGCCCTCTCTTGGGTTGGCAGACTTGGAAAGGTCACTCAAGCACCGACAAAGGGACAGCAAGGTGATAAGTTTGAAAAGAGAGCCGCCGGAAAGGTCAGAAGGTCGGAACAGCAGTATTGCAACCAGATGAACCGATATGCGGCTTCACTTACGGATTCTACAAACGGCGGTATCGACCCAAAACTCATCGTCGTGGAGGAAAAGGGAAAGAAGAAGGAGGTAAAGGGGCCGGAGAACGCACCCGAGGCTGCGGATAAGACTGTAAAGGGTGGGAAGAAAGTCATTGGGAAAAAAGAAACTGTTCTTGCGAAAGGAAAGACCACCGTTAAGGAAACCGCACCCAAGGGCAAGGCGACCGGAAAGATTTCAGCTGCCGAGATCATCCGCCAAAATAATTCTGCAAAGAAGGCTGGTAAAGAAGCTAAACTGCAAGATCTTTGGAACAATTTTTTCCGAGACGTAAAAAAGATCACAGATGACGAGGATGCGATGGCTAGGTTGGATACATGGCTGAAGGAGACGAAAAAGACAGTTAAGGATAATTCGGAATGGCCATTTATCCAAGCTGAAGGACGCCTGTATAAATTGCAGCTCCTGCAACGTCTGTGGACTGGGTATTGTCGCCGTGGTGAGCAGAAGTTGGGGTACATGGTTACCGCAGTCCTATTCGACGAAGCTCGCACGATTCTCGATTCGGCAGGCTTGACGCAGAAAATTCAAACTTATATCCAAAACATCTTTCTCTCGCTCGGAATTGCTATGCCTCCGGGAAAGTCAATCAAGACACTTCCCGACCGCAAGCTTTCTATTCACTTCGATGCAACCTGGAATGGAAAAATAGAGTCTCACGATATTAAACTTGGCATGTCTAGTGAGGAGTTTCAGTTACTGCATTGCGGACCTTGGATGGATCGAAATATGGATTCCGCCCCGGATCCACGTGTTCCCTTTGAGCCTGATGGTTGGCAGAGAAAAGTATTGGATGAGCTTGATGGTGATAACTCTGCACTTGTGGTTGCTCCAACTTCTGCGGGTAAAACTTTCATTGCGTTTTATGCAATGGAGAAGGTTCTTAAAGAGAATGATGATGGCATCCTCGTTTACGTTGCTCCAACGAAAGCTTTGGTACGTTGACTTAGTGGTTTTGATCATGAGTTATCACTCGTAGCTGACATTTAACCTAGGTGAATCAAATTGCGGCCGAAGTTATCTCTCGATTTAAAAAGAATTACCGTTATGCCGGAAAGTTCGTTTGGGCAATCGGAACACGGGAATGGACTATCAACAAGCCTAAAGAATGTCAAATTCTGATTACGGTCCCTCATGTCCTCCAAAGCATGTTGATGTCGCCCACAAATGCCACATCCTGGACTCCTCGCATCAAACGTATCATCTTCGACGAAGTTCATTCTATTGGAAACGCCGAAGACGGTGCCATATGGGAGCAACTTTTGCTGCTATCTCCCTGTCCAATTGTCGCCTTGTCTGCCACTGTTGGGAATGCAGAGGAATTCGCCTCGTGGCTCAGAGCAACACAAAGTGCGCAGGGTGTCAATCTCAGCATGGTTCAGCACCCACATAGGTACTCTGATCTTCGCAAGTTTGTATACCGGCCAAAGAGAACTCAAGAGACTATGTTTAATGGGCTCCCAAGGACCTCCCGTTTCCAAACTTTAGAGCTTGGCGACGGGATGACTAGGATACATCCGATTGCTGCCTTAGTGAATACTAGAATTGAGATGCAGGATGATTTGTCGCTTGAACCTAAAGACTGCCTCCAACTTTACTGGGCACTTTCGAAAGCCCAGAACGAGAAATTCCCTATCTCGGACGATCTCGATTACAAGAAGGTTTTCGGAACGAAAGGCGGGGTGATCGTAAAGAAGGATGTGGTACTGTGGGAGGAGAAATTGAAAGAGGTTGTGAAGGTCTGGATGCAGGATAAAACATCGCCTTTTACTAAAGTGGTTGAAATATTATCCAACGAACAGATCGAAGAAAAGAAAGCTGTTGAGGCCAAGGCTGCGCCCAGCGCAGAAGGTAAAGCAGAGACTAAAGCTACTACTACAGGTTCGGTTATCGAGAAAAATGCCTACTTGTATCAGAATACACTTAATCTTCTACAATCTCTCCATAACGCGAACGCTTTGCCAGCAATTCTCTTCAACTATAGTCGTCAGAAGTGTGAGACAATCTGTGAGGTTCTCTGTGAACAGCTCGAGGCCGCTGAGACTAAGTGGAGGGAAACCAATCCAAAGTGGACCAGCACCGTCAAAGCTTGGGAAGTATATATGGCCAACAAGAACGCGCGTGGATCCAAGGTTCAAAAGATTGCGAAACCTGAGGCTGGTCAGTCTAAGAATGATATGATGAGGGATGCAGGCGAACTCGAGGGGAGCTATTTGGATCGGTTCGACCCGAAGTATCCGAGTGCCGAGTTTTCGTTTGCAGACACCAGGAAGCAGGGAAACGCAGAGTTGGAAAATGATATTAGTGACTTGATTAAGTGGGGAACTCCTCCGATGCTGGTGAATGCTTTTAAGAGGGGAATTGGTGTTCATCACAGTGGTTTGAACAGGTAAGGTTGATTCTTATCTTGGAGACATACACATTACTTACCTCTTTTAGAAAATACCGACAAGCTGTTGAGATGCTGTTCCGGAAAGGGTATCTTAGAGTAGTAATCGCTACCGGTTCGCTTTCTCTCGGTGTTAACATGCCAACACGTACAACGGTTTTTGCTGGGGACTCTCCCGATCTCACTGCCCTGAACTATCGTCAAGCTTCTGGTCGTGCTGGTCGTCGTGGTTTTGACAACATCGGAAATGTTGTCTTCCATGGTTTCTCAGAAGACCGAATTAACCGTCTTATATCATCGAAGCTACCTCCTCTTCTTGGTCACTTTCCAATTAGTGCGTCATTAGTGCTTCGCCTATTCATTTTGCTTCATTCCTCGAAGGAATCTGCACATGCGAAGAAAATGATCAATAGTTTACTCACTCAGAACCAGCTGGTTCTCGGTGGACAAGCGCCCAAGGAACAAGTCCTCCATCACCTCCGGTTTTCTATCGAATACCTCCGGAAGCAGAAGCTTATCGGCTCCACTGGGACACCGTTGAACTTCGCAGGGTTAACGAGCCATCTTTATTATATTGAGGATTCGGCTTTTGCGCTTCATGCGCTATTGATCAGCGGTTATCTGCAGGAGGTTTGTAGAGATATTTACGAGAAGCCAGAGCAAACCTGTCAAGACCTCTTGCTCGTGATGGCCCATATTTTTGGACGTAGGAAATGCCGCCCAGGGATCAAAACTCTTCCCCCAATGCCGGCTCGCATGAAGCAGGTTCTCAAACAACAGAATGATGATACGCTCAAGACATACACCACCTATGTCGAGACATTCGCGAAGGGATACCTGGATTCTCCGGACAACACTTTACCATTCTCGCAAGTTCAGTGCGGAAATACAGAGGAGAAGTCCACCACTGGCCCCACAGCTCGTTCGGCATTCGTAGCGCTCTCTGGATATACTGATCAATTTTCATCCATCGAGGACCTGGTTTCCTCTGTCCGCCTCGGAGTTCTTCCCGAAGGCGCATCGATACCCCATATCCCGACCGAAGACATGGACTTGAACGGATACCTCGTCGACTTCTACAAGCACAGCGATGTAAATAAGCTTCAAGCTGAGAATGGCATTCGTCCAAACAAGGTCTGGTTTGTATTGAAGGATTTTTCGGTCGTGCTCGAGACTGTCGTACCGGGAATAATAGCAGTTCTGAAGGATGGGCCTGGCGCGTATTATGACTTGAGCGCGGGTAGTGGCGATGAGAAGGGTGATCTGGAAGAGGTGGAGGTTGTGAGCGAGGAGGTGGAGGGTGAGGAGGAAGAAATGATCAAGAAGAGTGAAGGGTTCGGGAAGGTGCTCAAAGCCTTTAAGGTATTGAGGTCCACCTTTGACGAGAAGTTCAAGCTTATGTGGGCTTAAATGTTTGTTGCATGGGGCAGGGAGGGGAGAGAGAGGGTGAGCGGGTATATACTCTTCTGTTGCGAAAAAAAGTGCTGTATTGTTTGTAGCTATTTTGATCTATATCTTAGATAGTATTTGCTAAATTCGTGAATAGTAATCCAAATTTGTAGCCGGTTGACCTTGGTCGAAATAATCTTTTTGTTTGCAAGTGTCACACATTAACCTCTGGTCTAAAAAAAAAAACATGCCTACAAATTAGCAGCTTTGATTTCAAAAGCTATGGGGGGAATCCCTCCATCTAGACCCTCGAGATTGATTATAGTCTCCTGCATTCAGCGCCTGTAACATGTATTATGCCTCTTAGTGGTGGAGTCTTCTATCTAAGCGGCAAGCGCCACAATGAACTAGAGTAAGGATCAATACATGTATTTCATCACAAACAATCACTCGTAAGATCACGTGACATAACTTGTCATTTTTCCAGGTTTCGGGCTTTGTGTAACAGATCTTACCTGGATTCTAGACACTGGACTGAAAATAGTGTCCTATATGATATCAACACTGCTTTGTTACCCTAAAACCTCTTTCAAGTCTTCTAGATGTATCTAGTTCGACTTTTGTATTATGGCTGAGAGTTCGTCCCTTTGGTGATTTCTATCCGCAACGGCTCAGTTATGTGAGTGCAAACTGCGACTACCAACTTAAAAACCGCCCTCTGGTTGTTAAATATAAGTTGTTGGAGTTGAAGGACCAAGCTGATAGGATCCTTGTGTTGGAACTTCCCCCAAATTCTGTCTAAAAAGTGCATGGCTTGCCAAACAGGCACGGTTTTCCCTCTCTTAACCTCCTTCTTGGCCTTTTTCCAAACATATCTAACGTCTCGGCACTTCTGTTGATATATGAATTGGTTTAAAACTGCAAGTCAACTCTTCCAAATGTCAACCCACAAACACATCAAATCAATGGCCGACCTCGATTTTTCAAATCCTCGAGCCTGTGACCTTCACCTCGCGGTGATGGCATCCAAGCGTATCGATATCTTCCGACGCATCATTCCCATCACCACAAGATTTCCTGCCCATAAAGACTTCAAGCCGACAATCGACATACCTCCACGTCCTTGCCCTAGCCTAGGTGTGCTTGACCGCCTTCCCATGGATCTTCATATTGCAATCTTCAAGCGTCTCAATGTGCCCACCATCTGTGCCATGCGCCAGGTCAACTCCTATGCAAAGTCCGTCGTGGAGATAGTCCCAGCCTTCAACAACACACGAAAGTACGCTCCTCACGCTTTCAAGGCCATCCTCCTGACAGGTGCCTGTGGCATATTCACCATACAGGATCTTTTCAACGTCCTTGTTGCCCCGGGCTGTCACATCTGCGGAGAATTTGCCGCCCAACTATACCTTCCATCACTTTCTCGGGTCTGCACCAACTGCCTTGAGCTCTCTCCGGAGATGGAAACAATAAAGATTTTCTATGCTAAAGATCTCTTTGGCCTCACCAATAACCAGATCAAAGAGATGACTAGTGTCGTTAATGGGATTGCCGGGTGGTATCACGACTACACTGCGTTCAGCTCTGTTAAGAGTACACCCACCCTTGTTTCTAGAGCCATGGTGGAGGCTGCCGCAATTCGCTTTCACGGAAGTCGGCCCAATATGGAGAGCTTCGTTGAGAAACGCAAAAAGAACACAGAAAGCCGCCGCATTCATATTAAATTTGAAGAAAATGGGCAGACAAGGCAGAGGGTTACTGTCCAATTCCCGTTGCTGTACATTAAGAGGGGGAAACCGCTGACGGACTTTACTGTCGCGGTTGTCAGTTGAAGCACATATTCCCAGGTTATAGGAATTATGCGAATACCATTTCCGGAGATGGGGACGGGCCTGGCGGATAAGGGATGTCGCCTATGACTTCGCGGGGTGGGCAGCCCATATAAGAGTTTGTCAGGCCGCCAGCGACCTGTGGAAGAAAAGTGAAGGCAGTAGGAAATGGTGGTTGAACCTTAAGGACGAGGGGCGCAATTGGTGGGAAGAGAGAGAATCGGAGAGGAAAGACAGGACAGCTCACCGCACTGGTAAGCACAGAATGGATTACCCCCAGGAAACCCCTGAAGCCTTCCGCTATCGAACTGTCGCCTTCCTGAGGCACAACATGTGCATGGTATCTCCAGCGTCATTCCGTTAAATCCTCGGCCTAACGGGCATTTTTCGGGATCCTCTACTCTCGTTGCTTATGATGGAAGATGAAGGTGCGGAGTAGGCCTATGTTAGTAGAGGGTAAAGGCCCGTGGAAGATCAAAAATGCTCCTTACCACCTAGCTATCATATGATAACTGTCGCAAATAAACATATCACATTCGTTCTAAGAGTCCTGTCTTTATGATTCTCATGCTCAGTTCCTTACTTAAAATACCTGCGAACTGCACCTGTGCCTATTACTGCATATCAATACCTTTGACCCTTCGTAAATGTATCTTGTGATCAAGGGATGTCCAACTCGCACCAAGAATGCCAACGCCGAGCGGGACAGAGAGTAAAAATCGCTTCATCCCAGAACGATAGATCCCAGGTGTGAGTTTATCACTGATGTTTTATGTCCCAATAATTCTGGGACGCGTCATCCGGCTTCGAATAGTTCCGCTGAGAAAAAGCAACTGATTACGATAAGGTGGGCTTCTATCTAATAAAACCCTGAGATCTCGAGAGACATTATTACTCGACGAATAGTTCGTGGGAGGCTTTGGTGCTCTGCAAATGTGGAGACTGATAGGTCGTATGGCTTTATCCCAAAGCACCATTTAACTTTTGACCGTAGCGAAATCTATCATTTATGTCACTTTACAGCACGTCTACCGAGATCTCTCATTTTGGATCTTTGCCATATTTCAACGGTGGATGCATATGAAGATATAATTAATGGAGTACATGTAGCCGACCACCATGAGATATTGCCGACCTTCTCATATCAGTGGGAAATGTAATCACAAAAAAGATTTTCGGGTTCATTCTGATCTTCCAGCCCCTTTATATTTTCCGCTAAAACTCGAGTCTAGCGTACCGCGGTCTTCGGACAGGTAACTCACTTTTATATGGCCTCCGAGCACACCATATACTAGGCGTGCCAACAGCCAGGGGGAGGAGGAAGGGTGTGTGGATGTTGCTTTTGGTGTAGATCTAGAGGGAGTGGTGTTCTCATTAGAAGTGTCGGAGATTGAATAGCTAGATACATGCACCAACTATCCTAGCTGCTCAGTATTTCAGCGGATTAATCAACGGCCAGTACATACTTAATTCAGCCAGCTATGTGCTGGTCACAGCGATAAAAGCGCCTAGAATATTCATAAAGCTTACTTTATAAATGAAAACGGGTAATTGAAGGCACGCGTGAAATAATAGCTAACTGGGTGTGCCAATCATATGCTATCACTCGTTTGTCTTGGCTCTTGTTGCGTGTTGGAGATGGCGGCATCATCTATCCTCCTACCCAAATTGTATGCCTCATAGCTACGCAGGCGCGTAGATAGTTGGTGGTGATGAGTTCGTCCGTGTTGATGACGATGCTAGCTGTATGTAGGTGGGTGGTGGAGGCAACTTTCCAACGACGTCGTACGTTCATGTGCTCTAAACAACGTACCCCCACCAACATTAAACTTCATCCTTCATTCTCACCACAAACTCGGTCTTAAAAAAATACCAGCAGGCACAACAGCGACTCCCTCACGCCACTCTTCTCTCTAGTTTCAAATTTTCTCTCTAAAAGAAAAAGAAACGAAATTCACCCCCCTCCCCTCCTCTGAGTACCGTCAGAGTACGCTCCGCTCCGTGTAGGTGGTGGGGTGGTGGGGTGGTAAAATGGGACTACACACTCGCCATGAAACATCCCATTCTCTCAACCGGTACCTCTCACCAATAGCATGCATGCCATATTGGGCCCACCAGTACAGAAGGGTGTGCACTACATGTATGTATCTCTTCTACCGCTGAGCAGCACGTCTAATGCAAACAAGTTTATAGGCCTCTCCAGCCCCTGACAATTCCATCACAATCGAAACCTACACAGCTCCTCCCCCATAGATCAAACTCGGGCTGACATAGTCCAGGAGCTGTGATGTGATGGGCGCGGGGGACAGATAATCCTTCTAGAGGGTATTTAGTCTTTACCCCTTCCATACACAACAACTACCGGGGACTCGCCAGGCGAGAGAAAGAGCACAAAGATAGAAGGTGCATAGCGCGCCCGGGGTTATCGACTGTTTTTGAAGTGTCCGGACACAACCAGGTGATGGGTTTCCTTGTGGTCATACCTTGATACCCGGCATCAGCCCAACTTGGTCGAATTTTACAGGAATATCAAAACAGTCTAGAAAGAAGACTCGAGCAACACATTAAGTTAGGGATCCCAATGGCTAGGGTGACTCGACGAATACCAGTCAAATTAGTCGACATGAAACGCCCCGTATGTTGCACAAGAGTTCGGCCTAGTATTCACAGTCGTTGAGGCTAATCCCAGTAGATCTGGTGTCTTATGCTCTTGCCAGTTTCGCTGCTGTGGAATACTGCTCACGGCATGAACGGATCCCCAGAATATGAATAATCTGGCATCACTCCTTCTTACGGAATGCGACGCAACAGCGGAATCTCGGGCAAGCTATAAAGAACACGACACGATTGTCAAGCTCCTCTGGACGGCCAGCGGGATTGAAGCAGCGACAAAGATATGGAAACAGCTTGCAAAATGGAGGCACGGAAAGGAAGGACGCAGTGAGGAAACGGAAAAAGAGAGAAGGGAATTGGGCTACGGATGGGGCACGCTGAACGACGCAAGGGACGAGTTTCCACTTTCTATTCTCTAGTATTTCCTTTGTTACGATGTGAGATGGCGGAGGCAGTAGGGTAGTCTGGGGAAATGTGATATTGCCATAGCTGTAAGGTTGCATGCAATTAATGAATTAAAAAAAAAAAATCCCTTTCTGTCCTTGTACGAGACTAACCCCCCCCCAGTCACAATATCTGGGGGTCTATAAATGTTAGCGTAGCCAGCTGTTGAAACAAACACCGCATCAACGTGGGCCAGAATGCTTTTTCTCATCGATATGTGCGGGGGTGATCTTCGCGCACGCCCGACCCTGCCCGAGTTCCGACTTCGTTGCATCATGAGCTGTCACTCGCGATTTGATAATCCTCAGTGGGGCCTTTTTGTTTTGTTTTTGTTTAATTCATTTTAGTGGAGCCTGCTAGCTTAGGGTCGTGTATAAAGGTGGTAGAAAGGAGAGGGAAAAGGTGGGGGGTATGTGAGCTTTAGGGCTTGTTTATGGCACCCCGATTAGCACCCCCCGCAGCGTTTGCGCCGTCGTGTCCCATTCAGGATCCACAGAATAATAGCCCTTTAGGTTCCTCGAGTTTCATAGATCGAAGAGAGGAAGTTTTAGCGTCCACACGCATGACTACATGTAGTCGCATAGGAAGAAAGCAATTAGATCTTAAAGATTCCTCTCTCTCTCTTAAGTAAGCCACGTGGTGTGGGGAAAGGGCCATGCACTCTTTTTGGTCAGCTGTTCTTTACACATCAAGAGACGTGTACACATGCTCCTACACCCGACAAGACAGCTATCAGCTTCCTAACTTTGAACTGATCTCATCTGAACTTCTTCCCATCCGTCCATCCATCCATCCATCCATCCATCCGTTCTACTCCAGAATCCACATAGAAAAGCTATCTTCCGTCTGCTACCTGTGATCAACTGGTCTGCAGAATCCCGCCAACAATCATCATCAATCTCATTATGAAATCAGCCAGACATCATCTCTCTATTACCACCAACATTCGCTGCTGGAAACCCCATTTCTCTTCTCGTTCGTCCATCGGGCCAAACCCTAACCCTGTAAGTGTCTTGTTCCCGTCACGTGACCCGTACTCACTCACGTGCAGCGTTCCCGCGAAAGACCTGTAGACGACAGCTTTCATCACTCCCGAGCACCGCACCACACGCCCTCAAAACGCTCCGCTACACTCGATATCTGCTAGCGCCCAAACAAATACCAGTACCTGCAGAACCCGGAAGAAAAAAATAAATAAAAACGACTACATACAGCTCCGTTTCCCCGAAAGCGCTCCAGCCAGCCCCCACAGACAGCAAGCATCGGCAGACAGACGGCGCCCCCAGACTTACCCTGAACCTCTCGCCCTCTCGCCCCTCTCTCGCCCTCCTCCCCCTCCTCTCCTCTGCGCACCCCCTCTGCGCACCCCCTCTGCTGAAGGGATGCCCCGCTCCTCGCGCCAATCCACATACACTTACAACGACAACTTCCGACCACCACCGCCGCCAGGGTACCGCGGGGGCGACGTGCACTACCAGAGCCCGGAGGTGTCGCCGCAGTTTCTCTTTTCGTTTGTGCTGGGGAGCCTGCTGATCATCTACCATATCCTGCATGGGCTGCTGCGGTGGCCGCCGCTGCTGGAGCTTCTGTTTACGATTGTCGGCACGGTGATGGGGCAGGGCACGCGCGAGATGCTGCAGAGTGTGTTTTCGCACGGCGCCGCCAGGAGCGTGAGGACGAGGGCGGCGAGCCTGGTGGGCTACGGCGACGGCGGGACGTTTGTCGGCGGCCTGTGGAACATGGGGAATACGTGCTATCAGAACTCGGTCTTGCAGGTGAGTTCTGCTGTGCTGCCTTTTTTTGTGGCGTCGTGGTTGCGGTGGTGGGGGGTGAGTACTGATGATGTGGTGTAGGCCATGGCGTCGCTGTCGCATTTGAAGCCGCATTTGATGTCGCTGTCGATCTCCGAAGAAGAAGATTATATGAACCCCTCCGGCGCTCTTGCGTCCCTTATCGCAACTCTTAATGCGCTCTCTCCGAGCCCGCGCGCATTCACACCATCACCAATAATAGTCAGAGGCACCGACAACTCGGGCTGGATCTACAACGAGCAGCAGGACGCACAGGAGTACTTCCAGAAGCTGACAGGCGCGCTAGAGAAGGAGGTATCGCGATTCCTGGAAAGAAAAAAACGCAGCGCAACAAGGGGCCTAGAGGCTATTGCCGAGATTGTGCGCGGTGAAAGGGTGCAGGATCCAGAGTCGATAGCAACCCTGGAGAAGGAGTATAGAAGCCCTTTTGAGGGGCTGTTTGCACAGAGAGTTGGATGTCTCCAGTGCGGGTATGTCGAGTCCATCAGCCTGCAGCGCTTCACGAGCCTCTCGCTCTCGTTACCACCCACAGTAAGTCCACTACCGCCCTAGGAAAATTCCGTGCATGTTAACACCATCGCCCCTCAGTGGACCTGTACCCTCGAGGAATGCCTCGAAGAGTTTACAGCAATCGAACAGATCCAAGAAGTCGACTGCGACAAATGCACGCTGAAATCCCTGCACAAGCAGCTGCTGTCCCTTGCCTCCAAGCCCCTCTCCGCCGACGTGCAGTCGCAGATCCAAGCGCGCATCGCCGCCCTCGCGGCCGCAATCGACGACGACAACTTCGACCCCAAGATCCCCGGCGTCAAGATCTCCCCGCGCCAGAAAGTGTCGACCACAAAAACCAAGCAGACCATGATTGCGCGCGCACCCCAGGTGCTTGTCCTGCACCTCAACAGGAGCCAGTATGACGTTGTCACTGGCATGACAGGGAAGAATCATGCGGCGGTGAGCTTCCCGGCGCGGATGGACCTGGGGCGGCTGGGGGTTGTGACGCGACACGATGTAGCGGAGGGCAGCTGGGGGCTGGCGGTGGACCCGGCGCGCAGCATGAGTGGTCGTGTACCGGCGTGGTTCTTGCAGGGGTCGGGGTCGGGGGAGACGCTGGTGCAGACGCCGACAGATGAGGGCGCGGATACGGACGGCGCGACAGATACCGAGGAGACCGAGGCAGAGACGGAGAATGAGAAGGAGAAGGAGGATGTACATCAGCCCGTTGCCGCTACCACAACGTTAAGCGTGAACGGTGAAAGGCTGAGTTACGATCTTAAGAGTGTTGTGGCGCACTACGGCGGCCACCATAATGGACACTATGTGTGCTACAGGAAGCAGCATGGGCAGTGGTTCAAGATTAGTGACCACGACGTCTAGTACTCCCCCCCACTCTCATAAGTATATATGTATGTATGGTGCGATACTAACTGGCTACAGTGCGTGCGATGAGGAACAGGCCCTCGGGATCAGGAATGCGTTCATGCTGTTCTATGAGCGCGTTGTGGACGACGATGTGTATTGCGAGAAACAAGGATATGAGCAGGAGGGGTATGAGCAGCAGCAGCAGGAGGAGGAAGAAGATGAGGGCTTTGGCGAGGGAGAGAGTGAGGGCGAGTGCCCGAGTGAGGGTGAGGATGGGGAGAAGATGGATATTGATGGTGGGGAGGGGGTGGAGAGGGTGGCTGATGCAGATGTGGAGACGGAGACTGGCGGGCTCCGGCAACGAAGGACTGCCGATGTGGATGGGGGTCGGTAAAGCCGGGGGTGAGAGGGAGGACAGTAATGGATGTGGGTGTGTATTATCATATTTGTGTTTTGTCGTTTTTTTTTTTTTTTTGATGGGGCGTTATAAGGGTGTGCTGTGCTGTGCTCTGCGGTGGGGCTGGGGGTAATAATGTAGTGGACCTTTTTTTTCTCTTCTGGTTTTGAAGCTGTAGTGGTAGGGGCGGTGGGGGGCGGGGGGCGGTTGTATAAAAGTTGATATTTGGAATGAACGGGTAAGAGAGATACGAATATATCGGTGTGGCGAATGTGGGTATTGGTGTGGGTATAGCTGCTGTGTAGAGCTAGGAAGCGTCTGCAAGTGTTGGGGGGTGAGTTAGTACTGGGAACTTTCAGGAATCGATACTTGTATATATATATGGGTTTCCAGAGAGCTACTTAGCTAGGCAGGATCCTGGCTATGTAGGAATTCGAAGATGAGGAGGAGGAGGAGGAGGAGGAGGAGGAGTGGGAAGGGGGGGGGCTTTTATATGCAGGAATAGCAAAATATACTACGGAAGACTGAGACTGAGACCTACTTCAATACTTCTACCTACCTCAGGACCTGCCGTAGGGAGAGTAGATCAAGTACAACCATCTTGATGTGTGAGTTGTGTAGAGGACCCCGTTCGTGGGGGTTTCTTGGCGGGAAATGATAGTTGAGCGCGGTGCCAAGCCAAGGCAAAACTGGGGGAGGTGGTTTTTTTGCCCACCCAGCGACGGGTGACTTAATACGGAGGAAGTACAGATCCTACTAGACTGATAGTAAGATGTGTCATTTAATAGAAGTGTGTTATTTTGCATCATGTGTTACTCTACATCACGGCTATCGAAAATTGTGGCCAAATCTTTTTTTGACGCAAGTAGTTTTTGTGCCCAGGTTGTCTCAGCGTATAAAATTTGAACTTCTCGAGTATAAAAATACCTTGCATACCTAAACCATTAAAATTAAGGGCCCGTTTGGCAGTTTTCGTGGTTATGAAACTCCGTTATGCAACGGCTGCGTTAGGTGGGTGCAAACAGAGATTTTTGAAAACGGAGTTTTGGTTTCCCAAATAGTAGTGTAGTTTGGTTGTCAAGGTGGGGGTTTGCAACGAAACGGAGCTGAAAAGTAGGCACTACCTACTTTTCAAAAACTCCGTTTCAAAGCCCTAACAGAGGTTCAAAATTGGCATGCCAAACACAAACGTTTCTTGCAAAACGGAGTTATGAAAAAAATGAAACGGAGTTTTCCCGTTGCCATACAAATTTGCCCACAAAACTCCGTTTGGGCCTGCTCCCAAACGGGCCCTAAGGAATAACTCTCCTTCTCTCGGCCATTAACAGCTCACTGAGCTCTAAACTAGTACTATTACTGTACGTGTCATTTATCGCAATGTTATTACATACTCGCTCGTTAGTTTAGAGATCGGAAGTAGTTGTAATAAATCCCCAAAAAGAACACCTCGACCCTTTGATTTAACGCGTGGTTATTCCAAACCCTCTAGTAAGTTGAGGATGAGATCGCATCCGAGTCCATTTTCGTCGAAGGCTATGGTATATAATATCTCTTAGCTAAAATACAATACGATTCGGAGGAACCCAAACATTGTGATTATCTGCCGATTTTTCACGAGTAAGAAAACACATGGATAACATGAGGCAGAGACGCCTCGAAGCACTTGTCTCTGCGCCTTGAGAAGCCTGGTAGCCGGAAATAGTGATCACTCGTTGCCGGTCGACGATATTGAGACAATATCTCTCGCTATCTACGGAAGGTATTGCAGGTTGTCAAAAATAATGGGACGCAACGGGGCAACGAATACAGCAACGACAACCCAACCCCGCCACCAACGAACGACAATACTAACGAAAATACATTTTGGGTCTCCAGTAGTTCTTATTATCACTTATCCTGTTTGTGGTCTCTTTGTGGTCGGTCGTGGTTGAGAGATTATTACGTTGCAATGAAGCCTGTTGCGTCCCATTATTTTTGACAACCAACAATATCTGGCCTACATTTCGCTATGTCAAAAAGATCTTCTGCGGCTGTATCTGGATGACAGAGGTCGTCGGGAATTCTTGGCGCAGCAAGTAAAATACTAGCATGACAACTAATCCGGATTTGGGTGCGTAATTAATTCTTGGCAACTCCCCTTGCCTACTTGACTCGCCGGTAGTCGCAAATGGGTTGCATCCTCATGTGATTTGAAATTTCTCTGGGTATATATCGGATATCGATTTTGATTCTGAGGTCATGAAGTTATTGGCTAGGAAAGAATCAGTGATTTGAACAAATCTAAAACTGCGAAGGATGTCGAGTCCGTTACCTGTGGTGATGTGGCCCTACTGTTTTCCTACTAATACCTGCTGATTAATTTATTAGCGAGCTTCTTGTCGACTGGAGGTATTGTGATAGAAGAGATTTGAACTTGGTCCTAAACGACACTAAGTCACTCTATCTTATCCGATGAACGGTGTATAATGGTATTATGATTCAGTATGTCTCTCATCATCCTGATGACGAGAGTTACTAATATACAATGACTAATGATCTTGTCTTTACGAGAAGGACAGAATTTTGTTCCATGAGAGGTATAGCGATTTAATATTATCGTTCCACACTGTCAGTGAGCTTACTTTGGTGTTCTCCGTCATCCCTCGGGGTTTGTGTCCCGGCATTTTTCGGACTTATATCCCGCCGTGTGCTTCTCGGCGTGAGAGAGAGTGCATATTTGCGTGTTGGTGGGTGTACTTTTGAGGTCATGTTTGTGAGGCCATGTTTGTGATGAGGATGAAGGACGTTTGGTGTGGTGGGTTGCAAACAGTTCAGAGGACACGAACGACGTCGTTGGAAGGATCGACCCCACCACTGTATGCCTGGAATTTCTTGCGGGATTTTTTATCCTGATACCGTGCAGCACGACAAAGAGGAAGCCTAGCCTCCCCCGACCCGACGCAATACCCGTTTGTTGTCAAATCTTCGAATGGATTTGAAGCTGTAAGTGAAGATAAGATCGCCAGTAACTTCACCCATACATGTCCAATTTTTAGTAGTACTAATGCCCCTCTGTACAACAGAGTTGAGAGTAGTGACCAGTCATTTTCCTACAATCATTTGGCATCTTCCACCTCCCAATTGCTTTACCGGTGTAGCATTCTGGTCTCGTTGAGGAGAATTTATCCCCTGGTTCTCGAGCTCAATTATTTGTCTCAGTCAGCAGACAAAGTTATCAACGATCCCGTAAACATAGCGGGGAGCAGTTGCGGGTGGAAGAGCTTGAGAGGAAATAGCCCCTTCCCCGACTACAGTACCAGAACACGCCCCGTATGGATTCTCATCGGACAGAGCACCGCATACAACGCACAGAGCATAGCCCTACATCTAGAGATCAATTGGTCTCACCAAGCTATCCATACGAAACCGAACCTGGGTTCAATGACGCATTGGTCCTGACTGGCCTCTCCAATCTCATCTTCCCCGCCATTGGCCTGAAAGTACTCTGATAAACTTCAAAAATAGCCTATTATTCTATAATGGTAAATCAATTCATAGGTGACGCTAAAGTATTGCCTATACCACAATCGAAATTTTTTCATGCAAATGCTAAAATGTATGTAGCTAGTTCTCTTCACCGCGTTACACAGATATCCTATCTACCAATGGAGTACGACCGGGGCTCTGGCTTAACCGCCGGGAAGAAACAAAATAGTCTGCCAATTGTTTTAGACCTATTCTTATATCAACGTCCACTATTATCTCCACTCCGCGTGCAGCGCCATCGGTCCAACCAAACCACCTCGCTTCTGGACAGACTTCTCAGGAGCTCAGTAGTAATGGTATCCCAGAGCTATCGATGATATAGAGATGAAAACTTTGTCCTTTCCGCATTAGGCTTATCCCTACCTGTGGGGTCGGCCCCTTGTCGCATCAAACGCGCGCGAGCTCGAGTCTTGGGTCGCTTAATTTGAGACAACTCCACAAGACACGGAGCGCATGAACGAACTCTACTAGACAATTCAACTCCTATATGTAGGTACGTGTAGAGTATCGAGGCAAGCACTGGGTTCCGGATACCTGGCCCGGAATGAATGCCATGTGGTTCGCTTGTGGTTGTACCGACGCCTACATTTATTGAGTGCTGGCGGTTAGCCGATTAACGCGGATGCTCACGCAGTAAGATTTTCACAATTTTTGGCCGTTCAAAAGTTTATACTGGACATTCAATAACTAAAATTGGCCGTAATGAGTTGTAACTGGCATTCAACTAGAAAAAAAAATCAATGTGAGATCACATCTCATAAATACCGACAGAAGCGAAACCAATGACGAAAACTCACTGATATTCTCCAGAGCCCATGTCAATTGCAAAGTAAACAGCCCCCAACTTAACCCCATGCTTTGTGATCCAGCCGCTCAATGCATACGTGGTTATGCGGATGTAGCTAGGAGGGCTCCACCGGACTGAAACTTTGTCCCAAATATATCGTGGAGGGCGGAACGGCCCGAGCCCAGATACCAGGGTATTGGATGAGATACCAATAAACCCATCGATGGTTTAAATTGGAATCAACTTGCACTTCAATTGGCGTATTATCTGTACTTGCCACACCAACCTTGCATCTAATAGCAGTGCCATTAGTTTCTTTCCTCTTTTTCTTGCTAAGTCTTGCTATTTTCCTTTTTTCTCTGCCGTTTTTTCTAGTTTGTCACACTCTTTTTTTGTTTCTTTTCCTCTTTCGTAAGTTTTCCTCCACTACTCAAAATTTCCTGCAGAATTGTTAATAGCGCAATTAAAAGCACCCCTGAGAAAGCATAGCGAGCACCACTCAGACGTGTATCCTAACAACGCCTATCACCCATTCGCAAATCTATTCCAAAGTTTATGGCTGCCCCAGAGGAAGATAAATGTACCAAATCGAACTCACAATCTCTCTTTCTAATGGTCACATGCCCTGCACCACCAGCGCTGCAGCCCGGCATAGACTCCCCACTAGCAACCAAACCTAGAGTCAGCAACACTGCACTCATTACCTACTTCTCCATTGACGCTGTTCTATTCGCCCCACATCCGCACAAACCTGAAGCTATCAAGAGTACATATACCTCCAATACCCCCATAACTTGGAGGAGCCAATCCTTTCCCGAAACCAATGGGAGCGATCAATCCATTCCCAACATCAGGCCACCCTGCAGTACCCAACTACCACTCCCGAAGCTACTAGTAATTATACTATTGGAATAATCCTTGTTATTATTATTCTCCTAAACATGCTCCAACAACGGAGTGTGATACGGGCGTTTCAGAAATTGATAGCGATGTTGATGTTATGGATTCGACGGCTTAATCCTCACGCCGCACAACGAGTCCAAGTTGTGTATCACACTAAATTGGTCCGAGAGAATGGGGGTATGGAAGAGGAGAAATTCAAGCCCGCGAAGCTCTATGCTGCTGACTTTGGAGCGATTGTGGTACCAAACGAGAGTGTAGGTGCGGTGGGGACAGATCCCATTCCCCCGCCCGAGCTGGATGAACCTCTTTCCGCAATAACAGAAGATTTCCTAGTTACAAGCCAAGTTGCGGAAGGGTCTCAACTCTCCAACATCAGTGACGGGGAGATTAGTTCTCCAGACGTATGTGGAGAGCGAATTGACATATCGACATGCTCCACTGTCAATATAGAAAGCTGCATGCATAGCCCCAAAATCTCGTTCGAAGAGGAGCGTGAAATGCCGAAGGATCAACACCTTCTTTCTCCAATACCCCCAAACCTTCCCGAGAGCGACAAGAGCGCTACTGCTAGCTCAATATCAGACGAAGAAAATCGCCCCACAGCCGTCTGTTGCGTCCCTTCGGTCAGTGAAAAGAAGGAGAAGTGTGAACTGGAAAGCGAGAAAGATGTACCTCAAGATACCATTGAGCACCAGGACGATGACCTCAAAATCGACAATGAACATGCGGTTCAAGGAAAGAACGAAAGATCAATGCTCCTGCTACAAAGCATAGCTCCCGAATTTGAGCATGCAAATGGAGAAGAACATCATCACGGTGGCGAGGCTTCTCAACTACTTGCTGCTAAGGACGAACCCCCCCGGGTCAAAGACGTCTGTCCACCTCTCACCGCCGGAGCGATACTGCCCAGTGCTGAAGACACAATCTCTCTTCTTTGCTCCCGCGGCCTCAATGACGAAGGTAATGCAGGTGATTCTACAGAGGCAAAAACCCTCCCAGTCACTCCAATTGACATGAAATCAATGTAAGTCTATATCTCCCTTCTCTCCCGGTCGCTCTCTCACTCTCGTACTCCTCTTTCTCATCATCCTCCGCCAACTAACCACACACTCCCAGCAGACCCCCGCAACCCGGCAAGAGGAAGACTCTAGTTAAAATTCGTACACCTGATATGGATGATTTGGTATCACTCATATCGTCATGGCACCTACATAGTCCTGTCTCCCCTGTTAGTGGTTGAGGCAGTACCACATGGCTTTGTATGGCTTACAGATTCCAGAGCTTTGTATCTCAGTAGTCTCTTCCGGTAGCTAAGCCACCTCTCAATTCTGCTGGCGCGTGGCATAATGGGAGGGGTAACTTTGCCGCTGGGAGGGGCTGTTGAGGTGGGAGGGTTTGGGGCCTGTATTTCTTATGAGGCTAGGTGTAGACGAGGGAGTTGTTGGGGTATATTATATCGGTAGATTTATGTTCTGTATGTAGATGCATGTTCTGTAGGTAGATGTATATTTTGTATGGAAGAGAGTTGGTAATAATGATTTGTGGTTCCTCCTTTCGCACTCTGCGCTGCCTGGCATTACGGCACTCCTTGAGCGCTTTTAAGTGAGCTTCTGTGATGAAGGTGGAGAGTGTCTAGGCAGGATGCGGTGGTTAGTGCGGTTGGTGGGGCCAGAAGACCAGGTAGAAGAGGTCGTGAAATATAACGTCTGGAGGTGATCGCAAGTGGTAAGTGGAGAGAGACTACAACTACGCAACTCAAGACCTCAGCTTGTGGTATTGGGGGCGGGCTCCTGAGTATCCAGCTGCTGTAATTAATCGTAGATTGGTTAAGAATTGTTATAAAGGTTGAATGTTTTTTGAGGTACTTCTCTATTGCTGGTATAGATTGAAGGAGGATGTTGCAGCAGTACGTCGGGCAGGAAAATGGTGAAAAACCTCTAAATCTCGCCTCAGGTTGACGTTTTCCGTAAGAAGAAGTGAGTAGAAAACTACAATGTCTTTCCTGTCAGTTAGATGAGCTAGAGCTTGAACTCGAACTCCGAATCATGAAGACCGGAAGTAAGTAAGCCTTTTCGGGAAGCAAAGTTTGTTAAGATCTGTGTGATCTTACAGTCTCTTGAGCTATGTAGGGGACAGAATAGCTTCACTCCATCTCTGATGTTAAGGTAGAAGAGCTGGTCTAAATTCATGTATTTTTCTTATTTTCTTTTTAATTTCATTATTTTTATGTAGACGCAGATATTTAGAGGGGATGATGCGAGGCAAGAGAGCAGGGCGAATCACCACAGTCCCGGGTTCAGTACAATAAATAAATGAAACTACCCTCTATCGTTATGCTTGCCTGAATTTGTGGGTACTACCCTCAGGAGTTATAGTAGTACCTCCGATAGTAACGCAACGAACTATAAATATGAGAGAGAAAAGGGCTTATCTCTAATTTTCTATTTTCTTTGGTCGTTATAAAATAAACTATGAAAAGCGGATCGGTATGAGAGGTTCAACGACAGTACAAACTTGACTACATAATATATACATCCGATGACCAGAGGGAACTGTATGTAATCACAAAATACAGTTCAAAAAAATCATCGAGCTCTCTTTTCAATCCCCATTATAAATAAATGTTTACGATGTGGAAAACCTGCCGGAAACTGCACTACTCGTATTTTTGGTAATATTTCACTCTGAAATGCATCGATTTCTTTCTTTTCTTCTTCGCAGTTTGTTCTGTGGTTGTTGTCGGGGGTATTTTAAATCGTCGAGGGCATTATAGACCCAGGCACTGCAACCGTAGAGGGAAGTTTAGTACTTTGTTCATGAATTATATAGATTAACGATAACGACTACATGGAACAAGAAGAGTGATGAGTTACATGCAATTGAAAAGGCGTGGACACAGATAGACTCTTTTCAATAAGATTATAGTCACTTGTCAAGCACGGCATACAATATATTAATGAGTATAGCCAGAGCGATTAAGAAATTATATTATATCAAGTTCCCAGAAACCACTCGATCAAGTAGGCGGTACAATTTATATATTATTGCACCACTACATGTAGCCAAACATTACAGAAACATTAACCAAAGAAACGTAACCAAAGAAAAGTAGCCAAAGAAAAGTAACCAAGGAAGAGTAACCAAAGAAACGTAACCAAAGAAACAACTCCAACAATCCCGAAAACAATTCTGACAACAGTAATTCTGACAACAGAAAAAAGCAAAGCAAACAAAACAAAAGAAAACAAATCAGAATCAAAATCAAAAACAACCTCCGCTCCGACCTTTCGTCACCACCGATCTCTAGACATACCACGTCCTCAGAGTCTTTCTTCTTCCACCTCTTTCATTCCACCACCTAGATAACTCTGAAATAGGTGGCTTGCTTCCATTCAACATCCTCCTCTTTCATTCCACCACCTACATGTCTCTGCTGCAGGCGGTTTTCTTCCACTTCCTCCTCTTTCATTCCTCCACCTAGATATCTCTGAAATAGGTGAATTGCATCTTAATTCCTCCTCTTTACTTGATTGTTAGCGTCATCTGGGTTCTACTGCCGCGAGATGAGCTGGTCGAAATGCATGATGGTTTTCAATGCAGTATCGAGTGTTCGCTGTGGAACGTTGCATGACGGGTAGACATGTTGTGACAGGACGTTGCGGGATTGATTGCATTGTCGGGATTTTTTTCATCTGGCCATTGTGAAGTGGTATGCCAGGTGGATTATTCGAGTAATCGTATAGTTGGTATGCATGATGGTAGTAAGTTTATATGGATTGTGCATCAGTCGAGTAGACTTGATGTGATAAGTAATTTCCATAGCACATGCCGAGTAGACATGGTGTGTGACTGATGCATAATTGGTTGCAAGTGTCGATGATTTATTAGATTGGAGAGATGGGTTTCTTGGTTTTAATCGTATAGGTGGGTACGTATTGACGGTAGTAAGTCCGTATGATTTTTTTTGTGTATCAGCCAAGTAAGTAGCGTTGACGTGATAGGTTTTCTTTTTGTCGATACATAGCACATAAGAGTTTGAGTGCAGCGTAGTTATCGAGGCAGAGTGGTTGCAAAGATCTTTTCTGCAGAAGTTGTGACCTATGTTGCATGATTGCAAGAGTCAAGTCGAGATTGTTGCTATCTGGATTGCGTGAAGCGGTGCTCCAGATGGCATATTTTTATTTCGATGTTTATTGTAATCGTGTAGTTCGTTTGGTTTTGGGTTTACTGGATGATGTATACATGTATGTACGAGATACATGATCGACTCGACGTTGCGTGATTGAGATTGAGGTAGTGGAGCCGAGATTTTTGTCATCTGGTTTGCTTTGGTGAAGCGGTGTTCCAGACGACATAGTTGGTTTGGTTTGTTACATACTAGGGATAGTCTAGTAGTAAAGTTCGCTTTAAAGCAAGATTCATAGGATGTGAATGCTTGCTCGTGTAGTGGGTAGTCAAGTTGACTGGATGATACATGTATGTACGAGATACATGTTCGACTCGATGTTGCATGATTGAGATTGCGGCAGTCGAGTCGAGATAGTTGGTTTTGGTTTTGTTACATACTAGAGATGGTCTAGTAGTAAAGTTCGCGGTAGAGCAAAATTCGTAGAATATGAATGCGTGCTCGTGTTTTAGTCAAGTTGACTGGTGATGTACATCCGACTCGATGTTGCGTGATAGTAAGTGTAGGTATTGAGATAGATGTACGTTTTGAGGCGACAGCTGGACTCGATGCTTCATGATGAATTCATTGAAAGAAGTGTATCGAAGTCGCGATGCTGTCTGGCAGTCCAAAGCGGTGTGCTCTTGGATGCATTGGTTGTTGTCTAAAAGGTGATCCTGATTCTCGTTGAAGGAATGGTAAGAGAATGCAGGTTTCGAAATGGCTGGATGGTATGGTTTCAGCAGGTGATTTCTGGCGATTGTTGTAATCGCAATTGGTTTTGTAGATGGTGGTTTTCGCGGCAGATGCGTGATCGATGTGTAAATGTATGATCAGCATGGTATAGTATGGTGTATGAGATGTCAAGTAGATGATATTTGACGGTGAAGTTGCAATGCAATTGAAGATGCTGCATGCATGATTGTGTTCGATAGTCGAAATTGATAGATGTTCGGTGATCGATGGTATGATGTGAGTCAAGTAAAGTGTGTTTGAAAGTTGAAACCCGTGATTGATATAATGTTCGAATTTCGTAGACGTAAATCGAGAATGATGAAGATGATGTTCGATGTTGTACTCGATGTACTCGATGTACTCGACTTTGACTCTTAAGGCACCCAGATCTTTAGATATTGTGTGTTCACTGACGAAGTATATAGACTGATACAACGTGCATCGCCCTCGCAGTAGCAAGTTTGAGCAATCGGACCCTACTCCATCACCCCACTCGGCGTGCGGATAACACGTACGAATACGTGTTCATCCAGACCCCAAGCGGGGTGAGGGGCACGGCCCGACCAGGAGACCAGGCTGCCGCGAAGCAAGCCCGTCACGATCCCGATCGGTCGCCCTCTCGTTTTCTGGACTGGGGACAAATCCAGCCACCTTTCCGTGCCATCAAGGACTGAAGTTGTTGGACATGGCCCCCCGCGAGGGAGACCACTCCTTTGCCCGACCGGCTATGCTAGTTCTCTACAGACCCCCCGCGAGGAGAGCCTGGAGAAAAAGGATAGAGGGCCGGGCACAACAGTCCCGATGGTTGGAATCGGTGGAGGACTTGGCCATTCCTTGCCATCCAGGACTGAAGCTGTTGGACATGGCCCCCCGCGAGGGAGACCACTCCTTCGCCCGACCAGCTATGCTAGTTCTCTACAGACCCCCCGCGAGGAGAGCCCGGAAAAAAAGGGTAGCGGCCGGGCACAACAGTCCTGATGGGTGGAATCGGCGAACCTAAGTAGAAGAAGATGAGTTAGTCTTTTTGTTCGATGAAAAGTAATAAGTTGATAAGAAATAGAGAAGAAAAAACTTACCCACTGCCAACACCTCGTTACTTATATCTCAGGCCTCTTGGGAGGCCATTCCGGCCAACAGACATCTGGGCGTGCGGAAGCTATGCTAATTCTCTAACAGACCCTCCGCGAGGAGAGCCCGGAAAAAAAGGACAGCCACGCAACGACAGATGCTGATGGTGGAATTGACAACCTAATAGACAATTGAGTTAGTATTGGAATTGGTAAAAGATATAGAGTCAAATGGAAAGCGGAGAATACATACCCTCAACCTATTATCAATTACATGGGTAGCTTTAATATTTTGATTGGAGCCCACCCGTGCTCCAATATAACGACACTGAGGATTTATACCATCCTAACCCCATGGAACAAAAGTCCCAAGAGGTAGTCAGGAAATCCCCAGGCCAGCGCCGCTGGAAGCTCGCAGACCGGGATGCCCTCGCCAGTTCCAATCGTCATGCCGGCCTCGTACAGCCAGCAGACTTCCTGAGGAACCAACTTGGGCACCACCAGCACGGGAACCTCCTCGACAGCCAAGCCACAGGAGAGATCACCGAAGACATCCTGGAAGAGTGCGGAGCTAGGCTCCGATCTGAACTCTTCACTGGGAACGTCATCTCCAGTGATCTCCCCTGCGGAGGCAGGGAACAGCAACAGCTCCTGGACGCAGGAGAAGCAAACTGAGGAGGGGGAGGAAAGACCATTGGGGATGGCGTGGCTGGCACGTCCAAGATCACCATCGCCCCCACGACCGCACACAGACACCTTTTCGCACACGCTGTACAGCGTGGCGGAGACGGTCGTGCCCATGACGGCCGATAGGGACTCTGGGACCAAGTCCGACACCAGAGCAGTTGCCTGCCCACTGATGCCAAACACCCACAGGCCAGCAACCATTGCCACCGCGAATGCCGACAGCATTCGCACGAGCGTGCGCGGGTTCCACGTGTGGGCCCGTCCAGACCTGGGAGCCTTTCGAGCACTCCACAGGATCGGGATAGGGGCCTCGACGGCCACGGAAACCTGCGCTGGTGCCAGCGCGAGAACACGGCGGTTTTGACGGGCGGCACGGAGCCGGACCGCGTTCTCACGCTGGGTTGCATCTGCCTGGGCCCGCTGACGTACAGCTGCGGCCATGGCCAACCTCCCTTCCTCTCCGGCAGCCCTGATGGCCATCTGACCGGCCACTACGCTGTCAGAGACAACGTAGGGACCAGCCAGCCGGAGGTGCTCCTCCCGACGTCCCTTTTGCGCAGCCTTCTGCTGCATCGCCTTCCTTCCACCGGTCTTTGCCACGGCAGGCAGCTTCTTCTCGGTGCGAGGCTCTGGAGAGTCTGGCAGACCAAGGTTGTCCTCCCAAGCGAAGGGGCTGGACACCTTTCTGGCCTTTGCCTTCCTCTCCGGGACCTTGACCTCGACCGGCAGAAGCTCCTGCACGGTGGCCTTGACGGGGACCGGGGTGTTGATGCGGGCAGGCGATGCTGCTCGGACGGCTGGTGAGGTCGCGGCCTCTACGGGGACCACGGCGACCTCTGGTGTTGCTGTTGCTGTTGCTACAGCTTCTGGCTCCTCTGATGGCGCCTCTGCTGCTTCTGCCTCTGCAGCCACTACCACTGCTGGTGCTGCTGCTGCTGCGACGGCCTCTGTTGCAGGTGCTGCTGCTGCCTGCTCTGGTACTTCAGAGCTGACCGGTGCAGGCGGTGCTGGCTGTACAGCCACGGGCACTCTCTCCTGACCGACCAGCTCCTCCGTGAGCGACGGGACAGCTGGGGGCACGACAACAGAGGGGACGACGGGGGCAGGCACCGCAGGCACAAAGAACAGCGCGCTGGAGTCCACAGGCGGCGGTGTCGCGAAACACACACCGGAGGACACAACCAACGGCCTTCTGACCTCCACAGGTGCTGGAGGTGGTGCGGCAGGGGCAGCGGCGGGGGCAGACAGAGTCCAAACCGGTGCTGGCCGGGCAGCGGTCAGGACCGACAGGGTCGGTGTTGACTGGGCTGCCGCGGCCGCGGCGACACCGAAGTTGAACTCTTCGCCAGCACCCAAGGTCCTCAGGAAAGAGGGCTTGGGTGTGGCAGAGGCAGAGGCGGCAGGGCGGCGAGGAGTGCTCAGGGCAGTCCCAGTAGCTGCTACTGGAAGCGCACCTGCTTCTGTTCCTGTTGCAGCTGCTACTGCTGCGGGTGCGGGACCGTCCTTCTTCTGCCCGAAGAAGAACGGCGGGGAGGCTGGGCGCTGGAACAACGCCGAAACGTTGTCTACTCTTCTGAAGAGCGGCGAGACAGCGGCCGACCCCCCAAAGGAACGCACGGGAGCAGCAGCAGCAGGGACAGGGGCATTGCGGTCACGAGCCGCAAACAGAGCAGGCACGATTGCAGCCGGTGCCACTCTAGGAGCCACGGAGGGCTCAAAGAGGGACCGCTGGCCAGCAGCAGGCGCAGCACGAGGCGCAGGGACCACCAGGACCCGTGGGGCCAGAACCACCAACGGGCGAGCACGAGGAGCCAGAAGCTGCGTCGTGGGCGGCACAGCAGAGATGAGTGTGGCCATTGGCGCCACAACAGCAGGGACAGACGGAGGGGAAGCGGCATCGGCGGACGCAGCGACAACGGACGGGGCAGACATCTGGATGTCTCCATCCATAGAGGTTCGGGCCTCCAGGATTTCAACATCCATGATGCTGGAGATTTCCGACTCCGTATCGCTGTCGTCCCTTGACTCAGCCATCTCGACCTCCGTCAGGCCGACTGCCCCCTGGGAGAGACCTTCTCGGTCGATCTCCATAGCCACAGCCCCTTGCGCGGGCTGTGGTGCTGTTGTAGACGCTGGGGGAGCCGGGCTCCACTCCATCTCTACTGGCCGCACGACATTGATGACACCGTGCCGTGTCTGCATTTGCTCCAGGAGCGTCGCCGGGCGCAGTGCCGCCCTCGGCTCCTCATCGACCTCCATTCCCATCGCACTGTCGAACCACCCCCGGGGAGCAGCCCTAACAGGCGTGAGACCTCCTCAGCGTGCGGCTGGCTCTCCGCGTATATGGCCCCCCTTGGCACAACCGGGGGAGTCAAGACCGTGCGCGGCACAGGCGTCTCGAAACCCACTTGCTGGGCGGTTGGCCGGTAAGGCAGACGTACGGGAGTTCCAGCTCTTGGCCGGAGCAACACTGGGGAGGGGGAGGGAGGAGCATTGGCGGCGGCGAGGACGGCACTAAAGCCCGCGATCTGGGTCGTCCGCCTGGCCCTTGCGATCGCCCGTTGGCGGATCGTTGGGTCCGAGTCGGACGGGGGAGACACGGCACGGCGCTTCCTTTCCCGCGAGGCCCTTGCTGCTACGGCGAGCGGGGTGTCCATGCTATCGGCGATTTCGGCCGCCATTCGCCTGGCCTCAACGGCAGCAGCGGCTGAAACCGCTGCGAGCCTACGCCCGGCAGCGGCTGCCATTCTGCCCCGACTGATCGCAGCACAGGCGAAGGCGGCCTTCTCGGTGAGCGCACGGACACGCTCTGACGGCACTATCGCCGCAGCAGGAGGGGCGGGGGGCCCAAGGAGGGAGAGTCCGGGGGGGGAACCGGAGGGTTGTCGGGGAGCCAAGCCGGGAGGAAGGTTGGGGACCGACCCCAGACCCAGAGACAGAGCGTTGGACCGACAGCGTGTCGACGCTTCCTGTGCCACGATGGCAGGGGCAGGAAGGTACGCCGGGTCCTCGGCGGAGTAGAAGTCCTCTGAGTCTGAGGATGGCGACACGGAGCGCACCGGCGGTACGCTAGGCCTAGAGAGGATGTTAGAATACATATTTATGGTTTGTTTGGCAGTTTTTATTAAGCAATCGCAGTTATCGTGGAGTTGGGATTGTGGTTTGGAGTTTTTGATATTGGGAGTGTGTGTGGATATTAGCGTGGGGTTGGGTTATATTTGTGTGGGTTTGTGAATCTTGTTAATTGCGATCTTGGGTGTCAAGAATTTAGAGGTTTGATGTTTTTTGGGGGGTTTGGCAAATCTTGTCCGTTGATATTTTTATAACATATCGAGAGGTTTTTAAATACTCCCAATATATTACAATCTCGCAGAGACAGTCATGTTTGAGTTTCATGGTTAATAATAATAATAAGGTCTTACAGACGAAGACCTTATTAATTATTACACTTTTGACTTTTTGGGGAAGAGTTTCATGTGCTTTTTTGTCCTTTTCTATCACCCCTGCGGTTGCGTTGGGACGACACATGCAATTGTTTTTATTGTGTTGCCAGCAAAAAAAAGATCTTAAAGGAATAAGAAATTTTACAGCAGCTACAACAACAACGAAAACATGACCAAAAAGGGAAATCAAAGACAAAAAATCTTTTATTTTTCTTTTCATTGGTTTATTGGGGGAAACGAAAATGAAAAATGGAAAAAAATGAAAAAATAAAAAACTGAAAAAAATGACAAAAATGACAAAAATGACAAAAATGACAAAAATGACAAAAAAACATAAGAAAAAGATACAGAAAACTTACGTTGTCATGGTCCTTGCCCTGTGGGAGAGAGAGAGAGAGAGAGGAGAGAGAGAGGGGGGGGAGAGAATCGATGGAGTAGGGCGGGATTGCTGGGGTCAAAATTTTGATATAAATATCAAAATTTTGTTGCTGGCAGTCGCGTCTAGTCGATCGATGGTATGGAGAAGAGAAGGAAGAAAGGGAGAAAGAGGTGGGGATGGGTGGGTACTTATGGGAGCCAGGGTTGGGGGTAGAATTCGTCGGTACCTAAGGGGCCGAAGGCGAGAGTTAGGGTTAACTTGTAGTCTCGAGAGAGGCCTGGTGCATGTTATATTTGGGCTTTAAGTCTGTCACTAAAGGGCCTACAGGGTATATCCAAGAGGGAACAGGTTCTAGAGATTCAGAGCTTTCTTTTCATACATTTGGATTCACGGATTTCGAAGAATTAAGTGCTAGGGCGTCGATTCTCGTGGTGGGAATTGGTGATTTGGGGAGATATGTATGTGACACATTTCATGGCAAATGGGCGAGCAAACCCCGTGACTTGGTGGTAACTACCACCGATTCTGCTCACTTTTTCCCACTTTTTGCAGTGTGGGGCGGAATTGTGGGGGGGGATTGGGCTACGACGGGGAAAATGGAGGCCGTGCAGAATGCCACCCACGATGGGTTTTATCACGATAGTCCATCAACAACAGGGCCTAGAAGATAGTGATATAGATGATTGTGTTCTCCAGACTTGTGGGCTTCTGTACAGAGATTAAAATTCTCTAACTTCCAAGAATTGAGCGTTGTGTGTGCAGTTCTGTGACTACAACGGGCAAAATGCCCCTCTCTGCAGATTGGTTCCCCCACGATACAGCACGATAATCAAGGCCTAGAGGATTAGAGGGCATGGCATCATGTTCTACAGGCCTGTGGGTATCTGATTATCTATTAAAAGTCTCTAGTTTACAACAATTGAGCGTTCTATGTGCATTTTCGTTTTCTGTGTTGCCCCTCTTCGAAGAGTGGGGACTTAGGCTGCTATGAAGTTTTCGGGACATTGGGCTGCAACAAGGCAACGATCACGATGAATCGACCATATCTCTATAGAACCAGGGACTATGAAATAGACGTCTACGGGATTGTGTTCTATAGACTTGTAGCTTTCTAATTGTCTAATAAAAGTGTCTAATCTGCAAGAATTGAGCATTATGTCCCCGTTTTCTTTTTGCCTGTTGCCTCTCTTCACGTGGTGGGGACTTGGGCTGCTACGAGGTTTTGGGGGACTTTGTGCTGCAACAAGGCTTTAATCGCAATGAATCGACCATATTTCACCAGGGACGATGTCTGAGAGATGAGAGTCTATGGGATTGTGTTCTATAGACTGACGGCTTCCTGTAGCTCGAATAAAAGTCCACAACTTGCAAGCATTGAGTGTTCTCTCTCCATTTTGCGTTTCCTGTTGCCCCTCTTCGACTGCTTCGACTTGGGCCACTACGAGATTTTGTGGACTCTGGGCTGCAACGAGGCAACAATCACGACAAATTGACGATGATCGACCAGATCCAGGGTCTACAAGATCAAGGTATATGGCATCATGTTCTATAGACTTGTGGCTTCATGTAGCTCGAATAAAATCTTCTAATTTACAAGAATTGAGCGTTGTGTCTCCATTCCATTTTCATTTTGCCTGTTGGCTCTCTACAAAGCGTTGGCAATAGGGTTGCTAAAACGAGTGAGGACCTGTGTTGCAACTAAAGCTGGATGCAACCACCAGTACAAAATGGAGTACCACCTTTTTACCTCCATTCTCAACCCCGATAAAATGCGCGAGTAAGCGTCTATGCAAGGCCGCGGCTACGTGCATCACTGTGTTAATTTAAATTACATGATTCTTTCCTCCCAGGGCACACATGAAGCACTAAAGTAAATTTGACGTCGTGTACTGGTTAAAGTACAATAGGCATGGTACCAACTACTTCCCTTGCTGAAACTGTAAACGAGAGAGAAGATCATGGGGAGATAGCTCTTCACAGTACGCTCTACAGTTATACATTGCTATTCTTGGTGGGTCTTTCGTAACCAGGTACTTTGATTTTGGTGGTCGGTCTGAGGTCACTCTCCATTCTATCCTACACTCCTAAACGCGCGAACACAACGAAAAAAAATTTGCGGGACCCACTTCGACTCCCACTCTACCCCACTCCACCACTCTTTATTTCTGGAAACCATTCTTGTTATCAACACCAGCCCCAAACGACCAAAGTTCGCTGTAGAGATGAGGTCGGCGATACCGCCGCCGGCAGGGTAACATGCCCGCCGGAGAAATGATAGATTCACAAGATTCTAGGGAGAAGGATTGGCAACGTCTTGAGAGATTTTAAATTATGGGTTCGGTTTCTGGGTGCATCTATAGATATGTTTAACGGTTTTTGGGGGCGTTTTCGACGATTTTGCGTTGGTGGGTAGGAAAGCAATATTCCCGTACTTGACTAGCTATAGGCTTGGCGTTATGCGATCGCTGTGCTATATTGTACGCATTAGGTGTAGATCACATCCCTCTATTCTACGGAGCTAGATGTTGTTTTTCGCAAGTATCACTTACGAAAAGCTTCTCCAAGGGGGCTGCTAAGGGGTAAGGGCTTAGTCTCACACGTATGTTGAATCATGGATATTCAGGAGCTCAGCATGACAACGGTCAATCCTCATTTTGTGCAATTGCAAAGTAGGACTCTTGTATGTACGTAGTGCGTCGCTTCGAGGGGGAGGAGGCCAAATTAATCGTACCACTTATAATCCCCACTTTCAAGTTTAGAAAGTGAAGAGCGATGGCTCTCCATTCTGTTTGCACTAGCGGAAAAAAGAGATTTTACGTGTAGAGATTGATAGTGGTTCAAAGCATTTTGACTCTCCAGGTTTTACTAGGGAGAGCACCGCTGGGCGGGGTGTTGGGGTACATGGTGAACTATTGATTTAAAGTAAACCTAGAGTGACTCCATGTACCTCTGAAAGTAAAAATCGTCCAAACCCAAGTCCCCTGGTGAGCAGAATGAATTGTGTACATCTAGTCTCACCAGGTTTACACTCTAATAGCCATGACTACTAAGATAAGGATTAAGAACCACTTATATCTAGATCTCTGAGAGAATGCGCTCAAACGTGGCCAGGAACCTATGCGTGTGAGATCAGCAGCTGCAGGGCTTGCTTCTGTCATGTTCAATACCTTTCTTTGCTATAGCGTGCCCCGCTATCACTCGTAAATAAACATTCTCAAAAAAGCATCGATCCACAATTACTCTAGCTACGTATACACAATGTATAAACAGATTCGCATCTTCATATATGTATGCAGCTTTCAAAGTGGGAAGCCCTTGACACCTCGCCTACCTCAAATGACAAAGACAAACCCCAGTCTCCACAAAAGCAAGTTCAGCACTAAGCTGAAAGCCCACCAAGAAGTCAACGATATTTGTGTTCTTGCTACTCCATCTACAGTTGTCCCTCCAACCCTGCAACCCACACGTGACCCTTCGAGTCTCAACCTCATTGTCAGCTAGCTGTCTGCGCAAACTCCAAAAAATACAAAGCCATGTAGCTGTAGTGATCCATGTAGTCTAGTCTCGTGCCCACCTGTGTTTGCTTTAGTCCAGTGCGCAGCAGTGCGGCAACAAAACAGTCTAGGAACGAGACTACATGTAGTCTACCTCACACCACAACAATGGATAGGCCCTGTGAGGTGTTCTGATCCACGCAATTGGAATTGGGTAAATCTCCTCGTCAGTTCTACAGCTTGGGCATGGGCAGGAAGATTAGATTTGTGTGACGGTTTGTTCCTATAACGGGGTATCACTGAAACTTTTCTGTGAGACACGGAGAAGACCGACAATGCCTTGTGCCAGCGCGCATCCTTGCTTGGAATTTGTATTACGACTATAATCTTAAGACATTCAAGAACTCAGAGAGTGTGTTTACATCTGATTGTCGCTGATCTCTGACCGTTGGTGGTTGGTGGTTGTGTTGTGGAGAGCTGTACCCTCATTTAGGCGCCCCGAGATTTTGGTCGTTTTTTTTTTTCCGGTTTTTTTTTTCCGTTTTTTTTTTTCCGTTTTTTTTTTCCCGTTTTTTTTTTCTTTCCTGTTTTTTTCTTTTCTCTCCTCTCTAGCCCAGGTTGTAACGTTGGTCCACGACCAAATGAATCAAAACACGCTCCCAACAGTAGAGACCACATTTGTAAGAAAATCGAGCCATAATTCGTGACTGGACAACAGCCTTGGCTAGCACCTTACGTAATTCGAAGACAATCAGCATAAATGTTGCAGATAACTCCATCACTTGGTCTCCAGGCCACTAGTGTCTGCATGCGCATCAGAAAAAACTTGACGTGATTACATCCTGTGTCCGGCACCAGACCGACCGCATAGCATCTTGCAGAGAAATTCCCCCCACCTCATCCGTCCCTGCACTCCATCCCACCCAGCTACAGCCCCACCACCCACACACCCACTAACCAAGCCACCTGATTTTATATCACGGCCACGTATAAACCGGCCGTGAAAATCGCAGAGAAGGAACATTTGTAGATACCGTCTTAATCTCGCTCATCAAGAACTCGCTGAACAGTGAAACTGAATATGCGCTCTTAACTTTTATCTCCCTCCCTTAATATCACTTTACCCCAAATGTCGATGTCGAACCCTATCAGGACATCTTTCTTTGTCACCAGAACATAAACCTCAACATCTTCCCACCAAACTCCCCTTACGAGGCGTGTGAATACAGCCGACTCACCTCCGGCTCACGCTACAAGACCAAACACCTCAATATATCGGCTATTGTAGTACCAAAGTGTCATCCTATGGCAACTAAAAGCCGAAGTAATTTATTAAGTGAAAAACTCCAGAGAACAATATATATAATTGGTGCACACGACATTCCCATATAGAGTTGGGTAATGGGAATTGTGAATTATAAAGAAAGTCAGAGCGAGACCCGAAGTGGGGGCATCGAGTGGGAAATAAGGGTATAAAACTTAGAAATTATAGACGGCCACAGGTAGTAAATAGAGGCTACGATGGAAGTATACATAGCGAAAGAAAAGAAGGCGAGGGGAGACACGTGAGCGTGGTTGCGTTGGTATTGTTACGTTTTCTTTTTTTTTCCTTTTTTCTTTTTTTCTTTTACTGTTCGAGGCAGATAGTAGTTGGAAGGATACCCGAGGATTTTTACTAGTGGCAGGGCAGATGTCAGTCTGGGCTACATATGTGGATCAATCATTGAGGGCTATCTTAATGCCTATACTACAGAAAAAACCAGTTGAGCGAATCTGCTATATCCATATGTTCGGGTCTATATTCCACATTTCTTCTATCGAGGGAGACCCAGTTACGTTTCCGAGCTACATGTCTCTGTATCCACAGAGCGCTGGCCTTAGAAATAAAACATCTCCATTCCCACAACCTCTTCCACCACGATATCGGGTATCAACGAATACTCTCGGTCAACCATTAATCGCAAAACAGATCGCTTTTTCGGGTAGGAAAACTAATGATTACAATTATCTGTCAATACAAAATGCGCTCAAAACTACTAGTTGCGGGTACTATTTTTCTGGGTGGCAAACAGGATCTTTCATTACGTTTAAAGTCTCTGATACACGCCTCGACAGTTTCCTCATTATCTACATCGGAATGCTCCACCTAGATATTTCCTGTCGCGGCGATCATTGATTTTCCATAAGATGATTAGCGTAGCGACGTCGGCTAGGTGCATTACAACGTCGACCGCACCCCGTCACCGCGCTAAATGTCGCCGCGCCAAGAAGACGGGGATGGTCAGTGACGTTGAAACTAGATTATCCATGACGACCATCGGCTAGCTCCTTTTTGCGATATTTTAAAAGCTTAAAGCGACACCCATATGAGAACGGGAAGAAAAAGAATACAGGACAATTCTGGATATCAGTTTTTGGTGAATGCAAAACGTTGAATCCTCCAAGAAGTCCAGTCTGGCCAAGGAAATAAGAGGTCCGACTCTGTTCAAGTTTGCCGCAATCCACCTTTGCTAAACAAAAAATATTCTGCACGTAGAAACTTTGTACAGTATCTTCTCCAAGGTGTTTTGATTCGTATTTGTTCGGTCGCCAGCCTAAACCGCGCCTCGTTCCACTTGGTGCCCGAAAGCCATTCGGGTTTTATCACCCTGCCGCATTTTCGCTTGATTGGCTTGGAATTGATGGGATTCGAGTACGAGAATCGTCGATATCTACTCTTTCTTGCGCTCTGAGTAAGGGTCACAATGGGCCATAAGTTGAGGCGGGCGAGGTCCAGCTCAAAGTGTGAGCCTGGTTGGGCTCTCATATGTACCTGCAAGTACTTGTTAGGAATGAGGGTAAAGAGCGCATGTAAAGAGGGTTACAAACCACAAAGAGTAATTGATCTTACAGTACCTGTATTTACTCGGGGATGTTGACCTCGCATCCCTGTTCCAGTTGTGAAAAGAAACGAAAACGAGCTTTCGTCTACAAGGCCCTGGCGCGGCATGTTATGTGGCCCAGGCATGAACAAGGCCTTTTTTCCTGGAGCCGAAAACAGAATCCTAACAGTGGGCGGGAGATGTCGAGCCTATTTCCCAGCCTAGGTCGGCCCATTTCATTCTTTGACTTGGTCATGAACATGTATGTTTCCGACCGAATGCTGTGGTGAAGCTTTTACAGCTGGTGCCTATCTTTCTTTTCCGAAGTAACCTCTGCGAACCACCGAGAGTGTAGGCATGCATGAGACAGACAGCCACTGAGTCATCTACTGTTTTATCGTATTAGCAATTGCACGCGCGTATATTTGGAATGGATAGAGGGTGGTAATACCAATATCGTCGCTATTACTTTGAGAGGGATTCCATTCGTTGACATTTGGCGAGGTTGAGAGGTAGTTGCAGAAACCTTCCCCATGGAGGGGCAGTGGCAACGTGGGACGACAACTTTACAGCACCATCTATCCTCTCCCAAGGATCAGTAATTTTAGACAAATCCCTCCTTTAATTCATCAAAAAACCGGAAGCATCACCAGGTTAAGCTACGAGATGAAAAAGAAGAAGTAATGTTCCGTTCCATCATCAGCCATATACTTCTGCTAGTCTTTCTTCATCTTGTTCCGCTCAAACCTCTCAGCCTTTTTCACCATTCTCAGCCTCATTCAGCTCGCTCGCCCTTTAGTGTACCACTTCGTCCGCCGTCACCTTCATTAGCTCCACCACCGCCATTCCCGCCTCCGCCCCCCATCCCACCCCGTCCCATCATCTTCACCGCCTCAAGCAACTACTCTATCTACTGCGACTGTTCCTCTACTCGGCCAGACTCTTCTTCCCCCCTCCTCTATCGACACGCTAATCTACTAGCCATAGAGCAGCATTGATTACAGCCACTGGGTGGATTGAGCAGGAAGCCATGATTAGTTTTCTCTCCCGATTTGAGAATTGAAAGGTCGAGTGAAATAACTGCGTCAACCGGTACGTTAACCAGAGTCTCAACACTTCCATCCTTGGTAATGAATTAAGCCTTGCAGGGCAAGTCTGATAACATGAAAATCTCTATAGCACCTGTCTAACTTCAAAAAGTGTACATTAGGAAAGAGATGGTCCAAAATTCAAAATAAAAAGAGTGGAAAAGGCATATGGCCGAGCAAGTCCCTTGCTGTTTTAGCCAGAGATGGAAATATCGATCTATTCTTTACTCCCGGCCGAGAATAATATAAAAACACTTAATATTGCTCAAAACCTCCCAGGTTTCACGCTGGGGTATCAATTGGACAAGTCTATGATTACACCAATCTAGATCGCTGCTCTCACGGTTCTTGTGTTTCTTCGGGCTCAACTCATTCATTCAGATCGAAGGGGCCTTTTAAACTTATATTTCACCTATTATTCTCTACACATTCAAGAGTGAGTATGTTCCTCCGTCACTGGTGAACAGCAAGCTAAAAACCCCCGATTTCTTTATACTAGATATATAGTCACTTCCTCTCCCGGCACAGAGCTCCAAAGATAAGGATGTTAGCAAAGTACAGCGACAGGTAATAAATGCTGGTGAGGCACGGTCATACCTGTTTTGGGCAAAACAGTGCACCACCAACATATAGTGTTTGCAGATAAGACTGTGTCGCAAGGCGTTCCACCACCTACTACCTCTCGCTGTAAAGCTGCAAATCTTGAGAAGGCTCTTCACCAGATACCATAGTCGAAGATTTCTAGAACAGGATCCAGACTATTTCGGAATTTCAATTCTCAATTCAGGTATGAGAGGTTTCTGATGGAGCGCGATCAGCACTGGAAGAGAAGACTTCCTGGTGGAGGAGAATAAACAATTTATCTATATCACGTTCGAAAAATTCCCCTCCACCTCCCCCAAACTCCAACACCCTACACATGTATTCCTCACTGCTCGTTACAATAGTAATCACCAAGTAGCTCTAGCTGCAGAGGAGGGGCCTATCGCTTATAGGGACTGGATTGGAATAAAAATTGGTTGAGCCCAAATCTTAGAACGCCCTAATGCCGGCTTCTGGGTCTCATTCTTTTCAAATGTAAACAGGTACCCCTTTGGTATTTGCGCTCTATGATGCAGATAAGTACATACTGACGTGAGAAAATAGATTTTCCGAATGACAAAGTAATCCAATCTTACTCAGGGCGGGTGCGAAGAACCTGAAAATGTCTTTTGGTGGTAACGACGTCCGAATTGCGGCTAGCGAAAAGATACATCAAATTAAGCCCTGCCCATAGCTTGCACTTTCAGGTGCTTATTGCCCACCCCGAATGGGAATGTCGGAGCCCATCCAGGAGCCAGTGCGAATATAACAATAGAAACCTTTCCTCTTACTTACCAACCGCCGCTGCCATCCAGTCTCCGAGAAACCTACTACCTCATGTATCCATGGACTAGAGAAGTCAAAAATCTCTGCAGCCTCACACAACATTCGAGAAGGGGATTCCGGCTCTCCCGTCCCCGACTTCTTATACAGTCGCCGCCTGGGACATCAACGGTTCCCGTTGAAAGGAGAAAAGTCAAAGAAATAAGCAGCGCTCCGGGTTTACCATGGAAACAACGTGCTCTTAATCAAATATATCAAGACGTTCACCTGGTGAACCCAGGCCTATTCCGGATCTAGGCACGAAACAATTGCATCTAAGTTGACAATATTTCTCGCAAAGCAGAGGTAAGGAGGAGCTATGAATTTACTTACTCGTTTCCAATTTGACTAATTGAGCCCCAAGATGATAAAGTGTGTTCCTTATTCTTTAATCAAGAATGACAAAGATAAAGATATGCGTGGCTAGGCAAATGGTTTTTTTTCCCCCGCTCCTATCACAAGCACAGAACTGTATGATCTGGGGGAGCTAAAAAAAACTTGTGTAGAAGTAGTACATAAACAGCACGGCAAAGTATTATCCCCCGCCCAGACTACAGGAGAAAACGCACTTTTCCTGTTTCCAATTTCAAAGAGAACTGGACATACATCCAACCTCTCGACATTAAAGCCCGAATTCTACATGTAGTAGTAGGTAAGTTTGAAATACCTAATTTAAAAAAGCCCTGTACTATATCAGTCAAGCACCTTTCTAATAGTTCTACATTGGTACAGATCCGCCTCTCGAATTGTACCTATGTGACACCTTTTGGTGTTTTCCCCAAGGTCTCCTCCCAAGGCAAGAACTCTAAATCCAGTTTGGAGTTTTCCGTAACATGGATTGCCTCTAGTGAAAGCTTTTATAACGATTTCTCTCACTAGGTATAGGAGGTCTCTACCATGATATATTATGACACCATTGCCGTTTTTCAGCAGGAATGAAGCATTGGTCAGTGACTGCGGTACCTTGCTTGGGATGAACAACGACACATTGCTACATTGGGAACTCTATTCCATTTATCGGCCCAAACCCGGGGGAGGCACAACTCTATCCCTCTACTTTTGAACTATCTAAATAACAACCCCGAAATCAAGAATTGGCATAGACCCCCGCGCTGAGTGACTAAAATGAATCTCAGCAGCCTTTACCGGTCTTTTGGGCTATGGTGACTGGCCTTGAACTTTAAATGTAACTACGATTCCTATCACATCTCCCTGGACGTACATCACAGCATAAAAGCCTAGGCATCGGCATTGATTTCTACCTGAGCTGATAAGCTGACTGGTAGTCCCGTCTCGAAATAACAGGCTCGAACCCACAAGACGGAACCTTCGGTGAAGATGTAGTCATCTTTCACAGGGCCGGACTCCCATGGAGCGACACAGGCGAAGTACCCCAATGAGATGCGATGAGATGTCTAACCTGCGCTCTTGCGTCTAGGACATACTAATCACCATTTAATATACAGTTACCAAGCCATCAATGGCCCGCGGCCGCTCCTCTCCAAACATTCTTCAAACTACGAATATATATCGGGATCTAAGAATTGTGGCTGTATTTATGGACACTTCCATAAGCCTAGACTTCCTATGAGACGGGATATCCAAAGCACCCCTATGAGATACGATAAGGCAAGCCTATACTCTACTCTTAACACTAATTATTGTACATATATAGTTACCCAATGGCATCACTATCCCGCTCCTCCCAAAACATCTTCCCATCTACAAATAGCTACATGTCGGAGGTCTCTACTAGACTATCCTGACCAATTATTGGTAGCTTACTACAATGCAATTCTGGAAGGTAAAGCACGACTGAGAGCGCCCTCCCCATCATAAATACTTTTGAATACTCTTACATACTAACAACTAACACACCTAGTCGATTTCATTCTAAGGCTATATGAGAACACTTCTGAAGTGCCTCCCTCCTTCATTCCACTTGAACAAAACTAGTGTTCCGACCTCCCAAGTCCTCCGTTTTTTGACTTTTCAACACTTTATTATTTGGCTTCCGCGACTCACCAGGAGGTTGAAAACCCAATCAATTAGTTTTGAAGTGTTCACTCTATACCTTAACTACTCTATTTTAATTTTCTAGATCTTTTATGTGGGGTTGACCGCTGAAAGTCCCCGCTTTATTAAAAAATATGTTCATGTACGATGACGCCAACATGTGCGGAGAATATATCGCAGGGTCCATGAGGAAGAGCTAGATGTAGAGCCAATAAATCCCCGAGGTCTCTCTATCAATGCCTACAAAAGATACAAACATGCGGCTGATAGAAATACTGTTGAAAGCACTCATAGCCTACTCTACTGGTAATCCTACCGGAATACTAAAACTTCGATATTTCCAATTGTGATTAGAATCACGAGAAAGCACAGAACCTTTTATGGCGAGTTGCATTATTAGACCGCAGCACAACATGCAATGCTAGAGGCACAGTGACATAAACTACATGTAGGTACTGTATCAACGAGTCGCTGGTTGGAGATTGAGGCCTCAAAATACCTCAGAAACTAGACATCATATGATGGCATTTTATCCAACCTCAGCTTCATTCGATATTTTCTCGTCGCTTTCAGAACATTTTACCCCTCTTTGGCGGTTCGAGCTTTCAAAAAGGACCACTCTCAAGTGGGGGCGAAGACGGCGCTACATTCGTTACCAACGCTAGTATGATGATCTGAGCATTCTACGTGGAAGAGCTTATGGCAAGACTGCGGTATCTATCTGTATCCATCTGGAGAGGGATTGTACCTTTAGCAACACAATTATCAACACCCCCGACATTGTCAACGGACAAAAACAGCAATCAAGTTACCAAACGAACAAAATCAAGATTTGCCCCGTTAGCTACTGTACTGTAAATAGCGAATCTAAATAAAATCTGCATCCCGACCCGTGCTCAATCAATCCCATCGCCGATCACTCCCAGCCCAAACTCGCGAAACGAAACAATGCCCCATTCTGTCTGATGAAACAAAAATACCCTTCCCCATCGGTTGCCGCGTGCAAACGTTCAGTCCCACAACCAAGCGCTGAACTGCACTCCTTTCTGCCCCTTCCACGTCAAAAAATAACACTTCAGTCAAACAAAACCCCCGTCTCGCACAAAACGTCCCCCCATTACCCCGCGGCAGAACCACACACACACCTAACCCTCGCATGTTGTTGCAGTTGCATGCAGATCAAGGGTGATGTGGCAAGCTCTTCTTCTCCATGTAGCTAGCGACCCGTGGCTAAAAGCCTGCTGCGGAGAGACAGCAGCTACAGAGATAGATAACCGTTCTTCTTCCTCCTCCCCCCCCCCCCCGCTCTACTCTACTCAACTCACTCACCTTCTGTTTCTTTCAACCGTTACAGAGCAGCCCTTCATCAATCAATCCCGGCTGCTGTTGAAGAAGAAAGCTTAAATGGGACAGTGATAAAAGCAATTCTTACCGCCAAAGAAGAAAAAAAGGTATTTGCAAATTCCACCCCCAATTCCAATTCCAACCCCAATTCTCCCCCTCGCTCCCCCACAATAAATATACAGACACGCTAACTCGTCCTCTCCACTACAGAAGCTCCACCAGACCACCCCGCACCCAGCCAGCCAGCCAGCTCCTCCCCAATGGCCACCCAACAAGAAACCTTCTCCAACCTCGAAGAAGAACAGCTCTCCATGGGCCCCCAATACGACCTCGACGCGCAAGGGCGCCTCGTCAACTACTGCCTGCAGCTCGTCGCCTCCGACGCCGCCGCCGACGCCGAAAAACCGCACGACGGCCTCCCCCCTCCGAGGAGGAGGAGCTCCCACCGCTCAACCCGCTGCCGACATCCATGTCGGCAGCGACGAGCGCAATGGCGTCCATCCACCAGGACATCACAAACTACCTCTCTGCCACGCCGGCGGCCGCAGTAAAGTACGGCGACGTGCAGGTGCACCTGGGGTGGAAGATCGCGAAGGCGGCGGACCTGGGCGCGTCGATGGGCGAGATCAAGAAGTTTGTCAAGTGGAAGGTGGATGCACATAACCGGCAGGTTGCGCGGGACTCTGGCGCGGCGGTGGTGCTGGCGGCGGGGGATTCGGCGCTGTCATCGTCGGAGTGGGAGAGTGGTGGGGAGGTTGGGGGGAGTAGGAGGAGATTTGAGGGCGCGGCGATCAGTAGAAGGAAGAGGAATGTGGGTGAGAATATCGCGAGCGGGTTTGGGGGCGGGTATGTGTTGGGCGTGGAGAATCGGAGATGGGCGGTTTGGGGTCTGGCGGTGGCGGTGGTGGTGTATTTCTTTGCCGGGGCGGTGGTGGAGAGCGTCGGTGATGCTATCGACGATGTGGTGGATTACGTCGAAGACATCGACGCCGACACCTTCCTTGACCCTCTCCGCGCGGTAGCCAGCTTCTTCGCCGCCATCATCCATGCCATCATCGCAGGCCCAAAAGCAATCCTCGCGGCCGTAACACTGCTCACCCGCATCGACACAACCCAGTTCCTGACGGCCTTGCTCTTCCCCATGACGAGCATCGGGCCCGTCTCGCACCAGTTCTACTACGTCCTGCTCTCCGCGTACGCACTCCTCTTTGCCCGCTACCTGCGGCACGAGGACCTTATGCTGCACGAGCACCTTGCCGACAGCCCGCTGTTCTCGCAGCTGTTTAGGCCCGGCTTTGTGGCGTACATGGTTGTGCACCTCCTCACCGCGTCTCTGAGCCCCGTGTTAGGGCCAGACGCACTGTTGCTACATGCCGGCGAGGGGTTGCGGGCGTGGGGGGAGGAGGGGCTCCGCGCGAAGTTGGGGCTGGCAGGAGGGCAGTGGGGGTGTGGGGTAGTGGAAGTGTGCCCGATGTGGTATTTTGGTGGTGAAGCTGCCGGGACGGTGGGGGATTTGGCGGGGGATGATGTCGGTGCTGCGGTTACGATGGTTATGAGGGTGTTGTTGCTGGGCGTGTTGGTGGCTGGCGGGCTGGACCGGTGGTGGGCGAGGAGGGAGATTAAGGGTGTGAGGGTTTAAGAACGGCGATTTTGTATTGATGATGAATGCGTGTACAGAGTTGGTTGTGTGGCTTTTGTGTCGGAATGAGATGAGTTTTTTTGTATGGCGTAAAACGGGGGTCATGGTCAATTTGTTTACGAATGGAATGAATGGGTTTATGGGTACGTGGGGTTCTTGGGTATGTGGTATGGATGCGACGGGGGGGGGAGGGTGGTTTTGCTGTAGCTACTCGATGATGATGATAGCGTTCAACTGCGACTGTATGCGCAGAATTCAGAATTTTTTTTTCTTTGGGTTAAATACATCGGTCGAAAAAGTTCCGGTGAAGGTGAAGTCTCCTGCTGTTTTATTTTTGATGTGCCTCTATGAATGCGACCAGCACACACCACACACCACAACGCCTAAACGCTATCCTGGGGTAGGTAGGTCTCGATCTCGGAGATTCTTTTTTTCTTCTTTCTTTTCGGTTCTTAACCTGTAGCTTCCATAACGTACCGCCACCATAACCCAATCAGCGCTGTGGTTTTGTGGAAAAAAAAGGTTGGCCTTGGAGGCACGGAGGGTGGGTTTTGGTCATGGTGAATCACTCGCTCGCTTGGTTGCCAAGACTGTCGCTGCCCTTCAGCGCGGGGGTTTGGGGGATGGGGGATGGGGGGGTATTAGCCTAATATGTGCGTGGTCCAAAACCTAGCGATAGTGGGATGAGACTCTGGCTGTGGTTTGGTGGTTAGCAATCCGCCTAGCTACTATAGCCCGGGTCCTGCCTGAAGTTTGAGATGGAAGAGCTAGAGTACGTGTAGTTATAATTATAACTATGAATCCATCTTCTTGAGGGTGGGCATGGGGAGAGGAGGGGAGAGGAGAGGAGAGGGCTGTACCCGTATTTATACCTACCGGGCCGGGAGTAGCTGGGCTGGTGTCCATGGTACAATGCCACTTCTACGCCCCACGTTCACGCTCCCGATCCCGAGACTCTTGCCCGCTTCGAACCCGTGGGGCCGTGGATTAGTAGCTAGCTACATTTAGCTACATGTAGGTTTACGGTATATATCTTTTGGGATTATCGATTCGAGTTCGCTGTAATAAGGATGGTACAGTATACGTATAGTACACTGCGCGCTGGTGTGCCCTGCCAGACTATGGCGGGTGTTTCCCGTGCACTGATTATCATGGGATATTCTAGCTCGGGGGCTTGTTCGAGTTCGAGATTGATGAGCGTTATATCTAGATCTCACTGTCCTGTAACATGTTAATTTTACAGAACAATGCTCTCCGTACTAGTACGGTTAGGAAGTAAGTAAGTTCACTAGCCAACCAGGAAAGAAAAAAAGAAAAAAACGAAAAACGAGTGATAAATCATGAACCGACTCATTACAAAAAAATCAAAACTCTCGCTGTTCTTGAGTCTCTCAACCATCCATTCCTTTTAAAACTGGAACTTACAAGTATGAAATAAGAAGTTAACCATTAAGAGAAACCCGTGGTGTCAGGCCATCGCCCTTCTATTTCATTTGACTCCGGAACCCTCTATTAACACGAACAAGACGGCTCTTGTATTTCTAGACTGATGATCTAGCTACTTGTACTTTTTTATCCTCTATATTTCTTTACCTTTTGAAACCTTCCAATCACCCCCCCTACCAGCGATGCCGATAAGTTTATGAATCATGTGGCCATCTTATTGGTATGAAACCTGAGAACATGGTGAAAATCGTCAAAACGGCGGGCCCCACGATCTATAAGATTCCCAGCATCGCTAGGAATTAATCCGACCCAAACCCAACCCAGGTTAGCAGGCGAAGAGATTACAAAAATTGTTCTAAAGACCCGAATATGAATAGACGCCGACAAATGAAAAAAAAAATGAAAAGGGCAGGTGGCCGCTCGTTAACGTGGACATTATGAAATACACTTCAAAAATCGAGGTGAGGCGCTCCCCGGTTCAAAAGTTTGAATCCAAAGAAGATGTGGTTTGAAATTATACTGTTAACCGCATCGATTAGAAACTATATTACGACAGAGGCAGGAGAGAGAGGGAAGACCAACAGTGCCAGTGATATAGAAACACATATAGCGAGCATGCTATAGTTCCAGTAGATGCCCTTCTCGTAATCCTACCCAATCAATTATATCAGTAAGTATTTATGCACACGGATATGAACTGTATTACATACCCCGTAGGCAAAAGAAAGCAATCCCCTGATTCCCCAACTACCAGGAACCTGAATGAATACACCCGCCACAATGGCATTGAAAGCAAATTCGTCGGTGACTCTTGCATACATGTTTGAGAAAACCCCTAGGGTGAATGAAGCTGCGAAGGCATTGAATTCTGGAGGAGCGTGCCAAACTAGATCGGGGAGTCAATACTTTGCTCGAAAAAAAACTTTGTACAGAAGGCATACGATATTTCGAAGCGAACCCAGCTCCGTAGCCTAGACTACCGATAACAATCATGGAAGGCCACTGACGCCATGGTGTCTAGGAAGCCATATGTTAGTATCACATCCTGTCGGAATTAAAAGAGATAAACAATGCAGTACCTTCAGGTAAATATTATATGCACAAATATAAACCGGCACACAAAGAAACAACCAAAACTTATTGACAACAATTCCCTGGCTTGTGTTACAAGTGGACAACAGATCCACCGGCAGTCTCTGAAACCCATCTCCACTCATGTTCCCCGGGGCGTTGTATAGAATGGGCGCAAGCGTGAAACCTAGCACCATGCAGCACAGGTATACAACCGTATACACTAGCCGAATACATCCAGCAATTGTATTCTTAGTCATTATCTCAACGACAGAGATAGAAACCGTGTATCCTGGAAGAAGCGTGACGGGGGCAGAGAGAATCAATGTCGAGTAGCAGAAATGCTTCGAAAGGATAGTAGCAACCAGCGAGACAAAAAAGCACGCAATGCATTCATATGTCCACTATTCCCAACCCATTAACTTCAAGCAAAAGTGCCATGTGAGAAGAGCCAACACATACCCATAGCCTCTCCCATCTATTTGCAACCAAAAGTAACGCCGCCGGAATCAATGCCAGCGCCCCTGACATTGCTGCATCTTTCCAATCTCCACCAAAGAACATAATTGCACTCGTCGCTGCCGCTGGCACATAAGATGCCGCAATCGTATATTGGTTCCATGCACTTTCCAAACCCTCTATCCTCTCCAACTCAGCATAGATATTTGGCATAGTCAATCCCGCGGGGTCCCTGACGATTCTCTTAACCAAATCGAAAACACAAGGGAGTTTTGTAAAGTTCATTGACCCCCTTTTGATGATGGGGTACATTGCTGGCGGACCTCTTTTGTTTTTCGGTGGGAAAGAAATCACGGTTTGACTGTTCATGGTGTGCACATTTGTCGGGACGTCAAAAACTTGGCCGAGGGCTTCAATGACAGGCTGGACACGATGAGAGGGACCGCCGTGGGAGATAAAGGCGGTTCCCACATCGACAATGAGGTCATGCAACTGTTGTTGGAGGTCTTCTACAGCGTTACTTTCTTTGTACAAGGCTGTTGTCGACGAGAATCTTGAAGAGGGAACTTTCAAAGAATCTGATAACAAAAATCAGCTTTTATTATGTCTTCGATCATGTGGTGAGAATGAGTAAATACTATGTTGTACCCCTGTGACCAAAGTGAGGCCGTCATCACTTTTCTTCTCCGTGTTGTTTTCGGTGCTGTTGGATACTGGGCGGATATCTGGAAGTTGACTTTCGAGGTCACTATCTAGAGACATAATATTAGAAAAATAATAAATTAAACAAGCAATTTTTTGGGGGGGAGGGAAACGGGCTTGAAACAGGCCACGTCGTTGTACTTACTGCGTGCGCCTGTCACCGTCATTTTTTTTAAATAAAAAAAAATACAATTGCCTTTCTGACCGATCTGAGCTTCTTAAACTAATAGAAGAGATCAAAGAAAATGTGTAGTTAACGATGAGGATATGCAGGATATTTCGATGGATGGATCAGATAAAGTCAGACTGGAGGAAAGGGTTTGATCAGATAACGACGTCCTATCCAAGGCGCACAAGAGGGTAACTCCCCACCAGGGTGCTTTAGACGGGTGCACGGACCGTATGATTGGACGGAATGTTAGCCAGTAGGGAATTGAAATGACTGGGACCGTGTTTCTTTAGACCGAACTGTGGATACTCGTCTGACAATCAAATGATGAAGAGAATAGGAGAAGGAAGGTGAAGAGCATTTACGATTCCCCAGCAGCTTACTCGGCCTAAGGTACATGTGCGATGCAGGGAGGCTCTCTACAATCCAAGCCGTAGGTGCGTGTGCGTGGATCTCGGCTTCATCAATTGGATTCCCAAACCGTGCCTGATATTCCAAAACCAGTATGGCCCCGATGCTGCGCACATTTTTGGACCTCATATCGTTGGGTACCCTGGTGGTTCATCGATGATATTGTGGTTGTTATACACCTGGTAGGGTATCTCCCTCGGACTCTGCTCCAATTGCTTACTGTAGCTACCTCAAATATGCTCAAACCAGTGCACACTCAAGTAAATATCCTGGTAACAACTGCCAAGCTCGAGGCACTTTTCAACATCACAATCAATGACTTCATCTCTGGACTTGTCGAGAACCTTAAAAGAAAAAATGAATCATGATCATATTTTATCAAAGATTCCGGTGCGGTGTGGAATGAAAGGCGTCGTGTATAGTTCCTGTCTGGTGGTTGATCATTGCCTCTTACGTCCCCTTGCCAAGACCAAGCAAGTACGGTAGCGCTACTGGTACTACCGTAGTTGGGATAAACATAAAGAAAGTCCTCCAAACAAAATCTTTCCCTAGAAAGATCAGATCGTGCCTGCACAAAATGAAATCTACGATCAAACACGTCCTGGTAATCCAGATGGTCGCCGGCCGTTGGACTAAATAGAAGGAAGGGAGAAAAAAAAAGACAACAGAGCGTCAGAGGTACCATCAAGGTGTCTACATGTACCCCGCCATACAATACTAGCTACCAAGGTACTCATGACGGTTGAAGAATTCTCGGACCAAACCAATTATCTCGCTAGAGAGAGCGATCCCTCAGATTATCATATCTTAGTCCTTAAGCGATAGGCGCCACACCCTCTGATCAATGTCCGGGCCAATTGGGTATTGCTAATTTAAAGCCCGTGGTACCATTATGCTGTCGTGCTGGTCTTGTACTCAGATCCGTCCCGGGGATCTTGGTTTTGGTATGATGGCGCTCAAGTAGATTGACAGCTTTCAGGTTATTGGGCTTACTCCTCACGGGAAGAGACTTAATGCATGGCAAACAAAGCACGACGACAGGTACCGTATCGTGGATCACAAAAGACACATAGCATCCGCGTCGACTATCGGGGCCTGAATTTCGGGCAACAGGCAGGTGTTGAATTCTCACCGATCGTCCCTTGCTTCCAAGTACAACCATCGAACTGCCGACTATCAAAGATTTCGAAAAAGTTGAATTATAGAGCTAGAATGAGGCACTTGGCACCACAAACGGACAGACAGGCCCTTGTATAACCCGCATGACCTAGGTACTCGTATTTTCGTGACGTTTATAAAAGGAACCGCTATTGCATACCATATTAAATTGTAGACTTGGCGCGTATTTGTATAGTATGCACTACTATGCAATAGTGATTCCTTTTACAAACGTCACGAAAGTACGAGTACAGATTCTGTCACCCATCCAGGATTCGGACGTCAAACTTAATGTATGTTCACCGCGTCGAATCGATTATCTCCAAACTGTCGCTATCTCCACACTAGCGTGCTTTTTTCCCTTAAACTTGGGTAGTCAAAGGCTTTCTATCGGAGTTGAAGGTCGACGTACCTACCGCAGTATCTGCAAAATCCTGAAACCTCCCCCCATCTTCAAGCCGGCCTAAATGAATTGAAAGGGGGCATGCAGATTTCAATCCCAGAAGCCCTTCCTTTATAAGGCTGCTTCTCCCCCTCGTCCAGTTCATCATCATTTCACTCACCTTCACTCACCCTCACATCCCTCACCAGCACAACAATTACACATTCTACCCACAAAATCCCAACTTCTACTATCATTTACAATGCCATCTATTGAATCCCATGATCTCTTCCCCGCGGGTATGCAAGCTGGGAACAGGTTCTACCAACCCCCTACTCCCCCTCTTGGCCCTCTTGAAGAGGACATTGTAGAAAAGTACATCAGTATCATCCTAAGTCTCTACGCCGAGCTGGCTAGTTTCAGAGATCTCGACCCCGCTCCTCAGGTCAATGCTGCTTTTGGAAAGTTGGTTGGACTGTGCGCCGAGATGCTAAAAGAGGAGGTCGCGGAAAAGGTATGGTATACCCGTTCACCCCCGGCTAGCCTTTCAGAATCAGTAATCGGAGACTAACTAGAATTGTGTTAATAACTAGATTGTCAATGATCACCGTATCGTTAAGATAACTGCCCACCTACGAGAAATCTGTTCTCAGGGAGAATGTAAACTCGAGGCATACTGGGCCACAAAGCTTAGTTCTGAGAAAGATGGTTTGAATAAACCCCCCTTCCCTCTCCCCCATGCGCAGCGTTTGCATGAAAGCAGAAAACTAACATCACGGAAACCTGCAGTGAATGCTGAGCTCCTCAAATTCCCTTACTACACCAACTATGTGGACCTCACCCGCATGGAGATTTACGCAATGATTTCCATGCTCCCCACTATGCCACGAAAGTTCGCCTTCATTGGCTCCGGACCCTTGCCCCTCACCTCACTCTGTCTCGCAGATATCCTCGAGAAGGAACTACACAGTGACTCAAAAGTCCCTCTTCTGGTCCACAACATCGATCGCGACGCCAGCGCAATTGAGCTCTCCTCATCCCTATGCCAAAAACTCGGAAAGCGCGCTCGATCAATGACCTTCCAGTGCACAGAGGCGATGGAGGACCAGAAAAAGCAGGACCTGACCCAATTCGACGTTGTCTACCTCGCCGCTCTCGTCGGCGCTAACAAGTCGCAGAAAACAGAAATCATTGCGGATGTGGCTGGAAGAATGAGGGCGGGCGCGCTGTTGGTTATGAGGAGTGCACACTCGCTCAGAAGCTTGTTGTATCCGGTATGGCTCCCTACTTTTTCCCTTCCCTGCTTTTCTTTTTTCCCGTTAGGGAGGGGGGAAAAAATAGAGTGGCTTTTACTAACGATATTCGACTTAGGTGGTTGATCCGGGTACCGACCTCGAGAAGGGCCTCCTCGAGACTTTGCTGGTATCACATCCGTACAACCATATCGTCAATTCCCTTGTCATCTCGCGTGTCAAGGCACCTATTGATGGAACGATCTGATTGAATACCATACAATACGGACGGGTTTTCTTTTTATTTCGAGCGGTTTCCCTTTTATTGGTTTTTATGACGATTTTTTGTGGTTCTGCTTGCGGTTTTGATGTTTTTTTGTTTTTGTTTTTTAATTTTTGTTATTCAAAAAAGGAGTTTTTTTTCTTTGAAGTGCAGTTGGTAGTTATGCTTGGCGAGTCCCTAGTTTTGAAAACGAATAAAAAGACTTTGATCGTACTACCGCCATAACTCGAAAAATTGGCTAGATTAGAATTACTTGTATGGGATACTTCTGATGTAGATCGATGCCATCCAACCAATTATTCAAGCGGTAGTCCCTGGACGGAGATAGCCAATTTTTCGAGTTTTGGCGGTACATACTTGCTACACCTGGTAACTATTATTTCGGATATAACCCTAGCCCTGGGAAATGTTCAGCCCCGATGCAGTGTCAACTTTTGAGGATCATCCAATACAACAGATTTTATGGGAGTTGTTAAACATCTTCACCACCGATTACTTTTGAGCTTAACGCAGGGAAATTGTCCACTGCGATAGGAAACGAGAAATCAGCTCAGGAACTACGTAGGAAGTATAAGAAGAGAGCCGACATAATACTATCCTACTCACATAATTCCTTCTTCAACCCAAGTCGGTGACGTTCAAGTCCAAGGCTCCAAGTTTGTCTTCTCCATAAGTAAAAGCTCGAGTCCTTTCGCAATAGTATTCGGCGCCGAAGTTCTCCATATCCCTTTTATTGGTGGTCCGCCCCTGGTAAGATGAACATTTCGGTAGACAGCGTCTAGAAATATGCGGCGTTGAGCGTACAATATACCTTGCTCGGTGTCGTTGCAAGGTGATCCAAGAAGATTGTTGACCTGGGGTCCGCTAGCTCGGAGCTCCTCAAGGTTAGAGGGTTAGGATTGGGAGGCTTAGTCCAGTACTCACGCCCGCGGTAAGATAAGCTGATAAGCAAACCAAAGAACTGATAAATCAAGCATTGGGTTGGATGTCCTAGCGGTATTTGGCCGAGCTAATGTCTGAATATCTACTGTGTCTTAAATATGCGTGCTCGATCAACACATGCTGCCCCCACCACACCTGCAGGTGGTTTCAACGAAAATGAATAGCTCTCACCGGCCCTGGCTACAAGAGATTGATGGGAGACGCACCTCCTACCTACAAACTTAAAACGGCACTTTATATCACTTCCCGGCCGAGTTTAGTAAGTACGAGTGTTTACTAATAGTCACACAACACAAATTTATCAAACGAGCTGGTCAGAAATAACCAGTCATATTTCAATCCACTAACTGGCTTGTCGGAACGTTTATGGGTTTCTTGTTTCGGCGGCTCGAGTACGATGATTGGAGGCTTGGGGATGGTGATGTGTACGAGAATGCCGAAATAAATCCGCGTATCTACAACCGGCTCGTGTCTTGTTGGTGTAGAAAACAGTATCAATACATCACTCGTGCAACTCAGCAATATACTGTTTAATGCGTACCGTTACAACAACTTCGTCATATGCAGATACCCTTTTCTTATATATATCCGCAGGCGCCATCGGACCAGTGCTTGAGGCTCCCATACTCTACTTGTGCTCTTTCAATCTCAGCGACCTATATATGGTCCAGACCAGAGTGTTTTTCAAATAGCTATAGCTAAACAAGAATCTCTCTGTTTCTATGTGTACGATATTGTAAGTGCTTCGGGATTTCATGGACTCCTTTCGAGCTAATATACTCAGCATACTCTCCAGATAAAACCAGATTAATGCCAAAAGACATTTGAAATATGTAAGTTTTCGAGACGTTTATTGGTCGCGGGCTTGTCCGCCGAACCGCCATACTCCCCACGCATCACTAATTCGAGTGATATTCTATGATTACGTTGCTCTTAAACAACCACTAGCCAACCACTATTAAAATATTAAAAACCCAACTACTATACTATTATGCCGGGTTAAATCATAAGTAGTAAAATATGAGATATTAAAAGGTTGCATTGATAGTTCGCCGCCATATCTACAACCCCCACTCCTAGGTTGAACTATAGACCTTCGATAGGTACAACTTGGCACAATTAACCCCTCGGTGTATCCGGAAGGCGAGCGTTAACCGGTTGGCCACTCGCCCATGTGTGTTATGGGTAGGAAGTGATATTTGAACGCAACGGCTGATTGCAGGTAACTAATACTATTCCTATTAGGTGAGCTGTGATGCCGGCCATTGGGTTTAGACCTTTTCTCTACGGGTTGGAAAATGGCAAGACGATATCAGCTATCCTTAATCCGCGCGCGCCATTCATGGGCACAGTCAATGCTAGTGGGATGTAATATCACTTACAATTTACCTAGACAAAGACAACCTATGAGGGTTAATAACAAATATATCTTAACACTACTCTAGTTCTATATATTCCAGCTTTTAGCAACCGAGCGCCTTTCTTTGCCCTTTATCGTACGATGTACGAAGCGAACCAAGAGAATTAGAAATGGGGTAGGCAAAGCGGCGGGAAGGATAGACAACAAATTGCACATGGAAAGGATGGGAGGGGCCGGAGGAAGGAATCGGCTGTTACAAATTTCTTTGTAATTTCATTGTTATTATTGTTATTTGTTTTGTTTTATTTTTATTTTGAAATTTCTGTCAGTTATCATCATAACTTCTGGGTCAGAGGGTTGCATACAATTAAATGAAGTAATCAATAAATCAATTTGCCCTTTATCGCACTTGGACTCGAGCAGTAGCGGGGCACGTGTCTAGGGTTAGGGTTATAAGTTATAGACTGCATTCTTCAATTCTTCCATAGCAAAGATGGCTATTTCCTGATGTTTTGAAAACCTTTTTTTTTTGCCTCGGTAGGCTTGGGTGGCTGGATAGTTCAAGAAGCGGTCCAGACAGGCCGTTAAATAGTTCACCGCGTCGATATAGGCTTTTCCTTTTTTTACTAGTGCGAGGAAATATGAAAGATCATTTTCCGACTGAGAACTATTTCGGGAGAAACGGGATGGGGGAATTTAATGTATATCTAAGGTTTTCGGAATGGCCATTACTATCAATTGGCTTTGGGATTTGAATAATACAGGTACTAGGTTTGAGAAAGTTTTCTTCCTATATATGGTGTCCCCAATCATCCAGAGCCCGATAGCATTCAGGCAAACTAACCCGCAGAGGGACGGCAGCCACAGTCAGATCTCTGTCACCTGCCTAATAGATACTACCATTGGGTCTCCGAAATGGTCTATGGACGTAATGAAGGAAAATAAAGGGAAATAAAGAAATGAGTGCACATCTAGGCGGGCAATTATAGGAAAGGTGCTACGCCTAAAGGCCTTGAAATAGCGAGTGATAACCCTATATGTATACACCATGAAATTCCGCCGTCCAGTACGCCAGTACCTCATTGTCATCAATGCAGTACTCACAAGGTCATGTGAAACCTCAGTAGAAACTTGGCAAGATCTGAGTCGTTGTAATCACCAATACTCGATTCATGACGCTGAAGTCTTGTCAGAGCGACCTTTTTCCCACGAGTCAAATCCTCTCAAAAGGTACATGTTACTGAGGGGAACGGATCCTGTGAAGAACCAGTCTCCCCCAAACGCACATTTTCCCAACTTACTAGATGATGCTTTGCGCACCAAATATTTGCAGACGAAATACCGTTCTATTTCTTTGCGTTATTGGGGAAGAACTTGTGGTGCATGTATGTACTTAGCCTGACATAACCGCCTTCGGGAGCGCGGTGGGGTCCGGGAGACTCGAGGTCCTGAGCTTTATGCCATAGACCGAAGTTTGAAACAGAAATTTTGATATGTTTTATAGAGTCGGAAGATCTTTATGGGGTATCGTAGCCCTGTAATTGTGCTGCAGGCGTCGGCCGGTGGTATATTTTGGGTGTAGAATGTATGTCCAGCAGAGCGAGAAGGGTTATAGAACCGTCTCTCGATCTCCACAGTGTAAGCAAAAGATGGATTTATTAAAGAGAAGTGACCTGTTGTCGATTTTGCTGTCACACGAGTCAGACTATTCTTGCTGTGGGCGATGGGACCGAGAGCATAGAGGAAGGGAGTTCTTAATTACCTATATAGCAGACTCTATATCCCTATATCATTTTGATCCTTCCAGACTCGAACGGAATGAATGAACGTCTTCGCACGCAATTAATGAATTAAACAAAAAAAAAAAAAAAAAAAAAAAGAAATGAACGTCTTCGCCCAGATATCCGAGTGATACCTTATGATTAAATTACGGTTAACAGGCTTAATTGGAGTACTACAGCGGTTAAGGGATTTTCCGGCCTCACGAGAGAAACTTCCTGGTGTTCGTGGCCACTTGTTGGCGGTGGTCGTTGCAGTGGTGATTTTGGTGTGTTCGTCTATTGGTGTGTTGGTGACGTTGTGGTGCTGGCAGGTTTGCTCTCATAGCGTTATTCTACCTCTCTCGTTACCAGAACTAACTGGGAGTAAACCACGCCAAGGCACCTGTACACCCGCCTATTACTTCAGCTTCAACATCATCCTCATTTTCATCCCCTCACACGCCATCATCGTCCATTATCTTCATCAGATACGCTTTCATTACATTTCTGTCCCCTGGTACGCGCCCATTGATACATACCTCTCCCCCAGAAAACTATAGCTAATGTTTTTGTGCAGGTGTTCAGTTATCAACAAAGTTAAAGCGGGCTGCAGGAGGAATAGTCATTTAAGCCATCAGATGGCAAGAGCTTCTACCCGGGAGCCTTACAAGCATCCTAGGAACGTAAGTCTAAAATCCTTCCGTTCCTCTACCCCCTGTTCACCGTTGTTGTAAGAAAAGACCGCACAGTAAAATATTCATTTGACCGCGCGCTTCTCTAACTACCGCGGTGACATGGTCGATTCCGCTGTAAAACATTTAAGGGTTAGCAGCTTGATCTTATGCATCTTATGCTAACAATTGATGTAGAATTTGTATCACGCTCCTCCCCTCTACTCCACATGGGATGATTCCTGCAAGGTAGAAGAAGACATGTCCACTCGTTTTCGTCCTGCATCCAGTCAGGTTGAACCGGTCCCGTTGCTGGAAACAATGTCTCAATCTACCTCGAACCCACCAGCCCACCCTCCAATTCCCACTCAAAATCCAACACAAACATCGGACGCACGCCCAATACCGCCTCATCTTCGTGTTCTAGCTGTAAAGTCTGCGAGTATTGTGAGCAAAGAAGAAATTGCGAGAAAAGAAGAAATTGTGAGGACGAAAGACACCTCTTCAGAAAAGCCAGGCGATAAAGCCCAGATCGAGCAGACACCTGCTAAAGAGGAGGAACAAATATTGGAAAATCGGCCAGCAATTTACATTCATCCACATCTACGGCCTATTATTCCACAAGCTGCCAACGAGACTGAAAATAAACCTAAAACGTGGGTCCCTCCCCATTTACGAAAACCGGAGGTAGCAAAGACTGTTGAACCTCATTCAAAAGGCTCCAACTCTATAGGGCCATTAGCACGACCGATTAATGTACCTTTCGTTGCCTCGCTAAGAAATGACCCTGTGGTCTTGAAGCCCACACACCAAACATCTGGCCAAGGTCATCATGGTGGGGTTGATTTTGAGGGGCCGGACAAACAGTCAATCAAGCCTGTATCACAACAGGCTGGAGCCGTGCGAGAAGAAAGTGAAAATCAGATCGAAATACGATCAACGGAGGTTGGGTCTCAAAGACCATTCCTGCCAGTCAGCCCCGAGGAGGATAGGTCTGTGTCGCCGACACCTAAAACCGGTCCTGCTAACGAACGGTCCCCGCCAAACTCCCTTCCTCCATTTCCTCTATCACAAATTCCGAAGTATAGTTGTCAAGGGGGGATTAAGTTCACGGATCAAACGAATAATCACCCACACGGTCAACCTCGAACTCAATCGTATAGCCGGCCCCGAACCCTGGTACACGGTCAACCTCGAACCCCACCTTGTGGTCAGCCTCGAACCCTATCACATGGCCAACTACAGAGTCCACAAAATTCTCGCCGTGACGAGATTTCTACCTTCAATTGCTCAGATAGCTCCCAAAAAAACAGTCGACCACTTATGAGCCACGAGTCGGGACAATTCATGCTGAACCACCAAGAGATTCGTAAGAGGAAATCTTACACAAAGTACCTGACGAAATCTAGACATACGCCCCCAAAACCTCATTTGCCATTTGTGCCTGTCCACAGATTTTATCAGGGCGATACTGAAATATATGGGAAATTTTCTTCCATAAAATCCGTTGAGCTCGATGAAGATTACAAAAATGTAGCAGCACTAATGGCTATTGGGGATCTTGAACGTAAACGCACTGTGTTCGCGATACCGTCCCATGAAGAGATCCAGAGGCATATGGAGCTAGTAACTCTTCAGTCTCGCCAGGATCGATCAAATAGCGATGAAGGAAGTGAGGAGGGTCATGAGGAACATGAAAAATATGAAGAGGAAGAGGCACGGCATAAACAAGATCTGAACGAGAAAGAGGATGCCCCAAAATCGAACATCACGCCCGTGAAATCCGTAGAGCAGCCCTTGGAGATAGTTGCCGATGAGTCAGAACAGAATCTAAGAAGCATTTTCTTAATCGGTCTCCCTCACAACATGACTTTGAAACAAATTTCCAAAATCTGCTCAGGTTCGGGAGTTATTGAAAGCATTCAGATATGCAGAGAGAATGGGATAGCGTTAGTAAATTTTGTTGTGGCTCTTGTAGCCAAACAATTCTATGAAGTCACCAAAGCCAAAGGCGTCACACTCGTTTTCCTCGATGAAAATAAAAATACGGTCAAGAAACAAATTATTGTGAAGATGGATATCCAGGGCACGCTTGTGCCGCAGGAAGTTCTTGATGCTATTGAAACACTCAACGCCAGTCGCGTCCTAGATATTCTGGGCTGGGACCGGAAGAGCCTTGAGAATTCGGTAGGATTGAATCGAGAACGCGAGGCAGACCTTACAGATTTACTCTTAAGACTTACATCACAATATGTCTCGCGTTATCTTGACACTCATCATGGTGAGCCAAAAGTGCAAGATGTGTCATGGGAGGTAAATAAGTATGGGTATCTACAGGCCACTTTGATATTCGCGGGAATCCAGGATGCGATGATTGTACGTCGTTATATGGAAGAAGATCATAGACTGGACGGATGCTTTATAAGCTTTGGGAAAGATCCGTGAGTCGATTGTCCACTTTTACCAATAGTTTTTCATCGAATGCTGACAGATATCTAGTTGCGCTTCTTGAAATAGACTTTTCAAATCTGCTATGATATAGACGGCTGTATATCAAATTCGGCGGACTTCCTTGTGTGCTATAAGAGTCGATTCATGAAGTACTAGTTTCCTATAGTCTTCTTGTGATCATTTGTAGACTATTATCTAAATCCTTGATATTCTAATACTCTTCAAATACAACAAATAAAAATTTCCAAATCATGCAATCTTTCCTATGGGAAAGAATACTGTTCCCATAAACGATAAGCGCCAGCCGAAGTTCTGGTAAAATAACCGCGACATTGCTTCGGATCAAGCATCTTCTGTCACCGCTATGTGCTCCACAAAACCCTCAAAAACCAGTATATCCTCTATCAAACCATATTTCTCCAATCATCCCGGACATCCGATTCTGTGCCTTAATTGATTACTATCACACCCATGACCACATCAATACATACGCACATTTCAGCCTACCAAAACAGTGCTACAGTACGTGCCACTCGTTAGAGTTAAAAATCCCCCACCCTTCTTCCGCCCCCAAGCTCTTCAAACTGCTTGGCATTCCACGTGCCTCCTCTGAGCCTCCTCCAGTGAGCCTCCTAATTCTTGTTTCTGCTGGCGAAATTCCCCGATTTCAATGCTCACACCCCCACCCCCACTCCCCACTCCCCACTAGCGGAATAGCCGTTGGGATACATGCGTATACTGCTCCGGGATGTTTCCCGAATATTCCACCCCCCCCTATTTCTGTTTTTGTTTTCTTTGTTAGCACGTTATATGGGCTTGTGATGGTGGCGTTTTGAGAGATGGCTGGCATCGGCAACATCATCGTGCTACACAAAATGTGGAGATGCGATGAGCCTGAAGATAATTTTGAGGTATTTGTTTTTGTTATTTTGGGGGGGGATGCCACGGTGGGGCGTGGGGAGAGGATTGCTAGTGTCAAGGGAAATTTCGAGTAGGTCCGGGATGGAGTCTCACGTATTTACATGGTGGTGTTCGACTCAATATGATCATTGGATTCTAGGAGATAACGTGACTGTATGTACATGTGGGTAGCTACTGACTGCTTCAGATCCAAAACATACGACAATGGCCCTACATGAAAGTGAAGACGATCAGGGAAAAAAATACACACCTCACCTCGCTTCGCTTCTACTCAGCTATGTAGAGTACCAATTCCTGCAAAGCTCAAGAAGTGCCTACATTACTACATACTTCATGTCCCTTACTCTACCTCCTCGACTACGGAGTGCATGTATCATGAGTTATTAGACAAGACACGTCGTTACTACGGATAAACTGCCCATTAAATGAAATCGAGATCCTATCCTAGCTTCCTGACTCATCCCTAAATCATCCCCCATCACATCGCATCCCGCCTAATAGCTCTGGGTAGGTACTCTATGTACATAGTTATAGTACTTTGGTTTACCGTTCCCCTGGATCGACTCGTCGGAACTCTCGCCGTTATGGGGATTGTGGGCCGTTGGGACATGGGGATTGTGGGCCGTTGGGACGCGGGGGCCGTTTGGGAATTTCCCATGAACCTGAGTTCGCAGCCCAGAAAAGTGTGCTTTTGGTTTTACAGCTGTGTATGTGTTTATGTGGTCCTTAAAGTTAGTACTCTACATCGCTACATGATCGCTCATAGTTAGAGTGATAGAATACCAGTAGCATTCACATCTAGAAAAACCTTAATTGTAGTTGCCTAGAGTACCATACCTATAAGATACCTCCTACTGGGATACGGGTTCAATTCAAAATTCTCAGATGATGCGAATTAGGGTACATACAGGACTCCATCCCCCTTTCCCGTATTGTACGATTGTATGTATTTTGCTACTTTATTCGCCTGCCCCCATGCCGGAGATGGAGGAACGACCAATGAATTTCTTGATATTATCTCGCTTAAGATGGGGCTCTTATTAACGTTGCGGAGGTCGGGCCTTATCATCCTCCGCCTTTTTCGTTCATATTGTTTATTTTAGCTGTCACTTTCTTTGCCTAAGGCTATTTATTATCTTTGTTTGTTATTGTTGTTGTGTGCTATGATTGATCCATACCAAGAGACCGGATGAACATGTAGACCAAGCTTTTGACAAGGGTGTCAACTTCAAGCAAGATTCCTCAGAAACCTTCAGGAAGCATCGGCCGACGTGGCCGATGAGGATCTACGGGGCTACATTCAAATAGTCTCCAATGAGAAGAGGGTGAATGCGCTATGGCCTGCGGAAGATGCCGAGTGATTAACCGTGTTTCCGTGTGAGGTTCGGAGTATGGCCGCTACTTAGGTTTCCTTCTTGGTCATAGTACCTAGGGCAACTACCTGAGGAATTAAGTCCTTACTATCTTTGTGGATGTTGGCATGTGCAGTCAAAATACTCGGGTTGAAAATCTCCCCAAGTTAAGAAAGTGGTACGACACAAACCACATCACTGAGTTCCCCTTCCATCCTATCCTGCCCCCCCTTCTGTGTTGGTTCTTTGGGCCATTCCTTTTTCCGGCCGACTCCTGCTTGTGTAAAGACACCGAATTTCAAAGTTTCGGGCGAACCTCTCCACCGGTATATTGCATTATGTAGCCATGCCACAACACCAAAGACTGCAATAACCAGCACTGAGGTAGCTGGGCCGTTCCGAGATCCGCTCTCCGGTTGACTCCAAGATCCCAACCCCATGCCCGGGCCGGGTTATCACGCCAGTCTTCCTCGCTTCATTGTGTAACGAACAAGCTCCCACTTCTGGATTAAAGGGTTTAGATTCTTACGTAGCCCTACGGTTTATGAGTTTATGTGTAGAGTAGAAAATCTTGCAGTAGTAAAATTCCCAACGTTTCGAATTAATAGAAACATACAAGTAGAGGAAGCGCATGTACCGAATAAGACGAACCATGGATATCCCGTCCTTTGGAGTATGCTGGCTGGCAATTCTAATCTATTATTCGGACCCTGCCTGGGGACAGTCTGACGCCTCACATTGCATGGGCGGGTATCGCTCCTCCTTCCTCTCGCCAAATCCTGCAGAGCTCTCTCCGGATGATTACGTAACAGCGACCACGACCCCACCATACTTCGTGCCAAGCTAGTCTATCAATAATAAATAGAGTTAGCGCGGATGTAGCCGCCTACGCGCCGAAGGACTCCGCACTTGTGCAAAAAAGAACGCAAGTCGGTTAAACGCAATCCTCGATACCTCGCGCACGAGGCATAAGAAAGGGTGGCTTATACATGAAATGGAAAGAAAGAAAGAAAGAAATGGGACGGCCTTCGAACCCAGCAGAACCCGCAGTATCAGAATCAATCGCGCGGATGGATATGAACCAACCTCCGTCTCCAACATGGGACTGACATCATGTCCTGCAGCTAGCTACCCTGCCTCGTTGCCTCAATTCATGCGTTAAATGCCCGTTGACGCCCCCACTCCCGCTTTCCCCCCACAAGCATTCGGGTTGGCCGATTCGGATGCCCTAGATCGCTACTTTCGTTGGAAAGAATTCTCCGGGAATGTATGGAAGGCCTAACGAAGGGAATTCGCCGTTGAGGCTGAGATCGATATAGATGAGATATGCCCTGTCATTTCAGCCTCATCGTAGGTAAGTAGGCAGAGCTTTCAAGTTCATGCGAGATGGCTTGGTTTAGTTTAGTTCACGGATGTTTAATCAGAGTACGCAAAGTGCATGTACTTAGCTGTGCCTTTGCAATCAACTGCAGTAAACTACATCCAGTCTCCCTATAGATGCTACTGCCAAATTATTCCACTATTCCATTGGATTAGGAGCAGGATTGAATCATTGAGTTTCCTATAACGTCAGTCTGCGTTCAGTACGTTACAGTGCGGTGTTTTTGCTCCCATTATCAATGGTTGGGATGGTGATTGCCGTTGTGTAGTTGTGGTAAAACAATTGGCTACACATCTGGGCGTAGAAACACCGTAAATATGATAGAGACAGTCATCTGTCTGTTTCAGAGACCACGAGACAAAATCTGGAATATTCACTGATGCCTTCGATTCATTTGCCCCCTATCCCCTCAGCTCAAATTTAGGAATATACCGAAAGGTAGGAACCAGTGTTACCTGGATGCTCTACTGACACGAGTGAGAACACATGAATGTCTACATCTATCCATCCATGCAGGGGCAATATCAAGCCCCCTTCGGCCGTTTCAACTTCACGTGGCGGGGTAAGTCCGAAGATTCTAATATGAATCCCGTGAGAGAGAGTGCCTTGCGTAGGGCCGCCCGCTAAGCATCGAAGGTTATCCCTGGTTTCTAGAACAGAGCTATCGAGGGGCTGAGTACCGCCGGTAGCTGAGTGTGAATGAGGGAGGTAAGGCGGGGGACGAGTAGGTTCCGCGGGCGCTTAATTTAGAGAATTTGTCAATTCCGATATCTGCTGTCCCTTGGTCATTGCATATTTTAGGGATTGGCTGATAGCTTGGTTAGTGACCTGTAAGCACCTGTTATGATTAGCTAGCTAGATTACCAAATTTTCTTAGTGCAATTCGCTTGCTTTGATGAGACTTGCCTTACGCCTCCCGGCGGTGATCACCGAGAAACGATGAGTTTGAGAATGACTGAGATGAAGCCTTGATTTCGAGAGCCCGGGAATTGGAGCCTTGGGCTTGAGGGATTTGTTCTAATCCCCCGGCCTTTCAACAACGCCCCTAGCTTGTGATTGAGGACCAATCTCCCCATTGGGGAGGTAGTCTGTAATCAATTGATGGTCAAGCTTTCGTGTGAATTGTGTAAATTGTGGGAAACGTTTCTAAAGAGTCTTGGATGCCTTGGGAGCTTGGCATGTTTAATTGCTTGAATGAAACCAGCCGTATACCAGGCCGGTGGTACTTTGAATGCTTGAGCTATCATATCGTGTTCTCTGAAAAACATCGTTGCGCTGTAGTAGGGGTGTTCTAATCTTGTGCAGTTGAAATTGGCGTTCAAAGGCCGCCTCTTGTTGAAGTAAGACCTGTCGAGGCGTAATAAACTTTGAGTATATGTGTCGATATTTCAGTATTTGTGGAGTGATATACCGCCAAAACTCGAAAAATTGGCTATCTCCGGCCAGGGATTATCACTCGAGTGATTGGTTGAATGGCATCGATCTGCATCAGAAGTTTCCCATACAAATAATTTTGATCTCTGGAAGCTAGCCAATTTTTCGAGTTATGGCGGTATATGCCAAGACTTAAAGGACAAAGTTACTGGAAGAGGCGTCACAAAGAAAGTTTGTGATGCGGCCTGGACAACGGAGGACACAGTCTCGATAACGTGTGACCCATCTATAAATTAGAATTATTCACGACTTTTAAAAAATAATTAATTCAGACTTAACCCAATCTGTGATGATTATTCGTTACCAGGGTTAGGGGCGATCTTGGTTTCCTTCTTGCACAAGACAACCAAATCGAATTAGGTAATTATTGACGAGCTCTTAAAGAGGTGTTCCCCACCAAATTCCACCCCACTCAATCTCAAAGAAAGAAAGGAAGCACTAAAGGACTGCTTGAACTCGGTTTCGTCAACCAATCACCACCTCCTGAAGTGAGTGGGTGGATGGAGGATCCTCAGCTCAAAACCAATGGCTTGTTCTAACTCTGGATACATTACACGCGGGTACTCAATGCTACGCATGATGGTTTGTCATGTGAGATTGTCAGCATATTGAACCCTTAATGCATGGTGCTACGTATTTGATATACTGCGGGCGTATCACATAACCCAATATTCCCCGCAGAGGAAAATATTCCTCTCGGTTCCCTTTCTGAAGAAAAGAAATATGGAGACCAATAAAGAGATCAGGGCTAGGGTAAGTAATCAGGTGTGCACCACACAACAGAAATCCCATGTCCCTCCAACCGGCATCAAAACAAAAGCAAAAACAGGCAAACACGACCGGCGACCGTCAAGAGAGGACTAGAACTGAAAGGAGTAAATATGTCTGCAAAGCCTGGTTGAACAATGTGTGATCTGACTCTGCGTCAGTGCCTTTCCCGTACGTACTCGCAAAAGTCAAACCACAGGTAGTAGTACAACTTTTCCTGTTGATAAGAAGATAGGCGGTACCTTTCTTAATTATGCATCATCAGCACCATCATCACTTTCCTCTTTATTAAGCGGGCCACGTACTTGATGGTAATACATCTATGGATCGACAGCCATTATTGCTTTTTTGTTCTTTGGATCTAGCTGACTAGAGGGTACTCTACATATTCCGCCGCGTTTAATACTGTCGACAGTCAATCAAAATATAAGCGCAAGCAGGGCCAAGTAGCTGATGCTGGGGAATAGGGCAGACGCCATGATCGGGATGTGGCACTAGTTCGAGCATTTAGTTGTAGTGTGTATCTATCTCTTGATGCTATGCGAAATATCATATTTGAGAAGAGTTTCGGAGCTAGCCCCTGTCCTCGTATTTACTCACGGTTCCATAGCTCAAGGGCAAGCCATTGGTAGCGACCTTCGGATACCTCGGGCCAGGAAAGTCTCCCGTAGATGATTGGAAGAAAAATGGGATACTGGATGAACACCGAATCAGTGCGTAGGCCGGGTTCCTCTATATTGCTCCACTGTCTGAGCACATAGACCCCAATCGAGGGAGCTAGGCCTACACAGTTAGACATCGCCTACAAAGATTCCCCGCATGGCTGTGTAGGTATTTAAGTCATTCAATAACATGTGGTTCCATGGCTATGAGATTATAATAAGGTCACAATGTCTGAGATAACCTTAGCCTGAGGTAAGGGGGTTGGTGTATGATATCGAGGGAAATCCCTTTATGCAGAAAAAGGCGTTTGTGCAGAGCTAGCTTCAATTGTTAGGATGATCTTGATGATCGTCAAAAATAGAAGACGTGGGACACCTGTCAACGAATGAATCTCGGGGGGAACACACAGTTTGCAATATCTGGTTTGAACGTCTGTGCAGTTGGAAGGGTGGAGTGGGGTTACATACATACTCTAGGTATGTGAATTTGATTTACCACAACACCACCCCACCACACCTATATCACGATCACGATTCCTTGACCTATGTACATGCATCAACATGCATGCGTGCTAGAAGAGCCGAGGAAACGGTTTCTTTGGTGAAGCGAGAATTGGTAAACCCTGGGAATACCCTGAAATGAAGGCGGGCGAAGATGAAGATGAGTAGACTTTTTTGATTGGGATACAATACAGGAAGATTATGCAGTATGCGGTTGGACGGCGAAGGCGCAACCAAGAGTCGAAAGCTCGTTCAGGAAAGAGCCGACGGGGCCCCTGTCTGGCAGAAGCGCGGAAGCGCCCCAGTCTCTCGGTCAGTGTTCTACTGCTGACTGGCCCGGTATGGTGAGTTCTTTGTCTCGACGAAGTTGAATTTCTTCTAATAATGAGAATAATCTCATGTGCACAAAGAGAGAACAGTGTGCTTGCACACCACCAAGAATCTCTACCGCCAAGTGCGTAAATAGCTAAATATTATAAGCCGCGGTTTAATCGCTTTGATTTTTCGAGATCCATACCCAATTGAAGAATCGCAGTGGACGTCAGACAAGTCGGTCCTCGATTGTCAATTCGAGCGCTCGCAGCTACCTAAAACGTATCTAGACAAATGGCAGCCTATTTACCGATTTCACTTTATTAGTGCTCTTTCTTTGCAGTGAGGAGATTCATGTCGCCAGGACTAATTGATGGTCATGATCATGGAGGTGGAAACTATGTTCAGCTGGCTGAAACCACTTCTTTGCATTTACTCTACTGCCCCCTGCCGCGCCGTTGCGTGGGCCGGCTATCACAAATGGTCAAGTACCCCGATATTAGTGGCATCACCGCGGTCAGCCCTTCCCGCAAGGTTAAATATCTTTTTTTTCCGGGGGTGGTGGAGGAGGAGGAGAAGACTTCATTTCTCAGGCAGGTACAAGGTAGAAGTCATAATAGGAACAAACATTCTCTGACTGTCATTGCGCATTGCGCGAGGAGGCGATGCAACGGAGAAGAAGCGGAAAAGAACTTGCAATGCGGACGGGGGTAATCAACTGGCGTCAATCTTTCCAATGGCGATGTGCGGCACTGGGGGTTCGGAATACACGAGATCAACCGCATTTGCCCCAAATTAGCCGCGTCGAGGTGGATGTACGGTGTTCTTTGAACTCTTTCCCACCGAACAGAACAAAGCAGCACCCCCGATATTTTCAGCACTCGAAAACTCGAGTGCTTGGATAGTTCCTGAAATATTGGGACTTGAAAAAAATCACAATTATATGGATATATATATTTCTACAAAAGGTGATAAGTCAGTGAACTTCATACTCAATCAAAATCTCCAAATACCTAGTCAGTCCACATTTCCTCGAGCTCCATACAGAAGTGTATCTACATAGAATTTCTCTATCAATTATCCGGTCGACAGGACTTAAGGTTGACACAGAGATTGTTGACTGAAGCTTCCCCGGACCCTAACTCGAGTTCATCGCCCATCACACAAGTGGCAGTGGTGGCCAGACGCGCGCTACCGCCGCAGATTATTGAGAGCACCCCTACCTACCAGCAAAATCAATTTTTTGTTCCCCCCGGTCCACCATCCCATCCATCACTTTAAGACTAGGCCCTACCGCAGCTGGGCTGTCACGACAGACAACTTGAGCCAAGGGATAAATAGCTACCTATCCCCATCGCGTCGAACACAGCTGCTCACTTGATCTGAAGCCCATTACTACTAGCCGGTAGGTCACCATACCACATTCGTTCGTTCAACCTTTGGTTTTATTCATCTTGAATACCCACAACATCATCCACAATCCACCTTCACCTCCCACAGTCTTCCACCACCTCCGAAACAGACAACACACACACAAAAAAAGACTATAAGACAAAGACTTCATTCCACCCTTCATGCTCTCCATAAATGGTATGCTGGGTCCTTCATCCCCAACATCTCAATCAAGACGGGAGGACCGCAACTTCAGTACTACTTCTTCAGCAACTGTCAGAATGTCCCAGCAGCAGGACCGCACAGGACTGCAATCCCTGTTAAACACACCATCTTCCCCAGAGCCAATTTCGCCAGAGGGCTCTTATTCACAAGGAAGATCTTTCAGCGAAGAGGTATGTATGCCCTACTCTTCAGCTTCGAAGGTAGCTGCCATCCTGACTTCAGCTCCCCTGCAGATCACATCAATACCTCCACATAAACGAAAACACTCACACGATGACCATAACCACTCACCCTCTCCCCATAATTCTAGCCCCAAAAAGAAGCGGGCGCCCCGTCCCCAGTACACCAAGGAGCAAGAAGACTTTATCTGGTTCTGCCGAGATGACTTGGCAATGTCCTGGCGTAAGGTAGTTCAGCTCTACAACAACCACTGGCACCCATTTGAATCTGAACCACACATCCGTTCCGAGAGTGGCCTCCAATCACGCTACTACAGAATTCTCGACTTTCCCGTCAAGATTCGCAAGAAGAAGGAGCCTTCAAGACCCGATTTGGGACTTATTCCATCAACGAATCGACGCTATGAGTGGATGGGTGTCATCAAAGCCAGCATCGAGGAGAAGAAAAATTCCGAGAGAAATAAACGCTACGCTACTAATGTTTCTCCTCAACTAAGGCAAGAGGATGACGACGAGAGGGAGGATGGATCAGAGAGCGATATTGGGGGATTCGACTCTAGGGAAAGAGGAAGGGCACGGGGAAGATGGGCCAACAGCAGGCACAATACAACAACTTCACCAGAGCTTCGAGCAAACAGCGGTGCAAGAATGAGTTTGCACGTAGAGGGCGGAGAACACGAGTGGGAGAGCTCAAGGCGGTCACCTGTTGGTACTGGCGGCCTGTGCTACGACCGGGGCGACTCAAAGGTACCTTGACTTTGACCAAATCCCTACATTAGGCGGAAATGTAGATGAAACAAATTGGATCAAGCTGTGCTAACGACGGTCCATGATACTTCAGTCTGTGATTAGTAGCAGTAGCTGCGATTCCTCTAGCCCTACTCTAGATCCAATCAAAACACGATTTCAGGATTTTGGATTTACTGCTACGAGCATTAGCGAAGGACCAATTCACTTACCACCCCTAAGAAGCTTCCCACAGAGCGGGATTCATTATCCGGATGAATTCAGGAAGCAGACGTATGAGATGGCAGCGTCAAATCACATCTCGAAAATATCAGTCTTCAACCTCTGCATCTAGCTGATTCTTACTCTTTCCTTATCTGTTTCTGATGCTTTTTTCTGTCTTTGATACAATTAATCTTTCTGCCAGATATTACTGGAATAACGACTGGGAGACCTAGCTATAGAAATATTGTATATTTTCTTTTTTACCATTTTTTTCTTTCAACAAATCCCTCCAGTACAATCTTTTCTTCATACCAACCCTTTTCTTATTATTTTCTCTATGTAAATTCACGACCCCCCATGTTTTCTCGCTTCCTTTTTCCCCCTTTTGTGTATCGAGCGTTCCGGAGTTTTGTACTTTTATTTCTTTTGTGTGTGCTGGTGGCGTCCTACTAGAAGTTGTGTCAACATGAGTGATTTCTCCTTGGTTAGATGTGGTATGAGTTTATGGCATTATTATTGTTTTCTGTGGACTTTGGACTAAGACAGTTCAGAGTAGGGTATCGGCCTATGTGGGCCGGTTTACTTAAGCTTGCATTTAGGTAGTTTTAGTTAGGAATCGATATCTAATACATGCTGATTCAAATCCAAATCAACCTTTAAATCACGGAATCAAAAAGCAAATAAAAATGTGTTTTTTTACTCCTTACACTTCGTTCCTGAAACAGACCACTTTCGGGTCCAGAATGGATGGATGCCTGACCAGATCAATCACATTCAAGCAAGGGCAATAGCTTTTACGCGCGTCCCCGATCCCCATACTTCTAAATAATCATCCCTCCCATCGTGCAAATCAAATCGTACAAGCGATTGCACACGATCGTGCTTCCCACCTTTCTTTCTCCACCGCTATTTAGCGTCGCGTTTTTGCGTGTATCTTCGTCTACCGCCCGTATGGACATCGCTTAATCCTCCTATTCTTCCTCCCTACCCTAAGATCTCCTCCTACGCGCGTGAAAGTAATTTTAGTACACATGATCAAGTGTCGAATATTATGCGGAGAAAATGCAGGAGAGAGGCGAGGATTCGATGTATGTGTGTGATATATTATTAGGTATAGCGGCTGGCCGTGAAGAATTTATTCCGTTTGGTGCGGCTTACGGGCAGAACAGGAACTGACAGTGTCCGTACACGCCTTAACGCCTGACCTATTAATTCGCGCTTCTAGACTGGTGGTACGGATATGACCGACCCTAGAATTTTTTTAGCAAAAAAAAGGGTCATAAAACCTCAAAGTTCAAACCCAACCTGCCTGGCCTGTGAAATTCTTTTTAGATGATTGTGGTGGGTCCCAAAGAAGCAAGGTCCCATAGCAACCGAGCATGATCATGAGCAAGCACTCGGTTTTCCGCCCGCAAACGCATGTATGCTTTGCAGTTGCATTTACCGCAAGTGCCAACATTTAATCCAAATTTTTCCCTAGGAAGAAATTATTTGACTTACAAAAGGATTATGGGATTCGCGTTGTGATTACCTGTTGACTAAACGTAAGATTATGATGCCTGCTTTCCTCGGTTGCATATTATACTGTGGTGCATAGAATTCAAAGAGATCCTTCCTTCAGTGTGGCCGCGATCGGTCAGCGCATTTTTTCAATTATGCGACTTTGGTTTAGCCGTGCGAAAAAGCACAAGATGTTCGCCAAGGTAATTGGAATGGCGGTTCTATTCTGCCAGTCAGCCAATAATACATGCAGAACAATTTAAAACGCAATTCGTACTGCACCACTAATCATATGTGTGTGCGAGTAAAGAGTAAGCACTCTAGCCTGCTCTACTGGTTACCAAAGACTCGGGTTAATACAGTAAAGTGGACTCTGATTACATACTCTTCTTTAGAGTTGGGTTGGGCACGGAGCTTCACTTCCGAATCGTAAAAAATCCTCCGTCTTACTGCTTGCCAGTCAAGCCGATCAGCCCCCAAATCTCAAACTCAGATTCTAATCCAAATCTCCAGCTCAAAGGGCACCTTTACCTGTCTTCTTTGCCAACGCACACCGCACACCAAGTGCTCTTCTATCATTACCCACTACAACCTTTTTTGACAAGATGCCGCATATCAAACAGATCACTTGACTTGTGTCAAGTATAAAAGGACGGGACAAATTACTTTATCAGTCTATGAAGGAGAATATAGGCATAGACAGCCTCAAGCGTATTGAAATCTAACCTGATCGATGGCTTTAAGGTCCTACCGAGGCTATATGATTGGTACATTGAAAGGTGTAATTCTAACCTTTGCCTCCTCCGGTGGTGCCGCCCTTGGGCTTTGGGCAGGTAGGGATTGGTATACTCATGCCAGCGGGGTGTCCAGAGCGCTCTCGCCGGTGGATTGATTGAAGTTTGCTACTTCCTGATCCCGCGTTACCGGGCGCAAGTAATAGAAATAAGTATTTTTGAAAGCAGAATTCTGCTTCTATAACACAATATTAAGGATTCTAGCTCATTCAGGGGGTTAAGGAAGTACCTATTAGCATCGCACATTATTATTATTAGGTTTTGTCGCCACCCTGTATGACTATGGCTCCACTTAGATGTGGATGTATGTACGGCGGCGGCGGTGGTGGTGGTGGTGGTGGTTATTGAACGCGGCAAAGAGATCCGGCGAGACGGGTAAACTGGGAATATATATGTTCAAACCTATAAGTATAGTTAGCTACTGTTAACTTTAAACGCGTGTACACTATGGCACAGGCTGCGCTTCCAACCTGGATAGTTGAATTGATTGTATTTAATCATTAGTGGTCTGACTGTCCCAGCGGGACGTTTCGCTAAACATGAGTTCCGCTCGCTTGTGCCGGTAAGACAGGTAAAGTACCGGGGGTTATGGGTTAGTCTTTTTTGGCGTATGATTGGTTGAAGCTGCAGAAAATGATACTTGGCACCAGAAAAAGTACTTGAATAGGCTGCCCCCATCTTTTGCACTGCTGTTTGCACCCAGCTTCATCAGAAAATACTCCCCACAAGGGCTTATGAGCTCAAAATACTATCTAGGGGAAGCTGGGAGCCAGCGCTATTCTGCAGTTTTTTTTTTTTTTTGTATTTTTAGCAAAATATTTTGATTTTTGAGTGAAGATATATGAAAGTTCTTCAGACTTTTTTCCCCTATACAAATTTAGTGCGCTAAGACTAGACCTGGCCGGTGTGATCGATGATAATTGGTTGCGAATTTGTGGCTCCTATATAAAACCCCTGCATTTTCAACCAATGAAGTAGAGTTCTTCAGACTAAGGGTGAACACCCGGTATATGGGTGAAGGATGTAGGTACTTAGACATAGTAAATCGCCAGAGAGGGAAGTCAGGGTCGGACACAAGGCCAGTGGGTGCGCAGAATCAAATAAATACCCCGCCAAGGCCTTTATACGGAGAGTTGACACTCTTTTCTGTGTCGTCAACGAAACTGTTTGAATGCAATCTATTGACTAGTCAGAAGTGCGGAAATCAATGGAGGTAAAACGCCTGGATTACAACCACTTCCCCTTGATCATGACCAGCAAATGCCCGTTCGTTATCGAACCTCTTTCATCAACAACCCAGAAATGATTTAGTTATTAATGATTCAATTCATCGCTAGAGAAATTAGTCATTCTGTTAATCTATTGGAATACCATCCGACCTATCACATTGCATACCGAGTAACAGTCTGGACTACAACCGTTAAGTGATTCCAAATATTCAGACAGGGTGGTTTGGGCCAATAAAAAGAGCCTGGCTTGTCCTTTCCATAAAGATACCCCTGTCTAATCGCCAACAACAGGGTATGTAATTATTCTAGCCAGTTGTCGGCAGAACCTACATCAAGAAGAAAGCTGATGGATGATCTATTTGAAGAACGACCTTAAGCTGAACGGAATGATATAGAAGGATGAGAAACAAAGTAAGAAGATGAAGAAAGTTAGGCTTCTTGTCGTACAAAGATCAAGATTAGTTGGCTTCGGTAGACCATTTTCATAAGCCAACCCCGCGAAATAGAGAGGGACCTGGGGAAAGATAATTTGAGACACTATCAATATGTAACTAGCAAATAAGAAGGCTTTATATGGCGGCTCTGTAGTTTCTGTGATATTACCCTGGCGGGAGGGCAAGTGCAGTACGGCATGTTGTTTGGGTTTCAGCTACGCGCATGTAGCCTTCGTTCCTTTGTCCTCAAACGTTTGGAAGTTAGGTTGATTTGGTAAGAGTAACAAATCTTCTTCTCTGACGTTCTTGAAACGGGCCTGGTCTGCCATACAACGATTTCTTGGCGAAACAACATAAGTGATTTTCTGTTGGTCCATACGAAGAATGAGATACTAGAGTACAGTCGCAACTCGATATGCTGGATCTCAATACACCGGATCCCTTGCTATCCCGTATGAAATCCTCTGGGATTTTAATTTTCTTACTGCAAAATTAATTTGCTATCCCAGATTTTTTGCTATCCCGTACGAAATCCGAATCTTGGCAATCCGGCATATCGAGTTGCAACTGTCTCTATCGATCGTGCGCTGAATGAAGAGAGTAAAAATGCTTGTGCCTGCCTGATTTCCTTGGCGCCAAGTTTCGTATACCTCATGCATCTTCTTTATCGAGTTCCTACCAATCAGAGGAAGGCTGGGCAAGTGACATGGATGCGGACCAACAAGTTATCATCCACCGATTGGGTACTCCATGGCCAACCAACAACAATCACAACCAAAACCTAACCCAAAATGAGATACCAATATTCACAGAACCAAATTATGATACTGCATCCTCAGTTTTTGGTCCATCCACATAACGACACCTCATTGTGATGAAGTATAAATCAGCATCGCTCCAGTGATGTGGTACTTTGAGTGTGAGCCAAAAGCCACTGATTGCCGGTCTAGAGACATTTTGCTATCAGGGTCAATGGAAATAACGGACATGACCTTGATATGGGTACAACTAGCATACATATTCCGGAATGAGAAGGCAATACCATTCATTCATGCGATCCCCCCCCCCCCCCCCAATTTTTTGGATTGGGACTGGGCCACGGCTTCTACAACTATCAAGGTCAATACTACCATGCTTTCCTGAAAACTGGATTGCAATCCTCCAAGACAAGTTTGTTTGGGGGGGGGGGGTGTCGTGTCAGGTTCCAGGCGAAATCGTCGGTTGGACAATATGCAGATCGCGTTTAAGTCTTAACGCGCTGCTGCGCTTAACACCACCCCAGAACCTCTGTCATTCGACCATCGCCGGCTCTGATTCGTCGGCTCTGATTCGTCTCGCCTGAGGCGGGTTTCCCGGCCGCCTAAATTTCAATGCATATAGTTGAGGGGTTAAACGAGACAGAAAGGAAAATACGTACGATGGGCTCGCAGAGAGGGGAGATGCTTGGTAAGTACTTGCTAGCACGGAATTTCCACCAGTGAGTGCCTTGTTTATAAGATGCATGAGAATCCGGGGTCCTAGGAATTGAGGCTAAACGCTGTATGGAAAAATATCCCATTCCCCAGGTTGCTATCGATATCGTGTTAGAGGCACAAGTAATCAATCGATCCAGGATACCCAGCGCAAGAAATCAAAATTCGCCTGCAGGTGTCCAATCAATTTCTTCTGCCATTCTCACCAATCATCAAATATGGAACACTGTAGGCGGCATGAACTAGCTTACCAAGGCGCTGGAACTGGGCGCCCTCAATACAATTGCTTCGAAAAGCATGATTTCCTCCGCAGGTATTTTTAAGCTGAATTCTTCTCAATAGTTGCGGGGTCAGCTGAGAACAGTGAAGTATGCACATTACAGCCACTGCATCTCGAGCTTGGGCGAAGGAAGAAATTTTCTTATTGGTACTGCGTACACATGACTTTTATGCTGGCGCATGGTCAGTGCTCCTCTTGACTATAATATACGAGCCATGAAATTCTACGGTGGTCCAGTTATTGCTGCTATTAGCTATTGATATTCGAATATTCGGGGCCTATTTCTTTCTCTATGAAACAGGAGGCTGCGAAGCAAGGAGTATATCGAACTGGAGTTATGAATCATACCTGAAGATAGTACTACTGAGTACATAAATTTCTCAGATTTCTTTTGTCCTGAGAAATTACTTCCACGCCGAAAACGCCAAACTCCAGCTCATGTAACCAGTACCAGAGGCGCGTGCATGTGGGGGTACACCGAAGATCAAAAAAATCTAGTAAATAGAATAAGTATGATTCGGACCAGAATCGCCACGACGCGACCTTAACATGCATACACGATCCAGCATCGTGTATGTGGGCATGCCAAATCAAACCTGTATCCCCCCAAAAGACCCACAGTCTAACGGCGCGTTGCCAAATACTCGGGCCCGGTAGGCAAGAACCTGGATATGCAAGTAACAAGAAAGAACTTAATTCGCAGTATTTATTAAGTGCAAAATCAGAGGCCTTCTGTTATCAATAAAAATGTTATGTCACAAAAGACTTGCGGGTTAGAGTACCATTGTTTTCCCCCGCGGGTCCCTTCGTACATGCATTCGCCTCATTAATTTCCGGGAGAGGATACCGGTCGCTATGCGGATGCAAGTAAAGTTATTTTGTTAGCAATATTATGCGAGCGGTGAAAAGAAGCGGGGGATACTACATGTATCCCCCCAGCCCTATCTATCCTATCTGCCCGTTCCAATCGCCAACCTGTGCATGTGGCGGGGAAGGTATGACGAATACCACATCCAAGTCGTCCAATCTCTTCATTGAAGTACTCCAGAGCTGGTGAGCATAACCATAAGGTAAGCAAGCACTGCATGTAGAAAGCAAGACATGCTTTGGTGGTAGGTATGGTGATGCTGTGTACATAATGTAGGTATCTTATCGATAAGCTCACTCGCTTGGTCGCTTGCTCGCTTGCTCGCTGGCCCGATCTGATCTGATCTCGGCTGAGTTGCTGGCCTGATTTGTATTTTTTTTAGGTACATGTATTTACATGTTGGTATGTAAGTACATGAATTCTTCTCTATTGATTAGAAGTGGTATCATACTTACATGTGCTCAAAGGATCCCATCTACAATTAACTTGCGAGTGCTCTCTGTCTAAAGTACATACTCATGCGTTCATTAAATGGTCGGAATTCTTAGTAGGGATTTGGTTGCAACGATATCCGACCATTTAATGAACGCCCGAGTACATGTAGTAGGATTGAGTTTGTGATACCAGCAATCCTGTTGGTACAACCTTCCCTACCAGTCTAATTCCTGTACTACCAAACATACCAGTACAACCTACCAGTGCAATGCTCCAGTCGTAATAACCATAATATCATCGCTCTATATCGAAACTCATATCAGTATCACCGCCAGCTAAAGAATCACCTAGAAACCCCCCCTTTTCACAACTTTATTCATTGGCGTTTAGAGTTAATATCCTGCTACACGCTCGCCTTCACCAATGGTTGCACATGCAAGCCCAGCGTCTCCATACCCCTGTCCCCCTGTCTCGATCCTATTTATAGTGACACGCCTGCTTGCAAAAGCACCACACAGGGCGATTCTGCAACCGCCGTGGATGCAAATTGTCCTATTTTGGGGTGTTAAGTGGATTTGACGAGGGTCACTTTATCCAGGAGTGGTATAATTGGTGTTTCCAAATCGAAACCTCGTTAGAGCAGGGGAATTGGATAAGGTTGGAGGGGAAATAAAGTTGTCGTAATTCCCAGGTCCTTGGAGGAGAGATCGACTTCTGATAATCATTCACATTCCTTTCTGTGTGCCTAGTTCAGTTCATTTCAGTCCAGGTGGCCGAATCCAGTTATTGCAACTGATATCTTCATTTTTAATACGCTCTTTCATCCAAACTTTGGCCTCAGGCTTCTATTAAATTTACTATTACGACTTTTAATCACTTATTATTCGCCATGTTTTCATCAAAACTGCATTTGATCATCACTGTATACGTACTGGCACTCGTTGCTCCCAACTTCGTCGATTCTCTTGCCATTTCAAGCAACCCTACTATAATTCCAGCAACTCTTCCCCTCACCAGCCCAGTCCATGCTCTGGCACCACGTACAACAACCTGCGGAACCGGTTACTGCCCACAGGGCTCGACTTGTTGCAGCAACAACACCTGTTGTCCCTCCACTACGCTATGTACTCGTACTCCCTCCAATGTAGTCGGCTGCTGTCCCGTCGGCACCGTCTGTGACGGCACCCCAGCGGGCTATGGCGAAGCAGTAGATGGGGGGAGCATGTTAAGCAGCGACCAACCGGAAAGTCAGGATGAGGGCAATGTTACCTCACCGGGGGACGAGAACGGGAATACAAACCAGACAACGGCCAGTAACACTGTTGACAATGTGAACTCTGATGCAGCGGACAATGGTAATGGCACAACTATCAGCGAGGCCAGCATCAACGCTGCTGATAGCACTGCCACCGCTGTTGCTACCGAGACTGCTGCTACCGCTGCTGCCGAACCGGATGTAGGGGCAACCACGATAATTGGCGCTGTCGCTGGCGGGATTGTGGGGTGGATGGCGCTGTGCGCGGGGCTGTTTTGGCTTCATAAGAGATATAGGGCTAGTCACCCAAAGACCGAAAAGAGAGCATTGCCACCACCTCCGGCGGCGGGGGTGGGAAGAATGGCGTTCCCCCAAGGATTTGTTAGGATTGAGGATGCTGCTAGCGAAGTCGGAGTAGGCGGGAAAGCGCCGAGGCCATACACAACGGTTTATGGACCGGGGGCTAGGGTCTAGTAAGGGGATGGGTGGGGAGGCATGAATGAGGAATATTAATGGGGCAAGCCCAATGTGGTCGATGAGATATGGAAGTCTAGCAATTGATTTCGTGTCAGCTGAACGCTTTTTCTTATGTTTAGAGGTATTCGTAGGTAGTAAAAAGCAAATTGATATCCTCATTTTAATGTTAAGTTGTTAAGTAGTACTAGTATTATCAGTAGAGTTCGTGTATTCTCTGAGCCGTTCGATGAGGAGTATTGTACCACTTTTAGTCATGTATTATAATAATTTAAGGTAGAGGGAGGGATTGGAATTTACCAGGCATGGGATATAATAGATCTAGAGGCTCTGGTATACCGTATGTGTATCAGGCGTTACTCCAATGCAATTAATGAATTAAACAAAAACAAAAAAAGGCGTTACTCCATGTACACTAGAAGTTCTCATCTGATTTATTTTGTGAGATCTTGACTGCCAGTCATTAGAGAGTTCCTTAGCGGGCTCGCGGTTGGGATAATACTTAGGTGGTGTTGATGGTGCAAGTAATACATGTACATGTGATTTTGCCAAGTAATGAATTATGTAAACTTCCATGGGGTGGTCTTGAGCGAAGGGTTTGAATACTCTACCTACTCGCTCTACGTTGAGATTGATGGCTGCACCCCGCTCATCATAACAGGGCCGAATAAGTGGTCAGATGCACGTCCAGCAGCAAAGGTCAAATTTCCTCGGAATGCAGTTCATGGTGTAAATTCTCTTTGATGTGTACTTGTATCTTCCAGCACATAGTACTGGCGGTAAAACTCAGTATTGCCGCCATTACAATAATCACTGGCCAATCCCAGAGACAACCACAACTGGAACAGATGCATATATCGGAGAAGGGGTCAGAGTGTGGAAGTGGTAAACAGGCTCATCCCAGAAGCGATTATTCCGCCGGTACCGAGTTTCTTATCGACCTCAGTTCGTCGCAAGCTAATACATGTGTCACACATATGCACAGAATTGAAGTGCTGTATGTAAAGCAATCACCACCGAGTACCGAACGTCTCCATAGGCAGCCAACGCAAGGAGGATCGTCAAGGGCCTAACCATGTGAATAACAACCACGGCCCAGTTTAATCTTTCTACCGGCAAATCTCGCAATTGCACTTCGTGAAAATCACTGATATTGGTGCTGATAGTTGATAGATTTGTCTTATTTCTCGATTCTATAAGGCTCCCATATAGGTACTACATGTAGGTATGTACATGCAGTAGAGACAGACACTGTGGCAAATTACTACATGTTACGCGCAGTGGATTCTTGACTTGCAGCTGCGTTGTTGCTGATAAGACTAGGACGTATGGAAAACCTGGAATAAGATTTCGGTTGCAAAAATCGCACGTAGTTCCTTCCATATAAGCACTAGCTACTGGAGTTTGACCTAAAGACAGCAAGTTAGGATAAAAATAGTTCCAACAGCATACATGCCAAAAGTGCAGGCATCTACTTTGGTTAGTGTAAGGCCTCGACACCTCTTCGCAGTTATGCTCATGAATAAGATTTCGAAAAGCAAATCTTCGGGTTGTGGTCGGGCCTGCCTGATCCAGGTTAAAGATTTAACCGCACCTGAAGATAGCACCCCCGCATAACTGAGATTTGGTGATATGTGGATATGTTGTCCCTTCGGGGAAGAACGAAAAGGCCAGGACAGGAGACGTTTAAGCAAAGTCATTTTCAAAGAGGACGTACGTTGATAGCTAACTTGAGTATTAGTACTGCTTCGGGTGGGTGCGTCGGGATAGAACCTATTCCAAACGCTATCAAGAATTAATTCTGAGCTTAGAGTCTATCGGTTAACCGGAAGGTAGTAACCCAGGGGTTTGCTTTTGCTGCCCCGCATGGTATCTATGACTTTCGAATTTGAAATCCTTTACACAGTGCGGGTTTTTACTCACACCTACGGTATAAATGCAAAAGAATGTTGTCTAGCAGTACCTGCGAGCGTTTAATTAAACGCAAGTAAGATGTAGAGGGACATGGTGTGTTGCATGAGATATCGGCGGTGGTTCCGTCGTGCACAGATAAAAAGCGATATTTGGGTCAGGGCGTAGGAGAGTGTAATGTTGATATTTACTGCCTTAAAAAAAAGGATTGAGAAAGAGGAGATAGGCGGCCATGAAGTGCACAACTAAAGCCCGAGAGGGTCCTCTGGGTGTGGATATATGAGAATGTACCGGACCGGAAGACAGGTAAAGCTTTTAATCGCCGAGGTTTCGAATTCTTCCTAACCATTTTTTTCGACCGGCCTCGTTTCACATGCGGCAGATAATATCTAGTATATGAGATATTAACTAATGGAGAAATAGAAATGCAGTACTGGAGTCATCCAGTGAGAGGAGTAGAGCAGCTCAGCCCCGGGTAGTCGGATATTTCCCTGAGCCCGGCCAACAAACTCTCCGGGTTCTGGGTTCTGATCCATTCCTGGTTTCAATGTTATACCTGCTCTATTCAACCATGTCTCGTGTTAACTTGCCCTCGAGACCGCCTTATTAGGCCTTTTCTCTCTACTGAGATCGGATTGCATCTCAGGCTGATCGTACGGAAAAATTCCCAGTGCCCAAGTCTTGGCTGCATCCATTTTTTACATACGGCTTGACTCCAAAGATATGTATACCCCCTGTCATATTCATATAATATATAAATAACACCTTTCAGGATAAGACATCCATTAGATATTTCGTAATGGTTATCTCTCCAAAAACGCTTATTCATCGATTCTGCAGCCCATTTTCCTTTCATGAACTGAAACGTTCATAAATAGTAAAAAGGGAAATCGGCATTGCTAAGTTTTAGTCATTTAGGTTAGGTAGTTGTCTATTCCTGTGGCTTGAGTTTTTGGGGTATCCTCGAGGGGAAGGTATGAAAATTATTGCAGCCGAGCTCCTCGGAAACCAGGCACCCCCCCTCCGTTTTGTCTCCACCCATTCACTTCATAACTGAACACCTCTTTTGAAGTTGAATCTGAAGGTGGGAAAATGGCCCCGCCCATGAGATAAGATACAGCCAATTGGAGAACATAGCCAAACAGGGGCTAATAATGGTATCTGCGACAGCTTAAGCCTAATTTATGGATCTCTGGTTGGTTGAAAACTGCCTTTTGGTTATGCGATCCGTTTATATATCGGCTATTGACGGCCAGTCTTTCCTAGGTCGCTGGAACACGTGTTCAACCGGCTCCTGCAGGCAAGGGAATAGAATGGATATGATCTGCTCTCTCTTATGTTGGAATCGGGATCGCCGCCTGGAGTAGGTGAGGAGTCATACCCACGGGGTAACGGCGTTCAATTCATATCTGATAACGGACAGAGGTAATAGTCGAAGTAAAAGTGGTGTGTGGAGTAAGTAGATTTCAGAATGTGACCATGGGTCAACCTTGTTCCCAAACGTGTCAAGCCACAGCCTCGAGGGTATATGACAAGAACTTATAGGGCTTGCCTTAATTTCATATTTACATACGAATAGTTTTGATTGGAATTCTTATTTTTTGTAAAAAGTCTCTTGCAGTTTCTTCTATTTTTAACACAGCCTTGGGGACGAATGGTAGCTGTGAATCTGAGAGCAGCAAAATGGATACGCCACAATCCATTGGCGGAGGTAAGAGAAGCAAGGTTTTTCATGGCATGAGAAAGTAAGCTCTCCCGCTCCAAATTATTGGTTTATAAGTCCCACTATCAATGGTTTCATCTAGGATAGTCTTCCTGGATGAGAAAGACGGCTCGGAAAATCAATCACGAAAGATCACTCGAAAGATTGTAGAATCATAGAATATCACCCGGTGACGTCATTCCTAGTGAGACTTAGTTTCACACTCCGCGGTCCCAGAAGAGACTTACCCGAAGATTTATAGACTTAACAGTTAGATTAATATATCCAGCTCTACCATCCTTCAAACAGTATGTTTCTGTCACCTGTCGCTAGTATCCACGGTATTTGTTTGTTACTGTAAGGTTTGGGCTGGTCTCGCACAGTCAGTCGTTTTGGGGTAACGGGACTGAGACTCGAAACTAAGTTAAATCAAACCTAGTCCTGGGTCTCTTGGGATTATAAGTTTTTGTATTATTTATATTAGTCAGGGGGTTTCCCTAGTCCAGTTTGCCCCGGTTATCTCTAATAATAATGATCGTGAGAGAGTAAACCAAATTTTGAATATCTGAAGGAAGGAGCTGCCCCATTATGGCGTTTCCCCTATCCCTAAAGTCCACCCCGCTGTTTCTGATGGCTTCCCCCCCGTTTATTCGCTATTTATCGCACGTCTTCGTAATACTTTTATTGATTTCAATCCATGATGTGACGCTTCGGCTCTTCGGCTAAATTTACACGTCTATAGGCTACGGAATAATACGCTACCATATATTATGATAAATTAGCAGGTAACTCGGTGTTGGGCTTCGTCGATCGGGTTCCGGGGGCCTATACTTGGAAGTTATATAGTGTTTTACGTCTTTGTAAGTGTGCAACCGAGTGATGGTCCGTGATTGAGTCACGTTACTTGCCTATTTTTCTTGTTTTTTGTTTAATTCATTAATTGCATTATTTTTCTTGTCGAGATTTTAACAATAGATGCGGAACTCCATCCAGTGCCTCATTTAGCTAAAGCTCTAGTATGACTTGCCTCACTGTATTAACCTTCAAGCCGTTTCATCTTTTTTTCAGTTTTTAGGGCATGTTCACACACTTTCTGGTTTCTTGGATAGAGCCTCTCAACAGATTGAGAATCCGGGCGGTCGCCTACACAAGTTAAGTGTCATGCTTTTTTCTGTAGCTTCAAGTTTGCCTAAGATTGGGTTTCTAGGATGGCTTGGTAAGCTTGGTGGACAACGATATGCAGTTCGACAGTGGAACCACACCCAATGCAATCATAAAGCTAGATGCTCTCGTTAATAGCCAAGTATATGGATTTAAAGAGGTGTATAGATGAAAAAGACTCAACGGACCTAACTGGACGAAACGATATTTGAGAAAGAGTATTTATCTGTGATGAATTAAATATCAAAGGTGTTGGAAATTATTAACGATCGCTTTTGTAGGGTGTCTAGTTTGTCTACTAGGTAGTGTGGGTTGGACCCGCGTACATTAGAGAAACCTTCAACCCTTATATTTACTACTGCTATCATCTTAATATTTAGGTCAACGATGTGAGGACTTATCTCAATTTCTGTATTACTAGGTCATGGAGGGCGCGGGATCTAACTTACTTGGGCAGGGTATACCTCATGATTTCAACGTCTCCTCCCGTATCCGTATAGTTCTGCATACACAACCGTCTACAAATATACTCCGTATAGAACAATATTCGACAACTTTGGATCAATGCCATGATAAAATTGGGGGAGGGGGGAAAGAGTTGGGTGCAAATATTGTTCTGTAACTAATATTTGCTTCAAACCATTCAATCGTCAAACTTGAATAACCTTTCTATTAACTTGCCGTGCGAAGGAGATGCTGGATAGAGGGTGGCCTGACCTACTTACTCGTGATTAGATGCCTGAGTTACCAATTAGCTTAGGTTTGGAGTGATAGAAGTTTGTAGATGTGCAAACCTTGCTCCTATATGTGATTGGTTGAATTTTGGAATTTAATATTGATCATAATATGTTGAGGATTCAAATTATATATCAAGGATAAGCCAAAGTACCTGATCATGATGATAGGCCCAATGTTTGCAGCGAGAATTAGCCAATGAAAGCCCTTAGCTACATTTCTATGAAGAGGAAGAGGAGGATGAGTCATTGCTTTGAACCTTTGCTAACGAAATAGCAGTATTTTTTTTGATATTGTAGATAAACCAATGATATCTCCTTGTTACGGGGAATTGCATTGTTATATGTGATGCGGAAAGGATATAGTACTGCTCTGTGACTTATCGTTGGTACACATAATGGCCATGTTACTGTGCGCCTTCTTGTAAGTTCAAACCTTGCTGATAGAGCTATAGGCTCAATCGGTAAGACTGGTCCCGTCTCATGCCCAGTTGACATGAACTCACTCATAAAATATCCCTAAAGGTGGCACCTTTATCTCGATTTTATGCGGCAATATACCTTCCGGGTCAATGTTGCGCCAGAGCATGAAAGGTAGAATACTTTTGTATAAGGAAAGGGGTTTTGGGAGGGGGTGTAAAATAAATTGGTAGCAAGATTGATAAAGATTAAACTTGCACGAATCGTTGCTGTGATGACGACGGATCAAGATTAGATACGACGTTAACGGCCTGATTTGGGGAGTGGAGCAAGTCCTGAGAGGCGATAGGGGGGCACTAAAACGTTTGGGTGATCTCTCTTACATACACTTCCGTCAGTACCTCTCGCAACCGACTCCACCGTCATCTATTCTGCTAGGAACCCGTTATCTCAGGGAAATCTGCTGTATCCCCTGTTAATATTACTTCACACACACTTATTCTTCACTTCAACCCCACAACTTTCTTTAAGGATCTTGCATTTGTTACCTGTAATAGATCAGCGTCTATTACGATCTGAGGTGTTTGACCTTCCCCCATTCAGTACCCTGAAAAGAACACTTAAAACCACAGGAGGCAGACGATCTTGACTCGCTGTTGCTATCCTAATGGCCTATACGAGAACACCTTACTGTTATCAGCCAAACTATGCATCCAGTGCATACTCTGGCCCCTCAACCTCTCTACGTCCATCCTTCGAGACGAACGGAGAATCCAACCCTCCGTCTCATTGTGATACAAATGAATACTTCTCTAGATCCCAGTCTCGTTCCACCAATATCTCTTCCGTTTCGCTGCCCCACTTGACGGTCGAAGATACTACTAGCCCAACTAGGCCGGCCAATCTGGAGAGACTGATCAGAGAACATCTGAAAACAGATGAGGGAAGAAGTGATCTTCAGGCTTGGTTGGATGAAGGCCAGGAGGTGGCTAGCGAGTTTACTCCTGAACCGTATGTGATGACATTGATAGATGCATGCTATGAATACTGGCTGACATTGTATCTACAGACCCAAGAATGTCAATGACTACATTCAGTCTTTTATCACCAAAGCCACCACCGTAATCCATAACGGCTGTAAGAAGTCCAAAGATGGCGTCAGAAACCTCGGGATCCTCCGCAATAGATCTATGGTCAATCTTAATGACCATAACCTCAGAAATGATACTCGCAAGCAAGATGCAATCTACTTCTTTGCCCGCATCGACAAGAAGTTGTATGATGCTGCCAAATCGACCAAAAAGGCAGTTGTAAGGTCGGGAAACATGATTATGGGGAAGGAGAACAAGACGAAGAGTGAGCGTTGGCAAGACGAGTTGAATAAGAGCTATAGAGCTATGATGCACAAAGAGTCCCCTGCAAAATAAGGATTTACATTTCAGGTATCTCATGGTGATTGTTGTGAGTATCCCATGCTTAGTCTTTGTTCTTCAATCTCATTCAAAGTTGCTAACGTAGAATTGTGGTGTAGATGGGAAATTTCAAAACTTGAGGTGGAGATTTGCGTGGATTTACCCACAAAAGAGGTGGTTGAATCTCAACCTTTACGTTCGCGAAGAGAATATTCTAAAGTAAATTGCCTTGCTCGCTGGTCAAAACCTCAGCTAATTAAGTTTTTAAAGTAATATCATTCGCAAAGCTAGAATTTCATCGGTTTGCTACTATTATAAATGCATTGATTGGGAAGAATTGTTGATAAGAAGAAATACGTACACTCGCAATTTTTGTCTTGTAACCTCTTGTATCGTGTACAGCTGAGGCTTTCTGCATCATTTTGTGTAGCATTATACCGTGTACCTTTCAAAAAACACCAACTTAAATTAACACGCGGGGGATTTTTGATCACATTTTCTGCCGTGATATAAAACACAATAGCAAGAGTGTATTTGAATTTTAGTGTTAGCTTTCTCGGGTGGTATTAAGTAACGACAAACACTATAGGAGGGTTTCAGAACTAGAGCCCGTTGGAAAAGAATTCTGGAATTCTGTTTGCTCCTGTAACCATTGAATATAAATTTAAAAGGAAGCTGAGTAAAGTAGAAAGCTTAGTACCACATTGCTCGTGGTGTTCCGAAAATTAGTATCCAAATCCCGAAGCTTATATCAAAAATGAATACTATGGGGCTTTGTAAAACAGTTCATAAACGATGATGTTATATTCTATATACTACAAAACTACCATATGGAACGTGATACCTAGTATGAATAGTATTTTAAAAAGTGTCTTAGGTACAGCATATATATTCATGACCCTGCGTAACACTTGTGCGTCCACAGATTACATACTTCCCACCTCTTAGCCGATATTTCTTATACCCAGTTATTTCATCTCTCAAATTAATTAAATATCGGCCCATCGCTCGAGTTGTACATAAGCTCTTCAATCTCTTACAAGTTTATTCCTCAGCATATGTCCATATCAAACTCCCAAGCTCTTCCTAGGCCTATGCTCGGATATATCAATACCGAGCTTAACAACCCAAACAGACGTCCCACTCCTACGACCTTGAACCCCCGTGAGCTCCGAAATTCTCTTGAAACTTCAACTGATTACCTCCTGCGCTCCCAGAAACTCTTCCGGAAGATGAGCTCCCGATACCATACGGATCTCTGCCCTTTCTACCTTCGAGAGTCTCCCCAGCTACCAAGACACTGTAGAGGTATCACACGTCAGCACCATGAATTCCTGGCAGCAAGTGCGCAGTACCTGATGCGGTATTCAATATCGATGGCGGTTACCCTGTTGGTGGCGTTGGAGAGGAGGGCGACAGAAAAGGATATGAAGATGCGGGGGTTTCTGATCAAGGTTCTGGAGGATGAGAGTGTTGAAGATAGAATTGCGGCATTGGCGCTCACGGCGTACTGGATACTGCACCCATAAGGACGTGAGGTTAGTGGGAGAGCGCTTGGAATGAATGGTAGGTCTAGTTCTGATAAATTTCGAGAGCCATGTGGGAATGCTAATTACTTTGTTCGGTATATAGGACGGTTTTTCGTCGGACCTTTAGATTTTGGATGATATTATTGGATAAGATGTTTCCTAGTTGATGTACTCTGCAGTTTGTGGTTTTGAATAGACTTTTATATCCTTGGTTATATTATATCTCTGGCGTTATTTTCTTATAAACTGGGTGGAAAGGCTGTTCTATCTATAATGATAGGCGTTAGTCACGACTGTTGTCTTGTAGAAGCAGTCATATAAAGTAAATGTTTCCATGGCCAGTGACTTGAGTTGTAGGAGGACAAAAAATAAAAATAAAAACAGACCTAAAACTGACTCTACCATCCAAGTACTAGATTTAGGTCTTTAGTTTCGTTGATAGAATTATCTAAAGAGGAAGCATGCCTAACGCGCACGTGAAGAGAGGCGCAGAGATAGATATCCCAAGCTGAATAAACCATTATTCGCCTGCTGGACTAACTAGCTCTTCCAAAGCCCTTCACAGCGACTATTGCTATTATCTGCATGGCCCAGAGCCCCCGATACGCTGATGAGAGGAGAGGGCAAACGGGTCGTGATAATTAGACATTTGGTTTCTGTTCCGTTAATTTTTGGAGGACGAATGTAGTCCGGAGGGAATGTAAGATATTTATGTATCGAATCGTGTTGCCATGTTGCATGCTGGTCTGACTACATAAATAATGCAAGGAGGACGGTACCGGTAGGTTGAGTATAGGGTAATTCCCGGTTCCGAGACCACCTCCCCCCACCCTCGAATTGGCTATTCTTGGTATCTCAGATTTTTTTATCTCTACAGTTCAAGACTATATTTTCTACATAAATGTTCGATATCTGAGCAGTCCACAGTCTCATAAGACTTACACCTCCGGAAACACGGCTCAGCTTCGAAAAATCTAAGGTTCCTGAAGAATATGGCGAAAAGAATCAACTGATCGCTTTATAGCTGCCTCAAAGATTCTGATTGGTTTGAGTGCTTACTACGTACAGGAAGAAAAGGCCAGACACAGGATAAAGAATACGGGAGATAATAACCCTGTAAGCTCTCTCGAGTTATATTGTCGACCCATATTTGACAGGGATTCTCCACAGCCTCACTAATAGATACACAGCCAACTTCCCCCTCTAAATCTTTACAAGACGAGGAATCTATTGGGGTGGATTTAGAAGCGAAAATTCATCGCTCCTGCCATCCTCCCCGACCATCCTTTCCCACTCACCATACTGCGTTATATTCTTCGTGACTGGGCAGCTCGACTTCAATGACCATACGAAATCTACCATGGCAAAGTCTCCCATATTGGGTCTATTCACCTCCTCATCGAGGGAGAATCTGTTCTCAGCGGGTTTCGTGAAAGCCGGTTTTGTAGAAGAATCGCTGCCTCTCTTCCACAGGCCACTTACATTCCTCTTCTTAGGCTGCTCGGCGGACACTGAGCCCTTTCTTGACCTTGTCTTGGGCTTCTCGGCGGACATTGAGACCTTTCTCGACCTTGCAAACGTACCAAGGGTAGGAGAAGTGTCTTTGCCCTTCCCTTTGCCCTTCTCTGGAGCGACCGAGGAAGGAAGGTCTTTGAGGATAGAGGGGCGCTGACGAGCTAACTTTGAATTAAATGTCCAGCGGGAAATCGTTCCTTTACCAGTGTCCTCGGCACATATGCTCAGCTTTTTTATTTCATCAAACATGCCTTCCAAGTTCTTGAAGTGCGCCACCCCGTCAGGGTCAGTGTTCTCCTTCGACTCCTCCAAACTACTGTTATGGAGACGATGTTCTGCTTCTTGGATGGCGGCGGCAAAGGCGGTTGCGGCCTGTGGGAACTCGCGGGGGACTCGGGAGGGGGATTCTTGTAGCCCTTTCCGCAACTGTAAGCTGCTAGAGGAAGTAGTAGCGGAATTTTCAGGAGAGGAGTTTCTCGCAAAGGAAGCGCTGGGAGATGTGAGCTTATGATATTGATGTCTAGGAGATGATGGTTCCGGTGATGGGTGCCTGTGAGATGAGCGCCTCATTAATGGATCCTGGGGTGATGAGGTTTTTTGAGGTGCGTTCCACGGGGACTCCTGCTCTACGAATGAATTTTGAGGGGACGGGAGTTCCACTGGACTTGGAGAGGATGATAGCGTTGGCCATGGGTGTTCGTGAGATGAGGGCTCTGTAAATTGATAGCGTGGTGATGAAGGTCCTGCCAATAGGTGTCGAGGGGATGAAGGTACTGGGACTGAGCTGCCATAAACTTGATACTTCGGAGAAGACGGATGCCTTGGGTGAGGTGTGTACGAGGATATAGACGGATATTCGAACAAGGATTGGTTGCTGCCAGACGCTGTGTGTGTCCGCGATGACACTCTCGACGGTACGAACATAGGAACGCTGGCATTATCCAGAATTGTAGCGGAGATAGGATCGTCATCGGACGAGTCGTCAAATTCGGCATCAGCACTCGCTTGAGCAGCTGCAGTATCTATCGGCTGGCCATAAAACATTAAGCTTCTGTTCCATTCATATCGGCCACTAGCAAAGGGCCCGCTCGCATTTCGTCGTGAAGAAGGGGGCTGGGGAGGAACTACTCCAGTAGTAGCTCTGCGAGGCATGGCCCTCCTATCATGAGTTCTGTCGCCCCACATTGTCAGAATGAGTTCACGACCGCCGGCACGATAAGAAGAGGTACACATACCGCGATTGGGAATACTGCTGGCCAGCATGGACGGGCGGCGGCATCTGAGCGCCCGAGTCTCCACGCTGTGGCATAGGAGGATAGGGCGAGTCGAAAATCATGGTTCCGCGCAATACTGGATAGGTTTGTGGGCGTACAGAAGATGCGGAGGCGAAGATGGGTGGTTTATCGCTTCTGGTCATTGTATATGAATGCGCTATAGTAGCGGCGTTCTGCCCTTCTATGGGGTCGAATGCTTCTGGCTGTTATTGGGTAAGATAGAAGTTGTCGTCCTCGGGAGTGGGTGGCGGAGGATGGAGGGTAGAAGTGGTGGTTGAGTTGGTTACTGATGATAACGAGTAAGGAAGATATAGAGCCCCCATCTCTAGCTCTGAAGGTCTAAGGGGAGATATATCTGGGTCTGCTTTGGTATCCCTTTTTATACGTGCGTGCCTAATGTCACCTTTTCTCGATCGTAATTTCGGCTTAGACGACAGTAGGAACGCTCACTGGAGAATATTCATGTTCTCATGCTCACTTATGTTGGTATGGAGTAGGTTCTCAATGTGGGTGGGCTTGTTCTTGGCGCGAGTGATAACCCATGATGCATTCTCGATGTTGTTACCCGCTGAATCATCCGTGGCCACCACCCTATAACACAACTTTCTCTCCAAGACAACAAAATCACAAATCCTAAATCACTCTCCAATATTACTCCCTCTTTCCTCTCTCTATAACTCGGCAAATAAACCAAGTGAAACCGACGAGATGGCTGGGGAAAAAGAATATCTACGACTCACCTCACCTCACCTCACCTCGACCTCGTCCCGCAGCGCGTGCGCATGCGCATCCGAGCATATTTGGGTTGGTCGGCGATTCTGGCGCTGACGAGGTGTGCTGGCAGGAGTTGGGGGGGGCAGCGGTGGTGACTTACTGTCATCGCCCGATGCGTGCGGAAGTGTAGAAGCCGAACTTGGGCACTGAAAGCACGGACAATTGGATATCATGATAGTGGTTGAATGAACTGCCAGGACCAGCTTGAATAATTAGGACTTGGATACTATTTTCAACATAGAAGGCCGGTAAAGCAATAAAAACAGCGTACAACCTTCGTTGAGGGCGTGGGTGATGGTCTTCTTATCCATGTGCTCTGCTAATCTTTGTTTTAGGGATAGCTCAGTTACTCTGTGAGGGCGCGCTACTCGGTGGGTCATTGACACTGGACATACGAGTTTTCTCCCCAGAAAATAAAAGGTGCATGATCTTTGCGGATGAGTTTATGTCGTCGTCGGAGGGAAGTGTAGTGTGCCCCACGAGGCATTGACGCTCGAGGCCTCGCCTCGAGGAAGTTCAAGGAATGGGGTCAATGAGACGAGAATACTCGATGCAAACTCTCTTACTCACCTCGAGCTGCCCAAGGTTTAGGTAATCATGTATCAGTGGCATATGGTTTAGGGGGTTTGATGTTTCCGATAGGGACATTGGAAGTATTCCCTACATTTTTATACCAGTATTGCAATAAATATGACATTGACGAATTCAAATATAGCAATTATCTGCCTCGAGCTAGTTCGAATACCTCGAGGCATCACCTGTTTTGGACGGGCAAGCAAAGGCATGGACTACACGAGATAGAGATACCTCGAGGCACTTTTCTCTATTCGCCTCGGGTAGCCTCATGGACCACACTAGCCCGGAATTAAGTGGTGTAGCTTTGTGATCTCCTTCCTCCTTTTCTCTTTTTCCTATCTAGCGCAGAGGAGAGGCGCAAACGAAGAGGGTACTCTGGCAAAAGAAAGAATCATACGCGCCTGGACCATTGGCCCCGCTACCCCGCGAAACGAACAAAACAAATCAATAACCACGCCAGCACCGATCCTGCCGGCTATCTTCCTCGCCTGAATTGATACGAGATACCACTGGTGCATACACATACATATTATGCTCGCATTACCGGAACGCATAGCATCAAAATAGGCAGCGGGAGCTCTACTAACTATATCCTATGCTATCTCCTGTACACATTCTACTAGTTGGATGATGAGGTACGCGGTGGACAGTAAGTCCTGTGTCGGTGGAGGGCCTATGAGGTATAAGGAGAGGATGGGGAGGCTTCGTGGGGATATGAAGAGCCTCATACTCCCCTTCCTTCTACATACAGCAATGCAAACCCGGAATCAGAGCAAAGAGGGGAGCAATATCAAGACACAGACATCAACCTGCAGCCTTTTTCTCCACCGTCCCGCAAATAAAAATATTGAAATATTGAAGAGTACTACATGTGACTAAATGTAAATACTTTACCCATTGGTAACGAAGTAATGGGACTCAGGAGAAGCTCAGACAAGACGAAAATAAAATATTTTCTGTTGCCGGCCTGCTTGCATCTCGCCCTTCTCTGCCTGCGCCTTGGCTCATAGCGTGTCACTCGCGCCAAGTTTCATTGGGACTAGCGCCATGGACGACAACCACACTCGACAACATATCTCTCTCTCCCTCGAAAGAAAAAAAAAAGACAGAGAATTTCAATGACAACTCAATGAAAGAGCTTCAAAATAGTCAGGACGGCACAATCACGCTAACTACATCAAATGTCGTTTTATTACGGCATGACCTTATTCTCTTTATCCTCTCTAGGCGTAGGTACATGCATTATTCCTCCCCATGCCAGTCTATCTGTTTTAGTTTTCCTCATTTAAGCACTATATGTAGGCTTTCAATTCTGAATTAGCGCTGACACCTATTCCATGCCTCAGAACTTGCTATTTACCCCGCTACAGCCCGATCACCTGGAGAGCCATTCAAAATCCGTTCGCTTTTTACCGCTGATATTTGCGAATCCCAGGACTATACCAGCTCCAATAGCTTAGGATGCCGCTCCCCTCGGCTGCTTCCCCACTATACTCTTCCATGTGAGGTGCAACGTTCCGCGAACTCGGAGTGCTGTGTGTAGCCAGAACGCGGTTGGTACTTTGCAGATCGAGACTGGAACAGACTAAATATACTCAACCTCACCGCCGTGTCTTCCCCCAGAAAGCCACCCAGAGATACAGCAGCTCAAGACTCCATTCACGTGGCATATATCTCCGAATTATCATGGGATTGATCTAATACTTGAGGAGCTCATGAGTTCGGGTGTAGAAAGCAGGTAAGAACTACATACATAATATGAGAAAATGTTTGACAGCCGTCTACGTGTTACTTGAACTAGCTAGCTGATAATATGGGCCAGCTTCCGTGTATGGTTAAGAATGTACACTTCCCCAAGATATCTTTACTATCTACTGCTCACTTTTCGAGGCCGGCCTTCTCTGATTTGTAAAGACCTGCATCTACCCGCGATATCCCGGGGTCTCGAAGTAAAAATAGGGTGAGATTGTTAGCAAGTACACTTCAGATAGAGCCTTCCGTGAAACTAAAGAAGAGTGGGAAAGGGTATTCAGAAGTAACCATTTTTCCAAAAATCACTCTGGTATCACCCCCCCCCCCCCCCTGTGATGGGCACAAACCAAGCGGGCTGGAAAATTGAGCTCCACGTCTAGCTCTTAGGCCAACTCGAGCCCATATTTAAGTTGCTCGAGCCTGGTAAATTATCACTAATGATTGGAGATTGAACGTTATGGCTGGGCTATCTATCTACGTAAAAACGCTTAATCAATCACTCTGATGAATATATTCCATACCGACTTATTAGGTGAGAGGTAAATTTACGTAAAATCATGAGAGCTCCAGGACTCGAAAGGTCAAGCAGCCTCTACTCCCACAATCCGAGCAAGCTCGAGCTCCAAAATTGAGAGAGCCAACACGAACAAGAGAAAGCCAACGAGGATCAAGAAAAGAGCCAACAGGAACTAAAGAGCGATGCAACTCGAATGAAGATGAGTCAAAGAACCCCCGGTAAACACATAAGAGAACAAACAACAAGAAACCGAAACCCCCGCATCTCAGTATCCCCAAAAGCCAAAAGGCTAGAAAAACCAAAAAGAACCCAAATGTTTTCTTTCTCTTCTTTTTTTCACCATCGCCTCGCAGCCAGGCAGACAACAAAAAATTGAAGAACAAAACGAGAGGAAGCAAAAATCCCAAAATTCAAAGAAGAAAAAAAAACCCAAAACCCAAAAATCCAAAAAAAAAATCCAAAAAGCCGAGGGGGGAAGACAAAAAAAGAAAAGCCGAAGAAATCCCAAAAAGCCAAACTCCTAAAATCCCAAAAATCCCGAAATGCCAAAATGCCAAAATGCCAAAAATCAAAAATCAAAAAAAAAAACCAAAAGCCAAAAAAGAACCCCAAAGAAACCCAAATTATTTTTTTCATCATTTCCTCGCAGCAGCCAGGAAGACAATGAAAAAAAGAAAGTGCAAGCACTTCTGAAAAAAAGTCCCGGTAAACCGGCTTTTATTTCAAGAGCACACGCCTATTTCAAGACCTTTTTTTGGCACCGACTAGAGGAGAACCCCCACACCTCCTGAAGGCGGGATGAGGCCACACTCCTCCCGAAGGAGAAATGAAGCCCCACCCCTCCCGAAGGAGAGATGGGAGCCCTCAACTAGCAAGGCTAGGCAGGGTGGTTAGGTGTGCTGAAGAAGAAAGAAAGGGAGGTGAGGGGAGACGAAGCCTTATAAAGGAATCTCTTTTGGCCGCCGCTAAGATGGGCTAAGAATTGAGAGAAGGAGAGGGAGAGGGCTTAGGGTATGGACGTAGGCGTACGCATACGTCCATCTCTGCTGCAGTATGTAGCGTAGAGGGAGATACATTTATGCATGTTATACCCATTTCATATTTGTATTCAATGCTCCTGTCCCTCCTCATTCTATGTGCAATTTGGGACTACCATTACATGGGGGTTGCAATGTCCTGTAGTTTCGTTCCCAAGCCCAACCCGGTAGCTTTCTGGTAGTGGCGGTGGTTTTTCTTTTCTTTTCTTTTTTTAAATCATGAAAAAAAAAGAAGAAAAAAAGAAAAAAAGAAATCAAAACATGACGATCCGATAGACAACTACGGAGAAGAACACCCTAGGCAGATGACTGCCCCCTCCTCTGTTGACCCGCCGTGTTTCCTTATACTGACAGCGAACCACTGCATAAGATCTCATACGCACCCTGAGAGGTATTCTCCATATCCTTACCTATCTACCACAAAACCAACTACCGTGACGGAACGACATGAAGTATCAGAGGAAGGCGTTGATCGTATCATCCCTCCCCCCCTCTCATCTCTGGCTCCCAACTCTTGTATGCCCGAATTCTGTGGGCTTGGGATAACCGCGTAGTCATGGTTTGATGCGCTGTTGGGCGACAATTTTTCGTCGATGACGAGGTTTTATTGAGGTTGACGGGTGTTAGGCACGAAACCAGTGGTCTCGAGTAAGTCCCAAGACTGCCGAAATCTCTGGTAACACAATACGACCTTGAGTCTGACGAGAGGAGACGAGGCAAGACTTATGAAGTCTTTAATATCATGCCCATCACCACATGCAGTTGGTATTTATCGGAATGCAGTAACTGGTCCGCGGTTGAGATATGGAGACGCGATTGAGACTAGAATTAAAGTAACTGGATATAGAGATAGAAGCTTTTATCTCCTTGCGTTGAAGATGCTGTCCCTGCTTGCTACGTTGTGCGTTTTGGTGTACAATGAAGCTTCGGAGTTAGTGCACCTCATTCTGTCACGCCGAAACCCCCCGACCCACCGAAAAATACACAAATTACTACTCTTCTTGCTAGATACTACATGTACTTGATAATTAATTTGATACATACTCATAAGAATGATTATTGATTAATTGACAGGAGGTAATTAGACAGGAGGTTTAGTAATTAGAAACGCATATGTGTTTGAATAAAAGATAAAGAAACTCAGACATGCAGTATGTACTCCCCAAACGAGATGTAGTATCACGCATAGCTCTATAGGCCAATGTCAGAAAGAAAGAGAAAACACCCCCCAAATCTATCAGATATGAAACAGATAAACGGAACCTTCCATATATCACAATTCCTCACTTCCTTAAAAAGAAAATCGAAAGACCCCCTCTTTTTATTCCACCTAAACGATAACAGTGCTCTCCCCCGCCTTGACATCCCCCCAAATCTCGAGCATGCGCTCCCCCCTCGGATCGATCCTACTAGTTCGATCTCCAACGATGTATGACATGCTGTCAGTGACCGACAGCTCTCTATTCATCCTTCCTCCTCTGCCGCTGCGACCATAGCGATCGACAGACTCATCCAAGAACTCTTTGTAGTTTCCCTGAAACCCTTCCTGGCGTACACTCTTTTTTTCTGAGAGGTTACCGACAGAACCTTCCTTCTCAGTTGGATGGATAGAGCCCTCAAACTCAACTCCGCTAATGGTAATATCAGGAGCGTCGTCACGGGTGGTATTAGAAGGCGTAGTACCAACCTTGCTCTCCGGTGTCGTCTTCGCATCCTCTACATGCTCGCCGCCAGAATGAATACTTGATACCCAGCTTAGAGTTCGAATATGAGCTTTTGTAGGGCCTTTCCCCTTCGAAATAAGGCTAATTGCAGAGCACTCGTGGGATGAGATAATGTGAAGATTTTTGCAGGCTGGTGAACGGATAAGGCGTTGGCCACTGCTCGGGGTAACCGGGAGCTCGACAGCTACCGATGGAGTAGCAAGATTTTTATTTCGCGCCCCATTACCCGTCGGAGTTGATGGACGAGAACTAGCAACAGTAGCAGCAGCAAGCAACAAATCACCGAACTCAGTTGAATCTAAGACCGGGAGAATTGGTGGGCGATCCGAGACCACACTGGCCGCTGGAGCGCGGGCCCAATTCAATGACTTCCATGTACCCAACGCCCCGGCACTACCGCCACCCCCAACAGACTCCTTCAAACTCTCAACCGAACGTCCGGCCGATTGTCTAACGTCGAGAAGACTCTGAGAGACACCTGTATTGAGGTTTGCCCTGCTCTTCTGGGGATTGAGGACGGAGGAAAGACGTCTTCGCCATGGCAGGGATGGAGGCATCGGCAAGGGTTTGTTAAGGTCAACCTTGTTACTGTTTATAGTAATCCCTGTCGTTGTGGTATTGGTGCGAACGCTATCCATACCTTGATCGGGAAGGTTTGCCAAGGTTTTCAGAACCCTTGACTGGGACGCACCCATGGATGTAGACGGGGCAGAAATTGAAGGAGAAACCATGGATGGAGCAGTAACAGACGGAGCGGCTATAGACCGGCCAGCTCTAACTGAGTTCCCGCCAACCGTTGTGAGGCCTGGACGAGTCCGCCCGGCCATTGTGATCTCAGACCTCCTTGTCAGGCTAGCGTTGGGGTCAAGGTGAGAGTTGTAAGAGTGATGACGATAGCTCATACTTTCGTCTTTGTCTCCCTTCTTGATTTCTTCTTCTCCTACCTCGCTACTTTCGTTTTCTCTTGTAGCGCGTTTATGGTCGGGGGTAAAAAAAGCGTCAAAGCCCTCAAAGCTTGATGCGAACGAGGGTTGCGCACGAAGGGGAAGGTGATAAGTGGGTAAAGTTGGTAGTGAATAACGGCGACTGTAGACTTGTGTAGAGTGCTCTTCGTGATAGTTCGCCTCAGGACTATGATTACGGAAATCGGGGATTGCAGAGTGACGTCGCGTGTCTGGTAGGATGATGCTTATGCTATTTTCGTCGATAATTGGTAGAGACCCGAGAGTTGGGATGCGTGCGTTTGCAGAGCGTTCAACTTCGGAGTCTGACTCTGGCTCAGTTATTTCTGTGACCGTAGTCAATGCAGAATTTAGGCCTGTCACACCACCTTGCGTTAGCCAAAACCCCACGCAATAATCGCGTGAAAAGAAAATTAAAAAAAAAAAAAAAAAAAAAAAAAGGAATTCATACGGAAGTTGATGGACTCTTCTGTGGGATCGGTTAATTTGCTCTTATGGCTGGCCCCTCCTGCAGAGTGGATTACTCCCGAAGGGGTCTTGGAAACTAGAGCGGTGACTCCTGAGTTGACGATGACAGCGCGGGTGTTGAGTGGGGGAGGTTTACTGTAGGTGTGGGTGAAGTCGTGTTCTTCGGTCTTTTTCAGCTTTTCCTTGCCTTTGGCTTTGCTACCACAGGAGAGGCACTTGCTGAAACCGGTATTCAGAGTAGAGTTGGGTCGGACTTTGGAAAGTTTGGTAGTGATACCCATCTTTTCAGTCACGGAAGATTATAGGGGTTCTAGAGGGATGAAAATGGTTTTGATGAGATGGAGTGATGCTTTGGTGGGATTAAAGGTTTGTTTTGATGAGGTTGTGGGAGCGGGTGAAAGTGTGGAGTGAAAGATTTCCTATTGGCGTCGAGTTGGGTAGGAAGAAAGTGGTCTGATTCAACAACAATAGATGCGGGATCTCCCACGCTGAGTATACCCAGGCCGTGAAAATTTATGGCTAGCGAGTAGCCTGTTGACATCTTCTGATGTATCCGGGTGGGTTTTATCCCCATTTTGACGGAAAAATGTATCTAAGGTTTTCGACGAAGGTGCTGAGGTGAATGGGGACGAAGGGATGAGCGAGAGTGATAGGTATATGAAGAGGATCTATTTCTTTTAATCAGTAAATGTGTTTTCCTCCACCTTTTCCATGCAGAATCCTGAAAGATCAACCTGCCACGCACACACCGTAGCTGTCCCGTACACCTACATGTATGTCTATCCGTCCATTAGGAATAGTCGCGGTCTTGTTTTAAGCGCATACTGGATATCCCGGCCCGTGGCACAACGTACACGACGCTCTCCTGGAGCGGATTTGTCTGATGCCAACACGAGTAATGGCTTCGTGCTTTTGTTTCAATCTAACCACCTCCGCTCTATAGCGAAAGGTTTCCATCAATAATTCATCTTTGGTACCATCTCAATCACTACATGTTAAATTTAAGTAGAGATCTACATCATAACCGGGGAAGAAACAGACTCAAGGACAATACGTTCTGCTGCAGGGAGTAGATCGGTGTATCCATAAATTCAGGTTCGGCTCACCTCCGTCCGACCTTGTCTGTACTTCTCCTTTGCTCCTTGCTTGTGCCTATATGCATGAACCCCGTGCTGACTGTTCAGACATCGACATGTGCGCTTAATTAGGAATTCATGACCCAAGGTCATCTTTTGCCTGGCCCACATAGCTCTAAATTTGGGTAATGGTTAGCTGGTAAGGATACAATTGTATAATCCCATCATCTCTTAACGAAGAAGTGCAATACTTACTCTAACTCATAGTCAGGACCCTTCTTATACACTGCTCTGTAGCCTCTTCTTCGACGTATTTAGCGAATAAATTGGCAGCCAATTGCCAGAGTGGCATTACCTACGCTTTTTGGTTAGTCCACGTTAATATCTATAGCATTCTGCGTTCTTTCTCGCTCAAATATATTATGGCTTCCTAATATTCACTGCTGTCATCAGTTTTGGCGGGCTTTTGTTTTCAAGGACCATCTCTCACTCACCAGAGACAAGTGGCCACAGGGACCTATTACTCATTCGCCTTGTACACTCTGTTACACTGCACAAAAGCCATCGTAATGGCTATATCTCGCTCGGAGCCTCTGTCTCATTGAGTTCTCACTATAGTGTCCATTAGAAAGTATTGGACATGGGTTGTTATCTCTGAATTGAAACGAACTAGATTCTCCTTATCTACTTATTGGTAGAGGAGTAGCCGTGCGGCTGCCTGCTTCATCATCTCTGCTCATCTTCACAAAAAAACGGGATACAGATATTGAGATTGGAGTACTCACACGACATAAAACTCTATACACTGGATTCGATTCATTGATATCCGGTGATCTCTTCATTGACGATGGTAGTCCTTACTGCTTTTCTACTTGCTATCGAGTCCCTCTCTTTATATAAACAAAAGGCATGTTCTTCTGTGCGATGGGTGTTCTCGTTGGTACGGTCTGATATCAAGGAGTGGGTAGGGAAATTGCGAAAGTGAGTAACCAGTGTGGCCTAGAGGTCTTGAATAAAATCTGACTGCATAGCCATAACGTTAGGTCAGCTCAATCAATTTTCATCATTTTTCTTCGGGAAAAAGACCATGTCTCACTACCACTCGATTTCTCGAATCGTCTATGAAGGGACAGAAATGGAAATACCAACTTACGTTAACATGCTTGTGACGCTATATTAGATGACGGCGACTACACATCCAAGAGACCTTTTATTCAAGAAATAGGTTACTTCCCGGGAGATCAGGATAGAATGAATGCCATGGAGCAGGGCGACGTAAAAAAGAACCCACTTTCTCTCCATGAGGGGTACGGGCAGAGCTGTGCAGCTGGCGGTTACCTCAGGTTGATAGTGCTCCTCTGGTTAGGATCAGATACTTTGGGGGAGGCACGCAGAATAAATGTGGCAGACATCTTGAAAAATTGCAAATACTGCTCGGGAAAAAGAGGAAGTAAAGAAAGAAAAATAAAGATAAAAGAGCAAGCAATCTTTTAAGTAGTCTTATTACAAAAAGAAACTCTTCTCCATCGAAACAAACGAGTAGGGAGCAGAAATTATGCGGATCCACCGGAGAGAAATAAAAAGAATACTACCTCCTTCCTCATCCGAAAGAAAAGAATATATTACTTCAAGTTGGGTACCTGGGGGACTAAATGGAAGAAGGGTAATAGGATACAGCAAGAAAAGGGCCGGAGGTCACGAGGTATAGAAACATAAACGTGTGAAGAAAAAATATGAAAAAATATGAAAATTTCCGTATGAAGAATAAGAAGAAAGAGGAATAAGCAGAATAAGAGAACGAAGCACCTCCGGACTCCCCATAATAAACATGAGGTCATTCCAGAATAGGACGAAATATGGAAATAGAAAGGAAATAGAGAAAATCAAGTAGGAGAACCATTGGTACAAACAGCACAAAAAAAGAAAGAAACACCCCTCAAGCGGGACCATTTCCAGATGACAACCGAACAACAAAAATAGGGGACAAGGTCCTCTCTAGGTGATTCCTTGTGGAAAACATCCTCACATAAAAGCCCCCAGAGTCGCACATAGAAGCCCTCAAAACCCACACCTAAAAAGTCACAAACGGAGGCACGCTCAGAGTGTAGTTTTCTGTTAAAATTGGCCACACATCCCACCACTACGCCCCCTCTACCACTACAGTTTCGGGGGCGTGTCTGTGTGTGTATAAGGGATCGGCTTCGCTACATACTCATCACCGCGTGCCGGTTAGCAGACTTTAAAAAAGTTTAAAAAATAAAAACACAGCCCAAAAATCAGGAGGGGGTAAACTTCTCTGACCCACACATTCTTGTGTGACTGTTGATGGCCACGACGGTTGCGGAAATCGTCGTTTTGGCGGGTTTATTCTGGCCTTGCATCGCGCTGTTGATGGGTGAGTAGGAGTTTTAAAAAGGGTTGTGTGGAGGGCCTTTTGAATATAAAGAAGGGGAAAACGGAGCACATACAATTTTCCCGCGGTGCGGGGGCTGGCCGTTTCTTTCTATGGTGGCGGTGATGGGTTTGTGCGGGCGTCGGTGATTGTCGCTGGGGTTGCAGAATGAAGGAAGAGTGAAGACGAAAGAAAGGAAGGAAGGATAAAAAAAGGGATCGAGCGAGAGAGCCCTGGATAGCGGCAGCACGTCCCTTTACAAGTTCTTATTTTCCCATCTAATTTCATACTTCTTGCTCCTTACCCCAGTAACCCCATTCTATGACTAACCCCTGTTATGATAGTAGGCTCTTATACTTAACTTAGCTGTAGCTGTTAGTGTCTCCCGCAATCCCATGCATCTGCACCGTGGGCATTCATTCCAACATTACGGATAATACGTGAATCAGTGTAATTTTTACTATTTATATCTGAGGTGATAAGACCGTACATTATCGAGTGATGGCTCGTGATGCAATGATAATTTTACATCTTTTAGGATTCGAAGATGAAATTGCCTACTGGTAATAGATGGACTTCTATAGACGTGTATTATCTTCCGGAGAGTTGGTAGATGCTCATTGTGAAGCGTAGCCACCTGTAACTCCAAGTGCAAATTTGGATTCAGAGGCCCCTTAACCGTTAGGTACAAATGTGATTTTTTCTTTCTTACCTTTGTCTACACACAAGAACCAACCTGCACATTCCGCCTACATCCCGTACACTACACCACCTTCCACCATAATCTCTCTCCACAACAAACAACCAAAATGTCCGACTCCCGCCCTCCCAATCTCATGGTGCCCGCCTCCCTTGACGCTGCCTCGCCAGTGTCAACGCATGCTCATGGCTCTCCCAGCCGCCTTTCCAGCGATGCTGCAACCCGTCTGCACCAAACTGTAGAGGCCGACACCGACACACCCTCGCAGCCGCTGCGCCAGAAGACCTCCTCACTCCGTCTTGCGACTGCTGCTGCGCGGGGAATGGTCAAAGGACTGTTCAACATCGGCGGGAAGCTGTCTGCCGCAGGCTCAAGTGAACGTAAGTTCTTCTTCACCAGTAAATGAGAAGAAAGGGAAGCTGATAAGTAGACAAAGATGCATCGCCCCCAAAGTCGCCGTCAACGACAAGTTTGGTCAGTGCCAATCTCAGTGTAGCTGAGTCCGAGGAGGAGGAAGAGTATATCTACAACATCAATGATGCAACTGGCCCGCAGCAGCTACCACCGTTGGAGGGTGGCCGCGGACGCAGGTTTAGGCCGGTGTTGAAGAGGAAGGTTTTACCAGTGGAGTATACGGATTTCCCGCCGTTTGATCCCCCGGAAGGGAGTGAGAGGATGGTTGCGCCGGCAGACACAGAGACTCCATCGTCGAGTCGTAGCAGTAGTCGGGAGACTATCTTGAATGTGGGACCGTTGGAAAGAAAGGGGAGTTGGAGGGGGAAGTACAACTACCGCAGGGTCAGGCAGATGAGGAGCGACACGTCCGATTCAGGGAGGGACAATATAAATACTCCTGGTATGTCCAGTCCCTACCTTCAGTCCTAGAGCCGTACTGATGTTCTCTTTCTTTAGTAAAAGTAGAACCAAAAATAGACAAGCAGGAACAGAAACCACCAAAATCCCCCGCGTCACAAAAGCTCCCCCAGAAACTTCGCTCAAGAAACCTTAATACTACGGAGGTTGCCAGCTCCAGCCCCTCCCCAGGCCGTAAAAGGAATATCTCCAGTCGCACCCCATCAGCTCCCCGCGCAGTGGCGGACCCGCGCCAACGGCCCTCCTCCCCCGCTAGCATTCTCATGCACGCACCTCCACCCTCACGCTGTACCTCAACCTCTTCCCTCCCAACTCTCATCTACGAGTACGCCCCTTTAATGGATAACTCGTCATCCACATCCATAAATAGCAATGGGCAGATCACCTCCCTCTCCCCCGTGACCTATAAGCTCCCCGTCACCGATGGTTATGTTAGCTTCCCGCCCTTTATTTCAAGAAATTGTTTTTCCCGCGGCGCCTCGCGACTTGGAAGAATCTTGGGTGGAAACCGCAATGCGAGTACATCGAGTCTGCCTGAGACCTTAGAGGATAATCAGAGCGGCTTCAGGAGGACACTCAGGTACTTGGAGCCATTGAAGAGACGCTCTGGAAGTATTTCGACGTTTGGAACCAACTTTGAGAACGCGTCGATTGCGGAGTCGATTGATGGGGTGTCCGTTGCTGAGTTGAATGGGACATTGGCGTTGGGGCGGTAAAGATTGGGGTGGAGTGGTATTGTTTGATTGGCTCCTCATGGTTTTAGATAAGATGTGGGGAGCCGAATATGTCTAAATTTAAAGAGAAAAAATTCAAGTAACATTTGGAATACTTACATAGTTTAGGTACCACCTCTTGTAGTGAATATTAGTTTAGCCATTCAAAGAGTATCTACTGAGGCCGAGAGTGATCTGTTTCTTTAACACGTTAAAAGATGAGAGCCTGTCGATAGCTCAAGCAGTATATAAAACCTTGTGATGATGTGATAATGTAATGATGATAGAGAAAGGAGAGGGACAAGAAAGGAAATCCAAGTGTCGTGCCCGCAGTCGATACGTGTCCCTATTCACTTGCCTTAAGTTTCCTCGAGCCAGCTTGCTCCATACCAACATGTGCATTGTAGTCTACATAGCACTTGCGCATATCTGGTTATAAATGTACACGTCACACACCACGGGCCTGTAGGAATTCATATAATATGATTATATTACTCTCAAGTTCTCAGGAAGCTATCATGCGAAAGGTAATGGGAGTTATTTACCATGCCCACACTATGAGCAACATATGGCTCTTTATATTATCTCATTTCCACAGGTTTCACTATAACCGAAAGTACTAAGGACCTTCTTCGCCCCTTCAGCTTCGCGATAGAGCATAATCTCGACTGTATAATCTCCCGAGTAATAGTCCATGATTAAGCGAGTGATATATGATGATCAAGCTCTCGGTGAAGGCTCGAGAAGAGGCTCCAAACAAAAGCTCTGTTGTTCAACTATACTGATACACCGTGATATCATTGTGGTGGTAATGGTTTCGAACAAGATTCCACCCTGGGAGATGTCATGAAAACCACTTTTTTTATCTTTTAATTTTCAAGATCTCAAAACACATAATAACGGTGCTTCCGTCTATGAGCAACGCTTAGAAAGTCAATTTCAACACACCACAGAATACGACTACTGAGACTATGAGAGAGCCACTATCAACCTGATACTTGAAACTTTCTTCACTATAAGAAGAACCCCCATATCTTATACCAGTCCAAATACATCACCTACATCCACCCCCTCATACTCAATGGCAGACACCAACACCCCCGCAGAGGTCACAGACGAACTGATCTATCTTATTCAGTCCCTCCGGAACCTCCAAAGTTCCGAGCTATCCCTCTTTCAATACCTTCGCATCATTAAACCCGCCATACGTCTATTATCAGGACGCTGCTTCAGTGCACGCCGAAGGCATTGCAGAACGATGTGTTGATGGAGCTAATTATAGCATCACGGGCGAAACATGAGAAGGAGGTGGGAGTAACGACACGCCTATTGGAGAGGTGTAGAGAGGATATGGGAACTACATGTGGTATGATTCGAGAGTTGGATAATAAAAGGATCGCGTTATTGTTATAGCGCGATGTTAGGGTCAGTCTAGAGAGAGAAGCTGAAGAGTTAATGATAGACGTGTAGACTTTTTTCGTGGAGCCAGTGGAATATTTCTTTTTTTGGCTTACTGATACTGTTCCAATTATAACGCCGGTGTGCTTGGGATGGCAGCACATGTATAAAGGAGTTGGCTATCGAGTTTTAAATATAAGAGCTACCGTAGCCAATATGCATGTTCAGAAATCTAAATGAATGATCAATACATTAATTCTTAAACTAGAAGAAGGGTAGATCTAGCTATGAGTTAGGTTCATGAGCATTTCCCGTTAACGTCATAGTTAACAACTGACCCTACACCCAGGATTTGAGACTCAGATACAGTGCTCCATCAACTTAAGATTCTTCTCCCCATCTTTCTTTAATAGCAAAGGTACTGGTGCTACGTTAATTTCCAATTGACCAAGTCCTGGGGTCATCACAACATTTATTTGGTCTTTCTTATACCGTATTTAAAAGCCAACATAACGCCAGATCCTTTTTTTTAAACTAACTTCATGGCAACTCTGCTGATTACAGAGGATCCCCTAATATGGCTCACCCTAGTATACTCTGCTTCAGGGCTTGGGTTTCCGAAGTTGTAGGCTCCACAAAGAGACCAAAACCATCAACCAAAATATGCATTCATCGGGGGCCATTCCCATATCCGCCTCAATGGATGGTCCTGCACGAAGTACAGATATAGAACAAAGCCTACACATACGCTCACCAAATTAGCAACTACACTCTCAATATCCTTTTTCCTTCCTCTCATGAGAAGTCAATGGAACTCGCCATAGTAGTTCCACTATCTTTATCATGTCTCTGGAAAAGTACAGCCTGGTCCTCGCCACAGTGAGTGCAAAGCTTCTCCGTCCTAGGCATCTATCACATCTCTCATCAGCGCTCTTCGCTACGGTACTATAAAACATCTCCCGTGATAAATACGAACAGTAGGGTCCTCAACAATATCGGAATTGAACTCTGCCGCTATAGGCTTGTTGTAGGTCTGTCTAAAGATACAATTACCCTTCGCGGGCTCGCTGACATTACACGAGCGACACTTGTACTGAAGGGTAAGGGTGATTTTACACTGATAAGGTGTTAGTGAGGCAGGAGGGCGGTTGATAAAGGAAGGATGGAAATTGAGGTAAAAGATGCAGTGTAGAAGGCGAAGGATGATAAATACGTGATATGGATATTGTAAGTTGCTACTTTAAAGATATTAGCATACGTTTACTTTGGCGGGCAAATCTTCGTTCATGAAAGGACGTACCATTCTCTGCAGAAACTGAAGCTTATAGCAGGCTGCTTCTTTTGCACTACCTCTGCACGGCTAGACGGTGGGGGAGATGGGGACGGAGTCCAATTGAAGTTCATGGGGGAGCCCATAATGTTTGAGGCTATAGTGAGTGTGATTGGAATTGGGTGATCTTTCACAGTTTGAGAAGTGGCGAGGGATTGAGGTGTGGAGGGGTTGGAGGTGTTGATGAGATGTCGAGCTAAAGGTGGGGCGTTGGCGGTGTTTGTGAGCGGGTACTTACTCCCACTTGCATAATATATGATAAATTTTCGTCCTTTCAAAGAAAAAAAAGAAAAAACGGCATATAATACATTTTAGTTTATTATTTATTTACATGTACTTTACTAGAAGTTGTATTATGTCACTATTCCTCGCACAGAATCTCTCTCCTATTCACTAACTACTTGTATGTACCTACAATTGACTCCGTGATATCCTTCTCAGACTTTCATTGGTAGATAGTGAGATAAATCATGGAAAAGCAAACAACTCTCTTCAGCTATGAATATACAGGGAATATTTTCATGTGAACGTCTTTATCGCCCTGTACTTTATATTATACCAGGTCAACGGGACTTCATGATCTTAAGTTACAATGCTAAAAATAAGACGAAAATTCTTTTAAAAGATGTAATGGTTCATTTTTTAAAAAAAAGAAAAAGAAATTAGGCTATACAGGAGGGTCTAAATAGCATAGCAAAATCATAGTGAACTTTATACAAGGAGTTCATCCATTGAACGCAAACACGAATCAATAGACACCTCTACGCATTACCAACGTTTACAAGAATTGGGTGAAGCATTACCCAGCAACGCAAAACTCATAGCCATTTTCTTTCCTTCAAATTAACGTCTTAAACCGGGCAAAACTCATCCTCCTCGAAATCCATCCACCTCTCCATCTTGGCCTCGTAGGGGGTAGAATCAAGAAGCGCAAACTCCTGCTCGACCTTCGCCTTGATTCTCTCCCTCTTTTGTTCCTGTTCATCCTCATAATCCATGCGATTTCCATGCTGGTCGGCTTCTGAGTATGAGCTCTGTTCATTACCATCCACGCTATTTCTTCGATGAAAGAAGGGGAGGTGAGCTTGCAAAGTCCGGTAATCGGCGGTACGTTGCTGCTGACGCCTAGCCCGCGCCTTTCCACCGGACCCTGGCATGGGGGCTGGCGAAGCTGGAACACTGCCGTTGACGTTATTGCTCTGGGACTCATTTGTTTTGGTGGCCGAGTACTTCGAACGCTGTTGCTGTTTTTGACCACGAGGATCGATATTCTCGTTCGGCGGCTGAAATCAGGCGTTAGTTTAACTATTATAGATTATAGAGAAGTTGGGTGGGGAGCCAATCCAATCAACGATCAGATCCACAGAGGGGGCAAGGCGGAGAGCGTCATAGTGAGCATGAAGGCAGTACTTACTGTATTATAAACTGCCTGCGGATGCTGAAGATGATAACCACCCCCTCTGTTTACTATCTGGGCCTGGCCCATGACAGAACTTCGGGATGGGGTGTAGGGAACCTCGTAGCCATGAGCTGACGGATTCATCCTCGTGATGTAACTTCCAGGCAGTGGGTGGACAGCGGATGGGTGATTGACTTGTTGATGAGAGTAGGAGAATGGAGCAGCTCCATAGTAAGGTCTTTCCTGTCCATGAAGACTGAATTGTCTCCCAGCGGAAACCATTCCAGGTTGCTGATGGGGCCAGAGTGAGATACCAGCTTGGTTCACATTGGTGTGAGAAATATTTCCATGATGGACACCACCGTGAGGTATACCCCCATGAGCCAAACTTCCTTGAGGAATACCTCCATGAGGTATACCCCCATGGGCCATGCTACCATTAGAAATGCTTCCGTGAGACATACCGTGAACAATGCTTGTGTGAGACATTCCTCCGTAAGGTATACCCCCGTGATGGCTCTGATCAACTGGAAGCCATTGACCGCTCTGTACCGAATTCTCACCAGCTGATGGGTTTCCCTGAGCTTGCTGGGCGGACTGAACAGGCTGACCGGCGTATGGAGCACCGGGGTGGAATTCAAGGCTTGGTCTAAACTCCATCTTGTTTGGGTCGTAAAGGTCTTTGTTTCGAGTACGCTGGATTTTTTGCGAAGCTTGGTAATGAGGGGTGGATACCTGACAGAGAGGGTTATCAGTTCTGCTGGTTGCAAAATTAAGCAGAGGTGTTTGGAGAGATCTTGTGGTAGGTGATGTCGGAAGGTTCGGGGTGTATTTTAGCCTTTTTTCTTTTCTTTTTTTTGCATTTATTCTATACAGAACCAGGTACATTCGGCTTTTTTACTCTTAGCAGACTCTTGCTAAATAGATAGGTTCTCTTTATCAATACATAGCACTTTCGTTTACAATTTCCGTTTTTCCTAATCCGTTTAACTCTTTCGATAGAGATAGGGCTCTAACCATGGCCGAGGACGAAGGTTTGATATCCTCATTCGCGGCGGTTATCATTCTACCGAAGCCCTGATAACGCCATCCCCAGCGTCATTCCCCACCATAATATTTCGAGAATGTGTCACCGAGACGAGGGTTTACAGCGTAATTTATCCAAGAGATGGTATATACATGTTTACTCAGAACTTCGTAATAGAACCAATCATTAAGAAGGAAACCTTTTTGTTTCTCGCCGGCCTCTTGATTTATCCTTGTAGCTTCTCTAAACCTAAATTTCTATAAAGAAATGTTATGATTACTTGCATAAAAGTCACATACAGTATTGCATTTAGCAATGTGGTTCATGAAGTCAAGCCGGGCAAGAACCACTCACTCCACTCCTATCTGCCTTGCTTTTGTATGACTCTATGTCTACGAAGAGCAACTTAAGTCGAGAGTAACAAAATCTTTAGATTCTAGGCGAATGTTTCGTTTCTTGAAGTTGATGGGTTGAGTATTAGTAGTTTCATGTGGCTGTACTAGTTCGATTTCATCGTCAACGCCCTATTCGTCAAAAAAATAAAATATTTGAAGAGGACATCTGCTAATTTTAAACCGTATACATACAAAGATCTACGTAGGTAGCCTCACCGGGAAGTAACAGAACAGCTCAGAAAGTCTTCTCTAAACGACTGTACTTAGTGTACTAAGAACATACAAGTAACAAGATAGAGGACCGATGGTGATCCTATGAAGATCAAATGTGTAAGATACGATGTCACAAGAGCGTGAGAAAATCTTCAATAACGGCTTTTCTATTCCTTAAGGCATTTCCTACTGTCACAAGACTAAATGTGTGTTACTCTTATTTAGAGGAAACCTTCCATGCACCCCCATACCGCATACACACACCCTCGCTTCCATTCCAAAATCGACCATCTTATTCGACAAACTTGATAAACCCCAGCCATACTCTTACTCGTACTGTTGGTGAATTTCTTTGCCTAAATATTTAAGTGTCGACAGATTTAAGAGGCTTGGGCCACACGTGGGGGTTCGCATCTATCCAAAATAACAACATAATTAGCATTTAATTGACCTTATTTTTGGAATTAAAGAAACTCACGGATCAGCTCCGTACCAGATGGTACACTTCTTAAACTCGGCTTCAGATTTCAAAACGTCGACTGCATGAATCGCCACGAGGATATCGGTGTAAATGATCGTGATTTCCCAACAGCCACCAACATATCCAATTTGGACGCTTTCAATGTCCCCAACAACGTCAGTTCCCATGAGATACTTTGCGAAATCCCACATTTCCACTCTAATGTGACGCTTCTCATCCTCCGCAATATTAAGAAGTTTCTGTATTTCCTTGCCAATGGGCCCCCTGATAATAATACAACGAGTAGCGTCGTCCACCCTGATACATTCCAAGACCCGGGGCTCGAGATTTTCAATTGGCCAATTGTACTTCACATCGATGAGCGTAGACCTAGCACGCTTGTAGTTGCTATCGGCGACTGGGTAAGTGATTTGCGATTGGGCGAGTTCCATAAGACGGGCCGCCCCCTCCTCCTCGAGGAACCGAACCTTTGCGTAATTGTTGGTTTTGCAAATCTCGACCTTTTCCAGCTTTCCGGTATTCTTACAGACTCTAGAGAGTTCGGAAAAGGTTGGCTCGTGCTTAAGATCAATAATTACCGCACGCTTGGTCTTCATGCATTGGCGGTAAAGCCAGAGATTTGCTTCAACAGGAATCACTCGATTCCCATATATATCAAGATTTTCATAATCTTCCACCACAGCACGTTGATCGCCATCCCGCACGCGGTCATGGCCAGCGATATCACTCCCGAGCTCCACGACAGCGGGCACCACAACCCTAACGACGGATTTGGCTGGAGAAGTGTTTTTGGTCTTGGGGAAACCACGAGAGAAGATTGACTTGAGTCTCTCGGTCTTTGATATTTTGGTAACGGTTTCAGACTTTTTGGCGTCACATAAATCAGTATATGTGTAAATACATGCAGTTAGCTAGGAAGTACACACAAAAGGCACCTTAGAAGCGTCGAAAAAGCGGCCATCCGCGAGATCATGGTCTTCTGTCGGGTAATTGACATTGAGAGAGATATGTCTCGGTGCGTTGCTGGATGAGGCGTAGGCCGTTGTAGGAGCTACATATGGAGAGTTGTAGGGACCTGGAGGAAAGTAACCTTGTTCATCTTCATCGAAATCATTGGGCAAGCTCATTTTCCCTTGAGGTGAAACTAGATCCATGACGGTTTTCAGATGACGATGGAGAAAGGATGATGGCAGTGGTGGTGGTCGTTCGTGGTTGTCAGGTCTGGGTCTTTTTGCGTTGAGCTGTGAGTAACTACACAGTACCCCTCTTACGGGAATTTTGTTTCAAACGGACAATATTTTGGCTGACACTATTTACCAGTTGAGGGCCTATTTTTAGAAAACTATATGCCATTTACTATATATATGAGGTTCTTAAACACCTAATAAACATTTCAGTGAGTAATAAATTGTTTCGAGATTAATTTTGCTATCTGTATGTATGTACATGTAAAGAGCCCAAAGTTGGCCTTGAACCCCTTGGTGACATGACACTTACCACGCTCCATTTCTTTTCCTAGATGGTTAGAGGAAGCGATATGTGGAATCTATAGCTAAAATACATTATCAGCGCAATTTCCCTCCACTGCTTAAGGAAAAACGAACCAGTGGGAAGTCTATTCAAATCTCACTACTCTTAGCAGTATTTGTTTTAGCTGCATGTGCGAGAACTGCACCAACCCTCCACTTTTCCCAAAATCTTTTCTTTTTCTTTGGTGCCTCTTTCTTTTCCGGGAGCTCTCTTTGCGGCATGTTGTCTTCGCTTGAAGAGGAATTCCTTCTTCTCACGGGCCTTCTCCCATTGACAAGAAGAGAGCGGTAATGGGTGTAAGGTCTCGGCGGCAACCTCTCACCTTGTGGCTTTTTAACCTTTTTCCTACGACTCCCACCAAGAAACGAGTCTATTTCGCTCCCCGACTCGTGTTCACTCCAATCCAGTCCGTCTGAGGAGGACTCATACGGACCGTCATAAAGGATACCATCCTCTATGATATCACCGAAAGGATCTGGGCCCTCAAACCAAGGTCCGTGCTTCCCTTCGTGATCGGATGGATCACGGAACTGAGCATTGTCTGTCTGGGAACTATGGGAATTGGGGTGCATCTCTCCTCCATGTGGATCTTTCTCTGGTGGATTAAAACCTTCGTCAAACCGGTTACTTTCAGAGTGAAAACCACCCTCGGAGGGATAGGAATTGTTTCCTCCACTGTCTTTTGCCCCGCTAATCATTCTCTTCTCGAGTTCTCCCGAAGACCCATCGCGCGCGCCACCTGGCCCGGCGAGCCATGTTCCATGGTTGTTGTTCTCTGTAATGCAGAAACTCATTTCGGAGTCGTCACTGCTGTCGCCCTCCCCATCGTCTGAACCAACCAACATTTCTTTGCTCCCAATATCCCCCTCCTCATACATTGCTTCTTCTTTTCCCCTCATATTCTTGCTACAAACAATTAGTAGGGAATGATCGAGATGCAGGTTTTGAGGTGGCATGAGAGCAGGGACCACCAACACTTGGAGCTTAGCTTACTTTGATAGATCCGGATACATAAAGTTATACGTATATGGTTTTCTACTTTATTTTTTTTTTCTACTCGCTCACCTCTCCCAGATTATTTCTCTAATCTTTGTCAGCACACTCATGCATAGACCTAATTAAAGCTGGCAAAGAAAACCCACCTCGAGGTCTTCAAAAATTGGGAGTTATGACCTGGGGCTCTACGAGTCTCTAGTCTTCCGACCAACTTCCGTTTCTAAACGTAAAAGATGCCTCGAACCCCTGGGGATAATAATTATCACCGTTTGGAATGAAATCCCCTTCGAATCCTGGATAGTGAATTGGACTTCCTGGAGGGCCGCCGATGATAGTTGGTCTTTGAAAGTTGCCCCTTAGAGTCCGACGACTAGGAGGGATTGGGGATGGGCTCGGTGATTGTGGCGGACTGGGTGGAGGAGTCGGAGCTGGTGAATTAACGGGACTTGGAGTGCGAGCAATGATGAGAACCACACGAGCAGGACGACGCGAAGAAGACGGAACAGGGCCCGAACTAGAAGGGACAAGTCGAGGCAGAGAACGCCCAGGTGTCTGAGTACGGCTGAACGTCTGAGTAGGGCCAGACCCACGATCAGGGCTGGGTCTACGGGAAGGACTGGTCCCAGGCCTACCTGAAAAGCTAGTCGGAAGAGTAATTACGGTGGAGGTGAAGAGATCGAAGAGTCCAGCAGGAATGAACCAGCATAAGACACTTTTGATAAACTTGGGCCGGTTCAATAGCCTTGCTGGTGCTTTGAAGTACCACTGCAGGAAATCACGTTAGAATGAGTTAGGAGCAATTGAGATTATGAGCCGGGATCGCATCAACAGATATGAGCTAAATCATGAGAAAAGCGAAGAAGAGTATAAAAGTCAACTAGAAACATACCCAGATGCTTTTGAATACTGGTCTAAGATGCATCAACTGCTGAGCTGAATTTTCCACTTCGAATAGCACCCTTGACTATCAGAAGGAGATGCTATTCTATACTAATATCAGCATCGAAATCGGTACTACATGTACGGATGCGCACACACAAAACGCATGCGAGAACTCACATTCAAGTGAGAGCTCAACAAAGGTTACTTTCGGAAACGCTCAATCAGCGGTGATGATCAATTACCAAGACACTAGACTCGAAGACTTTCCGATGAGCTACCATAAGGTTAAATAATAAAAAAACTGTCAGACGCGAGCGAGAACTTACATTGTACAAACAAAACAAGTAACTCACAGAAACGAGTGAGTTCGACGATTGACCTAGGCTGTTTTGTTCTAATTGAAGGCTAGAGACTTTTCAAAATAGGATGATTAGATTTAACACGGCATCAAAAGAAGGGTTCAATAACTTACGATAACTAGTGCGATTTGTGAAAGCACGGGCGTATCTGTCTCCGACAAAATATATCTATCCATTTATTAAAATCATCCAAAACAATAAAGCTGAGGTTGTACGAGATCGTACGTATAAACAGCCAACGTCAAAATCCCCTCGATCGTATAAAACTCGATGAAACGCCTAAGAAAAGGGTGTAGAAAGAGAAGGTTATCCATGCGGTGGTGATAGCGATGGAGGAGCCTGGAGATGAAGAGATTTTGAGATAGAGAGATGTAGGATGTAGGGAGGGATGGTAGTAGGAGACGGATGGTGGTAGGAGAGGTAGGAGAGGAACGGTGGGAGGGAGGGGCTTAGTCGAAAAGAGGAAACAGACTTGATCAAGGTGAAAATTGTGTCGTCGAATTTACCTACTAAGAAATTCAAAACTCTGACCTGCTGGTACCATCAAAATCTTTCCGTTGGGTTCCGCAGGTGTGGGCTCAGATTTCCGGATACAACGATCATTGCGATTTTCACGTGACCTGTCATCTTTGCCTCGAAGAGGACCATCACGAAGTTCACTTACTAACAACAACTAAATACAAAAGAAGTTAAATATATTCATGCAAGCTATTATTCGTGGTTTATTCGAATTCCCATAATTCTATCTCACGATCTTAATAGTTCCCGTGAGGGGCATTTCTCGAGCAGGCACTCCCATATATATTAATGGCCTTAAACAATTCAACGAAGGGGGTCATGGCTTTACAAACAATTCAGTCAAAATATAATCCACCCTTATTTACCTTTAAATTTTACATCCTTCCCCAGCGTGTCGTCATTTATCCAATAATCTCCATGAAATCCCCAATCAGGATCAGGAGTACGCAAATCTCAGCATGTTTGTATTGCCCTCCTAAGTTATAAGAATAATAACACAAATAGCTGTCGACATATTTCGACAATTCTACTATCGAAAACTTGAACTCTTTATCTTTTTACATAGATAAAACATAGGCCCATTCATTTGAATACATCGTATGATGTGAATGGAGCGACACAGATAGTTACTCGCCGCCCAGGGTGAGACCCACCCTAATGTTTTAACGCCTTAGACGACGGGACCGGGAAGCTGCACCGGGATCTCTCGGCCAATGGTGCAGCTGGCTTAATGGTGAAGCGGCATAATATTCTCCTATCTCCGGTGCCGTGTGCTTAGCCCTATTCGTGCAAATAGAGCCCTCGATATATACGTGAATCTTCAACGAAAAAGCATTATATGATCGGAGCTTGGTTTGAGGCTGCATAAAGCTTTGAAACTTCCATTTACAGATGAGATATAATTGAATCTACTCTCTTTGTATACAAGTTGCCCGACTTCGTACTGTACATACATGTATACACGTATGTATCCTTCGTTCTCGTGACGTCTGCCACAATAGGCAATACTTAGGGCTAGATCTGGCCCCACCCCCTCAACCTATAAGTACCAGAATCTCGTTCAAAGCTACATGTACCTTCCTTTTCTATCCTCCACCCTCAAATAGCGACGGACAAAAATTTAAAACTTACATCATAATGAAATCAAAGAGAATCAACCCTATGTTTGGAGCCGGAATCACCTGTGAGTCTCAAGAAATTCCAACTAATAAACACTATCAATGAGATACAGCTACACTAATGACTCATACCTAACTATTCAGTTAACGATGGACTTGCTCATTTACGCACAAGACTACAGGAAGATCAGGAACGCATTGCGTGAGTTTCTCTAAACTTGTCCCCTCTCACTCATGTGTATGTATACTAACATCCCTCTCATATTTACAGCGCGTTAGAAGTTATCCTGGCCCGTCTTACTGCCGATGTTCAAGCGGCGAAGAGGAAGAAGGAGGAGCTCGAGGAGGAGCTCGAGGAGGAGCTCAAGGAGGAGCCCAAGGAGGGTACTGCTAAGAAGATTTAAGCAACCCGAATTGTGAGGCTGGGTCCCCAGTTGAGCTGATAAAATGGGATGAGGCATGAGCATTAAGGAATGGCAGAGATCTTTTTTTTTTCTTTCTATCTATGGGTGAGCTGAACATCAAATTTGTGTTCACTCAACAAGCTATTTCTCATCGTGAATTAAAACCAGTGATCATGAACGTGAATACACCTGATTATGAAGTCTACATGTAGTTTCTTCCCTATTTTTGTGCTCATCGGCTATGAGCAGCTTTCTGGTGATTATAGAGCTTTTGCCCATTCCAAAACAAGTTCCCGCTTCAAATAAATTTCCATAACTCTTCCTATTACTTTCAAAATCCATCTACTTATAACTTCCATGATGTTTGTAATGCATCTCTTGAGCACCTATCACACGCAAGACCGAAGCTTTTTGAGAGTTCTCGCAGCGTGTTAAACTATCCCGGGATGTGGGCCTATAGGCAGCTCAAACATCACTCTCCATAACCTGTCCTCCACCGTCAACTCTTCTTTTAACCCCATCGCAATCTCTCACCGATATCATTCTCATGCTGAGTAACCACGATATTCTTGAAGTCTAAAATTAGTTAGCATGACAGGGGACTAGGCATTTCAACACATATCTCCTTCAATGCAGCAGGAAAAGAGAGCGTCAAACTCGAGCTATGCATTTCCGCGTCTTCCATACGTATACCATAAACTGCATAGCCGTATTGTCACTCAAAACTCACGTACATCTCATAGGCCAGATTTCAGTAAATAACCAAGTAGCAACTACGTACTACACATAAATGTACGGCTCAAGCTGACGACGGTATATATGCTTCTTCTTCACAACTCGACATAGCACCGGCATCACCATTCGCATACGTTCGTCATATTGAGATTAAACCTAGATGATTCCCATGATATTCTGACGGTAATCTCCTTATATGCTCATCATCCAGCCATCCAAACCTGACTGTTAACTGTTTTAGGTGTTGTTCAGAAGGCTCAATATCAGTTTGAACTTCCAAGGTGCAAGAACTCGGGGCCTTTTCAATGAAGAGCGAATACACCCTGCACGGGGCAGATATAAAGTCATCTGGTGGCGTTCAATCCAACCCTCACTGCCCAGGTAGAAATCTCTGTTGATGTCTCCCCAAGCACATATGTGTCGAGAGCGTTAAATCAGAAGATGAAGATCATATTATGTTTACCTTCCGACCGATTTATATAAAGGGGTATAAAAACATTAACAGATTGTATTTTTAATAGGAAGATTTGCCATTGTCCTAATAGGTAAAGTTAAGGTTCCATATCCTATCCAGCGCCGATTTACCAGTACTGCTAAATTTACATACATATCAGCAACAGCAAGGAGAGAAAGCGAGCATTACTTTCACGGGCCCATTAGCTATGCAAATTACACTAATGATGACTACGGCGGTCTCACCATAACCTCTAAATCAAGAAGTTGTGCTACCGAGGTTGATCGTTCCGACCGCCGGAATGATGCATGCGTCCAGGCCTAAGCAAGCAAGGCAGAATTGATGATATAATTGGATCCAGACGGGGTTCACAAGCTTTAGTAGGTGAAAATATACACATTAAATCCCAGATTCTTCTTCCATGCCCTTAACTCAAAAACGAGTTAAAGAGTTATGATAAAATTGAATTCAACTGGCCAGCATGTCTGAGTAACTGCCAAATGCTTATTTATCAGCTGCAGTCGATCTTTTCTCACTAATTCTTTTATTATTCTAAACCAATCCTTCATCAATATGTACAGTTTTGAGTTGTCATGTGACAATAAGGATTTGAGATGCAAAGGTTTCTGTTTTTGAGGTTTGAGCAAATTACACCTTTCAAGTGCCAATAAAAACGCATACTAACTGAGGCTAGGCGCTATATAGGAACTCATAACCTCATTATCATTGATAAAGAAATGTTTTAAGCTCAAGTACTACCTCCCCGCTATAAACTTCATAAATTTATGCAACCTCATAGCCACGCCTGATCTAAACCTCCAAAATATAAATGGATTTCCTAAACGCCACCTTATTCCTTCAGAAATTTATAATTTGTTTCTTCGACGGTGTGATGCATGATACTGCCACCATGTCCATAAATAAAATTAGTTACGACTTGAAGCTTCACCGGTAGTTAACTTATAGCTCCGACTTTACCACTGCTGTATTTTTACTTGCGCAGCTACTCTGCCTATGTAAGTAATCATAGTGTTATAGTAATGTAATTTCTTGGGGTCAAGGAACTTCTCTTGATACATGTAGTTTATCATTTAGTGCCTATACGGGACGGTAGTGCCTCGACATATTGCAGCCTCGGGCCTTGCCTCGATGGGTTTCAAGTATAACTCCATGTCAAAAATCCTGGGACAAGCCCCCGTAGCAACTCGCGGTTGCGTTGTCCCATGATTTTTGAACGAGAACTATACATACATGCATTCACAACAGTTCCTTGACTGAGTTTAATATCAAGACATGTGATCGGATAGAGGCTCTTTCAACTTCTGGCTACATGTACGGCTCGCGAAAAAAAAAAAAAAAAAGAAAATAGCTGTCAAGAACATGCCCCCCAAACTCCATCAACTACCGGGCAGAAGGTTCTGTATATAGTAGGTACATGTAGCCAATGGGCATAAGTTCCTAATAAAATTTATGATTCTTTCTTCATTTCAGTATGATTATTTTGCTTGTGCAAAAAAAGAACAAAAGGTACTGCAGATCTGGCATCTACTACCCCCACCCCTGGATCGAACCATGGACCTTCTATAGACGTTCAAAGGTCAGGCACAACCACTCGGTGTTCCGGAAGGCGAGTTAACCGTTAAGCCACTCGCCCATGTGTGTTTCTCGCCCTGAGTCCTACTTGAATGCCAAGATTCCTTAGCTACTAAGACTAACCTAACTAGGCGCGCTAGCCAGACGTACAAGTACCACACGCTGCAAACATTCCGGAAGTCAGAACGAAAAGCTGAGTACTGTGGGCTCCTTCCCCCTTGCAGAAATCCCTTTAAGGGCCAATGGGACTATCGGGTCACAGAAAACTCACTTACGCATTAATTCTACCAGAATGTGTAGCTATGTATTTCATCGTTACAAATATCCAGTCTTTCTACTTCAATAGAGCGTATTTGACAACCGTCAATTTCAACTATTGACACTTCAAACTTGACAATTTCGGGAGGCAAAATTAACAGTTCCTCTCAGTGGCCAAAATCGATCTGGTTAACGGTATGACAGAATAAACCCCGAAAATGAGGCAATTCATCACGCTACCTGTGAAATACGCTGTTGGAACTGAAAATTCATACCCATGATACTAGCTTCGGTCATAACAAAACTGGGTACTTGTGATCCTCCTGGTATATCTCACAGCATGCCGCCCCACCGGAATTCAAAGTTAACAGCCCCGGTTGCCATTTCGGAGCCCCACAATTTGTAAATTCTTGAAATTGACAGTTGGCAAATACGCTCTAATGAGCCTCGGACAAATATTATATATACATACACAGTTATCTTTCACAACTCTTGCGATTGCCATTCACAGTCAAGACCTCTAGTATACGTATGTACATGTTATGTATTTCTACTACATTTTATGTTCCAAGGGCATGCCAAAGTGTGTCCAACAGTGACTACAAACCCGAAAAAGCGCCTAGCCTCGTGCTAAAAATAACCATACTGATCATAATCCCCAGATTTAACTATTGATAACTAGGAATCCAGATTATTCTCAAGGCTAAATCTGATCTATGCTATAACGTCTCCAACCCCCCACAATCACCAAGATCTCGCAATCTAAGAATATAGCCGCAAGCCCAGCTAGATAAGAATTTAAGCTTTCCCTTTCTGCCGGCTACACTCATCTCATCGACGACAAGCCCCATTCCATTACCCGGTAACAGATTCAACTAACATAGCTCCATCTTCACAGTTTAGGTTGGGGCCTAATTCGAGTTTAACCGGATCATGAAACCTCACTCGCTCCGGTTAAATCCAGAAAGGGACGTTGCTCTCGGGTTTATACACAACGAGAGAGATGGGGGTTGGATAAACGAGCATCGTGAGAATGATGAGGTCTCGTGAACATTTTTGCTCCGCTTTGGCCTTTATCCAGACGAGACTTGGTGATGAAAGTGGAGAGCAGGGGAGGCAGAATCTCGATCGTGGAGCTCGTCGGTAGTTTTTCTGTCGGTCGGAATCACATGGCAAACGATATAGAGTAAATTGGTATTCTACTTATGCTAGGAACAGTGCAATAAAGTCACGGGTCATCACTCGCGTCTCATGTCTCATGTCGATGTGGTTTTGTGAAACCCACAGGTCTCACTCACAGTCGATCACTCGACCCCCGCTTAGCCTAGGTATTCGTTGACCAGATCCAACAGATCTGCCTTCCTAGCCCTCTCTTCAGTGCATAACATTACCTTTGGTAACCCCACGTTTTCCTCGTCCTCTCCGTTAATCATTCTCCCTACTGCCACCCCACTCAACCAAGCATTAACCATCCCCTCCCCGCAATACCCCGCAGACACCCATTCTTTGCCGCCTTCGGGCCTCTCCCGTCCTCCCGTCATAGACACCGGAACAGGCCCAACCCAAGCCATCAAATCCGGCGTAAAACCCATAACACCAGTCCAAGCACCCTCCGTCATTGTCGCCCCATGCTTCCCAGTGACAGTACCAACAATACCAGCGAGATGGGCAGACGCGAAGATGTTCATATCCTCATCTGTGGCCCCGACCTCGCCAAAGCCGAAATTTCCGGTCTGGAACAGAGCTCCTCCGATCAATACCATGGTGTCACCCTCTCCGTCAGGAGGCGGGACCTGTGTCGCGTAATCGAACCCCTCGTTGTAGGTAAAGCTGAAGGAGCGGTCTTTATGCTCACCAAATGCACAGCCGCCCTGGGTTGGACGCTGTGCCGTCATGTGCCCGCGAACGGGGAAGACGAGGCCTCGGAGACCGGGGAGTAGATGGGCTGCGTGGGCGTTTGTAGCGTGGACGACATGTTTGGCGAGGATGTTTCCGCGGGGAGTAGAGACGAGGTAGTGGGAAGGGTGAGATTCGGAGGTGGTAACGGAAAGGACCGGTGTAGAGGTATCAAGAGAAAAGTGGGGGTGGCTTTTAAGGAGACGGTTGAGGATAGAGGTTACGAAGCGGTAGGGCCAGAGGGCGCCGGCGGGGGAGGATATTGCACCACTGGCCGAAGGAAATGGATATAACTTATGAGGGTCAGCTAGTCCACCAGGCCTTAATTTCTTTCAGGATAAAAGGTTTTTTGAGACGATGATGCATGTATGGGCGGTATAAGAAGGTAATTAATTAACGCTTGATGACAACAAGAGAAATATAATAATATAGGATATAGTGTGGGTAAAGAATAATTCCTCCCTACCCCAATATAGAGAAGTCAACGGCATATAACCCAGCAAAGAAACAAAACTTTTGTAACTAGTTGGAAATGATAATTATGGTATCGCGTGTCGTGTTGAAATAAACCAGGGTTCGGAACGTGAAACAGAATTGGAGAATAGTACCTGACAGGGAAGATGTTCTAGAACGCACCTTTCTTGTTTCGTATTTCTCGTGCAGCAACCATAACCCTCGCTGATCTTCAAAATCCCGAAGAAACAACCTCAGCTGATACTTCATACCCTCCCAGGATTCCTCCTCAAAACATATATCTAGCGTATCACACTTCCTGATTTGACTATGTCTGAGCATTTCTTCGCCTTCTGCCTCAGCGACGGCGATCAATGCGTCTAGATGTGCAAGACGGAAACGGATGATCTCCATGGCCATTTTCTTTCCGTGCTTATTCTTCAAAGACTCGTATTCACTATATGCACTCTCCTTAATGTGGCCACCATTACGACCTGTCGCTCCAGAACAAGCCTCGCGAGCGTCCAACATTGCAACACTGAGAGGTTTTTCGGTTTTCTTCCCGTTGGGGGGTTCTAGCAGCGTCTTCGCGATAGCTGTACCTGTAATTCCTGATCCGATGATGACTACATCAACTTCAGACGGTAATTCATCAGACTGGTGCTGTGATACCACCGGATGTGGTTCCTGGAGCCAGAACGACTCTGTTGGATTTTCACATGGCTTTCCCGGGTCGGATTGGATTCGTTTCACAACAGGAGCAATGGCTGAGCGAAGGGACCAGGAGAAGGCGATGAGGAGTTTGATAGTTGATACGACGCCTCCCATACTGGCGATAGGAGCGGAACGGAGGAATCTCAGGGTTACTCACTCGTATTTCATTATCGAACGTAGCTGTTTCCTAGCTGTAGAGAGAGACTTGAAATTTAAGTCAAAGCTGTCCTGTCGTGTGCCGTACATACATGAGGTTCGTCATTGCCTTACTTTAACAGGCAGGATAAGCGGGACGTATCCGGGTAACAATCCAACAACTGACATAAACCGGACGGAAGCCCGGCGGTTGTTTAGACTCCGGCATGTTTACATACTCTAAAACGCACTTTAGCCGGTAAATGACTAGCCCGCAAGGGACCTCTTTGTCACTTATCCGCCCACAGCTGCAATGCCCCTCCTTTTCCCTTTAGATATCAAGATCGTCGGACACTAGGAAATCAATACGTACATCGTCACCACAGACAGGAACAGAATAGAGAAGAAGATATGAGTTTCAAGCTGCTAAACCGTTTTGGTCGCCCAAGCTTCAATTCCTGGGAAAATCAATCCCGAATTGCTCGCAGCGCTACTGGTAAATACCTCGCCGGCGGCCAGCTGGCCAGAAACCTATATCTACCTTCGAGGAGTCCCTCTTCTGCTCCTCTTCTCTCCTGTGCTCATCACCCGTACTCCATTAATCCATCTACCCAAAAATCTCACCAATTCTCTACCTCTTATCATTTACAATCAGCTACAATGGTTGAGAAATACGTTCCCAAGGATGGAGACGCAGTCCTCCCTCTCTTCTCTTTGAAGGGCAAAACAGCTATCGTTACCGGCGCTGGTGCTGGAATTGGATTGGCCGTTGCTGATGCTCTTGCGGAGGCTGGTGCCAACGTGGCTATTTGGTACAACAGCAACAAGAAGGCCATTGAGAGAGCGCAGCAGATTGCTGACAAGTGGGGAGTTACCTGTACGTGGACCATTATTTCCTCTTCCCTCCATTACCAGCATTTTGTTTTGTCCTATACCTCCATGCCTTTAATCCATTCTCCATCCATGGATCCAAGCAGCCAAAGCTCCGGCCTGGTGCGCTTTTATCTACCTCTCTTTCACTGCCATCACCCGTGGAAGCTTCTCTCCTCGCGATTGAGACTCCCCCACGACGGAACCCTACCGGAACATCATTCCGCATTCCCTGCTTCCCTATCCCCCACCCAGCTCTTCATTAGCGCTACCGCACAATCGTTTATCCGCTATCGCTCTACCCCGCCATTGCTCTAACCCCCATTTAGGTAAGGCCTACCAGGTGAACGTCACCGACCAAGCCGAAGTTGCGAAATACACCGACTTGATTGCTGAGGAGTTCAATGGCCGCCTTGATATCTTTGTTGCCAATGCCGGTATTCCATGGATCAAGGGTGCCATTCTCGATAACGGTGCGGAGGGGGTAAGTAGTATTCAGTGGATTTGAGACTAGCAATATACTTACGGAAGAATAGCACGAACACTACCACAAGGTCATTGCCACTGATCTTGACAGCGTCTACTATTCCGCTTGGGCAGCCGGAAAGTGGTTCAAGAAGCAGGGCTCAGGATCATTTATCGCTACTGCTTCCATGAGTGGACACATCGTCAACATTCCTCAACTGCAAACTACTTACAACGCAGCCAAGGCCGCGGTCATTCACTTTTGTAAGATTTCATAGTTCCCCTTGGATTGAGGAAGTAAAAAAAAAAAAAAAAAAAAAAACTAATTTCCAAAAGGCAAGGGTCTTGCTGTTGAATGGGCCGGCTTTGCCAGAGTCAACACAATCTCCCCCGGTTATATTGCGACTGAGATTTCCGATTTCGTCCCCCAAGAGACCAAGGAGATCTGGAAAGAGAAGATTCCATTCCAGTAAGCTTCACCCTGTTTTTATTTTTCGCGCCCTTGGACATGCGCTAACATAGCCTAGCCGTGAGGGTCTCGCCAATGAGCTCAAGGGAGCTTACTTGTATCTCGCCTCTGATGCTGCGACATATACTACTGGTACCGATATCATCGTAGATGGGTATGTTTACTCCGCATTCTCCTACACTTGCGTGAACTGGGCTAATATATTTGGTGATGTTAGTGGATACGTTCTCCCGTAAATTCATAAGCTGGACTTATATATGGATGTACTATTCAAACTTTATGTTATTAGAATTGAAAAGTCATAAGTAGAACTGAAATGGAATTACCCCGCTATCGGGGATTTTCACGTGCGTGTATGATTAATGCAAAATGGTGAAAAATGATGAGACTTGAAGAAGGCAGAAGGTATCCCTGAATGGTAGTTTGATACTAGGCATGCTCTCTTCTGAGAACCTTGTTGGCTCCCGGAAAAACTGTGTGTGGGGGGTCCCTGTAGTCGGGCGACAATCAAAGTGCAGATCGAGTATTTGTAAGAAAAGCCCCGTGGCCAACAGATCATCCCCTGCAGGCGCGGAGGTCAAGAAGTAAGACTTTCAGATGACGTGAGCGTTGGAACCGCGGCCTGTCGGTTCTCTTACATGCCAAGAATGGTGTCTTAATTTGCTTAGTGAGATATTTAACTTAGTACGAGTGATTGGATATGATTGAGGGTTTTTCTCTTGACAATACTGACTGCAACTGACGTGCTCCTCCTATTCCCTAGCTAGATCTCGCTAGATTCAATCGTATTCAACTCTTTTGCCATACTCTTGGAGAAGAATCCTCAAATCCTCCTAACACTCGAAGGAAAGCTTCCTTATATCCAAGAGCAACAACATCCGTGGGGGGTTGGTGGAGGGAAACGTAGGTGAGATATGGTTGTAGAGGAAAATTCTTTTGTGGAAAGTCGGGCCTGTATTGGGGAGACAGAAGCAGTCTAATTAATCTCGTGCCCGTCCTGTGGCGTGAAGTTTGCAGAACGAGGAACGAGTTGGCAAAAGTCTGGGCACGAGACACTAGCGGCTGCTGTACTCTATATCTTGGCATTTCCTCTATAGGCCCGCACCTCAGAATGTCAAGCAGTTTGTCACAAGCCAACAATTACATCACAACTATCTAGTTGGCAAGAATATATCGCAGTACTGCGCATCTACTGCATAAATCTTTATAAAATCACCACCCTTGCGAGAAAATTTTCTGTCCATGGTTTATTCGCACTCCGACTAGCTGCCAGAGGTGATCGCCAGATCTACAAAAAAAATGGACTTGCCAGACAAAATGATAGAATCAGAGGAAAGCTACAAAATCTCCTCTCGTTAATCCCAATGCTTATTTATACCAGCTTTAACCATACTATAGCCACAATTCGTTTCCTTCGATAATCTACACCCTTTGGTTAAGATTAAGCAATACACGGTTTCGGGAGAGCAGAAACTTACGGATCGATTCGCAATAACGAAGTCTAGCCGTCTTTTAACTTGCAACCCTCCTTTAAAGCCCTAGGTTCTCGTATCTTGACACACGAAGGGCTTTCCTGGTGTTCCTATCGTTGAAATGCCTGGGGTTGGCCGGTGAGCGTTCACGGTTTCGGGAGGCAGTTAATAGCCGTTCATGTCTACGTTCATGTCTATGCGAGGCAGATGACACGGCCCTCCATACGTTAGGAAGCTCTGAACGAGATCGCCTTTGATAGTCTCCATCCCGGCTTCCATGAGGAATTATATTTGTCTTTTGCTCGGGGGTCCAGAGAGTCGGTCTATCCATTCTTCTTTGGGATTCGTTGAGTTTTAATGCATCCTCATTCTTGGTGGACATTCCTTGCGCACCCACAGTTTTCTGTGCAGAAGGTACGCTGCCGTCTTCCATGTCAAAATCATGTGAACCCTCGGATACAATAACTCCTGGAAGAGAGTCCACCGGTTGGTTTGATTTTCCATCCTTATCATCCAAATGCCCTAACATAAAGCGGTGACGATTCATTTCAACGTGGCCGAAGAGGTCGCGATCGTTATCATTGGCGTACCTTATATCATCGCTGTCGTTTGCAGAATTGTTCATAACCACATCACCATCGGTCCCGTCACATTCCATTTCATCTGTGAGACAGATTGGGTTTTCCTGTGCTCCCTCTCGATTAATATCCGGTTCAGCCTTTTTTAAATACTCCTCGATAGCTTCCTCTGGATTTCTCTCGCCCGCAATCCTCCGAATGGTGTTCTTGTCGGCGTTTGAGAACCCGGAACTTGACAGAATCACCTCGATATCTACCATCATCTGAGGGAAATTCCCCGCGCTTTGCCCGATGCCGATGATTATTGGTTGCGGTGGTGTGGGGTGTAAATTGCTACTTCTGCGGACGTCGTCCCGGGTTTGTTGCATTCTCTTCAAGATAACTTTGGTACCTTTTCTTTTCCGGCCTCTTGATTGAGTATGATGGTGTTGGAACTCCCCTCCTTCCCCTCCCTCCCCTCCCTCTAATGTTTATACTTGGCCCGGTTTGCGGGGAGGCTAGCACCTTCAACAACGGTCTGAGGAGTTGAAGTGTGGTTGTCTTGCTCAAAGAACTGATTCCTATCACTAACCAACCTACCATAATCTAGGTCGGTGATCGTAGCGGAACTGCCACCGTCACGGAGTAATAAACCTTGTTGCGATGGCGTGAAAGGAAACTTCTCGGCTATTAGTATTCTGAAGAGTTAGGATATATCGATAATAACTCACCCATACTTTAGGATCCCGGCTCAACGGCACAACATTCTGAGGGTTTTGGTCCATGCGCTAGGAGTGCGTTAGTTGACTACATACTTTCCATGCATGGCTAGTCACCTCATGAAGGCCTTATCGAACAAACATCACGAGGCGAAAAGAAATGCAGTAGCTCAGAAGGATAAGTACACACCCTAGAGTGGATGGATTCGACGCATTCCGGCGCATTCAGCATGACGTCTTCTCTCTCTTTAGTTGGTACATTTTGGGTCACCTCCTTGCTTCTCCGGCCACGACGACTACGACGTTTACCGTCTCTTGTCATCTTCACATTTTGATACGAAATGGAAGCTGAGGTATAGAAAGTGATCTCTCTATTTCGGGGGGATGTGATTGTTGTTGGCAGAGATGTGTGGGTCGACAGCGCCACGAGGATGGAAGTTTTCTTTAAATTACCCCTCCATCGAGGCTCCGCTGGTAATGAGCTTTGAAAACTTTCGAAATTCACTCCACAGCTTGTCACTCGGGATTTCGGATTAACCTTTTTCCGGTTACACTGGGGAGTTTTGTTGCTATGTATTATGCGGGCTTTTTTTTTATCTGGTCTATTCAGAATTTAGGGTACTACGATGGAATGTATAACATGGGAATGTTTTTAGTGTTTGATATTTTTTTGTCTTTTTCGTTGGCCGGGTGCGTGCGTTTCGATGTCGGAGGCAGCATGGCACTCGAGACCGGCTACCGCTTGATGCATGGCGTCACGGTGCATGTGTGTTAAACGCGAGGGAGGGGTTGTGTAGACAGGTCGAGGGCAAACTTTGGATAGTGGCAATGGCTCCTATGTGTAAGATAATTCTTCTTTTTCCATCTCGGTCTGTTTTCCCAACCCCTTCCTCTATCAACAATGACGCTTAAGTGTGACCATTTCCAAAGCTATACATTCTGTACAACATTACGGAAGCACTATGCGGAGGAGATAGTGTACTCTGTTGTTGTTTGTGCTGTCCACTCGATGACCTTACTACGATCCCTCTTCCTCGAAAAGCATGCGGGGTGTAATCCAGTATGTTCCTAGTTCGTTCATCCATTTCAAACTAACACTAACACCACGGTGGTGATATTCTTTATGTCCTTATCTAGAGGGTAGGATCACTATATGTATCCCGAGATATCCTGTGGGCTCGTGAAGGTAAATAGCTATATTAGTGCTGCAGCGGGCTGAGTTGATTGGTGGAATCGCGCGGTGCTAATCCCTTCCTATACATACGGGAACTTTGATGTCTATCTTACTCGCTCGTTACTCTATATTCGCCGTCTCCTCCACTCACTTTATAGCTTTCCTCTCGCTATCTTCTCAACCCACCATCCCGTTCTCCCCGCCCATCCACTATACATTCCACTTACATCTCTCCGCTCATTCTCCTTGATTATTAGCTCATTGATCTTTCTTTGCAGTTTGTTCACTTACGGATTCAGGCCCTCTCTAGGCCCATTCTTATACTTCGGTATTAGTAATAAGCACGATACCTGCTATCTTGAGACTTGGAGCATGATCTGGATAAACAAGGCGAGACAATTCATGGCCATATCTAATGATGATGAAGCAAGTCTTGAGAGTTCTAGTGTATCGAAAACCCCCACTGATCCCTTGGCTAAACGAAGATGTGTTTTAACTACAGATTTCCTCATCACTTCTCCGCATTAGAGTCTATGCCGCGCCCTCATTAACATTAATGGCAGTCTCGAAGTCTTGACAAACCAGTTCTTGGCCCCTAGTTTTCAATTTTCTGATCGAATTCGCAAGACCAGATAAGATTTACTCAGACCTCATCCCTATTCATAAACACCGAGAAACCGAAATACCGCCTTCGTTTCTTTTTAGCCGTCTGCGAGGGGTAATTGATCTGTCTTTGGCTTTCAACGCTTCATTGTCCGTTCACACTCAGATCTCGCTACAACCTTCTCTCCCTCTCTTAGAACACGCAAAATTTCTTCGCGCCTCATAAATGAGCTTTCCTTATGTATATACTAGATCTACTTGGCTTCTAAGTGTCTACACCAGCATGCATAACAAGGTTAGTTATTCCCAAGCCCGAAGTAAGATTCTAATCTTATTCATCGTTGGAAGATCTTCCTTGGCTACAGACTCGGCGCACAACTCGGGAATAGTTCCAATCCAGCTTGGTTAATAACGAGCTCACAGACCAGCTTGAGAATCGTATTAACTAATAGATTACTAAACTACATAATAACCTGGCGAGTGATACCATATGACTAGATTAACAGAGTAAATGCATTAACTACGCTTTCAATACTCTTATCAAAAACAGACCTTACACTCCTCCACAACCGCCAACGGCGTTGTACCCAAGCCCATCAAGCCAGTTCCTATTCCGTGCGTTTACTATCTTTTTCCTTTGTGCCTCTACCAACAGCATTATTGAAGCCACAGCTAACTCTCTTGCGCCCTTTCCGCCCGCGCCCAGCACCTCAAATGTTGGCTCATGCACGTCCAATTTTGCCGTATGTCCATCTTTATATTTCGGTGCAGTTGTGCTATACGTATACACCGCGTTATCACTCGGCTGGAGCTCCCTGTACGTCGCAATCTTGGTGGTGGTAGCCGTTTTAGCATCGTATGCCGTCAACTCCCACGTCTTTGTATCACGCAGTGAGAGGTACTTGGGATGTGCTGGCTTCACGGACTTGCGCTTCATCTTCGAGAAGAAGCCCGTGGACTTTGACTTGTCTTCTTCCTCTTCTTCCGGAGGTGGGGTGGGGGGGCGCTCTCCGAGACCGGTCTCATTCCACTCAAAGTCATAGCCAAAAGAAGTGAATGTGTACTTCTTCCCGTCATTCTTTTCCTTCAGGGTGACACTGGGGATCTCCTTAGATGCCGATGAGGAGGATTCACCGGGTTGGCTAGTACTAACTCGTGGGAAAAATCGTAGCTCACCGAGCGATTTCTTAAGAGGGGAGGTGTGAAGAATGCCGGTTGCGACTACAGGGCCAGAGTCACCTTCGCCGATATAGATAGTAAAGTCGGGCTGGCTACCAAGAAGGGCCTCGATGGGTGAGGGCTGGCCGTGGCTTTTTAAGGTATAGATGGGCGCCGGCGCCGCAGTATAGGTGGGAGGCGAGACGGCATCGAAGACTGGTTGAGGCGGTGGAACAGCGACAGCGTCGGCGGAGAGGACGTAACGGCGGCGGTAGGTGAACCCGCTGACATCAGAGTCTTGTATCCAGACACTCTGGGGTGCGGGCTTGGTATCGGTTGGTGGGGGAAGGAAGGGGGAGTCGACGTAGGCGGGCAGGCTTTGGGTATTTTCTGAGTATGCAGGGCTTTCCATGCTTACAGATGCTGCTATTAGAGACAACAGACGAAAATAACGTTTATACCCAGTCAAAGGAAACAGTCGGTCTTTATATCTATCTAAAAGAGGCGCAGCAGATTACCACATCTCCCCGCATTTAATTTGACGAGGCAGATTCCCATAGTGTTACGGAGGATTTCCCGCCAATCTTTATCGCGAGACATGTTTGTGTATGACCACAAGCATTTCGCCTATCTAAATGCTTGACGAGAACGAACGCATCCACCAGCATAATCTGCTGCGTGCCACAACGTTGTTGATAAGCATCGTGTGATGGTGGTGTTGTGTAACACTGTGCTGCACACATACGTTGTGAGACAGACAATCATGCACCGGTCGGGTAGAATCCGGCGAACATCGAAAACCACCAGCGTTTGGAACATTCGAAGGAGGCTTTGGTGGTCATGGGTAATCACTCGGGTGTAGCCTCGACGCAGACTACGATAAAGCGTCGTATACCCAATAGCCCACCACATATACGTGTGATTTATGGTCGATTCTCGCAGTCACATATATTTCTGTGTATGTGGACGGAGACCCCCCGCTGGTGGCAGGACAGGCTTGCCTTGTCTACAGATGAAAGGTCAGAATAATTTGCCGGCAGCAGGGAAAGGCTCATTGCCAAGCCGAGCCTCTTAGTACAACCGAAATAGGTCCATGTATATATATATTTATTTACTGTGGAGAGACTTTAGTGGTCCTGAAGCCAGTACATCGAAGGAGCACGACGAACAACAATGGGATATTGTAGGCTGTTTTCCCACGTTTCGTCTTGGAGTTATGTGCGTGCCGTAGGGTGGTGAAACCATACCACGTGGGTGTGGCGGAGCAAGGAGGTATATTGGCTTGGTCGCAATCGAGTGACAGAGAATGATCGATATGATCTTTGCCCAGCTCTGGAAACGGGGAGGTGATGAAGCCGGATAAATAACCACTGTTGTTGGATCTGGATATATGTAATGATATGTATCTGACATGCTTATCCGTTTTCTGGCTTCATATACACAGCCACGCTCGGTCTTGGCCACGAGGGCTTCGAAGTTCGTGTTGTGAAGCCGAACGGGGAATGAAGAGCATATTGCATGTATGTTCAACATAAAGAAATCGAAGTAAGGACTTAAGAAAAAGATGCATACGGGGGAGTACATACCTACCATGGGTCTAGGTCTTCCCAGAACCATCTGTCTAACCTTATATCAGTCATCGATACCCCTTTCTTGGTAGGTCTAGCGGTCTGGTATCCGGTGAAATGATTATCAATAATTTATCTACTCGACGAAAACCCACCCGCCTTAGATTGTGGGGACTGCTAAAGCTGCTCAATGTTGGGGATAATATAGGAGATATGGTATTAACAGTGTAGCTGTCTAGTCTCCGGGTTATCTTACACTCGCAACATCTTGGCCAGTGAAACCTGACTTGTGCCAATCTTTGAATGTTACCGCGTGGCTCTAAGTTCGGTATCAGACTCTCTGGGGTTTCGCAGGTATGGAAAAATCTACGGTGATGGGACTATTCTGGGAGGTATTCAGGTAGTGACTTGAGGATTGAGGTGTAGGTACAGTATGGGGTGGTGCGATACGTTTTTGCTAGGTGCGGTGAGTTGCGGCCCGTTACGGTTCTTCGGGTTGGATCATGGTGTGTCACTCGATTATTGGGATTCACTCGTGTCCGACACCCGGCTTCCCAGATGATGTCGAACTCGGAGGGGATAAGATCTCTGAGTCCACACCGATGAAGTTCCTGAATCTGTCATGCTGATACTTTTCACTAAATTTGACGTCGATACCTGTCACTGTCATTTTAATAGCTGTCATTATCATGTCGACACTTGTCCGATTCATGACTACCATATCAGGGTACGTAGGAACCGAATTTGGTACCCTTATAAGGAGAATACCTTTATAACCCCGACCCTTATAAGGAAATTATACTATATATATATAGCTAGTCAGACTCTTTTCCGAGACAGGAATCAAGTCACTTATCTTCCTATAACCTCCGAGTTGAATATACTTAATGAATCAATCAATTAATCAACCAATCAACCAACCAACCAACCAACCAACCAGTGGCCAATCGCATCCTACTATTTCACCAATGAATAGAAAGCCATATCACTGCGACTCTACCTCTGAAGAACTGGCTGGCACGGAAGAGTTGGGTCTTTGAGGCACGGCAACGCAGAGGGTGCGGGGACAGCTGCAAAGCGTATTTGTGGTATGTGCTGTTTATTAGGTACCGCTACTCTATTTCTGCCGACTAAACCCGTGGGCTTGAGGCAAAGTAATGATAGAAAAGAGTTTGTGGATTGGAGAAGTATATTACATATACCACCATTTTTCTTTGGACCTTCCTCCGGATGGGCTTGATGTTCGCTGGAAATAACGGTGTATTTGAATTGTTGATGGCGGCACAGGCTTGGGTTCGGGTTCCGGTTCGGACTCGGGCTGAAGGGCTTAAAGGTTTACCCGCTCTGATACCGACCGGACTTATGGGGGATTTACGCTAGCGGATTGGTCGGTTGGTTGTTCATGGGGTTCCTTCAACACGATGGGCTGAATAGGCGTTTTCAGCTTTGGTGCGGTCCAACCACAAAATGAGCACATAAAACACTAGAGGTTTTTTTACAGCGGGGGACGTTTATGAAATAAAACCAACCCCCGACTCATGATCGAAGTCAAAGCTGCTGCTTCATCTTTCCATTTGTGTGCTAGGTATGTAGGGAGGGATCACTTAATCACTGACAAGTTCCAGAGTCATCACGAAATCTCACTCGCCCACAGTTAAACGCCGCGCGCCGGGGGTGTGTTGCTGAACCGATTAATATTCGCTCACTCACTCACTCTCGCTCGCTGGAGCTGAACTCCGAGTAATTAACCAACCAGTCAGTCCAAAACCCCCCAACCAAATCCTAGCCCGACCCAAACCCCCCAACCGTATGTATCGGGTGTCTGCTATTAACCTCTGTACACCCCCCCCCCCCCTCTCTGGTCTGATCCCGACAGCTTCTCGACGGCGGGTGCTTTTAAAGACCCTGCCCGGCCCGTCATCTCCTCTGCGCTCCCCTCTCCCCCCCCCCCCCCCCCAAACCCTCCTTTCCTCAATGCACCAAACACCATACACTACCGTCAATCACTACATACGAACCAAAAAGTAAAAAATAAAGACGCGCCCTAACAGAAAAAACAACAACCAGATACAGACAAAACCAACAACCAAGCCCAGCTCCAGTGGAAAAAAAGAGAAAAGAAAAAAGAAAATTGAAAAAAAAGAAAAAGAAAGGATGATGGAAAGAAAACGAAAAAAAAAAAAAAAAAAAAAAATGCAAACCTAACAAAAAACCCTCCAAGGGTCCCTCTCACTCTCTTTTTCCTCCCCGCCTTTTCCAATTTTTCAATAAGTATAGCTAAAGGGTGTAAGAATGTGACAAGAAATAAACAAAAAAACACAAAAAACTCCTTTCGCCCCCTTCCCCTTTCCCCTCTCTCTTTCCCTTTCCCGCTCTACCTCCCACTATCCTGCATCCTAACATCCCCATCGCCCTCATTCTCCTCCCTCACCGCCCGGCGCTCCTCCAGCCCCTCGAATCTCTCCTTCCAGCTGACGGACCGCTTCTGCTCCTCGCTCGGCTGCTCCTCCACATCCTCCTTCTTCCGCTTCCCTAGCCGCTCGCACCACTCCTCGGCGCGCGTGATGGTCCCCTCGACTACCTCGCTCACCTGCTGCATCATGTCCAACCCCTCCTTGGCAAGCACCATGACGCGGTTCGCGGTCGAGCGCGGCGAGTTGTGGTCCTCTTCGGCGGGCGCGGCGCCGGGGACGAGCTGGTTGGAGTTGGAGGCGGGGGCGCTGGCGCTGGCGGCGGCGAAGCGTTGTGGGAGGGAGAAAATGTGGCCTGGTAAGGGTCGTTTGGTTAGTTCAAAGAGAATTGAGGTGGAAGGGTGGGGGACAAACGTTTGATGAGGTCGCGAGCGTTCTCGGGGAGCGCGCTGCCGGTGTAGTTGCTGACCACCTCGACGACCTTCTTCATGGTGTTGACGACCTCCGCCTTGAGGCCCTCGACCTTTGCGGTGAGCGCTGCGCGCTGGCCCTCATAGATGGGTGGGAGGAGCGGCGGGCCCGTGGTGGATGCGGGGGCGGCGACGCCATTGGCGCTGCTGCTGGTGGCGGTGCTGGGCCGGTGGTTGTCGAGCTCCTCGACGACGCTGCGCAGCGCCGTGACGAGCTTGTTGAGGTGCACGTTGAGGAAGCGCAGCCACTGCAGACAGTACTTGAGGTTCTTGAGCGACTCCTCGTTGAGCGCCACGCTGAGCCCCGATGCGCCGAGCACGATGCGCTTCTGCCATGTCTGCGACTCGGGCGATTGGTGCTGCTGCACGAGCGCGCCGTTTGTGTCGTCGGTGGTGGGCGTGGAGTCCTCGTGCGGGTCGTTGCGCGTCTTGCGCTTCTTGTTTGTGTCGCTGCGCGGGCTGGGGGAGGAGGGGGCGGGGGTGGGGGTGGTGCTGCTGCTGCTGCGTTGGAGGCCGCGACGCAGGACGCCGTCGAGGCCGGTGCGCCGCCCGACGGCGGAGACGACGTTGGAGACGGGGAGGCCGACACGGTTCTCGACGGACTCGGCGGCGTAGCGGAAGGAGGCGGAGTAGGACTTGCTGGCGGCGTAGGTGTTGATGGAGGTTGTGATGGCGGAGGAGAGAAGCGGGTGTGCGCGGTGTGTTATGAGGTCGATTAGGGGCTCGTTTTCGGGCGCCTGGGCGAGGGGCGGGGAGGCTGGCGTGGGCGTGAAGTCTGTGTGGTGCGGGGGGGTGCGCTGGTTAGAGTTATCTTCTAGGGGTGTGGGGGGAAGATGGATAGACAGCATGCCGATACGGGCAGGGCAGGGCAGGTGAATGATAGGCAATAATAGCATAGGAAAACTGCGTGTACTCACCCCCTTTTAGCCCCCCGAGGGCCTCAACAACCTCCCGCACATCCGGGTCCTCGATGCTCACAGACGTGGGCACAAGACTGCCATGCCGGGTGCCACGAGCACTATCCCTATCCCCCGCGTCATCGCTCCCCTTCCTTTTGCGCGTGTGCTGCTCCTCAGCCGTGCCCGTACTTACACCCACTCCCCCTCCTGACGACCTCCCATACGACGGCGGCTCCACCGCCGGCGCAGATATCAAGCTCTGTATACTCAGGCTGCGCGACTTCTCTGGCGCCTTTGGCGCCGCCGCCGCCGCAGCAGCCACATAGCGCGGTGGAGGCGGGGCGACGTTGAGGTTGACGTTGACGGGCGGCAGCACGACAGGCACGGGCTCGCCGACGGGCGCCTGCGTGCGGTACGGCTCGGGCACGGCGTTGTGGTAGCTGAGGATGGGCAGGTCGGCGTGCTTCTTGGGCGGGTGGCGCGACCCGGAGCTGAAGCGCGGGTCGTAGTACTGCTGCTGCTGGTGCTGCGGCGGAGGAGGCGGCGGGGTGGGGCTGCTGGCGAAGTGGGGGTATTGCGCGTGGAAGTGGGAGGCGGAGAGCGCGTCGGTGGGGTCGTGGAGGTGCGTGCTTTTGGGGGTGTGCGGGTGTGAGGGGACGGGGGAGGGCGACTTGAAGCGGGTGCGGGTGGCCATATTTGAGGCCTGCTACTGCTGCTGCTGTTGTGCTGCGGTGCTGCGGTGCTGCTTGTGCGAGTGCGCGGGTGGGTGGGTGTGGGTGAGGTGGGTGTGTGTGAGTGTGTGTGTGTGTGTGTGTGTGGTGAGGATGGATGTATTTACGGGGCCTGCTGCAGTGCAGTGAGTGAGGCGAGTGAGTGCAGTGAGTGAGTGGGTGTCAAGCAAGGATGGCGCGTGTTTTTTTTATTGGGTGGTTTTGTTTTATGTGTTTGTTTTTTTTAGAAGGAGAAGTAGATGTAGAGAAGAACTTAAGAAAAAGAACAGGAGAAAGAAAAGAAAAAAGGTTGGTGGGGGAAAATGTTTTTGGTTTTGTAGTCAGGAAATAATTTAATACGGAAAAAGGCGAAGCGGAGGAATTAAGTTTCTTTTAGAGAGGAGAGTTAGAGGCGTCCGCTAACTAGCTGGCTGGTTGGCTGGTTAGTGAGTTAGTTATGATGGGTTGGCGTCACAGGAAAAAGGGTGAGAGGAGCAGTGGGTACCTAGTTAGTTGGTAGTGGATAGGTAAAGTAGGGGAGGTATCTAGAAATGGAATGAAATGAAATGAGGAAGGAAATATAGATAGATGGTGGGTAAGAACTGAAGATGGTGGGTAAGAACTGAAGATGGAGACGAAGAAGAAGAGAAGAAGAACAAGAACAAGAACAAGAAGGGAGTTATGGGGGGTGCTGCAGGCAGATGGGTATGGTATGGTATGGGGTAAGAAAGAAGAAGAAGCTGAAGAATATGATGAAGATGTTGAAGAAGTGTAAGAGAGCAAGAGAGTAAGCCGAAGGAGAAGAAGAAGAAGAGTAAGAGTAAGAATAGAGAGAATGTGAGCGAGCGAGTGAGAGAGAGGAGTGAGCGAGTGAGTGAGTGAGTGAGTGAGTGAGTGAGTGAGCGAGAGTGAGTCGAGTGTGTGGGAATATCTGATGATTCCCGGGATACGCAAATTACTCCTACTCCTCCTCCTCCTCCTGCTCATTCATGCTCATACTACTTCTCCTCCTCCTCAGGGTTCATCAAAAAAGGCTTCCTTTCCCCAACCCAACCCCCAACACTCCGAATTGATGAGATCGGAGGGCGATTGATGCTTCTTCAAGCAGCATCGTCATCCAGGGTTCCGTCTTACCCCACCACGCACGCATTGAACACATGCTGTCTGGCTGCAGTTCAGGCAGGATACCTAGAGTAGATGGATGGATTGATGGATGGATGGATTGATGTAGGTACTCTATCTAACCGTATGCACCGTCTTTTCTGGTAGGCATCTAGAGTAACTCTACTTTGGTAACAACTGCTCTACGATCGAGTCTGCAATCAATGGTTCAACTATTCACATCTCACCTGCTTGCCTACCTGCCTGCCTGCCTACCTGCCTGCCTGCCTGCCTGCCTGCTGCTCGATCCTGCGTAAGTAGAGTACCCTACCTACACCTACCTACTCTACTCTACCCCATCCCCATAAATTACACCCCCTCCTCCCCGGAATATGTCATTATGCACTCCTGCCTTTCCTTTCACCCCCAGAATCAATCAATGGCTGTTCTGTTTTTGCATGTGCAGAAAACACCCCCCTCCCCCCCCCTTCTACCCCCAGTCAGGCGCTGTGACATGTGATCGCTCGACACGTGCGAATCGGTTAATCCGCCCTGTTATGGGCGCTTTTAACCGCGGCCTGTGGCAATGCGCCGATTGGCTCGTGGGTGGGGGGAGTGCACTAGATGTGGAAACACGTTGAGGGGAGCAATTGTGAGTTATCTTTTTTTTTTTTTTCTGGAGGGAGAGAGAGAGAGAGGTAGAGAGGTAGAGAGGTAGAGATGTAACCGAGACTCAGTACTCAGGGTTGGTGTTTTGTGTTTGCACTTGTTCGTTACTGTGTATGTAGTGTAGGAATCCATCACATGCTTTGCTTGGTGGTTGTCGTTGTTACGAGTGATCGGCAGGTGCCTCAACTCAACAATTTAAACTTCTCTTTTGTTTTTGGGGTACTTACGGCTACGGGCTACGGCTACTAGCTGCGAGCGCCGAGCATCCATGGCATCATGGTGGTTTGGTTGCTGTGCTGTATGTGAGGCGGTGCAGACATTGGTCCGATCTTGGGGCGTGTCATAAACGCCTTTATTTTCCCCCTTCGCTTGCGCTTTGCGAGTAGAGAGTAAACTGTTTGATTGTTATTTTCATTGGGATCGTGGGAGTTGTGGTAGTTGGAGAGAGTAGGTAGGTAGTCAGCGTCGTGGTGGTGGTGGTAGTCGTTATCCACCCCTTCTCCGTGGCATAACGTCTACCTAGCTAGGAACTCGATCGCGTGTGTGCAAGCAGGCAGGCAAGCGAACGTTATGTAGGAGCCAGAAGAAGCATGTGGGTTTGGAATTAAGGTATCCAGTTGGCCCGTGCAGCACCCAGAACTTCCAGAACTTCCAGAAAGAAAGAAATCCTTTTTATTTTATTTTATATTTCTTTCTTCTCTTCTGCGGGCTCTGCAGATGGTTGGGATTGACGTCAGCGCGCTTGGTAGCCGCGGAGGAAGAACTCTAATTCTGGGTCGTGGCTGGATTGAGGGACAGAAAGGAGGTCGGCGGTCGGCGGTCGGGGGTTGACGGTTGATGGTTAGTTAGGGGTAAAGTAAATTTGTGGTAGGGCATGGTCGGGACATCGGTGGGTTGCGGTGTGCGCCGGGTCGGGCGGGAGGGAAGGGAAGGGGATCGACTGAGCTGATCTGAGCTGACTGACTGGGCTGATCAAGGAAGAGGAGAGGAAGAGTCATGGAGAGTCACTCGTGGGGTGGGTTTGGGTTTGGGTTTGGGTTTGGGTTTGGGTTTGTGGGCGGGGCTCTGTGGTTCTTGCTATTGGTAACTGTGGGTGCAGAAGGAGGCACGTGCAGTGGTGGTCCTCTGTTTTTTTTACTCTGTTCCCGGGGTATACATAAGTATCCATAGCATAGCACTGGCAGCCTGAGTGTTAAGTAAGTCCTTGATACAGACATACTCTTGGAAGTGTGGATATGTACTTCAAGCGATTTGGTAACGTCACTACATACTGCGCTACCACGACCGGTCGTGGTCGTTGTTATTGAAAAGAGGGTTATATAAAAGGTGAGAACCCAAGCCTGCGCGGGTGTCTGTGGATTTATGAACGTTAATGTTTCTTTAATTGTAGCTTCTAGACTTTGATTCGAAACAGACCACCAGGATAGCTCCGAGGGAAACGTCGACGGCCGCAGAATCGACGCCTGCTAGCTAGCTAGCCAGCCATGAGTACACAAGGACAGATGGGATAATGGCAGTTCTTCTGGCCAGAATGCCACTGCCTGAGTCGAGATTGCAGACTGCCACGGTGCCTATCTGTTTCATCAAGCATTGTATGTATGTATACAGACCGAGCTTTGGAGCTACAGATATGACAGAAAGTGAACCAGCAATGTGTATATCCATACATGTATCTCGTCAACTCTGTCCACAACCACATCGCCTCAACCAAACTTCAACATGTCCACTCCCTACCTGTTATCTTTATCCGCCTTTAAAACGGCCTTCAAACGCCTCTCCTCCGCCAATCAACATGCCACTCGTTTATCGCCCTGTCTGAGTATCACACACACATTCTTACTCCCATCAATCAATCACCGGCAGCAGCAGGTAACACCCCATCTGTGGTCCACACATTCACGAGCATTGTCAATAACTAACACACATATCCGTGATCACGTCTACCAGATAGCAAACCAACGAGATGGCCGATCCCCCAAGGAAACCACCGAGGCCCAATTCTCCGGAAAAGGTAATCACAAAGAAAGCTCCGGCTCCTCTTCCTGTGAGGCGGACTCAACTAGGAAATGTTATCATAGACCCAAACAGATGGTATGGCCCTCCAGAGTCCGAGATCTTGGAGCCTGCTGGAACAATTACCCCTCCACTACTTGACCCTGATAGGCCCGATCGACCTCTAGTGTCTAGTCCACGCCCTCCGGGACAGAGCTCTCGGCCTCGTGAGCACCCGGGGTTTTCTCTTACTGCTCTAGATCCGGACGTGAGCGAGAGACAGACTGATCTAGCTCCGAACGCGAGCGAGGGACGGACTGATCTAGATACGAACGTGAGCGAGGGACGGAGCAACTCTACAAGCTCTATTTCTCCAATATTTCCTCTGAGGCCCAATCCTCTGGGGCCATCTCCTCTGGGAGATGCTAGCACACATACGGGACAAAGCGCTGTGAGCGGCACAACACTAGCAGGATCCTCACAAAGCCCTAGAAACGGCGGCACTCTAGCCTCAAACATTGGGAGCGGGACCTCAACGCCCGGGCCGAGCTTTCACAGTTCCCAAACAGCTCGACAGAGCTCTACAAGTGGTAACCCACTGACTCAACCGAATGTATCGAATGCATCAAATATACACCGAACTAGGTCGCAACTAGTCCGACATTATATATCCCTGGGCAGGCCAATTCCGCAGGAGGTGTTGGATATGCCTGAGACAGAACCACGCGTACGACGTAGGGACTGGCTTCCCAGGAAGTTTAAGGACTTCAAAAAGTGGTGCAGGAGGATTGCTCGAAGGGATTGATATATACGTACCAGAGTTCCTGGCTGAGTTGAAGCAGTGTATCTCTATATTGGAAAAAATGATGGTTGATTCGTTTTAAGATAATACATGCTAGTCAATCGATTCTGTTGTCGTCTCTAAGAGACGTTAGCTAAACTCAAATAAGGCTATTCTGCAAGTATACAAAAGTGACATTATCTAACTCTTTGTGCCTTATCATGAACCACCCATCTTGGCACGCGCTTTCACTCTAGAGCTGAAATCCTCATATGTCCTTTTATATAACGGCATTGAGATTTGCAATATTTGGTATGTTGAATCAATGATATACTACTATTCGTTATAGCACGCTTGCCAAGATCTGTTCGCTAATCTTTGGAGCAGAAATCCGGTCATGTTCAATTTGGTAATGAAGCAGAGATTTCTATGAGGACCGACTCAGCATTAGTGCCTAGCTACTTGCCAATAGTGTGGTCCATGAGGCATTAATGCTCGAGGCGAGCATGCTCGAAGTAAATCTTCTTGCTCGCCTCGAGGTTTAGGTAATCAGGTATGAGTGGCATATAATTCAGTGGATTTGATTTTTCCGATGGGGACACTGGAAGTATTCCCTACATTTTTCATACCAGTATTGCAATAAAATATGACTTTGACGAATCTAAATATAGTAATTATCTACTCGAGTTAGCTCGAGCACCTCAAGGCATCACCTATTTTCACGAGCAAGCAAAGGTATGGACCACACGAGGTAGAGGAACCTCAAGACACCTGTCTCTGCTCGCCTCGAGCAGCCTCTAGACCACACTACTTGCCAAGCTTAGTGCTCTACCAGCTTTATTTCAGGCTATTCTAAGACTAGGCGGCCGGAGCAACTCCCGAACCCGTGTGTAGAGAGGCCTAAAGACACAGACCGATTCACTTATCCCAGGGCCTGGGAAAGTAGGAGTACAAAGGTCTCGAACAAGCGGAATTAACAATCTACTGGAGTGTTTACCAATGGCGAACAGTACCTAATGCAACGAAATAATCATATTTGAACTTTTATATAAGAATATATAGGGCGAGCTCGGGTCCTGAATCCCCCCTCCTCAAAATCTTCGCCCTCTCTAGGTGCCCACCTGCCAGCTTTATAGCTTACCTGATAGCATACTATTAACCTAAAATTTCCACCTGCAGTCCTCAACTTATCACTTTATGGTTTATTTCTTTCTTCTTTCTCTATTTGCCATTCTGGAATAACGATGTATCGCACAAACCTATTCTCTTTTTAATCTGATTCCTACTACTACTACTATCGTCACTTGAACTTAGATTATCGAGATAGACGCCACTACCGGAAATTTATTTTTAATCGTTCCTTAATTCCGCTATTATGACTGCTCGTTCCGCTATTCCGGAAGGTTGCCTTACTCGCATCAGCCGACGATATCAGATGCGGAGAGATGACCCGATATCCATCTCTACGGTAGCACCATCATAATAACCATGCATGTGGAATACTTTAAAATATCCTCCGGTGCTGGTCGGAAAGATATTCGACATATGGATCGACGGGTAGACGTGCGAAATATCGGCGATATTAATCAAGGTGATGAGACTACAGACCGATAACCGTCAATCCCAGACCTTATGACACCTCCAAGGTTCACATCACACGTGGGGTTGAACGTGTTGCAGAAATTCATTTTTTTTTAAAAAGGGCCCTCGAAAGTCTAGATGGGTGTTGTTCTTCTGGAATAAGGCAGTTGCCTATCTCAATTGCAGGCTTAGGCATATAACATAACAGGTCACTATTTAATTGCGGAAATAAGTTGCCGTAATGATCATGTTACCACGCAATATGCTATCCTTCATGGTATTTTATAAATTGATCATGTTAATTGATGTCAGATTCGAAAACCTGTCTATCTAATCGGACTTCAGGGCCGAATCGAAGCCTTTTCGCAGTCCATTAATTATTGCGGGGAATCAAACAACCTTGAATTTAGGGGGCCGGGAAACCGAGTACTACACCTGTACGACCGACTCCAAGTCTTATGATATTGTAATAAGGATCGCGATATTTCATGCAAGGTAGGCAAAGAAATCGGCCCGTACTCTAGTTAAATTTCTGGCAAGTGTCATCACTAACATCATGTATGTATTACGGAGAAAATAAAAAGCTTAATTTGTTTTATTGTTGGTTCCCCAGACAACGTTGTCTCAAATTCTCCGGGGCGTGGGGACACGATTAGATAATGAGACACATCCAACATCGGTATGGTTACGAATTCGGTCATTTAAGCTCATTCTTTATTACGAGACCTCCCGATTTGGATCTATCTATCAATAGATTATATAACCGACGGAAAATTGTACCTACAGTGTCTCATGACTTGTTACTCGATGGTCCATACTCTAGAGATAAGCCAAGAACAAGTGGCCGGGTTAGACCAAAAAATTTCCCCAGGCGTGCAGTAAACCGACTCAATCGTGCTTAGAATTTTGGAATATCTATCTATCGGCCTGGGATGTGTGGATGGATGGTCGCGTACTCTAAGGTCCGGTAAAGGTATCCGCGTCCTCTTGATGATCTCGATGCAAAAAGAAGACAGCACTCCAAAAGAAGAAGAAGCTGAACAAGGGTCAGATACTTCTTCAACACTCCAAGTTTACATTTTGGGGACATGAGGTTTCGGTGATTGGTGTTTACTCGGCGCCACCAACCAAGGTGGGCATAGCAAGTTCCACTTTGGTGGGATCCAGGAACACGAACGACTATGACACGTAAGGGACGGGCGGTTCCTGATCGCCAGCCCGGCCATCGACAAGGCCTGTTAGGGCTCTATCAAGAGCTGAAGGCTGCACTTATCTGTCTCAATGCAGTCGACAGAGAAGACATTTCGACACCATCTTGGGACATATTCCATGCGTTGGGCTTTTCCCACGATTTTTCTTTCTTTTTTTTTTTGACGCAATAGAGTATGAGCCCTATCGAGCTGCAACAAGTACGTACACTCAGGAGGATTGCGATAACACCCACAGCACAGGACCGGCATTGAAATCGCTTCCGGGATATCGCACATGCACTGATGCTATGGACCTTCGCGTCTGCAGAGTTTCGGCTCGGCTGTCAAGAATCGTTTTGTTGTCATTCTCTGAGTGGCCCAGAAGCACGGGGGAGGAGGGGTGGTGGGAGGGATGGAGGGGGAGGGAGAGGAACAGTCGATGGCCTGGTTATGTGTATACGTCAAGCTAGCAAACGCGGTTTGACAAGCTTCTCCGCACAGCACGTTTTTGTACCTGAAGTAACCGGTTTCTCGATCGAATCGTGCATCCAGCCGCAAAATCCCAAGTCGTGGAATTTTCCACGGAATACATCTGATGGGAAGAGAAGTTGCAATGAGAGAGGAAGAGGGCCATCCTTCGGGTTTTGCGCCGTCGCTCCGCTGTCCCGCCAGGGAATATTCTTGGGCGATATCAAACGAAGCATTCCGCAACAAGCGGGACAATCACGAGCCTTAGATAGCACTCTATTGCCGGCTGACGAAAAAAACACTTGGTCAATTAATTCGGCAAAGAGTCGAACCTATCAATTCTAGGCTGCATGCACCATCATGAATGATGAGCGAACAATGGTGGGCCCCGTGCAGCCGAAACGCAGTCAATGGGCTACTCTCTGTCATTGATTCCTTGCGGTTTCAACGCTTGCTATGTCTATCTCTATCGAATTTGACTGGAAAGGTTGTATTTTTAGGTAAGTAATCGAATATCCTCTAGTGACCTGCAAAGCTAACAAATACAGATGAGACAGGGGGGTACTTTTCATGGGTTTTTGGCTCCAGTATCCAAATTGACGTCTTTCAAGACAATATCAGCCCTCTTTCGAAGGTCACATCCTCTTAGCAGCGGGCTAGAACTCCGCGCAATCCGTGGCTCTTCCCGAACCTATAGTTTTATCTGTAGAGAGTCGACGAGCTGAAGTGCATGGGGATAACTTGTAACTTTATAAGGATCGTTATCTCGCTCAATTATTCATACTTCCATAACCACGGCCGGACCAGAATTCCCTCTTTTGATTTTTTTCATTATGGCCGGTTACGACCCCAAGGCTTCTGCGCGGGCTTTGGCCCAGAACAGACGGGCTTCTTGGTTATATGCTTGTGCCTTTGGCGGGTTGATCCTTATTTTCGTTTTAGCAAACTTTGGGAGATCTCTATTTCAACTTCAGACTAGACGAGGTACACTGGCAAAAAGCCTTGCTGCTCCGTTCAGGTAGGTACCACAATTTTTTTAATTCTGTTTGAATGATGGAAATTCTAATTTAGCATCTATCTATAGGGCTTTCCGGCAGGTATTCCTCCGGAAACTTCCTAAAGTTTCCTCCGGAGGACATCTCCTTCTGATCTTGGTTTACTGCGGGCTTAATGCCGCAATCACATTTTACGACGTGGGTTTTGAGGGGCCAAGTCCTTATTCACTCTTTGCAAAGAGGTGTGGCTGGTAAGTTTGTTTCCTACGTATGCATCCGCAAAGATTATATTATATATATACTGACTGATTGTTTCTGACAGGTTGGCCGTATGCAATGCTGCCCTTGCATTCCTCCTGTCAATGAAGAATACGCCCCTTGCATATATGACTGGGTATTCTCATGAGCGCTTGAACGTACTTCATAGATGGGTTGGCCGGACCATCTGGTTTTATTCTTGTTTGCACGTCTAGTAAGATATGCCCCATCAGGCAAATACTTTTCATTCGCTGATGTCGTTGTTGTGCAGTATCTACACCGCCACTCTCACTATGAGCCATAACCTCAAAAAATTGAGGCAAGACCAGATGATTTATGGTTGGGTCGCTTTTGCGGCTTTCAACATAATCTATGCGAGTTCCCTTCAGATTATTCGCCGTCGGTTCTACGAGGCATTCTACCTGATTCACGTTGTCATGTTTGTCGTGTCTGTGGTTTTCCTCGGACTTCACAAGCCACAAAAGTTTGGGCAAGCGATGGTTGGTGTCGGCATTTTCTGGTGCTTTGATAGGCTCATTCGCACCGCACGTCTCGTCTACTACAGCTTCAACAACAAAGCTACCCTGGTACCTCTTGCAGGTTTGGCAACCAAAGTTATCTTTGAAAAGCCTATCAACTGCCAACCGGGCTCTCACGCTTTCATCTCAATTCCTAGCATTCGGAAGCTTCAGTCGCATCCGTTTACGATATCCTCGTCCGACAGGATTGAGTTTGTCATTCGTGCTCAGAAGGGGTTCACTCTGGACCTCCACAAGCATGCATTGAAGAATCCATACAAGCAGATCAAAGCCTACATCGATGGGCCTTATGGTGCTGTGCCCGACTTCAAGAGAATGAACAAAGTAGTTCTTTTTGCCGGTGGCAGTGGTGGCGCGTTCTCGTTCCCTATCGCGATCGATATCATTCGGAATATCGATCGTATCGCGGTTACACACATGGAGTTTGTGTGGGTGATACGTGATGAACGTAAGTATCTACACGCCTGCAACTACCCTTCCACCAACCGGTACTAACATGCTTTTCATAGGTCACTTGACGTGGTACGAAGAAGAGATCAGAGAACTCACACAGTGCCCGATAGTCAACCTTAGCATCTACGTCAGTTCCAAGACGGACCCCATCGTCACAAGCCAGCCAGTCGAAGAAGCGACAGCGGTCGAGAACGATGTCCGACGCTCCCTCTATCTTGACCTTGACGGTGACGACACCGAGCCGGGTACCCCCGACGAGGACGCCATCGAAACCAGCTCCGACCCGACTGCCGAAGCCCTCGAGAAGGAGCTGGGATTCGGGAGGGACCACATTCAAGCGCTGCAGAAGGAGCTTGGAATCGGAACGCTGGGAACACAGGAAGAGCTGGTCCGTGACAGGCGCATCTCCAAACGGCTGTCCCAGCGCTACTCTGCCAATCTCGAGGCGCAGATTGACCAGCGGCCAATGTCGTACATTGAGACTATGAGCGGCAGGCCCGACCTGACGGCGCTGATCAAGGGGATTGTGAAGAATGCTGAGCAACGTGACACTGTTGCTGTTGGAGGTAACACCGCCCCTCTCCTCTCCTCCTTATGTTTAATTCTTAATTTTTCGGTAACTGAATAAATACTGACGCGGTGTGACAAAACAAACAGCTTGTGGACCGACGGAACTTATGCGTGTTGCGAGAAATGCCGTTGCTGATAGCATCACCCTTACTGGTCCCAGTGTTACTCTTCACTGCGAGCAGTTTGGTTGGGGTTAGACGGCTGTTTTCGTTTTTCTTTTCGTGGTTTCTCTTTTGCGGTTTTCTTTTTTTTCTTCTTTTTGGTACGGCTGGGAAAATAAATTTGGTGCAATGATCGATTTTGGGCATTATTCTTTTTTTTGCCTGTACTCTCTCTACTTTACATGTTTTTTTTTTTCCTTTTGTCTAATGATGTATACGGATATAAATGAGATTTATTGTTTTTATTGGGAGTAGAGTGGTTACATGTAGATTTACCCATCGTGTTGTGTTGCGTTGGATGGAAAATAGCTCTTGCTTCAATGGGTGTGATCTGTGGTATATACAGAGTCCTATCAGTTCAGCCCGCCGAAAAACCTAATTGCTGGAGGAACGAATATTATGCATAGCTACTAGTGTCTCGCTAGAACAAGAAACGGGCACATCAGCACCCCGATTACGCTAGTACTATAAGAAGAAAAAGATAGTAACAATCTCCAGTCTTGGCTGCCTATCCCGGTCGTGCACTCTAGATACTACCAACTACCAAATGTGTAGTTAGTTAGGTTTCAAGCTACGCTACGGTTGCAGACAGATTCAGCGAGCTTTTACTCGGGTTCAGGGTCCAAGGTCCCTATCCAGGACATCCGAAAAGGCACAAAGGCAAAAAGCAAAAGTGAAATCAAAAGCAAAATTAGAGTACTTCCGTCCATGGCCATCAATACCCCAAATTGCCTCAAAAACCTAATGCCAACCCACAACTTCCCCACGCGAGGTCAATGATTGGATAGCCAAACGTACACACTCTACTCTATCAACAGAACACAAGTGTCACTGTCACCCTCACTCACTCGATCCACTCTAGGCCAAGAAGGTTAAATTTAGAGGGCCGGGGCGTTCTGAAACATGTTAAGCTTCGCGGGACCCCGGGACGGGACGTTTTGTTTGGCCAATCGCAAACAGGGGAGGGCCTCGCGAGAATTTAGAGTTACGTGCCGAGGTTGTGGAGGTGGAGATGGTGGTCTGAGGTTGCTTAGCCTGTAGGGTAGAGTACCGTTTGGTCAGTAGGTAAAGTACTGGTGGGTGGAATGGAATGTCAAGGGAAAGGGTGGGTGTATGCATGTTACCGTGACTTGGGCCAATGGTTTAAGCCTGTGGGCTTATTCGCTGGGGGGTGACGGTAGTTGGGCAGCAACATCTAGCTAACGGCTGGATAGGTATGTAATCGAGATATGTAGGTGAATCGCGGATAGGCCTCACGTGGCGCTGTTGCGGTGATGAGATAGACCCCTACTCTACTTTAGGAGTCTAGGTATTGCACTGTAGCTGGGCAATTTGTTTATGGACTGGAGGTGCGTTTAGGCGTGCACTGGCCTGGACATACTCAATTCGTTATCAATAATGCTGGTTTAAAACGGGAAGTATCGATGGCTTACGGGATTTGCCAGAAGTACATACATATATTAATTCCATGTATTCTACATTCTTGATGTATGCAATTGCCAGAACAGCTGTTTCTGTTAGAGTACATGTACCTACCTACATACCTACCTAGGTAGAGTAGAGACTGTGTAGGTATCGTATGTAGCTTTAGTAGGTATCTACATGTGTTGTGACACGTATGTCCACTGCTGACATGACCTTTAGAGGAATGCTCATCATTACCGGTACGGGCCCACCGACGTAACATGGCGATAAGCGAATCCAGCCGTGCACGTACCTGAGGTCGATGTATTTATGTATATGCAGGTAGATGGATGTATGAGCGTAGCAACCAATACCGTGGTCGATTGAAGTGTGGAGACCCAGGCGCGAGAGTTGATAGGCTGCAACTGACCACGGATTACCAAACAGGCCAGGCAACGTTTCGAGAATTCGACTTCCGGATACGGTCGATGCTCATGATCTTTTGAGGGTTCCAACGGGCTCTTAATATGGTCGATCGAGTGATATGTTATGTAAGAAACAAACCCAACAACGCCAGCTCGCGCTCCCTCCTCCCTTCCCACGATCCCCCAGATGTTGGTTTTCCAGGAATAGTTAGCCAATTGAAAATAGCCCCAAAGGGTCCAATGTTCAAAGCAGGTACCGTCGCCCTAATTATAGCTACTGTCGTTCACGGGGTGCCTATTGACGGACACTGGGTGTTGGCGGATAAACTAAACAAGACAGCTATACTCAGTTTGCCTTCAACTATTGGTCAAAAGGCCCCCCTGTCCGTGAATACCTTAATGAAGTAATCAATCAATCAAGTCCGTCAATACCCCGTGAACGACAGGGCACTAAACAAAATTAAAAAAAAAAAAACATCCGCACAGAGCTGCTCAATCCAGCATCACCTTCCACCATCCAAATATTAGCAGACCCCAACCCAACCCCTACCCCTCTGCCGTACCCACCCACAGCCCCCCCGTCCTATGAAAAATACTGCCCTTACAGGGAGCACCCCTGCAGCCAGCCAGGAACTGCACTTACGAGCTCCAATAGAGGCCGCGAGAGCTTAAACTACTACTGCTATATAATCGCAGCAGGCATTCTTGTTGGTTGCGTTGGTTGTAGATGTGTAATGATTGTCTTGCTGCTGGATTCAACTAATTGGTAGTCTTGCTGAATTTGGGGGCGAGTGATAGGTTGTGATGTACTTCATGGGCCGCACTCGGGTTGTGTGATTGGTGGGCGGAAATGACCTTCGATATCGAGTGGGGAAGAAGTGTAGGATGATAATATGAAGAAGCAAGGGGAGGAGTTATTTTTCAATCCCGATAATACATGGCTACATCTGTGCATTTTCTATGACCAAGCCATTACAGCGAGTTCCTGAAATGGACACACAAAGCAGATTGCTCTCGGAATATTCCAACATATTCTCACATAAAAAATGCAGTACATTATCAGTAGTTCATGCTAATTGTTGTATACGGTCTCGATGAATATATTATGTAATCGATTGACGTAGGAATAAGTTGTAAATTTCATGTGTCACTCGGTTACTTTCTGATCATTGACATGTTTCGTAACCCCAGTCGGCAGGGTAATTACATGTAATCAATAAAAACTTGTGGGGTGATCATTACCCCATCATTACCCCATCATTGCCACTGCTCCTGGTTTGATGCTAGTGGCAAGGGCTCCTTTGAGCATAAGAAGTATGGCGAGAGGAATTTATGTGGGTCACGAAGCATATAGGAGCGCAATCGTACCAAGAGACCACTTATAAGTATTTCAAGCAACGTAAATATTTTTATTTGTTTTAGCTGGGCTGTGCCCAGGCCGCCATACCCCACGGCCATTTAACTATCAAGTGAGTTTCCCAGCATACAAGTCCAGGTAAAAATAAGTAAATAAAGCAAAAGTTTCCTCCAACACACTATCCGTTGATAGAATTCACTGTTTCGTGTAGCTGCCACATATAAGATGTGGAATATTGTACAAAACTATCTATCACAAGTGCAGCCAACAAATATCCGCACCAAAAGATAGACCCTAGGAAAAGAAGTTTAGCAAACGATACGACCCAATACGCCCCCAAACTCTCATGCAACCTCTCATGTGGCAAATTGCCTGTCTTCGATATGAGCCAGATATGGATTTCTATCTCATCCGCATCGCCCTCGTCTTTTTTCTACGTTTTCGTTTAAAACAATTCGTGAACCGTCTGTCAAGATGCAGTCACACCTATCTCCGCTCTGTTCGGTATTCCCTCGGTCGGTTGTTGGCTCGGCACACCCTGCTGATGAGTAGCAGAAATGCTATCCCTAGCACGGCGACCTCCAGAATTCTTCCAATTCTTCTTCCTTCCCGAGCCCTGCTGGCCAAGAGGCTCGTTATTAGGGAAAGTTGGATAAAACTGCTGCTGTGAGTTTCCATTATTTGAGTACGGGATACGGGTGCCAGTTTTTGTATACCCTTGTGGTGGAGGATTTCCATTTGCGTGCCTAGGCACTGGGAGTCTAGACCCCGCATTACCGCCATGATTATTGTTATTCCGGTGAATATCACGACTATTGGCGTTCCCGTTTTTGTGGTTTTGTGTCTGGCTTTGGTTCTGGACCTGAGCAGAGTTTCCATGTTCCACGGAGAGCTCGCCCGTCAAATCGCCTGAAAATTGTTGGTTCGATTTTTCGGACTGTGAAATACATTAATTAGCATTGAGACATTTTAACTGGAGGTATGACTTTTACGGGGGCATTCTTCTGGGAAATTCTTAATACCTTTGGTTGTTCCGTAGCACTTGGCTGACTCGTAGGTTCCTGAGTTGACACGGGTGGGTTATCAAATCTGCCAAATTCAGGACTACGGACAATACATGGCGCCTTGTAAGACGAGCCAGATGATGGCCCAGGGTCGACACGTTGAATCACAGTTCGGGAGATTTCCTCGTCTTCGACAACTTCGGCAACTAGATAATCATATGTTAGACCTGCTAGTATATAAAATCTTACAACAATGCAACTTACTCCCAGTCAACTGAGTTCCACGCCATCTATTTGTGACGGCGATCTCCTGTTCTGCAACGACAAGAGGAACGTCATTCCCGGAAGTTTTTTCGGTATTCTTCCCAGCAGCCCCAGGCTCTCTCACGTCTTCTTTCGATTGGCTCGGTGGGATTTTGGTACTGGTATCCACAGACTCCCCGGTAATCTCGCTCTGGTTTTGTTTCTCGGATTGAGTAGGCGTTAAACTTTCGTCTTCCAGGCGAGCTTTTTCGGTCTTATCAGCAGTGTTTTCCTTTTCATTCGCCCCTCCGTTCCCGTTGAAGAGATCTTTCAATCTCTTCGTACGGACCTCCTTTGTCTCGGCCCAAGTCACAAAAACTCTTCTGCTTCCAACGATGCTTCTGTCCAACTTGGCCTTTGCTGTGCTGGCATCTTCTGGCTTAAGGAATGCTACAAATCCGTAGCCACGTGAGATTGACGTGTTCGGGTAAGTTGCGAGAACGAAAGATGATACGGTTCCAAAAGGTTCAAACAACTTTTTAAGGTCTTCTCCAGTAGAGATGACTGAGGGGTCCAAGTTCTTAATGTAAAGATTTGCAGGATCCGCAGGCTCCGTTGTCTCCGGGATAATTGGGGCAGAAAGAGCGACAAACGCGGTAGGACGGGACGAAGACCTTGTGGGTGTTTCGGGTTCTAATGTTGGATCGGGAAGAGTGCGAAGCACAACGGGAGAAGGTGTAGAGTCCTTGTCTGATTCTGAAGTATTTCCATCGAAGCTGTTTCGTGAAGGAGTTTCGCACGAACTAGTAAACGATCCGCCTATCACAGGAGGAGGGCTACGATACGATTCGCTGGCAATAGTTGAGCCCATAAACGATCCATTTACTGTGACTGTTCCATCAAATCGTGGCCTGTCGTAGCAGTGAGATGCAAGCGTAGTTGAAGATGAATTGGATGTAGACCTGTGGTGCTCAGTATTGCTGAAGTTAGCAGGAAGCCTATTGTTCATCCGACCACCCCGTCCGTTATAACGACGATTATGATAATGCCGCCCAAGAATGGCTCTCGGCGGGATCTGTCCCTGCCAGCCTGTAATAGGGTCTTGGAAGCTCTGGAAAGGCGGGGAGCCTGGTGGTGAAATTCCACCGATGTGTTGAATCTCAAATCCTTGCGGGGAAATCGGAGACATGATATTGAAGGTGCTATATTGAGCCATGTTTTGAAGTGGAGGGAATTGGTGAGCGAATGGGATCATATTTGCAGAGGCGACCATGTTAGGATTTGAAGGTCCATAGTTTTGAGGAAGCCATGCCATTTGTTGACCCTGGGGCCCAAACGGTCCAGGATGGTACATGGGTGGCCCAAAGTTCACAGGTTGCTGAAACTGTTGCGGGAAAGATGGTGGGAAAGGCTGCGGTAGAGGCGGCGGATAGGCTGGGTTGAACTGCATAGGGGGGGGACTGTTAAGATTGACATCTGGTCCTGGATGTGTTTTGTAGCTAACCGCTAGAACGCAGCCACGGATAACAGTGCCATCGAAAGCCTCACAAGCCTATATTCAAATCAGCAATCGTGTGAAATACCCAGGGAAAGTGATCTGGGTTACCTTCTGTGCGCAATAGAAGGAAGACATGACAATATCACCAAACCTGCGATTTGCAGAATCGGCATAAGGGAAAATGTAACAGCCCTCAACGAGTCCGACCTCCGAGAAAAGTGTAAAAAGCTCCTTCGGGGACATATCAATCGGTAAGTTCGCAACATACAGAGCTTTGCTCATAAGAACAGGGGAATTATTATTATTAGCACTGGTCCTGGGGCCAGAAGGGCCGCTGAATCCACCATACAAGGTGGCGGGGTCCATGTTATCGTTTTTTAATTGGGCAAGAACGGAATTGTCGTGCGTTTGCATTTGTTGCTGCTCATGAGGTGGACTTTGATTCTTTTGCCCGTATATGGCGTTGTTTTGCTGGATGGGATGTCCAGCACGATTTTTGTTCAGCAATTGAAGAATTTGCTCTCTGCTTTCTGGAATAGGCCTATCCTTGAAGCCCTTATAAGAATGATGGTGGTGATAACCATGGGAGATGCTCTTGTGATAGCTCACCCCGGGTTTATCACGGGGTTTGATAGTCCTAAAATACATAGCATTAGTCTTATGGCATGACAGGAATTATAAATGCAAGTATGTAGAAAGAATTCTGGGTACAATTTACGATCTCCCAAAGTTATTTCACCCTTCTGGATTGCATCTTGAGCATCCTGGGGATTACTGAACCCAATAAAGGCGTATTGGGTCATAGAGTCATTCGACCTGGCATCGTAGTTTACTGAACGCCTCACAAGGCTTACGATAGAGCCTGGAGTATATTAGATAAAATTGGTAAATTGTTTAGTAGGATTCCTTACCAAATTGACGAAAGGTATCGAATAAGACGCGATCATCAGTCATATTTGTGAGGCCGTTGACATAAACAACGCAGGAATTATCGATCTCCTCGACGCGCACCATCAGTAAAGTTCACAAGCTGTTGGAAGGAAAAATAGATGCCCTACCTCAATAGCACCGTTCTGACCCTTACCACCGGTATCTGGGTAGGTGGTGTAAGAGATAGTGGGAAACCGCCCTTGATCACCACGATAATAGGTATTGTTGCTCATGGGGCTTCCAGACATACGGCGAGCTTTGGGGGTGACAGGGCCACTATCAACTATATGTGTTTGGTCCATGGTTCAAGGAAATCAAATTGTCAGGATAGGATGGTTTAAGCTTGACACGTAGTGATAGTTGATGTCGAAAAAGATGAGCACTTGCGAGATGGATGAAGTGGAGAGGGATTCCAAGCGAAATTAGATAATGGGAAGAAGATTTATAGTGTGAGGGTAGATGGATGACAAAGTCGATTCGAAGCTCTATATTTTTTTTTTCGTGTGTACAAGTCTATTTAAAGACCCGGAGAAACAAGAGATGATGTCAGAGATGAAGAAGATGGGAAGAGGGGAAGAGGGGAAGACGACCAGAGACCAGAGACCAGAGACCAGAGGAGTGAAGAAGACAGCGTTAGAGAACGAGATGGTGATGGTAACGACGGGAAACAGCACTCCTTCAAGAGCGTGTTGTTTCCCAATATACCACTTAGTTTGGCTTGATTAGAAGTGTGTTGTTCAGGATGGGGATTTCTAGAAATTCCAAACTCAAGCGAGTGACGAGCTGTGGATACATAGAAAAGTTGTATTCTGGTGGCTGGTAAAATATTGCAGCCACGTGTGGCTGAGAAGAACATCTAATAATCTTCGTTAAACCACAATTTACTCGACAGCATATGATATAGGAGGAAGGGATTAGATTTTTGTAGATGGTTAGTTACACGTAGATAGTGCTAAATCATCCCGGAATCCTCAGCCCCATTTCTAGCTTTCCAAGGCCCCAATGGTAATAAAAGCGGATATTGATATTCGTTACTCAATTATTTAAAACTCCAAACTGGGAGTAGATTAATTCGCCACGATACTAAGTACATACTCAAAAACACTAGTGATGTTTGTAGTAACAATATACTCACTTCCTTCCGGATTCTGCTTTAATCTAGCATCCTCTACTAATTTCGTACTGTTCAGTTGTACCACATATCATACCAAATGTGCTCATAGAGAATGAAAAAAAAAGAAAAGAAAAGAAAAGAATATAGTTGTTCAGGATTCAAGGAGGCTAGTAATTTTCAATAGAAAACTACATGTACAGTACGAAAAGAGGGGTGAAATCGGTACTGTAGGACTGCGGAATTCAGTGAATAATACGGAATTAGGTAAACCGGCGTTATAAAAAGAATACCATAATATTGCCCTATTCTTGGAGTGGGATAACGAATATATACCCTTTTTTGGTATTATACCCGTAAAACGAATGTCAAGCTAGGGAAATGGGTTTCCACCAGCAATATAACGGGAATGGTGAGAGGTTTATAAGAATGTCTCCCCCGAAATCTACAACAACCGCATAATCAAGGAATGATAGCCTATTTCTAATAATTCTAGAAATGGTAGCTACACCAGCAACCGCCGAAGTATTTAGTCGGGGTCAAGGTCACTAGATTAGCACCCCTTCTGTCAGTCACAAATAAGCGATATGTCCGAAAAAAATAAGCGACGAAGCCGTTGTCGCCGCTTTTTAGCCGTGACATCATCCCGCATTTGACGAACGTTTCGACCCCCACCCATCTCCTTTCTGTGAGGAGAGGACGTTTCGCCCAATCCGTTCAGCAGCTGCACGAGACTTCCCCACATTTTTGCTTTTCAAAACAAGCTGAACTTCATAGAGATGAACCAACCCACCAGATGAAAATACGGAATCCGCGTTGCTGTGATGGCTGGGAGACAAGACTCACGCTGAGTGGTTGTTGGTTTACCAGTCATAGCTTACCCCTCTTAACACCAATCCCTCGAGCACATTCTCGCCTATGCTCTTTCCCCACGTGGGTTTAGGGATTCCTTTGTGCCGTGCCGACTGGTCCCCCGAACCTCTCCTTCACCAATTCTGGCATCGTGTAGAGAACACTCTTTGTTTTGCGAGTTTGTAACAAGTCGTAGTCAGCAATCTTTCTGAGCACGAGCACATACCTGAATAAACCCGGCGAGTCTCTCAAGTCTCTTTCCTGTGTCCTCTACCTGGAAAGGTCAAATACCCCACTCTGCAACTCTACTGTATCGTGCATATGGTATCTAGGACAGATTATCATAAACCAGATGGTAAGTTATCAGTGCCAGAAGAGGAAAGGGTATAGTACGATTACAAAGACTGGAATGGTTCCCCCCACGTTCCTCATAAGGTTTCCAATATGGCAAGGCCGTTTACTCTTACCGGGGAGAGTTGAAAGAACCAACAGACACTGATATTTCGGGAACACGTGCGAGAAAGCCCGATCGATATGAACAAGCCTAAGAACGTTTCTTTTTCCCCTCCTTAAGGGGTTGATTTTTTTTTTTTTTTTTTTTTTTTCGACAGCCCTCGATCTTTGGGACGGTTCTGTCTCGCGCTGCGTCGGTAGAAACAAGAAAAAAAAAGCCTGTGATCTGCAGGAGTGCACAGTACGTACGAGTACCGCTGTACATGTAAAAAAGAACGAGTTGTATGTCTGTAATCGCCTGAGTAGGAAGCAGAGGGTCCGTCCGAGAAGCAAGCAAAATGTTTGCGGCAGATGACTTTCAAATCGAACTTCCAATCGTTGCCCGTTGCATGGTCTATTCTTCCGCTTCCATATGATTATTTCACTCTATCTCTCTGCTTCTCACTTTCTCTCTCACCGCTCGAGCTCCAATACGCTATCACCAGCGCAGCTATTCATGAAAAAATGCCCGAGAACGAAGACGGACGGGGGAGCATCGGAGGGAGAGAAAAAAAAAATCTAAAATTAAGGCATCGCGTCAGCAATCCCCGTCATTCCGCATTGCGAGACGACCCGCGGCCGTTCCGAGCATCGACTGAATCGCGGCGGACCGGAATCCACGGAGCAGAGGATCGTCAGTCTTTTTGACGGCCCTGTAAGCAGGTACATCTAGCGACCACCTTAATCGCGTACCACGAGCCTGAGGATTGGGTGGTTATAGGGCACATACAGGTACTTATTTGGGGTAGTAGGGGTACTTTACTATCCTGTAAAGCGTAAGAACGTCTGAGAAGGGTCTTTTCATACTAGGCAGACCTGTGCCTAAGTCGTCAACTCTGAGCTGCTTCTGCTGCGTGCCGAACCATTTATTGCCTACAGACGGCGTGGGGGGACAAGATTGAGCCCGATTTTTTTTTCTCTCTCGCTTCGTTGACCGGTACCATCTAAGGGTACCGTTAAACAGGCCTAGTACCGGGGGAGGAATGGCGGGTGGTACATTGAATCGCTGCGATAAGTCCATGTGTGGTACATGTACAGTCAGTGCAGCCGGGATAATAATAACCTTTCTGCGCAAGTAAATGCGATTTTATTGCTGCTGATTATGATTATGATTATGTTGATTATGATGCTTACTCTATGATGATATTGGGTTGAAGAGTTGGTTCCAGTAACTGTTGCTGTCCGTCCGTCTATCCATAAGGGGATTACTATTTTTTTTTTTTTAATAAATTTTTTTTGATATCAATTCTGCTATATCTAGAGTAGAGTATGTGCAGGGGGAGAGGAGAGAGAGCATCAGGCAGCGGCACGACATCGTGAAGTTTCGAGACAACAGAACCAAATATGAAATTATCCCAAAAAAGCAAAGGTCGTGTCTCACAGTGTCCACTGAGTGGCGTTGCACTTTTTGTGGGAACCAGTATGAAACGGTACATCGAATCGCCATTGATAGGCGGGCAGTAATTTGGGGACAGAGGGGACAGAGGGGACAATTTGGAACGGTCTCTCTCTCCGGGTATATCCCACGCAGTTTGGAAGTTGCAGCCACGCTGCTCTCGCCTGAACGAGAAATCCCCGCTGCCGTTACAGAACTGACAGAAGCAGGTAGGTGTAGGTAGAGTACTTTGAGGAGTAGAGCACATAGAGTACATGGTGTATGATAGGTAGGGTGCGTAAGTTAGGTGGGTGGGTGAGCGTAGTTGACAATAGACTGAGATCTGCCCAGAGCCCAGAGATCACAGCGCTCGTCTATCCTGCATGGTGGCATCCCCGGCGGGACCGCCCACAGCCCACAACCACACCCCCCCCCCCCCTTCTCCCAAAAAAGGGAAAGGGAAAAAAAAAAACTAAGAATCCTAGCTAGAAGCAGTCGATACTCTACTCAATAAGGTACTCTACTGTGTAAGTCTAATCGCTGTCAAGCAGTAGTAGTAGATGTAGTTACCCCTCCACATCGTCCTCCTACATACAATACGACAGCAAGACCGCTTTCAACGCACATCACATCCACATCCAACAGCCTTTTCTCCCACCAACATTACTCTAACCCAACCCACCACTTCTCTGCGATCCCAAACTGTCGGCTCTTCTCGTGTACTACCCTGGACAACCAGCAGCTGGGTTTGAAAGGTGAACTGTACCCGCTCTCGTCCTTTCGGAAGTGTATACCATACTCTACATACCTCAGCGGTACCTACAACAGGATAAGCTACATCCCATCCCACCCCACCCAATCCTACCTTACCTAGGATATTCTGGTATTCATACTACACCTACATACATAAGGGCCCGTCCCGTCGCCTCTTCAAAAGGAGTTGATCTTAGAAATAATAATTCAGTTGGTTAGTCTCCTTTAAGATTATTTATTGTTTCTACCTACCCTCTCTACCCAGTTACCTGCACCATTGCCCTATTTCAACTGTTCTGCAATTTAGAAATCTTGTTTTCCTAAGAATTTGTTTTGTTCTCTTTCGTCATACTACATCTTCTTCACGAACCCCAAGCTAAACATTGTTCTGTTCTTTTTCTACTGCCCCATTTAGCCTCCCCCCCTCCCCAGAGATCACATCTAAATCTCATCTCAGAAAGAAAAATAAGCAATCACAAAAGCACAAGAGAGAAAGAGGGACTATAAAGTTGGCGGATAAAGCTTCATGACCTACATGAGTGCTCAAATCCAATTTCTTGTTAGTAACCCACATTCAATCCCCACTCCCAAATCTATATCTTCTTCCACTTCCTCCGCTTCTTCAATTTCCTCCTCCTCCTCTTTCTCCTCTACCACTTCAATATCTTCAGCAACTTCAACCATCGGCGGTATTTCAATGGCAGGATCAAGTCGGTCATACGCATCAAGCTCTGCCTCTGATGGCACTGCATCACCTTCAGGCTCAACGAGGTCTCGAAGTACCTCTTCAATCTCTGCCTACTCCTCCGCCGAGTCCCTCGATATACCCATTGGCGCCTACTGTCGTGATGGGAAGATTAACAGTGAACCGTATGGCGGCGGTGTCTACACAAGCTTACACACAACCGTGAAAATACTGCAGGAGTGCCGACTATGTCTCATTCACATACCGCTTCCCCTCTACCCCCACTTCGTTCAAGCGATCCTATCATTGATCCTACCGCTATCACCAGTATCACCGGATGGTGAAGGGAAGGACGGCAATGACTCGGAGCCCGAGGATGACGACGACGACGAGAGCGTGGTGCCCGACTATCCTTCACCCAACAGACCTTCGTCCTCAATAAAAGACTTTGTCAACATCTCAGTCACCCCTGTCGAGTGCTCTGTCGTGTGTTCCCGGGAAAGCGTTGAGAAATGGTTCGCGCCTATCATCAAGACTCTCGAGACTAGCCATAGAGGCGACGTTATGATTGCCTCAGAGGAGTTCATGGCAATTCAGGTGGACGGAGAGGGACTGGATGCGGGGCAGCGGGTTCTCGATTTGACGAGCCCGCTTGCATTGGCTGGAGTGTAAGTTCTACACTCCTTATACATTTTACAGATTCACAGTGCAGCGCACGGTTGTCGGAGAGTGGGCGTGTTCAGGGATTGAATGACTCATACTACACACACATCAGACGAACTCAATTCTGACATGATATTATATACAGATCAATCTTCTTCATTACAACCTACTTCAGCGACTACATCCTTGTGCCCTCCACTGCGCGCAGCCATGTCACGAAAGCGCTCCAGCGCCGTGGCTTCGTCTTCGAAAAGCACACTGAAGCTTTCGTTACACCCCACCACAGAAGCAGCTCAACCTCCTCCAACCTGACAATTCAACCACCCTCACCTCCACCCACTACCACCCTCTCTGACCTTCAAACCCGTACCTTTGATGCCCTCCAAAAACAGAACGTCACACCTATAGTCAACAAAAGCACAAGGCTCATTCTCTGCGCCGCACGTCGCTCATTTAGTAAAGGCCGCGGAGGAGGTGACGACAGAGGGCTATATCTTGGTCTCGTAAAGTGTTTGATCAGCCGGCCGCAATTCCTCTCCGTGACGTTGACAGATGCAGAGCCGGCATCGCTGCTATTGCAGAAGGAGATGTTAAGCATGTTTGGGAATGATGATGTCTTGCTAGGGTCGAAGGAGGATGTGTTGATCCCAATTGTGCTTGATTTGAGAGGGCTTCCGGTGGATTCAACCGGTATCGTGTGTGGTGTAGCTGGAAAGCTGGTCGGTGGGACATCAGGAACCTACTTCGATAAGAGCGAGGCCGTTGAAATGAGTTACCTGAGTACCGCAAGAGCGGGTACTGTCATTGTTGCTGAAGATGACCTTTCGAGAGCTGTTGAGGCATTGGGGTTGTCGCTATCGTGATCTAATCCACCTAATCATATACTGGTATCACAGACAGCATATACTCAACAAAAAAAAAGTTTCATTTTGTCATTCGTTCTGGACTACAAAAGAGCTGCATTCCGGGGGCGGTGGGGTCGTTTTTTTATATTATACCTTTTTTCTCCTTTCTACTAGTGTTGCTTTTTTTATTGTGTCCTATTTACTTGATGGGAATGGCGAATCTAGAAAAATTGGGTGGGCGGCTAGCTTTGTTTTTTATCGCAGGTGTCTTTTTTTTATTTTTTTATTTTACTCTATTTTATTGCGGAAAAGTGGGTTTTTTTCTTCTTCTCTATTCTACGTTTTAACTTAAGGCAATGAAGGAGGGTTGGTTGGGTTGGTAGGGGAAGGACGACATGGCAGGAAAGGACACGATGGGTGGGATGGGACAGATGGATGGCTGGGGGCTGGAGGACACCAGATTTTTTTTTTTTTCTTCACGATCGAGTGGGTTTCCTTTGTTCAATGAGAGGACTCTTTGGAGCACATGACACGGTGTTTTTTGGTTACATGACCTTTTTTTTCTCTCGTTATAGTTTCAGTTTCATAGTAGCTAGGATAATGTTGGGATAGGAGGCCCTTCCTTTGCATTTCCTTGTTTGACGCTTTCTTATTTTTTTCTCTCTCCTCTCTTGAGATCTGAAGGGGGAGGGGAAGGGGGGGGGGGGGCGGCGGTGTGATACTGCAGCCTTTTGAAGGCCGAAGAGGGTGCTAGAAAGGGGGGGGGGGGGGGGTTGCGGAGATAATGCAATCATCTATTCTGTTTTAGCAATTGCAATTGCCTGCATTCTCCTGCCTGCTGCCTTCGAAAGCAAGAATACTTTTTTTTTCTCTCTCTCTCGCAATTCTCACGAGCAAAGGCGGAACCACGGTGCGGAAATGACGAGCGAAGCACGTACGTTACATTAAGGATGGTATTATTTGTGCCTGCCTGCCTGCCCGCCCTGGTTTACTTACACGAGGCAGGTAGGCAGGTAAGCAAGTAGGCAAAGATAGGACAGACAGCTTACAGCTTACAGTGCCGTACAGCAGGGCCAGGCTGGCTCGAGCACCCTATCTATCTACATACTCTATTTTTTTTATTTTTATTTTTCCACGATCACGAGCATGGCATGACAGTGAGCAGAGGCAGAGGCTAAGGGCTAGAGTAGAGGAGGCCACCGCATAACAGGCACATGATTTTTATGCTCTGGAGTAACAGCTACTCCTCCACTCTACATACTCAGTTCCCTTTCCTTTCCTTTCCTTTGCGCGCGCGCACCACACGGCAACAATTAACTCTGGGTAGAGCTGGAGAGCAGCAGTTGGAAGCGCGTACCGGATTGTATGTATTGTACCTACCTACCCGCTCTACTTACCTAGCTCTCTAGCTCTGGGGAAACTCTAGAGTAGAGTAGGTTAGGTGGGCTTTACGTACATACAAAGCCCTAGTTTCTCTGAACTGTTGCGCCTGCCTGCGCGCCGCTGCTGCTGTCTGCTGTAGGTACGTATTTACGTACGTGTGCCTAGAATAGAGCAGAACACATGCCAGAGTAGTTTGCATGCCCTAATCTATGAAACCACTCTGCTGTTATGCCTCTAGCTCTGAAGCACTCAAGCACTGCACGCAAGCAAGCAAGCAATGTGCTGTTAATTCCTTTTTCCGTGCAGACCTGCAGAACCGGGGCGGCGGCGGTGGTGGTGCTGGTGCTGGTGCTGGTGCTGGTGGGCGGGGAGGAAGGAAGGAAGGAAGGAAGGGGAAGGAAGGGTACTTTGGCTATGTAGCTAGCTCACTAGCTAGCTAGCAAGCACTCTAGAGGGATGGCTGATGATGCTGATGATGAAGCAGCATAGCATCAGCATAACAGAAGAACAGCAGAACATAGCAGAAGCCAGCGGAGGTAGAGTGAGCATCATGTAGAGTATGTAGTTTCCTGGCCAGTTTTGTCACGATGATGGGGCCAGCCAGCCAAAGGTCAGGTCAGGAAGTTGTCTCGATGGAAGATTAAATGCACAGGATCGGAGCGTTGAATCGGTTTCTTGGGGATCTCCAGCTGTCGGCGGAGACGAAGAGAGCAGCCGTATGCGTGGGGATGTTAATAGTTGCGACCCCTGGTTATAGCGGAGCGAAGCTCATTCGACAATTGCCCGGTGGGAAGAGAGGGAGATAGGTAGTCTACTTTTTACCTACACACGATGGGTGGGAAAAAGCAAAGGGGGTGGAGGGGACGGGAGTGGATGGATGGATGGATGCGTATTTCTTAGAGGGAAAGGGTCCATTTCAGGATGCTTGGTATCGTGATTGGATGGAGGGAGGGCAGCATCATCAGGGTCAGGGTCTGCGCTCGGAGAGCCCCGGTATCGAGTGCGGGAAACACAACCACGGGGCATGAAAGAACGGTTGCGAGCCAGAGAGAGAGAGAGGTGTTACTGAAGAATGGCTTGGCATGCTTGTGCAATCACTAGATCATTACCTTCTGTGAGCGTCATCGAGAAGTGAAGTGTAAGAAGGAGGGATTAATAAGACCTACTCTTACGTACATACATGATACCTACATCGACAGACAGGAATACGTCAAACCACGAGCAGCAGCAGCAGCAGCAGCAGCAGCCTTATGGAAATAGAGTAGTAGTGGGGACTCGAGTGCCTATGAAAGTTGCTGAACAGAATTAAAGAACAGATCACACTGGTATCAAAGCGTATATCGCCCTATCAATCAGTCAATCAATCAATCAGACCTCAACATCAACGACAGACAATCCATACATCCACATCCATCCATCACCAGAACTCACTCACCACAGAAACAGGTCCAGTTACGAGTAATCAATCTCTCACTCGCGCTCTCTCTCTGTCTCTCTCCTCTCACTCTCACTAGGTAACCCCTACATACTATACTTCATACCATACCTCTTTCTGAGGCATACTCTACTCCTACTAGGCTCTCTACATACCAGACAAGACTTTTCTCTTCATCGCCTCCCCCCAGGTCACGTCACGTCGCCTCATCAGGTAGCCAACAAATCTCAACAACCCACACCAATACATACATTGACCACCACCCCCAAAAAAATCAGTATCCACCCAACAACGTTGGACCAAGAAATTTCATAATCATCACACAGATCCCATCCACGTCGACTTGCTTGTCCTCCTTTGTCACGACCCCTCACCAAAAAAAAAATAACCACCCCCGACCCCTCAGGGACCTCAATCTCGGCCCTCCCCCACACTCTCTCGACCCCTCTCTCTTTCCTGAGATGGCTACTACCGCTGTCGCTGTCTCAATCGCCCGCGCTTCTTTCCGCGGTGGTCTCCTTCGTCCAGACCCCACAGCCGTGCCTCTAGATGAGATCACCCTCTTCCACACCCTGCTAAACAAGGCTCTCACCATCTGCTCCCCATCAAACATCCAGGTTGATACACACAAGCACCTACTACCCTAACCCCCCTCTCTTCGCTTCGGGGTGGTTTTTTTTTTACTGTCATATCAAGACTAACCGGGTCATCACTCTTCCTCAAGAACTGTAAACGATGGATTCTACGCTACGTGACGTCGCGAGCTAGGGTCGTCCTGCTCGGAAAGTACTTGGTCGCCCTCTCACCATCACTCACCAAGCCTCCTTCAGGACCGAGTCCGAGCCCGAGGAGACAGAGGCTGCATATGCTGTACCTTGTCAACGATATACTACATCATACGACTCGCAATGAGCCGTCCCCAACATTTCCGGAGGAGATTAAAACTTTTCTCAAAGACCTCTTCACCGCAGCGATCGCCCCTGGAGCCGTCAAGCAACTTGCCAAGGTGGAGCGACTCCTCAACCTATGGAAAACCCAGTCGTACTACCCCGCGCCATTCACGGCCGAGCTTCTCACTGCCGTTCGCGACGCAGCAGCAGGGAACAAGTCCTCTTCCTCTCCACGTGTGAAGCCAGCGACAGAGCGCCCACTGCTCCTTCCGCCGTTCCATGGAGACCCGTCGCTTCCCTTTTACGATCTTCCGGCAGCTAACATCCTCCCGCACCTCAAACCTAATGCGCCAACCCCCATAAACCCGCGCATGGTCAAGCCGATCCAGTTTTCGACCCTCACCCCAAGTGAGCCCCTTGCGACAGCGGTCAAGGGCTTCCTTGCCTCTGTCGAAGGGATATTTTCCGGCGCAGACATTGGCGCTGGCGATCCAGATGCAGTGGGCGGGTTATTTGGCAGCGCCGGGGAGGGTGAAGGCTACTATGGATGGAGTCGCAGCTTCTGCGAAAACATGAGAATGAAGAAGCGCGCGGCAGCGGAGGGCAAGAGTAGCCGGTCAGAGGGCAGGGCTAGCAGGAGTCGCAGACGAGGGAGCTACTCTGATAGCGAGCGCAGCGGTTCATACTCGCGATCTCGCTCTCGATCGCGATCGCGATCAGGTGGCCGAAGGAGGTATCGCGAGTCGAGAAGTAGATCTCCCTCATGGCGCTCCCGCAGCCGGTCCCCGGCGCGTCCCTCATTTGGGCAATCGCAGCCGCCCCTACAGGGCATCCCGCCCCCTCCACCACAGCCGCATCTTAATTACCCACCCGAGCTCGCCCAGCAGCAACAACAACAACATTACCCCCCTCCGCAGGGCTACCCCCCTCCTCCCCCTCCCCCTCCTATGCCGCAAATGCCGTACGGATACCCCCAGGGACAGTTTTGGCCGCCCCCGCCTCCTCCGCCGCCACCACCGGGTTTCCAGCAGATGATGCACCAGCAATTTCAGCAGGGGTACGGATATCCGTGGCCCCAGCAACCGCAGCAGCAGCAGCAGCAAGGGTTCCCGCCGTTCCCTCCTCCTCCTCAACCACCGGTACCGCAGCAGCAGCAGCACGTCCAGACTGATGGGGAGCAACAGCAGCAGCAGAAAAGCGGACAGGGGGGTTATGAGGATTATAGGAGTGCTAAGGGAAGGGAGATGGGGACGCGGAGAGGGTGGAAAACTTGATGTGCACAGGCGCACCACGTGCAGCGCGGGAGTGTGAGTGTGTGGAGAGCAGCAGCAGCAGCAGCAGCAGCAGCAGCAGGTACGGGTATGGGAGTTGGGGCTGGTTGGGAACTTGCCGCCGAATTGTCTGTCTGTCTTGTCTGCCCGGTCGTGGACGGGAATTTCCACCCCCATCGCAAACCGGCAGACGAGACAGTGGGGTAAAAGTGGGAGTATAAAATTAAAAAAAAGAAATAAGAGAAACGGGAGCAGACATTGATGCGCTCGGCAATTACTTAGTTATCATACTTTTTTTTTCTGTCTGTCGCTATCTCTTTCGGTATATCTCTCTCTGTGTGTGGGTTGTGCGTTTTTTTTTTTTTTTTTTGATATGTTTATGTTTGTATGCACCATTCCATTTAATTCTTCTTCTCCTCCTCTCTCTTTTTATCAATCAGTGTACTCTATCTACTCTATCTACTGCAGGTTAAAAAAAAAAAAAAAAAATTTGTCGGATTATTTTTTGTTTTCTATCCTTGTTTGCTACCTCTCTCTACATATCTACATACAGCACCCTACCTACAGGGATCATCAGAAATTCAAGGCCATTGTTTTGACGACCACCTGCGCACAGCTTGCTTGCTTGCCTTGTCTGTCTCCTCACTCGCTCGGTTGCAGACAGCATTTCGTTTCGTTTCTTTTTCCCTCCCCCCGTCACTTTTGTGGTAGAGAAGAGTAGATATGTACAGATAGGGATCTGTCTATCATCTATCTATCTATCTATTCGCCCTACCCTATTCCGGGGGGGCGGGGTAAATAGCAAAAAACGAAAAATAAAAAACGAAAAATAAAAATAAAAAAGTGTTGCCATCATCTACAAATCTACAAAGGGCGTAAAGTGCAAACCCAAAACACCACGGAATATCATCGTGATCATCCCGCTACCCTAGCTAGCTAGAGTACATTGCTGGCGGTGAAGACTCACGCACGAAGTGGTTCACATATATCCTGAAACTCTCACCCGCCCGCCGTATATGTACGTTGGCAATGATATCATACCTACCACGCTTTGATTTTTTTGATTTTTTTTTTTGCTGATTTTACCCGTGACTGACTGGCCGTTTAAGGGGCTGGGATCGCAGGGTGGAAAAGTGAAGTGTGGATATTAAGGGCCGCCGCCGGTACTCTGGAGCTACATAGAGAGTACCTACTCTAGGGTCTAGGAGTACAGCTTACCCTCAAAAGAACCAGAAAATGCAAGTAACGGAAACAGGGATTATTTGTATGAGAGAACGACGCCACTCCATACAAATTATCCTTGCCCTGAGCAACTGCATTTTCTGGTTCTTACGCTGGTAAGCGTGTACTCTAGAGTAGGGCGGTGGCGAAATCTTTTTTGCTTTTGCATTTGCTTTTAGGGAGGCTCATCTAATCTTAAATTTTTTATTTTTTTCTTTCTTTCCGATGTGTATTAGTTTTTTTTTTTTTTTTTTTTTGAATGTGTGCTCCTGAAAATGATGGGGTATGATATCATTGCACATTATGGGCAGACCCCGTAGCTAGAGAGATGTTCGTCGTCGTCGTGCCAGTTGTGGTCGTGGTCGTCGTCGTCGGCGCGCGCGGATATATCACATCCATCTGGAAGGGTAAAACCGAAAAAAAAGAAAAAAAGACTAGGAGGCAGAAGCAGAAGCAGAATGAAGAAGGGCAAAAAAGAAAAAAAAAAGTAATTCTTTCAGCTGCCTGCACTGTCACTGACTGTCACTGCGCGTGTCTGTCGGAAAAATGCAAAGAGAAAAAGGGGTGGTTGTGGTTCGAGCTAGCTAGTAGGCAAATTAGTAGAAGTCATGTCAGTAGACAGTCAGTAGGTAGTAGTACAAGTTACCGGGAGATACTTCTACCGCGAGGCAACGCGGGTAAGGTGGTGAGTACAGGTAAGACAGACAGATAGACAGGGCGGGACAGGCAGGGCAAGACAGGGCATGAAGAAGGCAGAAAAGAGAAGGAGAGGCACGGTAAATTAAAATTCGCAATGCGGAGTACATCTCTCATGATATCATAGGTAGTGTAGCAGCGCCTATTCTCACCTCACTTACTCTACTACCTCCAACTATTGTACCCATGTAGGTACTACATTTGTAGCTACAAAGGGCCGGTACCTAACCCGGGTATATCAAGACGACGAGCCGGGAATAACGGTAGTTCTCCTCTCCTCCTCATATATCAGCAGGGCAGAGCAGCACCCGAAACGAGAAATGTTACCAAGTAAATAAATCAGTCAGTCATGTACGGTGTACCAGGATGGGATCCGCGTCGAGAGTATAGAGTATGTGATATCGTGCCCTCCCCACGCGGCCCCGACAAATAACGGGCGCCGGGCGTGAAAAGAAGAGATGGAAGAGGAAGAGGAGTAAAGGAAGGCTGTGAATGTAATGACGTCTACATATTTCCTTCCCCCCCGGTCCAATGTGACATTTGGAATATATCTTCACTTTCTGTTTGTCACCCCCCGGGCCCGGGACCCCTCTCTCTTCAAACACTACCCATGACCATAAGGCTACGGCAGTCCCCGGTACTCTACGTAGAGCCACATGAGGATGCAAAAAAAAGTGATACCTTAGACGTATATAGGCGACATATCGGTACTGTAGGTAGAGTAGTAGATTAGATAGTATGATACCTCGCAGTTAGTACTGTAGTCACGTAGCAGACCCGATTTCGCATACGGCGAGGAACGGGCAAAGAACGAGGAAGGAAGCCACCCGCGGAACCTCTCCATCAAATCATCACCTCTCCCACTCACTCCCCTTCCCCGTTCCCACGTGTCCAAACAAAAACAGCTCTCCTCTTTGTTTACTTTTATGATATAAACTTCCCATGGCCCTTGTTACATACTCAGATGAGACCATTCGTCTATCGTCCCGTTATATATACCACAGTACTCACAAAAGCAGCGTTGTGACCGACCGTCTTCTTCCGAGATGCTGTGCTGTGTATGTACAGTCGCTCACCTACTGACGGCGGATCCTGTCTGATGGTTCTGTTTGCAGTAATTTGCCCTTGGCGTCCAAAACCTAACTCTTCTATTGGCCTCAAATCCCTGACCGCCATTAGACAGGATCCGCCTTCACCCCGTGAGTGACTGTATGCTGTGTATGATTGATGATGCTGCAGTGCAACCCTGGACTCGCTCGCTGTAGGAAATTTAAGCTTTTTCGTGCCCCCCCTCCCGCCCCATCAAAGGTGGGGTTTCGCTGTTGTACTATCTCTCGAGCGTGAGTGGAGAGCTGGGCTGTGGGGGGGGGGGGGGGGGGCTGCGATCCGATTCGCAAGACATATGGTACAATACAATACATATGTCGAGTACCTATTGTTTATTTTATTTTTTTTGAATGTATTTTGTTTTCTGCGATAAGGCAACCCTGTATCGCCAAGCAAAAATGCACCACGGGAGTGCGGGAAGGTGAAGAGGGGATCTTTCCTTCCTTCCCTCTCTAGAGTACACTTCTTCCTACATAACTCCTCGGGTGGTGCAAAAAAACATCGAGATTCTTTCTAACGATCGGATTTGTGTCGTAGATTCATCAGCAGAAGGCTGTTGTTGTGTGTTGTGCTGTTGTTCTAGGCGGGTAATGATAATGCGATTTCGCGCGTGGTGATTTGGCCCCGGGTGCATGTACCTACGTGCGGGGAGGAAAAGAAAAGGGGAGCTCGAGATAGCGTGTGAGATCTATTAAAATTCCCGATGAACAGATGACGAACACGATTTTGATGGGTTGGGTTTCGTGATGGTAGACGGATAGATAGGAATTCTGGGAAGGAATACTTAGCTTCCGGTGTAATTCTTAATCATGGGGTATCACTCGCTAGCTGCAATCGTAGGTTGGGTTGGGTTGGGGTGAGTGATTTGTCGTCTGTACGTTGGTTGACCTACAGGGCCTGAGCCCACTTGTCAGAATATTGATCATATGTGATTGGCTTGGGAGTAACTAACCACAGAAGCATAAGTAATTAACTGTAACTTACCTTTAATGAGCTAAATACCTTGTACTCCCTAATTGCCACTTATCCTTATTCACTTATATAACTATCCCCATCGTGAGGCGGGTACATATGTACGCCCTCACGTAATTGCAGAAAAGTACCAGCGATCGAGATGGGGCGTAAGTAAACCGATGTGATTTAACTCGATATTCGTTAATCTAATCTAATAACTAGGTAGCTTTTTTTCTAATAATGCCTCAATAGCCAGCAACACAAACAGAACGCAAAAGCAACGCAAAAGCACGCAACATAGGGAAATATCAAACGAGTGTGATAGGTAAGCATAAAACAGAAACAGAAACAGAAACAACATATTCAAACAGCGCAAACACAAGCAAAAACACGTATGACATAGGAAACAAACCAGCAAAATGAATGTGGGGGTAATGATCAAAACAGCACTTACGAAACCACAAAAGACAACATCCAAGATCACCATCGATCTCCCTCCCTACAAATCCGGTAATAGTCAAGACTTCGTTGACCTACACGTCCGGGTCCGAACTATACCATGAAGGCTTAACACCCGCCAGCCGGAGCCGGCGCTCTCTCTGGCGCTTCTCCTTCTGCTCCTGTCGGGATAATTCGTCCTCTTCCTCCACGTACGCCTGGTGAGTTGTCGCTGGGGATTCCGCCACTTTCTTTACTTCCTGTGCTAGTAGGGCCTTGCCCTTCTTGGCCGGCACCTTTGGCTTTACCGGAGATCTCGGCTTCCTCACAGCTTTCGGCTTCTCCGGAGACTCCACTTCTGCTGTAACTTTCCCTTTCCCTTTAGTCAGGGCCTTCGGCTTCACTGGGGATCTCGGTTTCTTGGGCATTACTTTCTTCTTCGGAGATTCTTCCTTCTCCTCCTCCTTCTCCTCCTCCACCACTTCGTCATCGTCATACTCTTCGGGAGCTTTCTCCACCACCTTTAGCTTCCTGGTAGGTTTAGACTTCTTAGACGACGACTCCTTCTTGGCAACTTTACGCTTAGCCGGCGATTTCGGTGCCTTAGGAGGCTTCACTCCCTTCTCAGGCTCCTCCCAAACGGACAACATCATCTCCCTGCGAACACCCTCCTTCTCGTCCAGTCCCCACACTATCACATAAGCCCCCATGAGCCCCGCCCTCGCACACGGCATCAAACTGTAGCTCTGCTCCTCCTCGGTTCCCATATTCGCCGACAGCTCATACACCCTCCCCATCTCGTCTTCCATATCTCTCTTTGAGGGAGAGGAGGGCCTCCGGGTTGACATCCATGGGTCTGTGTAGCGGTCGATTGGAACGGGGGGCCTGGAGGACCTCCGGACCGGGCTAGAAGGGGCGACAGCTTTGGTGATTTTGCGGGGGGGCTTTGTTGCGAGGGTGCGGCGGCCGCGGGGAACAGGGGAGTCGGGGACAGGCTGGGTGGTGCTTGGTGAGGCTGGGGTTTTGCGGGTAGGGGTTGCTTTGCGGGTAGGGGTAGCTCTTATAGGGCTTTTCCTGGTCGGAGTGCCTGGGTCGGCAGCGACGGTATCGGCCAGGGTGGTCTTTCCACGAGGTGACTTAGTGGGATCGCGGGAGCCTGTGGCTGCTTCGGTCTCTCTATGAGATCTTGTGTTATTAGACATCTTGATCTTGTTTGCAAGTTGAGTTTGTATTGTGAGAGCTAGAGAAGTTACGGTTGTTTAAGCGTTGAGTATTGAGTATTGAGTATCGAGTATTGAGTATTGAGTATTGAGTGTTGAGTGTTGAGTGTTGAGCTTGTATGCTTTGCAATGTTCGAACGATGATGTAGTAAAAATTTCTGAGCAACGGGGCAGAAATGGCCTTTATACGAACAGGTCATGAAAGCTATATTTCAAGGTGTAAGGAGATGGAACCATAAAAAAGCGCTTGAAAATACCACGATGGTAGTTGAAAGCGGCCTTAAGAAAGGATGTAGTCAGTCATGAAATCCGGTGTACGTTCTCGTAGGTACGAGATGATGTTGAGAATGACAGGGACTAGTTACATGTATCTAGGCAGCGCCGGGATAGACTGTGTTCGGTTGCCGTTTAAAAGGCCAAGACGCCCCAACACGAGTGATGGGCTGAGACCGAGTGATATTCTGAGATTCAAATTCGCCAAACGTATGACATGGCTCGCAGCCTAATGATCAGGGAAGCCCAAATCATTTCGAACCGCTATATTCCTGCCATTACCTTGAAGATACACGCAGCTTCGTGTTTATGCAGTCCTAGGGTCAGTCTTTCTGGTCGCGACGTTAGTTACATAGGTATTTCACTTATTACGGACGAGCCTATCTCACCCACTAAGAGTTGGTAACCATGGCCAAGAGAACACAATGTTTATATTAGTTTTACCCCGACAAATGTTTATAGAGAATCTCTCGAGTTAGTGCCTAATTTCATAAACCTCATACATCCTTGAATCATGTACCCAGCCGCAAACATATATTGTTAGGTGACGGCCGCGTATGAGTGATTTCCCATTTTTAGTGTTCTCGCACTCGCCGCAGGATATTGTAATTGGTCTGTAAATTTGTAATTCTCCTTAAAAGGCAAAATTTGTAGAAATTCCGTGCTTAGTCATATACTCTCACTCGTAATTTGCTCAAATAGAACTGATTGATTGATTGATTGATAATTTATTAATTACTTAGCTCTAACAGAGCCTGTCAACCGGGGAGGGGAAACGAGGCAATTCTATGCCCAGAACTCGTCCTGAACTTTGAACAAGCTTATGAGACCTATTTCCATGCTCTCCTTTTGAATTCCAGGAAACGAGATATTGACTGAATCTGTCGGCATGAGCCGATGGCAACTGAACAGGCGGTGCCTTTCCCCTTGAGTTGTCCGTCGTAGTGTTCTAATAGCTGGGGAGGGGTTAAATGATAACCTTCTGCCGGATCATGCGCCGTGTTCGCTCATGTATCCAGTTGTTCTTATCGGGAGGAGAGAGACGATGTATGTAAGAACTGATAAGTTGACATGAAGTAAGAGAGGAGAAGGTCCGCCTTATAATTACGATTTATCATTAGAGGACAGCTTGCTCTAAAGACAAAAGCACGTATGCAGATACGTAAAGAAACGCTGGCAACAAGCTCAATCAGTAAGCGGATGTGCATAAAATTACCCAGCTAGTAGGCGCTTTGGCTGTTACAAGGTGCAATGAATATGCTCAGAGTACAAAAAAATCCGAATGCTTATATACAAGGCGAGTCGTCTGCAGCTGTGTACATGTAGGTTTGACGCCTATTTCGCTTATCTACCGCGGAACCGCGGGCGCGGTGAGTGTCAATGATCAAACTACCACCCCCAACCCCAGCTTCCAGCTCGCCCACCCAAAACCTATCAGGCCCCTCAACAAGAAAAATCCATATCCCGCGGGCCTATACCTCCAGATCAGGCAAGTAACGTCTGTTGTGCTTCCCCCCGAAAGCGGTTAGCCCACCCGCCGATCAGGGCCAGGGTGTGTAGACTGGTTGCTGGTGACGTCACACGATTCGTATTCCTTTATAACACTTGAATTCCGCACCCACGACAGCTCATCCTCTGCAAGTCCAGTCAAGTCAAATTTCACAGCTTCATCCGCCCACTAACCACCAATATAAACAAACAAACCACACCAAACAAACCAACTCAACCCAATCATCCAACATGGGATTCGTCTCCGCCTTCCTCCTCATCGTCATGACAGTCATCGTACGTCTCCTCCCCCCATCTCCCCTTCCCCCAATCCAACCCTTTCCAATCACAACAACCTTACCAATCAAATCCCCCCCAAAACTAACAAATACTCCAGTTCCCCCCGCTCGGTGTCTTTGCAGTCGCCGGCTGCGGCATGGACCTCCTCATCAACATCGTGCTCACAATCCTCGGCTACCTGCCGGGCCACCTGCACGCCTTTTACCTCGAGTGGGTGTACTACGAGCGCAAGGAGCAGTCCATGGCCGGCCGGCTCATGGAGCGGCCCGCGCCGTTTGTCTTTTCGGAGCGGGTCCAGGGGACGAGTTATGGTACTATTCGCGGCGATCCGGTTTAAGCTGTGGGTTGAGAGTTAAGGAAGGGGGAAAGAAAGAGAGCTACTGTAGTAGCTGGTTAGTTTCTGGGGGGTAATGAAGGTATATTTAGCAGGGCGCATGGGACTGGGACTGGTTTTGCGTGGGTTGCTTATGTGTTTTTTCTATTCTTTTTTTTGTTTGCAGTTGGGCTTGGGTTTCTGCTTTCTTGGGTGCGTGTAGCTGGGTATTTGTAACACTGCAAATCAATCAATGCTTTAATGTCTTTGTTAAACGCGTAAATGATGTCTCTTTTATTTACTTGTTAGTAATCAACTAGCGGTCCAGTTCTGTTCTTTTTACTTGTTGAGAACATAGCTAGGAGCTCTTCATAGATACATGTATCCAGTGCGAAGATTAGCCACCGATTAAACTTCTGTGGTGAATAAAACAACCATGGTACCAGTTTTTCAAACTCCAAAAATGATTGGCCCAGAACCTCCCATTGCCCGCTTTGACGCGCGTTGTCCATTGCTCTCCACCCTACCTACCCATACCCACCCATACCCCTCAAAAAACCCTAACCCACTCAGTACCAACACCCCGTACCTACCCCTCCAACTCCACCTTTCCACCCCCATCTATCCATCTCTACCTCTCTACCCCCTCTCCCAGAACGAACAGTATTCTACAGACCCAAAAAGCCCCATTGAAAAACCGCCATCCAGAGCTCCAAAACCACGATATGGCAAACTCTTAAGCCCAGTTTGAAATCCACCGGTCCGGATTGGAATCTGGACCAGAGTATTCGAAACTGGGCTGGATTGGAGATCCTTCAGGTCTACCGAGAGCTAGAGGTCTTCAATACTCTAGTCGATATCTGCTATGTAGTATGTAGGAAGAACCGCAATTATTAAGGCCCATCACCTACATGTACCTTACCCCCCTGGCCCTGGCCCCGGCCAGCCAGCTAGCTAGCTAGGCGCTAGATGGTCAATGCACTAACGATCAATCAAATCAATCAATCGATTAATCGAGATTTCCCAATTAAAATTATTAATTACCTACAACCAGATCAAGCATGCCCTTCCTTCCCTAACTCCCTCGATCCTGCATATCCATACTAATAGCTATCTATATAACCTGCATTGTATCTATATAATAATCCCATACCGCGCGACTAGACTCTAGTAGCTAGCAGGAGTATTCAGAGTAGATGTAAGGGGCACCACCAAATTCTCCGCACTCCAATTCGTTAATTTCGGCAGTACGTGCCGATCACTCTCACTCTCACAATACGTGGTATGATTCTCACCATCAGAACATCTACTCTATTTCATATGTGTGTTTGAGGACTGTATTGAAATTCAGGATATTCGAGAGTGATGATGTGGAGCATCGAGTGATAAGTTTCACAACAGCATACACTAGCCCCTTTCCATCCTTCCCCTACATACACCACCACCACTACCACCGGCACCACAGCTCCACACCGCAACTCCAGGCAGCACCCCCTGCTGCGGGAGGCAGAAAGTGCGACACACACGACAAGCGAGATGTGGGGTGCATGCATGTATCAAAGAAGCCACTGATTCGATTGTCAACGGTTTTGCATTGGTTATGGGAGTGTCTAGATCTTTATGTAGGTACAGCACAGTAAATGCGAGTGAATTAAGGAAAGAATGAGTGATTGCTACATACATGTAGCTAGAGAGGAGGAGGATTAAGGGTGTGAGTGAGCCCGGTAGATAAGTTAATTATTCCACAGCACGAAAAAAAAGAGAGAAAAATACTCGAAAGAGAGACCAACACAAACACAACAGAATAGTTAAGCAGTAAGCAGTAAAGGTTACATCGAAACCCAGTAAGTAGTAGTAGTAGTAAGTAAGCGCAACAGCAGTAGCAGTAGCAGTAGTAATAGTCCAACAGAACAAACGCGATGCAAAAAACAAAAAAAGGACGCCGTCATGGCATTCGTGCAAGAGCGATATGATGATGAGAAAGCAGAGCAAAAAAAAGTCTAGACAAAACAAAAAACTCCAGTAATTTTACCCCCCCACTCCAAGAAAGAAAGGAAATCCTAGAAATACAACCTTAGCCTAGAGTAAAAAGAGCACAAAAGGCCCCCCCCGCCCGACCGCCGCCGCAGCCCCGCCCGCCAACCCACATTGCCGGTTCCCCCGCCTACCCTTGCCCGCACATGACTATTCCCGCATTCCGACATATATCCCAGCTGCCCCGTAAACTACAAGAACCTTCCATGCATAGTAAAAAAAGAGAAAAAAAAAGGAAAATCAAATAATGCACCAGGGTAGAGTACTTAGTAAAAAGAGAAATAATAAAGGAAAGAGTCTTTAGATGTCCAAGTTAAAATAAAATAAAAATCGGGAAAAAAAATCGCTATTAGTGATATAGCCCGTTATGTCTCCGAGACATGCCCCAAACTATCAACCCTCTGCACCACCCGAATTGGGAACCTAATGCCTGGCCCTGAGCGCTTCGATACCTTCCTCTGCATGCCCATCTCATTAACACTGATCGGCCTGATCGGCGGCGGACTCCTCAATTCCCGTAGACCACTCGGAGATCCCTGAATGCTGTCCCTCCTACTCGCGCTCCTAAAGTCCCGCAGCCCCGGCGACCCTTGCGCACTATCCCTCCTACTTAACCCCGTCTTCAGATCCCGGAGGCCAGGAGAGCCCTGGACGCTCTCCCGCCGACTTAGGGTCGAGTCACTCCTTAGCAGCTGTTTCAAACCCAGCACCGTGCCACGCCCCGCTGCGCCGCCCTCGCGGTACTTCTGCACATACTCCTCCACCAGGTCGAGCGCTGTGGAACCGTTCTCATCCCTGAGTGTTGTGTCGGCCCCATTCTCGATCAGTATCCGGGCCATGTCCTCGTAACCATTTACGGCTGCGAGGTGGAGGGCTGTTTGTTTCCGTTTTCCTTGGTGGTTGACGTTTGCGCCGTTTTCGAGGAGCATCTTGAGGATGTCGTTTTTGATGCCCTCCATCGCGAGTGACGCTGCCCGGATGTCTTGGACCGGTTCCGTGTTGCTTCGACGGGGCGGGAGACGCTCGAAGGACCGGTGGCGTGATAACCTGCTGGAGTTGGCTCTCTTGACCTCGACTGGGTCTGAGCCGGCTGCCACGCAGAGGAGCGGAGTGTTGTTATCTGCATCCCGGAAATTAATGACTGTTGCGGCGCCCAGCCGGAGCATTCTAAAGACCGCTTCTGTGTTATTACTCTTTGCCGCAATGTGTAGTGGTGTCTCTCCCCGCTGGTTTGGTATTGTGAAGTCCGCACCCTTCTCCAGCAGATACTTCATCATCTCGGGGGGACATTTGTCCGAGCTGGCGAGGTGGAGAGCTGTATCTCCGGCTCTATTCTGCATCTTGTGGTTCGCTCCGTGGTCAAGCAGGAGCACCAGTATAGACTCGTCTTCGTTCTGGATAGCCAGGTGTACTGCGTAGTTGCCCGTTTCGTTGTCTCTCTGTATGTTGACGTTAGCCCCTTTGTCGATAAGGAGCTTCACGATCATTTCCTTCTCACCCTCCACCGCAAAATGTAGTGCCGTCGACCTCGACTGAGCCTTCGTATCCAGCTTCGCCCCTTTTTCCAGCAACACCCTCACCGCCGCCTCCTGCCCCTCCAGTGCCGCACAATGAAGTGCGGTCTCTCGATCTCCCCAGTAGCTCTTCGCCTCAATATTAGCCCCCTTCGCCAGTAGCTTGCGTATTATTCCATCATGCCCATTTGCCGCAGCGTGCAGCAGCGGCGTCCACCCGTTGCAGTCGAGAGCTCCAACATAACTTCCATTCTCCAGCAACGCCCCGGCAAGCCGCTCATAACCCTTCTCCGCCGCCAAGTGGAGCACCCTTTTCCGCCGGCCGAGGTCCACGGGGACAGCCTTCTTGTCGAGGAGCGGTTGGACCAGCTCGGCGAGCCGTCGGTTTGTCCGCAGTAACGCGTTAAGGTGAGAGCATTCGGGTAGAAGGCTCAGTTGTTCGCCGATGTGGATGAGCAGCTCGTTAGGGAGTTGAAGGAGAGACATATTTGTGTTTCTGTTTATTTCTGTACTTTCTTCTGTTTCTGTTTACATGGAGGCGTCGTTGGGAGGTTTTGTTTGTTTGTTGACGGCCGGCGTTCACAAAGACATGGAGTCGGGAGTGAGAGTAAAAAAAAAAAAAAAAGAGATCAAGGAGAGAGAGCAAAGCAATAAAAAAAAAAGACCCTAGCAAATTCCCTAGCTAGTAAGTATGGGCTTTTTTGGGGAATCTGAAGGTCGAGTACTGCGTCCCTCCCCCCGGGCTGACATGCTTAAATGAAATTCACGTTCCCTCTCGTCCGTGCTAGACGGCACATGAAACACCTGAACTTACCGTATTGGGGCTTCCAAAATTATGAAACCAAATGGGGAATGTATGGGGGAAGGGGAGGGAAGGGAAGGGGGCGTTTGTGACATTGTAAAAAAGAGTATGGCAGGCAACGGTCCGTGACCGCAATGACATAAGGATCAGCGACTATCATGCAGAGAGAAGGGAGCTTTTGCAAGAACATCAGCCAGCTGCGGGTACGAGAATAGATTATGACATACATATGCACTGCAGTCGCAAATTGATTTGTTGTGGCTTTGAGAAAAAGACAGCCTCGAAACGCGCGGTAGGTAGAGTAGCTGAACAAACACATTTCACCTATCTGTCAGTCTGCTGTCTCTTCTGTCTGTCAGTCTGTCTGGATACTCACACATCGGGCGAAGAATCCAGAAGAGGGTGAGATCTCTTCGCAGCTGAACTGAAAATAGGTCGAGTAACTAGCCACATCAATGCAAGTTGAGCTCGGTGACAGGGCAGGGGTGAAAACTACACAGCTCAGCTGCGCCAAGGCCGAGTGATATTCTCCGATAGAAAAGACGGCAATGCATGGTACTCTATCATCCAGCTCCATCCATCCATAACTTCCTCCTGAGGTGGCAAGCAAGCATGCAAGCACACACAACTCTGGAGCCGAGAAAGCCATAAAGCTGGGCCAAACAAACAGAAACCCAGGAAACATCCCCTCCAGCGGCCGTATGTTATTGATTGGGAATAGCGAGGAGAATTAGGAGGCTTTGCTTTTTTCCCCACCCAACCAACCCCAAAGGCCGGAAAAGGGGGGAGAGGAGGGAGCAGATGGTAAAATTGTTTTGTTTGTGCGCATCCGAAAAAGTACCCTACATAACATCAAGACACCCAACATAAGGTTCCCAGTTCAGTGTGCTTTAACGAATTGTAACACCACTGCGTGTATTGGTGGAAACAACCACTTGACACCATGGTACTAAAGAGCATTATCAATCTCGTGCGCAGCTATAATTGTACGGTGTTGGTAGCAGTACACCTACTTGAGCAGGTCAAAGCCAAGAGACATCATCTTCGTGTATCGCCGTCATCTGTCTGCCCAAGAAACGATAATGCAGGATCGATGTCCGGCACGTACGGGATCATCCGGGCCCAAGGGAAATAAGGATATCCCTAGCAGGATCCTTCGGCCTCTCCATGAACGTTTTTCCGAGAAACTTTACTCCTTCTCGTAGGGCTCTGGGAACCAGGGAGTAGTGAGCAACTGAGCTACAGGCCTTTGCTTCGGGGCTTCCAACTGAACAGAGAAGGTCATGGGCTTTTTTGGGTAGGGCAGACTTACTAGCAGAGTGCTCAGATACACACGTCCCCAGTAGCCAATATTTACCTAGGCAATCAAGGCACGCCCAGACAGTAGTTGTTAGTATGGCTGTATTATGTAACCACGGAGAGGCAGAAGAAGAGACGCTTGATGTATGGTAGATGACTCGATTGATGATAGGGGAAGAGTCTGCTAACCGAGAAGATATACCAGTTAGTCTGGTATATCTGTTCTAACTTTAACATGTACCTACAGTGCCGAGTGTTCTCTCTGGCTATGGATACAGTATTGCTAAGTATCAACTAACCCTTATCGGTAGTCTCGTAATATATCCTTACATTCGGCTGCATAGCAGCCTGCTACTATAGAACTCAGAGAGAAGCCACGCGGGATTACTACACCAGCCAAAGGTCCTGTCCCGTCTCCCAACAAGGCCTCCCAACACTCAATCAATACGAAAGAAACAAAAAATAAAAACCCCACCATACAATCCCGACTCTCCCCTATTAAATAACCAACCGGCACCCCCCATATTACAGCGTCCTTATTCCTTTCCACCGCCCTGGTTCCGTCTCATGATCCCAGTCCTGTGCAACACAACCGCCGAACCCCGATCTCGCAACGGACGCATTCCACACCTTATTTCAACTCTCTTGGCCCACGGTACGATACAAAACAAAACTGTCCCTGGGAGTTGGGTGACCGGAGATTCTAGCTGGCTAGCTGTGTGTATGTTGAAAACCCAAGAGGATACATTCCTTCACGGCCTCGGTCTTTATTGAGTTGCCCGGTGAACCAATGGAATGCTCCCAGGAATGTTTCTTGATCACAACGACATCTTAGAATGTCTCAGGCCAGCATGGCAAGACGTTTGTTGTGTTGTGGTGGATATGTTCAAGAATGCGGATCGGGGATGCTGCCGGTATTCATAGACAGAAGTCAACCTCGGCCGCCGTGGCCTAGTGCAGTTGTCTCTATGTAGTGGACATTAAAGACAGTCTTATATCTCCGACGGGTTGAACCTAATCCTCGATCCACGTTAGGTGAATTTGTTGTGCATTAATAATTTCTTTTTTCCTTTTCATAACGACACTCGATCGTGGCAAGTGAGGAAGTCAAGGGTGTCATCTCTACTCGAACTATTGTTTGATGTGCCCACAACTTCGGTTGGTAGGTAATCTTAATTGTTGGGTCCTTCTACATACTTTGTGTTCAATTCATGCATTTGACCCATCAACATGCCATCGCGTAGTAACTTCTGAGCTCTGATTTACTATGTAATATGAGATTTACAAAATTACTTTTATGGGTACCTATGGCGCCAATTGATACCATATATGAATTGAAGGTGTGGAATCCAGAACATGCAAAACACGGAATCAACCGGACCCGACCTTACCAATGGTTGTTATTTCTTAGCCCAGCCTCGAATTCAAAAGAGAATGACCTATAAAGATAAAAACCGGCCTTTGAGCCTTCAATTGTATGAAAAATACATACACAACCTCAACAGCAAGATAACTGAAACAACTAAACTTGATTCCCACCCCCTCGAATTAACAATTGCTTATCACGCATTCTGCGCCCCCGGACTGAAACAATTCGAAACAATACATACAACCATGTGAATCATAGTCAGAAGGTCCGGAAAATCAAAGGAAAGGCATGGGTAGAATAAAATGACAACTTCTGCAAGGAAATCCCACCAGTGTCTCATAGGTATCGTGATCTATCGGTATCTTCTTCCACTAATTCTGTGCTTTCGGGGTATTATTTTCATCTGTATTCAAGCTTAATCTTGCAATGCCCTTCTTGTCATTTTCAAGAAGCAATGACAGGTTGTCCCAAGTAGCTTCGTGCTTGGCTAATTCAGCAAAGCAAGCGTCCTCAAGGCTCATTGCAGCGGTGCTTATTGAGAGCATTCCAGCGATAATTCCAGTACTGCCGTCGATTAATGCTTTCGAAATCGAATGTGTCCACACGATTGTTCCTTGGCTTTTCAGTTTTGAAAAATTAAACCTGTACTCTTCGACATCATGATATTCGGGATTCATGATTTTCGTAACATCACTGAGAGACGCAGCTTTATCAATCAAGTCAATTTGTTCGATTGTTGTAAACCCCTGTGAATATGGGTTGTGCCGACTGGACCCAAAATCGGGAGACATAGGTTGCTCACTCTCGTCACGCATTATCTTAGTGTAATCAAAGAGATCCCCAAAAATTATTATTGCCTTTGCAATACACTTTACTTCCTGGAGATTATATCCTCCTTTCTTTCCAATATGTACCGATATCGTGATGACATCCTCGATATCATCATGGAATGCTCGCAAAGATCTCAAAATTTTGGGGCAATGTGAGTTTTCTCCACTGAATGCATCGTTGCTTCTCGATACCCAGTCCTAGATAGCCGTGGCCTTCGAAGTTCTCATTCTCGAGCATCCTGTCCTTCATTTCTGCATCTGCTGAAAATATAGCTGAACCAAATGAGCTAGGCTTATTTGTCACTATCGACTGTACCTTCACACTTGGTAGCTCATTGAAAATGGCGGAGATATCTTCGTAGAATTCATAACCAGAACGACCTACCCCTCTTGTTAATATCAGTTCAACCTCCAAACCGAGGGTGAGGTTATCTCCTTCCTAGATAGATATTATATTAATCTCACAAACTTTTAAGCTTCCTCGCACAAACGGTCTGACCTACGTATTGAATCTGTTCCAAGTTGTTTTCCAAGGACTCTTCGTCTTTCTCAACTGAATCGTCGCTCTCGCTCAAATCGCTTCCAGACTTTTCGGACATGACCTCCCAATTACTTATAGATCTCCACTCCACCCCTCCCTCAGGTTCAATGCGAAAAACGATGCTCAACCATTGCTCGGGGTCCCAGCGTAACGAAAGAATACCTTCGCTTTCATGTTTAATCTTTCGCTGTTTAAACATAGGACTAGTACCACCGTAACCACCACTAATCATCGGGCATATCGGTTTGTGATCAGTATGAGAGGCCCCATTTTCTGATGGTACTGATGTCTCCTCATCCTGCGCTCTATATACAGTCAATTTCAGCGGCGGGTGACTGGAGCTTTGCAAAAATTTGTATGCTTTATGTTGAACGATTTGATCCAACGTAGAATTTTTCTCATATTCGCCCGTAGATAATAAGGAGTCATCCAGCCTTGATACTTTTTCTGATTTGGTGGGGGTTGTTCTCGGAGCTTTATAGGCAGGAACGTATACACGTAAAGTAATAAAGGATTTTAAGATTGTTTCGAATCTTACCCCCACTGGAAGAGTCTCTGAAGTTCTTGCGTAGATATCGCAGCGGACATCCACGTGAGTACGTTCAGGGAAGTTTGATGCAAGTTTGATCGCTCCGGTAAAGCTCTCTGTATTCTCGTCCCACTCAAGATATGTAGGATAGAGGCCCCAGGTGGTCTTATTTCTCAGGGAATAATAGCTCTGATGTGGATCCCAGAGCAAAGGTTTTATTACAACCTTTTCCCCAGAGACGATACCAACCGTCTGTTCAATCGGGACCACGATTTGACGCATGAAACGGCAAAATCTATACGCTTCCCAGCCTCCACAATTCTCAAAGTCAAACTTGTAGCAGCGTTCCGGAAGAAATTCATCCGATCTTTCGATGGTCGTTTGCATCGAGCGAAGAGAGGTACAAGTATTCAAAAATTGCTCCTCAAATCCTGTCCAAATCGGCTCAATGTTTAAAGAAAGGCCTCGGTGGTGTAAATCCAAAAGTAATTTTTTCTTTCCACAGGTGTATGGACGAACGTTAGAGTATTCTCTAGCTTCGCCGACAAGTATTTGTTCCGCAGCCTTGTACAATTTCCAAATATCCTCGGCCTTAGCGTCGGTAAGTCCCTTCCAAACAGACTCATATCGCACAGGATAAGCGGCCGATCCATTGGTAAAAAAGGCTTTCTCAATTGAGGTTTCTCCTTTCAAAGGATAATAGAAAACCTTAAAAATATCAATAAGTAGAACATGGTAAACCAGTGATAAACAAAGGAACATACCAAGGGTCTTGATAGATCACTGGGGGCCTCGATGATCGCATGTACCCCAGGGGGGCCGATAATACTCTTAAGCTTAATTGGTCTCACCGGAGGCTTTGGGGCCCAATGATTAAACCCGTCAACTAGCTTCATCAACTTGGATCTCAGGCTTTCGCCCCCTCTATCGTAATGAATGCTGTCGATGTCTTCAACGAAGGTACAGAGCTCCTCGACTAGTAGTTTGTGTTTGATGGACCTATGAAGTGAGTTACAATGAATGAGAAAAAAACATATAAATTAACACACCCGCATTCTGAAAACGGCAACGCATCGATAGAGCTGATCAATGTCTTCATGATACTCTCCGGGGCGAATGTCGGGGGAGAAAGTGCCGAACTAAAGGTAAACACAGGTTCTGGATAAGACTGTCCACAATATGATGTTTTTGAACCATTGAAGCGAACTCCTGTAGTAGGTTTGTGAACATAGTCATCCTTAATTGGCATTTATGCGACGATGGCTTGTTAGGATTATGTAGTTGAAGAAGTTAACTAAAATAGAAACCTAAAGTTTTGGCGTAGAAATTTAACGGACGTGAAGGAAGGATCGGTCATAAAACGAAAGTGAGGTATAAAAGCCAGATCTTGACGCTTGTTGGCTTCCGTTGAGACTGCATGTGTTTTTGACTTGGTGTAAAAGAACAACATGCGCAGTAGAGAAAGTTGTGGAAGGCAGAAGTGACTACTAAGTGCAGATTTCTGCAAGTCTCAACCCAACCGTCCCGGCCGGGCATGCGCAGAATATATGAGCCAGTAACAAAACCAACCTTCCTGAGCATTACATCTCACTCGACTTTGCCTTCACCAATAATCACTCGACAACCCACCAACCCACACATACCATATTCTAACTCCATCCCTAACAAATCATAACAAACCTCTCCGACATAATACATCCAATCTGTCGCATGAATTATAAACACCAAACATGTCTGTGTGTGCCTCGCGGGCGGCTGCCTTCACTTTGGGCCAGGTTCGTCTCGCCGCTGTGTGTCGGTTCCTGCCTGCATTCAATTGCAAGTGCATGAATCAAGGAGAAAATTAACTACATGTATATGAGTGTCGAGTATCCGAAATCTCGGCAACTTGTCACACACCCAAAGTCTCTGTCACCGTCACTCGAGTATTGTAACTGTGAAACTATTACTTGACTGTCTCAAAGTGCGTTGTGTGCCCTCCCTGCTTGGCAGTTTCTTGGAAGAAACTGCAGCCGCGAGGCATCTACTCTACTATTGCATACACCCAAAATCATGAGCTTGGCGTATTTTTGTATGGCATGCAATATCAGTCGCGTCCACAAACGTCAGAGAAATACGAGTAGTGATGAGTACCGAGATCAGTCTAAGATAAAGATAACGATCTCGCATATAATAGAAAAAAGCAAACTTTAATAATTTCAAAAAAGCGCCAGTTAATACAAAAAAAGAAATCCGCCTTTGTACAGTACACTCGGCGGGCTACTAATCCCATCCTCCCTCTATGATCCCGACCACAGAGAAGTGAAAAAATAAAAGTGCCCAAGCCATTAATCATTAAATAACTCAGCCTAACCCAAGCCTATCAATACCCGCTTAGTCGCGATTTGTACACAGTGCTCCAATCCAGCAAACATTTTTTTTTCCTTTTTCAAGTTTTCTTTAAGTGTCTCTAGCCCACTGACTACAGAATATGCCCCAACATCACGACTCCCAACGCAATCGCAAACGCGCCCATTGAGCCTCCAACCTTCCCAAGCTCACCGGCACCATTTCCATTGCCAGCCAACTCACTGGTAGCAGTCGTACTCGCGGATGCCGACGCCGCAGTAGTGCTCGGTCCAACAACAACCACCGTTGTCGCAGTAGTGGAGAGGTTTCCAGAACCGGTGGCAGATGCACTGTGGACGCTCGTGATGAAGGAAGTTACGACGGTTGTGTTGCGGCCAGCAGTAGTATTGGCCGCTGCTGTGGTGGTCTCGGGGAGAGCGGTGGTGGGGGAGGTGGATGTAGTGGTATTGTACCAGGTAGTAGTTGCATTTTGAGCCTGGGCTGCAGAGAGGGTGGCCACGAGGGTCAGAATGAGGGGGAGGAACTGCATCTCGGAGATTGATGGTTTGTTTATTCGATGAATTGTTTGAGTGGAGTGTTTGAGAAACCGACTCGAGGGATGGATGATGTCTTTATTGTTGTATATGTGGTGGTATGTGGACGTAGAATGATACTGCAACGTTGTCTACTATGTCTACGTATGTAATCGCAAGTGATGGATGTCTAGCTGGGCTAATAGAAAGAGAGAGCAGGCAATCCCGATTGATCAGCAAGCAAAAAAAAAAAAACGTAAGAAGAGAAACAAAAAAATCCGACTGAAAACCCTTGGGGGCCAGCTTATGTAGATATAGAGAGTCCACATCTCAGGCGGGCAGGGAGGGCGCACACAAACATGCCCCCTCAAGGCAGGGGACATCCCTTGCCTGGATCGCTTGCCACAGGGAACACCGCGCGTTCAACGCAACTTCCTATTTACCGTTTCTGAAACACCATCGAAGGGGGTGAGTGGGCAGGTATGACCATAGTATGTACTCTTTCGTAGAGGTACTTATCCGGGGAGGGGAGGGGAGGGGGGGTTAAGGCAACAGAGGGACCTAATCTACAGCCCACCTAGGTATCTTTTCCGGATCCCCGCCTTTAACTCGTATCGTAGCCGCTGAGAACAGCCAGAATATGTGCTACAATCAAGCTGCGAATAAACCAGATCGAGAAGCACGATCCCGAGAATTAACAGAGAAAGTAAAACCCGAAAATAAAAGGAAAGCAGGATCGCAGGGTCCGACATTCTGAACATACATGTTGCCTGTCAGCTACAAGTATGTACCTAGGTCTCCCATCAACACCCTGCTCGCACCCCCCTCCTAGCTACATGTACTTGGCTGGTACATGGTCACTCATGTTGTTGCAAGTTTCACGATCATTGATTGCCTCAATCCCATCCCCCGACATCCCTGTCTGCTAGTCGTCATCCGTTTATGTAGGTACGTAGAGTACATCATGTGAGTTGCATGCAATTAATGAATTAAACAAAAAAAAAAAAAAAAAAAGAGTACATCATGTAGGGCACTCTACTCTGCTCTAGTACAGGACCCTGCATATGCGTCCTACTAACTGTCGACCAATACTTCTCCTCCGTGGGAGGGCGACCGTCACAAACGCACTCACTGTCAAAGATCAGCCTCGTAAAAGAAGGTTTCAAGAACATGCAGTGGTGTTTCGCTACCACCATTCGTTCACAGCCCCCGCGCAGTCATCTCATCTCAGCTTTCGGAATCTGAAGCTCTGCATTGCTAGTCTATCCAGAGAACGGAGCAGAGTACCTACATGTATGCAGGGCATAGTACTTACAGGTACTTTCATAAGCAAGCAAAGAATTAATCCCTGCACATTATTACTTCAGCCAGGATCCTGGTCGCAAAATTATCAATTGCCGTATTACGCGGCTAAGTCAACGAGTCGAGTGATGTGGTGTGAAGGTTCTCAATGCACGTACAAATGTAGCCATAGAGCTGGGCAACTACAAATATCTTTTTCATTTAATCTGGATATAATGCCTATATGAATTTCGCGCCCTTAATACGCCCAAAATTATTGCTATTAATTAGGTAGTTACACCATATTAATTAGGAACAACATTTGGCCGCATTAGAGGCTCGTCTTCGCTATATAGGTACATCTAAGCTACTGCGGTTCTCCAACTGGAACTGGCATTGTACTCCTGTTCCCCGCATTTCCTCTATCGCCTCTATCACCTCTTCCTCTGCCCCTCCCTCCTCTCCCCCTTCCTCTGGGCCCTCCTCCTCCTCCCCCTCCGCGGGCGTTCAATGCGGCCGGTGGTGGAACATTATTATAGGTTCCTCTACCAGCCTGAGGTTGCCCGTCCTGCTCATCTTTTCCGCCTTGCTGACCACGATGTTGGAAGCCTGGTTGTCCATTAGACCCATTTGGCTGAGGCTGATTATGTTGTTGCGGCCTTTGCATGATAACCGGGGGACCGCCCCGCATAGTCATGTTTGTTGGCCCCCTCGGAGATCCTCCGTGGCCGCCTCTACCACTGACTCCATCGGGGGTGTGGTTACCACTACGGTTTCCACGCCCCCCGCGGCCTCCGCGGCTGTTTCCACCTCCTTGAACAGCACTACTGAAGGAGCCCATCAATTGTCCTGGAGCCTGTGCCGGTTTGAGACCTTCTGTGGGGAGAATACGGCCATTGGAGTTGGATGCCAGTGCAGAGATAGGCTCGGGTACAGGAGTGGGGTTCTTTTCAGCGCTGGCTTTTGAAAAGGCGATAAGTTGACGGTTTGTTAAGTTCAGCACGGATGAAGTGGGTACTGTCATCCCGCGGAAGGGGGAGCACCGTTCACTCAGAGTGGTGCCGGACATAAAAGTAGCATCAAAAACAACATCAAGTAGCATGGCTCTGGAAGTGCGTGTCAATCCAACAACGGTACCACGAGTTGCAATCGGGACCTTTCCAGAGTCTTGAACATAGACTACGCGGTCGCCAATGGCGAACCATTGGTTTTGAAGCATGTGTTCTGCATCGCTAGGCTTAAGAAGAGCCCTTCTGGGAACATTATAAATGCGTTTGAAATCACCTTCCTGGTTGGCGGCGAGGTATGCATCAGCTGCTTGTTCAATCTCCTTAACAACCTCCGGCTCTAGCTGTTGCGCTTCTAGTGGAACCTTCTCAAAAGATCTTGTTTGGATAGTTTTCAACCAATCAATAATCTCCTTGACTCTTGCCTTGCTCTCAGAGGGGTCAAAGAAGTCGGTATCAGTGTATATATCCCCATGGGGATTTCTCATCACTCCTTTGAAGAAAGCTGGAAATTTCGCCATATATTCTCGGAGAAGGTCAATGGCCTTCTCCGAGAATTCCCATCCTGAATCTCCGCGGCGGGAGTATCCAAGTACTTTAAGCTTTTTGGCTTCAAATTTGAGGTTGAGGCCAAGGTTGCAGCGTTGATCATCGACTGTAACAGAGAACGATGACGTGATTTTACTCAGAACAAGGGGGTTGAGACCAAGCTGGCGGGCAACGGTGTATGAAGGAAGGTAGCGAGTTGTTTGTTCCGCCTTGAGCGCGATTTGTTGGCCGAAATCGGGCTCTTTCCCTTTCTGGTGTACGTTAATAACTATTATCTTATCATAGGGAGCTTTTTTGATCCTTACCATAATATAAATCCAGATGTCAACTTTGTTCTCTGGATGATGTCTAAAAACCTCTAACGGCCTTCCAAAATTGAATTCTCCCAAGAAGAAGGCCCTTGAACCCTCCGGGAACTCTTCAGTAATCGGAAGGGGTTCTTTTTCTATGAACCTTGTATCTTCATTCACAACCTCGTCCACAACCGCCTGCGCAGCGTAATCTGTCTCGATCCCGGGGATCACTGCATACTCCTTGACCATAGCACCATCCTCGGTTCTCTTCAACCCCTTGAGGATGCTCGTATGAACAACTACTTCAACTGGGCCAATGACAATACCCATTCGCTTGCTATAGGCGTTCTCCATTCTCTCCGCCTTTTTCTTCCATGCCTCGATTTCATACGGGCCATGAGGAATAGGCATGATTTGGCCATCCGAGAGTTGGTACTTGAACAACTCATCTGAAATTGCAGTGACCTTGGCCTCCTGCAAAAATGGATATCCTGAAATACCATTAATACGATTCATCAAAGATTGCAAGATAGTACATACCAACAAACACTTTCTTGCCCAGCTTTTTCTTCGCAGCCTCCAACTTCCCACCCTCATACGCGTTCTCCAACCTTAAAACCATACTCTCATTCCTGCTATCTTGTTGGAAAACATTGACTCCGTGAAACTCCAAACTCGCCGTATGTTTTAAAACCTTCAAACTTGGGAACCCAGCAAGTGATTCCAGTCCGACGCCGGCGCCCTCGCATAATCCCACAATAATATCCAAACCATCGAGCGTAGGTAGCTCAAACACATTGAGCACGCAGCGACAATGCGGGATATCTGGAAATATTCCGGGCATGCTACTTGGGTACAACTCATCAACGCTTGGAGAATAGGAGAACTTCAGTGTGATACCGAAGCTGTTACGCTCCTTCTCGCGTTCGGTTAGTCTATGCTCTACACTTCGCATAGCGGGAATGAGACGGGTTTCGTCAATGAAAGGGATCTTGACGACAGCCTCCCATTCCATTTTTTTGCCGTTCATATCGAGCTCAAAATCACGAGGGTAGAAATCGATGATGGGCGATTTCTCATCGGTCATCAATGACTAGAGAGCGAACTATGTTAGTTCAATTTACTGAGGACAATGGAATATCTCTTACATGATATGCCTCTGGTACAATCGATTTTGATCTATCGGGAAGAACCCCCATCAATTGTTCATAGGGTTTGAACGGTTTTCCGAGCGTAAAATTCAGGTTTGCGCCAAGTCCTCTATGAATATCGGAAATCTTTGGAGAATAGTGATAGCGGTAGAACCATGGCCAAGATGCTACACCTCTGTAATAGTAGTAGAGCACCCATTGCAGACCTTCGATGTAATTCTCTGTCAAATCTCTCATCTCTTTTTTATCTTCAAGACCAAAGCCAAGTTTTTCCTAAATCCAATTTTAGTTACTTCGGGGATAGCGGGGAAACTACATGTACTCACCTTGTAATAATCATCCTTCCACTTATAAAACAAAGCGTCATATTTCTTTTGCATCACTTCCTTCGCGTCATCTGACGATACATCTACTACCGATGCCTTGTCATATGTCTTAAACACTCTTAAAAGAGCAATTTGACCTTCCTCCTCTTCGTCATCAGATCCTTCTTCCTCGTTGGGGTAGTGGCTTAACTGCAGGTGTAATTCCTGCTGCTCGTTTTCGACTCTTTCACACTTCAACCTTAATGATGCAGCAAGTTCCTCCACAAACCTCCTATCAGCTGCAGAATAGCTTGCAGGGACATTAAACAGCTTCGTGCCCTTCCCCTTCCGCTTATTTTCGAGCCATTTCTTGATCTTTTTATACATATCCTTTTGCTCAGTCGTAATAACAAGCTTGCCTTTTTTCTGTTTCTTGGACTGTTCAAGTGCTTCCAGGTGACCTCTTTGTTTACCCTTTAGCCAGTTCGCATCAGAAACCTCCGCTTCAAAAAAATCCTTCTCGTACACCGAAAGCTCCTGCAACAGCAGCGACAACCGCTCCAAATTAATGACGCCGTGCTCGTTGATGTATCCAGTGCTCTTTTTTAAGATTTCTTTGTAAACCTTGAATTGAAGGGCTAGTGCGCCTTCGTTGATGTGTAGATTAGGTAAGTTGGGCAAAAAATCGTTGCCAACGAAAAATGCTAGTAGAATGAAATCATCTATGACCCGCTCCATATCAAACGGGAAACTCAAAACGCCTGGTTCTTTTAACTCCTGGAATTCGTGTTCTAGATATTCGCGAACAACGCTGAGATGCATTAGGAAGAAATTCTGATGCTCGAGTTCCTTCGACTTTGCCTTGGCCTTGCCGAAGGTTACTTCTTCTCTGAGAAGACAGAAATGAGGATCATGGGACAAGAGCCCCAACATGATGAGATCCGCATCGAGCCCGTACAAACAATGACGAACGTTTGGATTATAGTCAGGTTGCGCCTTTGCCAGGCGGATGTACTCCATAATCTTATGTTCTCCTTCTCCGGGAACCTCATGACCAGAGAGGATTACATCCACACATTGCCAGTCGATATCTTCCGATACCTTTTTGCTAATAAAATATTTAAGTTGTGTAGTCAGCCGGGCCATAAACTCGGTACCTATGACATCGTTAGCCGCGGAGCTCGAAGAGCCTTATGATTATTAACCCCGCCACTAACCTGGAGTAATGCAGTTGCTATCAAAGGCAGCTTCCTTGGGCATCTCTATTCCTTCTTTAATTGCCTTAAGCCTCGCATTTTCTGCGTCTAGAGCTGTTCTGAACCGTCGGGCGCGTTGCTGATTCATCTTTGCACGAGGGGCAACCCCATCAATGGCCATGAAGAATACCTTCTTGGGCTTAATTTTTCCGAACAAATGCTCGATATAATTGAAGATAGCGATGAACATCTTCTCCTCTGTCATACGGAATGTCGGACTATCGGAGTCACTGTGAGTACAGTTGTGGATAATGCCGTTCATATCCAACTATTGCCACCAAGCGCAAATTAGCATTAAGCTCGACCATTTCGCAAAGCAAAGAGAGCTTATTTCATACGTAAAGACAGTCAAACTCAGGAATACGATTCTCAGCAATAAGCTGGGATATCGTAGGATAGCGCTCAGACATCCATCTGAAGAACTTTGGAACACCCATCGTGAGAATATAGATGGTGCGAAAAGGCAATAGCAGCTAAAACAAAGCAGGTGTGAAGTGGCGGATGGGTGGTGAACTATAATCCCTCCTTCCCTAGAAAAGATAACAAAAGAAACAGAGCAAATTCAAGAAAAAAGCAGTAGCGAACTCAGATCCCAAAGAGTTATGGTACACCGTCGGAAGGGTGTTATTTTGAGTCACACTGAGTGTATGTATGTAGGTATTCGTGACGTTGCGTTTCTTCAGAGGAGCAATCAGTCTGCCGCACACTGCCACCTGATCTATCAAAAAGGTGAGCTACTTGAAATCAGGCATAAATGTATCGGATATACTTTAATATAAATCTTGCGTATTTTTATTTTTATTCAAAAGCTATCTATTCAATAAACGAGATAATCCATGTATTTCCTAGTAAATTGCCATTTCAGGCGATGTCGGGTGATTCTTCGTGCAACCAACTGAGAGACGCGACGTGAATTCCAAAACTTACATGCCTTCCTGGCTCTCGCGCTCAACCTCACCATCATCGCATTAACAACGCAAGACGATTACTCGAATTTCGAGCCACGACCAGTAACGAAGATACGACTACTATATACCCATTTCCAAAATGTCGGCAAACATGGATGAAGATATCGACAGTACGCTCACCTGTCCTCAAAGCTCAACATTTAGCAATTTGGCTAACGTTTATGGACACTAGTGGACCCTTCACTCCGTGATAGAGAGGAACAGATTGTGGTAGACAAGATCATCAACGAGGGTAGGCTCCTACATTTGCGGTACATTATACTGCAGGGACTGACCTTACATGCGCACGATAGAGTACAAGATCTGGAAGAAGAATGCCCCATTTCTCTACGACCTGATCCTGAGGTTTGTTCGAACCCAAACACGAATACCGAGCACAGCTATTAACCTACTGTAGTTCAGCGCTTGAATGGCCAACACTGACCACACAATGGTTCCCCGATAAACAGACGTAAACCCCCCCCCCCCCCCCGGGGCCCAATTAACAAAAATAGATCTGACAGCTCTTTATAGACACCCGGGCAAGAACTACTCTACTCATCGTCTCCTGATCGGTACCCATACATCTGGCAATGATATAAACTACCTCCAAATCGCCGAAGTCCAACTTCCCAACCCAGTTCCAGCTCCAGGTCAAGACCCAAGTCGGTACGATGAGGATAAAGAAGAAATCGGTGGTTACGGTGGTGGCGCCGAATGTCGCCTCCACATCCAGCAAAAAATGGTTCACGAGGGTGAAGTTAACAAAGCTCGATACATGCCCCAAAAGCCCGACCTTATTGCAACTATGTGCGCCGACGGAAAGGTGTTGATATTTGACAAGACAAAGCACCCATTGATGCCTGCAAATACCCGGACATGTCTCCCACAGATGACACTCATTGGGCATGAGAAAGAAGGTTACGGTCTGAACTGGAATCCCCACAAAGAGGGGCATCTTATCACTGGTTCAGAAGACGCAACAGTGAGACTATGGGATACTACCAGCTATACCAAAACTAACACCCAACTCTCCCCCGTCCGCGTATACACACATCACTCTGCGATTGTAAATGACGTTTCCTATCACCCTTGCCATGATGCTCTCTTTGGTTCAGTATCGGACGACCACACACTCCAAATTGTTGATGTCCGCTCGTCAGATACCACTTCCGCGGCCCACAAAGTTGTTGCACATACGGATGCTGTTAACTGTATCGCTTTCAACCCAGCATCAGACTATGTTGTCGCTACTGCATCTGCCGACAAGACTGTTGCGCTGTGGGACCTGCGGAGCTTGAAGCTCAAGCTCCACAGTTTGGCGGGACATAACGCGGAAGTGAACGGATTGAGCTGGCATCCACATGAGGAACCTATTCTGGCGTCTAGCAGTGCTGATCGGCGCATCTGTTTCTGGGACTTGGCGAGAATTGGGGAAGAGCAAAGTGCTGAAGACGCCGAGGATGGTCCCCCAGAATTGTATGTTCAATCGCCTACCAAGAGTCTTTGTTGATATTCTAACAAACTGTTTCTATTCAGGTTATTTATGCACGGAGGTCACACCAACCGTGTTTCGGACTTTGCTTGGAACCCCAACGACCCATGGGTAATGGTCTCGGCGGCTGAGGATAATCTCATTCAATGCTGGAAGGTGTCAAATGCGATTGTTGGCAAGGATCAAGACGATATTCCTGCAGATGAGCTAGAGGCGTAGATTTAAAAAGGCGCTTCGACCGTGTTAGAACTAATTCTGAGAACGCAGGGAGGATATGGGTTCTCCTTTTCTCTTTAGCTTCTGTATTTTATGACATTAAATTTTGCGATGGTGGGTACAAAATACGGGGGATTGCTGTTTCTGTAGGCCATAATGAATACCCGGAAAAAAGAGTAAAACAGTAACTTCAGAAATTATGTTCATGAGATCTCACTCAAGCTTGGTCTGGTGTGTTGGGCCCCCACGGATGAAGCTGTCCCCCCCCACAGATACCCTTAATGTGGTCTTGAACGTGCAACACCTACCACATGTAGCTATGGTGCACGTATGTAGTTCAACTTGAGTGTCGTTGCTTTAGAGCCCATAACTTCACGTCAGGATCACTCGCATGGGGGTCTCAAGCAATATAAATGACATTAATACAACAGCGCTCCCGAAAGTGTAGGCAAAGCAATATATCTAAATTAAAGCCTCCCCGCGCTGCGCAGTGGTACATACTCGTGGTGCGTGGCCTTGCTTCGGCGTCCATGGCCATAGCAATTGCAAGGCTCGGGATTAATTCCCACGGGGGATGCAAGTGCTATGTAGCTGTAGAGGACGTACGTATTCTTCGCAATCAAACAAACCGGCGGCCGGATATTTGTGCAGAGCCTCGTTTCAGAAGTCTCTAAACAAGGCTCAATATTCTAAAGAAGCAAATAATTATTGTGTAAGTATTATTTTGTTTTTTTTGGCGGGGTGGTGGAAGGTATGCTACCTACTCGGGACGATATCCTCAGTTGAGTGAGGTTCGGTAAAAGCCGATTTGTGGAGTCGGTAGTCTGCAGAACCCAGTTTGGTTACATCTATGTAGTCCACCACACCCACACAGGTGTCCGCCACGGCGTCCTCAAGCACTGCACAGGATCATAAGAATGCACTCGCTGCCTCAATTATCATTCCACTTTTTCTCGCCTACAAAGTCATATATGCAACCCCCACAATCGTTGAGGTAGAGCACATAAATTGTACCAGCATACATGTATGTACAATAATACATACACATCATCCATCTTCAGGGTTCAGCATTTGGGGAACCTTAAGCTTGTATTTTCATTATTTGTGCTGTTGATTTCGCTACCGAGTGAAACGACGTGGAGTGATTCACGGGGATCATCCGACGAACCCCTATCCACGTTTGTTCTCCGCCCTTTTTGGCTCAGGTACCGCCAAAGCATGCCAGGGCAGGGTAGTGTATTCACCTAACCCACACCTACCTACTCGATGTAGTACCGCAGTACTTTACAGATGCATCCTAAGGTGAGATTTGATTCCCTTGTTTACTCCCTCGGTGGGTTCATGTATCTTATCTACTGGCTGGCTATATACACAGTTAATGCTGGCTGGCTGAGTCCATTTCGCCGCGTTGGTTGCTTGTATTTACATAACATCCCTCCTCCATGGATTCTTCCGGAAGAAAGCCCCAAATGTCAGCTCACCACCCGCACCATTTCGGATGTTGTTCGCGTGCTCCCTCCTCACGCTAGGTGTCGACTCACACAGGCTGTAACCCCCTAAGTACCCCAGAATACGCCGCGCATGAGGATTGGAACGCCGAAAATCACTTTGAAATCCCTAGCCTGTGATTCGCTAGTGTTGCGAAGATCCCTTTTCTATAATCTGATCTTTAGATATGAAGACGAGCTCGCTGTGAGCTTAGCAGCTGTGGGAACACTTAAAGGCAACACAGCTCCTAAACTCCTTCATCCTTCTCCACCTCCCCCACAAAAACCAAACAGATCTCATCGATTTACTCGTCAATTGCCCTTACTGCAGCTTTTACGGCCTCCGAATAAATACATTCCTAGTAACCCTCTCTCTACCAAATAATAAAGAAATGTCGCTTCCATTCCAGACTGTGCGCATGTTCTCCAAGCGCGCTTCCACTTCCCCAACTTCTCCCAAGGCCTTTGTCATGTATGGCTATATCATCGTAAGTTTCCATTTTAATTCCTGCTCCTTTATCTCCTTTTATCTCTGCTGCTGCTCCCTGTAGCTTCGTGCTCTTTATTCAATGCTTGCCCGAGCTCTATCTGAGCTTTACCGCTGCGGTTGCTGCTTCCCTTCACTCTGTCCATCCTTACTAACAATCTCTCTCATCTCCAGGCTGGCCTCACCCTGCCATTCGCCATTCCCGCCTCCAGGAGGAATAGTCTCGATGGGTTAGTTCTCGCTGTATTTAAACAGCTACTCATCCTCCGAGATTCTTACTGACATCTCCACTGTAGTGCCCATACCGACAAAAAGGAGCTTAGTCTCCACCACTGTTGCCGTTAAGCTTCCTCTGCCACTGCCATACCCACATATTTCCAAACATCTATTAGAATATGGGTCCCGACACTGCATCATCTCGTCGGTGCCATCTTTTCCTATTTGTTTCGTTGATACTTAATCCTGGGATGTCTTATTTGCTGGTTCGGTTGCTTGGGTACGGAGTATTTTGTGGATTCGTTGCTTGCTTTCTGTTGATCGTGGGGCGCTCTTATCAGGCCATGGCGTTTATTCCATTTTCTTTACTGGATGACTTCTGTCTCCCGTGATCTCCTATTTTTTTTTTTTTTGTTCTTTTTCGATGGGTAGATGCTGTAACTGTTAACTGTTGTGTTGTTCCGAAGCTTTAACCAAGCTCAGGAGAGTTGTATCCTTATTTTTCTTTTCTTTTTTTGTATGATCCGCAGATCTTGAACAGGAGGGGAGAGCTCGGTTGTATTTTTTCTTTACCCCTCCATTATTTCTAGATCTTATTTACCCCTGTAAAGTGTCAGAAATAATCTGGATAAGATAGTGGTAGTCGCTTGACTCGATAGATAGATAGATGAAGTAATACCTTTTTTTCTTGCTGAACCCATCTCTCCGGGTCATCGTCATGCACACACATAGGTTGTAATAAAGTTAGGCAGACGTGGTAGGGCGAGTACCTACATGTAGGTATGCGTAAATAAGTTGACCAGATCGACACGACTCAAGCCTCCCTCCCCAAAACTTGGGGCAACAAGCTCCTATATCTGGTTGAGCTCGCTCTACACACCCCACCGTTCGGCACATCCACGAGCCGCCTCGCATGTCGGATAGACGGGACAACTTTCATCCGCCGTCGCGGGCGGGGGGTGCGGGGGGGAAGGGAAGGGTGGTGAGACGGGAGACGGGTGGTGGGCCCAGACCGTAGCGTGGCCTCGTTACATTACACCCCTGGTTTGTAAGAAGCTTGGTATCAAAACGAGGTCTGGAGCTAGTGTTTTCGCTGAGGCTGACATTTCGAAGCTCTCGTTGTGGGGAAATCATGAGGATGCTACGATCTTCAACATCTTATAATGGTGAGTCAACATTCCAAAGAGAGAAGGAGGACCAATATCTCGTACGGTATGGTTAGTCAACATTCCGAAGCAATGGAGCTCATCAAGCTTTTCTGTACGCTCAAAGACTACCTAGTATACAGATCATCGTCGTCCTCGTCGTCGTACGATTATTCAAGATATATTTCTTGCCGTATAGCCATCTCTATAGTGGATTTGGATATTCCGGAGTCCAGGTTTTTTTCTTCTCATGTTTCAATACGTATGTTGTTTCAAAGCCTGAGGATTCTATTTGCCAGAGTGGTTTACAGATGCTACAAGGGTGCCGGGGAAAGATGGCGGATGTCGGAGGTTGATCACATATCATTTATTTGGGCTTGGGGCGATCTGTGGAGCGCGAACTCTGGTTTATATGGTTTGCAAATCAGAGAAACGGTAGCGTATATTCTGTTTCTAAAGAGCCGACTCGAGTATCGCCTTAATCGTGTGATCCGAACTTGTTGCCCTTTTATAGGACAGTGTCCAATACCATTGCGTCCACAATAAAGTGTACATGTAGGTAGTATTATCGCGGCTGACAGCTTTCTCAAAAGCAAATAAATATATAAACGGCAATTATAGGACAACCGGCAACAAGAATATGAATTGATAGACGCTTTGCCAGAGGATGTCCAAAGAATCTAGTACGGGTTCATGGGGGTGTCGTGTAATACTGTCGATCACACATTGTCACTCGGTCAAGTTATTACAAACCTTCAAGCTCTAGAAGGGTACTACTCGGCCGAAGCTCGGTTTTACCAATATAAGTCCAATATACTGCTAGACCCCAAATCGTACGTCTACTATTATAGTGAAGTCATCGGAGGGGACGCTCGTATTCAGAGTACCATCCCAGTATACAGTTGCATCTCGCTATGGCGGAACTCAATATGCCGGATCCTTTGCTGTCCTGTATAAAATTCCTTGAGAATTAAATTTTTCTACCGTAAAATCAATTTGCTATCCCGGATTTCTTGGGAATATTTGCTATCCCGTACAGGATTTGGTGAATCTTGGCCGCCCGGCATAGCGAGGTGCGACTGTATCGGACGAAATACTTATGATCATCGTGGAAAAACGTGATGATCACGGGGAAAAACCAAATCTTCGGCCGATAGAAAAAAAAAAAGAATCTCAGGAAAAAACAAAAGAAACCGCTGATCAGTGACATTCGCATTGACCTTAACTGTGCAGGTTTCAAGACACCTTCTGTGTCACTCGCAATTATATCTCAGCCGCAATATGATCTTTCTAAGGCGGGGAAAATAAAAATAGTTATACCCTTTTTGAAAATTCAGCATGTCTAAATTGTAAAGGACGTAGGTATGAAAGCGAGTATAAGTATCCGCAGCTTCCGCCTAACTTTTGGAAGAGCATACACATCCAACACCAGAACAACCAACAAACACAACCACTCCAAATCATTCACAATGGCACCAATGACTGCGGTCCAGAATAGACTTAAGTCTGCGGATCTTTCGATAGCTCCAGGGAAGGGAGGCTTGATGTCTTTCCCAGGAATCACCGCTGAGAGCTCTCGTAAACTCAGTGAACTCATGCAGAAGAACCAAGACGAACACCATGGATTCTTCCGTGGCAGTATGTTTTATTACCATTTACGCGGACCTGCTGTACAATACTGACGTTAGCTAGGATTTCATGTTTGTCCCCTTGTTGAAGCGTTTGACATTGGAGATATCGGTTACTAACACCACCAGAATCACATGTCTGACGACCTCCTGGCCACTTACGACTTTGGGGCCAGTCCAGCTGATTTGGAAACTATATACAATCGTGTAAAGGAGGTGCAGCATGTACTCCCTGAGCTCCACCCGGAGATCGTCGTGGACCTATCGGACGAAAGCCAATGGCATAAGTATCTTGGCGCCAGGGAGTATTGGTCTGATTTTCTTACCTTTTTCCAGAAGGAGATGGAGGAGATTGGCATGCCAGCTATGTTGAACAAGAGACTCTTTGCGGGGACGGAGGCTTCGGATGACCTTCTGACCCGTTGTTTTGGCGGTGAGTGCACATTGCGGGGTATTTGACGAGCATTGGTAATGACTGTGGGGCATAGGTATATATCATCCAATCATCCGTATTGGGTACGGGCTGGAATTCGATATTCCCGCGCTAGTTCCGGCAGGGCTTGCTACTGCGGCGTGCAATGGTGACTGGCCAGCAGATTTCTTCAAAGGCCTTTCAGCAGATGCCAAAGATGTTAACGACAAGGTACGGTATCCTGGTATCACTCCAAATCTTGAGGCATTGTGACTTATTTCTTGAAGGAGTTCGACAAGCCATATTTAGATATCCTCAACGAGGTCCAAAATGACCCGATTTTCCGTAATCCAGGCACCGATAGGAAGATGTTCGATTATTATTCAACCATTCTCCACAATTCAATGGACCCAATTCTTTTATATGCCAAACAGTACCGAGTACCTGTTGACAAGATCGACGAGAAAACTATCGAATCATACAACATAGCGGGTAAGCTTCCGGTTGAGCCCCGTTAGTTGCATATATCGAGCTAATTTTAATGCCCCCAAGCTCTTATGCTTGGCGGTGCTATGCGGAAGGACAAGGAGATCAGAATGGATTTCTTCTTGATTCACTGTGTGACGACGGCCATCTTCATATCGGTCTTTAATGCCCAGGATTGGATAACTTCAGAGAGCAAGGCTCGTCTCCTAGAGTGGAAGACTCGTTTTGACATACTCACCTATGTTGCAGTCGGTGCGCCGGTACTCCACGCGGACGAGATTAAAAATTATGAACCAAAGGTCTCACAGGACGGTGTTGGAAACCCATGGCTTGATATTATTGGACGTGCAATCCACGTAGAAGACGATGGCCACACCATCAAAACTATCAGGTCCCTGGTATATGGCGAGAGGCTCGATGCAAAATATGGCGAGAAGTTGAATTTGCCCGTCGTGGGTAACATGTGGAGGAAGATTGCTGCTATGAGTTAGTTTGTTCCATCAAAGATATTAATTAGAATTTGCTGACACATATACAGGTCTCGATAGCGCTGAAGGGCTAGGTGACTGCAATGGGGGTCCTCGTGCATGGGTAAGAGGTGCTGGATTTGATCAAGCATGGGAGCCTTTTGGGCCTAGGGAGCCCCGCTCAAAGAGTAAGAATTGAGAATATGTGTATGCAGCTCTTGGGGGATTATCTTACCAGCCTCTGCTCATTTACGGCTATGTATTTTTTGATATTGGGGTGACGACAGCCAAGTTATCCTGTCTATATATATATTTACTCCTCCGCTTCCACATCGCATGAACCGTGTATCCTATATTAGTATGCGACGCATAAGATACGGAATGATTTGGAGGGAAGAGCTAAATCTACATAAGTTCTAAGAGTGTGAGTACCGAGGAGCACGATAGCCGACGCGGGGAATTTATAAATGAATCAAAATGTCTCAGAGGGGGCAAAGTCCGAAATCGAGACAGGGTACTGAAGAACGTGTCTTTATTTTTTCTAGACATAGGATTGGTGTCGGGAAGCAGGCCAAATAAATATATAAAATGCCGGTCGGGAATGAAGGCTGAAGCACCACAGAGTATGTACGTGTATGTTGTGTATGTAGGATTTGTTCCTTTGTATGGTTCGCTTAATTAACATGATTTTTGTGGATTTCATTTTCATCTTGCGCGGCTCGGATAAAATCCACGACAAACATTAATTGGTTTCAAAGGGTTGTACTCGAATGGGCGTGCATGATTAATAGTTCGGGGGCGAAGAGTGAGGTTGAAATAAGAGGTTGGAGAGGTGAAGTCGGGATGGCGACCTGACGTCGGTCATATCTTGTTTGCGTCCAACCTCCTTGCTTCTGCTGCTTGCTGCTCGTCAGCGCTGATGGGTGGGTAGGTTAGGTGTGTGTGGATGGATGTCTCAGATCGCCGGCGCCCTGCACAGGATCCCATGGTGACCGAAACGGGCGAGGACTTTTTGGGAGCCAAGCGGAGAGTAATTGGGACAGTGGGTCAGTTCCTCGACGGCGGACGGCCGACGTCTCGAAATACCACATCCTAAAGGTACAAGTATCCTGGGGGGGGGAGGGGGGAGGGGGGAGGGGAGAATGCGGCCGCGGGGGGGGGGGGGGGGGCGTGTGGTTGTGGTTAATTGTGCTGGTTATGAAAATCTGGTCTGGTTCAAAATCTAGAATTTTAGAGCAAGATCGCTTGCGGCGGTCAGAAAGCGGAATAGTGCTAGCTGAATCTGGGAGTCCAGCAACGTCCACCGACCGAATATGGGATGGCCATTGGTTCATTGACGCATGTGGAATTCACTGCTGGGACTTTGCTCTTGTTCGTTCGCCAGCTGTTTAACAAACATGTATGTAATGTACCTACAGCGCTGTACAGTACCAGTGTGAATTGTTTTTTCCAATTGCTTTCCTCTCCGCAGTCTACTCTACTTTTTTTTAGATCGGTATTAATCACTGGTAGTGATTACATGTATATGGATGGGGCTCTTCACACTAAACCTTAGCGGCGGGTATACATTTAAGTACTCTCGACAAGCCGAATCATCTGTAAAAGTACAGTGGCCATACATCATCCCCCCCCAAAAAAAATTTACAAAATCGTGAAGTTGTTGATCTTTATTCACTCTGGGAATACATCACTGCAGAGTGTTAGTTACATGTATACATGTTGTAAAGAATGTCTGTATCATGTGCGTGTGTATCGGTACATGTCATGTATGGTGATGGATGGATGATGGATGATGGTATGATACATGAATGCGTGCCTTGGGTGCTACCAATCTTTTTTCTTTCGCGCGTGTTGCAGCTGTGGTGTTTCTCCCTCTCCTCTCCTCGACTGCCCTATCTACATCTTCCTTTTGTTCTGCGCGCTTTCTCCTAGTTACTCACTTTCGTTTCAAGATACATGATAGTACCTGTCTTTATCACTTAATAAATCAATAGGAAGTGGACGCGGTTAGCGCAAGACGCCCGCGCAGTACTCCCTCTCTATCATAACCCATTACACTCACTTACATACATCCAATTCCTCACAGACATACATAATCATATCCCACCCCCCGCTGTTGCTAGTGAGTGCTAGGTACTGCCTCTGTCCCCCCATTGCCCCCAAGGGTGGTTTTATAAGGGATCTCGCCGCGCATCCGCTTTCTACTTGCTGTTGCTACTGCTGTTGCCTCAGTTTCTACCGTACCCACTTGTACCTACATAATTCTCTCTCCACCCTTTCTTTCTCTCTCTCTCTACCCTACATACATCATTTTTTTTTGTTTCGTCGAACCATCAAACCATCCTCCCCCGGGCGGCTGTCAGCAAGGAAAAGCCATATCTTCTACGAACGGCCCACCCCTCCACCCACCCACCTCATAACCACACACATACATACATAACAGCCACACACATGATCCCTGACGGACGAAGGCTATTGTAGTATTTCCTCAGTCTGATCTCTTCCCCGATTTTGTCCCCGTTCCCTTTCTTTCTTTCTTTTCCTCTGCCCCGTCGTTCCCTCCCACCCCCCCCCCCCCCCAACTCGCCATCAACTCCCACTTTCCCGACCGTCTCTACGGTCAGGTAGCTCTTTCACTTGCTAGAGTGCATGAGGAACAAAAATATCCCACCCCACAATTTATCTACGATATTAGACGGTATATTGTAGCTGTTCCGTTTCCCCGTTGTGTGTTCATACATATGCTTGGCTTGGATGAACATCGGCAGTCCTGCAATAATACGCTTGCAACTAGCATACATACCTGTTGTAGCTCCCTCCAGACCCCAATCCATATAAGAAACCGACACACCCCACATCTACATCCGCCTCCGCCCCCATCGAACCCAACACTTATCTACCTTAAAGCCATTCCCACCACGGAATAAACAAACCAACATCTTGCGTAATGCCGGCTGCTGCTACGTCGTCGTCGTCTTCAGCGGCGGCCTCGTCGGCACGTCCGTCACCTCGCGCACCCTCGACCAGAATGAAAGCTGGCGGTCCTGGAGGTGGAGGAACTATCCCGACCACTCACCCTGGACCCGGCGGCTATCAATCCGCTCCACTGAGCTCTCGAAAGGCACAGGCCTTGGATATGTCTACGGTGGAGAGGAGGGGTTCTGCAACTAAAGAAGGACCAAAGAAATTTCGACCTCATGGCCTCTTGGAGGCACCGACTTACAGACCAACACTTGAGCAATGGAAGGACCCAATCGAATACATCAAAAGCATCTCGGAAGAAGGGAAAAAATATGGGATTTGCAAAATTATTCCACCGGAAAGTTGGAACCCAGACTTCGCCGTGGACACGGAGGTTTGTAGCACATTCTCTTGTTTTGCGTCTGTCGTCGCTTATTCAGCTCAACGACTTTATTTTATAAACATTTGAATCATTAGATTTGTTTCGCTGGATAGAAATTGGATGGACTTTGCTAACATTGTGTGTGTGTGACTAGCGATTTCATTTTCGCACTAGAAGACAGGAGCTCAACTCCGTAGAAGGAGGTAATCATAGTCCACAATTTCTAAAAAAAGATTCTCCATGAATCAGATCCAACAACCAATTTTTTTTTTCTTTTTCATTCAACTGACATCATATCCCTCTGGATTTCCGCGTACTGTAGGCACTAGAGCAAACCTAAATTATCTTGATCAGCTGTCCAAGTATCATAAGCAGCATGGCACAAATTTGAACAGGTTTCCATCTGTCGATAAGCGGCCCCTCGACTTGTATCGCTTGAAAAAGGCGGTGGAAATCAGAGGAGGTTTTAACCAGGTGTGCAAGCATAAAAAATGGGCCGAGATTGGAAGAGATTTGGGATATTCGGGAAAGATTATGTCTAGCTTGTCAACATCGCTGAAAAATTCATATCAACGTTATCTCCATCCTTACGAAGAATGGGTCAAATCAGCAAAGCCAGGAGTGCAGCAGCAAATTGAGGCCGAGCTGAGGGGCGCAATAACCCCTTCGCCAGCTGGATCACCGATCAAAAAATTCCCATTGGATAAGTCAATAAATTCTCCGATGGGTAGTATGCCACCAGAGTCGCCCGCAGTCAGGGCTTCGAATACCCTTGCTGGATCGTTGAGAGGCACTCCTGATAAATCTGATACCGACATGACAGATGCAACGCCAGTTCGCGGCTCAACTCCCGCAATGAATGGCGGTTTTACTCCTGTCAATACCGTCAATACCGGGGGTGGATTCACACCTGTTAACGTCGGATCTTCCAATTTCACGCCACTAACCATGGTTAACGGAAACAGAAGAGAAGGGGACTCAGGCTTGACGCCGACTAGCAATTCTAGAAGGATTGAGAATGGCGCCACACCTAGCAAAAGAAACACGCCCGAGGGATCAGCTATAGGATCTGTTCTCAAGCGTGGTCTTAGCCAGGAAAATGGTGTCATTGACAGCAAGGACTCGGCCAAAGGCATGGATTGTGACGATAATTCAGAGAACGGCGAACGACGAAGTAAACGGTTGAAGAAAGGTAAGAAGAATCCCTGGGTTTCTGCGAAGTTGGTTGTTGTAGCACTTAACCGAGATCGATTGCTGATCTTCCGCCAGAACCGGCTCCGATGGTAGCTGGATCACACATGACACTGCACAGACCCTCATCAACGCCCAGAACCTTGAACGGTGATCGTAACAATAGTAATCCAGGCGAGGTAATATTTTATTCCATTTCTACACTTTTTATCGCTGTACCTAATACTTGTATAGAAGTGCGAAAAGTGTGGACGTGGTGATGACATGGTCAATCTGCTCCTTTGCGACAGCTGCGATCATGGCTATCATACCTACTGCTTAGACCCTGTGCTTAAAAGCGTTCCCGACCGGGACTGGTATTGCAACCGCTGCTTGGTTGGGACCGGGGATTATGGTTTTGCTGATGGCGAAATTTATTCCTTGCGACAATTCCAAGAAAAAGCGAACAACTTTAAAACTCATTACTTCCAATCAAGAATGCCGTTCGATCCCGTCCTCAACAAACCACGAATGGTTACCGAGGATGATGTAGAACGAGAGTTTTGGAGACTGGTGGAAAGTGTGCATGAGACGGTAGAGGTTGAATATGGCGCAGACATACATTCAACCACGCATGGAAGTGGATTTCCGACCATTGAAAAACAGCCGATCAATCCATACTCCACCGATCCATGGAATCTTAACAATCTACCACTTCATCCCGAATCCTTATTTAGACATATTAAATCTGATGTTTCTGGGATGACCGTGCCTTGGCTATATGTTGGTATGTGCTTCTCAACGTTCTGTTGGCATAATGAAGACCACTACACATATTCCTCGAACTATCAACATTTCGGAGCTACCAAGACATGGTACGGAATTCCGGGCGCGGACGCGGAAAAATTCGAAAACGCCATGAGAGAGGCTGTACCCGAGCTGTTCGAGCAGCAACCGGACCTTTTGTTTCAATTGGTTACTCTGCTAACTCCGAAACAGTTGATGAAGGCTGGAGTGACTGTTTATGCGTTGGATCAAAGGGCAGGACAATTTGTCGTGACATTCCCGCAAGCATATCATGCAGGCTTTAATCACGGTGTAAGCTATCCTCCTCTCAGTAATCGGCGTTTGATTTGCTGACTTTCTGCAGTTTAACTTCAACGAGGCAGTTAATTTTGCGCCTTCGGACTGGGAACCATTTGGTCAAGAGGGTGTTAATAGATACCGAGAGTTTCGGAAAGCACCTGTTTTTTCACACGATGAATTACTACTTACTGCTGCTGCAAGAGACACTAGCATCCGAACATCGCTCTGGTTTGCAGCCCTTTTTGATATCTTAAAACGAAAGGAAAAACTGTTTGCTAATAATTTGTTACTAATTAGGCTCTCACCTGCTCTTGAACGGGTAAAGATTAGAGAGTTTGATGAACGTCGTGGCTTGCTTGAACAAGTTCCTGACATCAAACAATCTATTCTACCCGAGGATGAGGAGTTAAGCGAAGATCAATACCAATGTGGGGTATGTAAAGTTTATTGTTACCTTTCACAGGTCACGTGCTCGTGCACTACCAATGTCACTTGTCCGTCTCACTACCGAGATATTTGCGATTGCGAGGTATCGAACCTCACTTTACGACTTAAAATGACGAATGAAACCCTTGAGGAACTCGTACAAAAAGTCCACGACAAGGCGAATATGCCAACCGCCTGGGCTGCCAAGTTGCAGAAGACGATGCTGGAAACACCACGACCTGCGCTGAAGGGTTTGAAGTCACTCTTGTCTGAGGGTGAGCGGATTCCATGCTACATTCCGGAATTGGCTCCCTTGAAGACCTTTGTGGAACGTGCACAGGAATGGGTCGATGAAGCGACTCCATATATCTCACGCAAGCAACAGAACCGCAGAAAAAATGAGAAAGCATGGAGGAAGGGGAGTTCTAAGCAGGCTGAAATGGAAGAAAAAGAGCGCGAACATAGGAAGTTGGAAAGCATTTTGAAACTTTTGGAAAATGCTGAGACTATAGGCTTTGAATGCCCTGAAATTGATCAGCTCCGCGAAAGAGCTGATGCGATTCGGGAGTTTCAGTTAAACGCTAGGAACGCTTTGGCTACTCCTGGGGCTCTATCGACAGCTGACTATGAAGGACTAGTCGAGACTGGGAAAAGTTTCAATGTTGACTTGGCTGAGACAGATTTGTTGGAAAAGATCGTTCGGCAATTGAAATGGGTGGATTTAGCAAGGGAATCCCGTGGAAGATTTATGGACCTCAATGAAACAGCGGACATGATCAAACAGGGACTTGACCTGGGGATTCCAGACAATAACGAACAGATGATGTTTCTAAAAAGCCAGAAAGAGGGTGGAGATATGTGGGAGGCCAAGGCCAAGGAGCTGATGAGAGCTGATGTCGTGCATTTTCAGCAACTAGAGGCTCTTTCGAGTCAAGCTTCAACATTACCAGTTTCTAGGGAAACATTAGCACAAGTCGACCAAATTCTCAATAAACAACGGGAGGCTCATAGGCAGATTATTTCGCTATATGATCAGAGCAAAGAGCCAGACCTATCAAAAAGACCACATTATAAAGATGTTAGAGAGGTATTGGATTCTTTATTGGAGCTCCACAGCAAGCCTGTCGGAACAATTGATTTAGAAAAAGAGCAAAAACGCCATGAAGACTGGATGAGAAGAGGGAAAAAGCTATTCGGGAAAGCAAATGCACCACTGCATATTCTGGGTCAGCACATGTCTTATGTGGAAGGGCGTAATGAGCATTGTTTCGCGCTGGACGACCGACCAAGAACTCCGGTGGAACCATCTAGTAGAGAACCTAGCCCAGAACCAAAAAGCGGTGGCCCTTTTGAGAATTCTAGGGGTGGACGGCCCAGGGAGGTCTTTTGTATCTGCAGGCAGCCTGAAGCCGGAATGATGATTGAGTGTGAAGTTTGTCATGAGTGGTATGTCAATCATGTTTTCTGTGATGTCTAATGAACACCAGCCATCTAACATTGGAAAAGGTATCACGGGAAATGTCTGAAGATAGCCAGAGGCAAGGTCAAGGAAGACGATAAATATACTTGTCCTATCTGTGACTATCGTGTGAAGATACCTCGGGATGCAGCTCGACCTAAGCTCGAAGACCTCATCGAGTGGCACAGCGAAATTCCGGGCCTTCCGTTCATCCCCGATGAGCTAGAATGCCTCAACAATATCATCAAAGCAGCATCCGATTTCCGAGAGTATGTGCGTCCATATACGACATCAGCACTCGGACTTACTTCTGCTGAGGTACCGACTATGCGATTTTATCTGAGGAAGATTGAAGGTGCAGAGATTCTCTTGGCACATGAAACGAATTTCTTCCGGACCGAATTGCATAGATGGATGCCAATTGCGCCTGAACCTCCCCCAAACATCGAAGTTTCTATGTCCACTCGCAAGCCTCGTCCAACGAAGCAGCAGAAGTTGATGGCTCAGATGGGTATCACAAACCCTGACGATCTCCCGCCTCAACTTAGGACAAAGTCTCATTCGTTTTCTAAAAAGAAGTCCATTGACGGCAACTCAAAACCGCCCCCAATAATAAAACCTGCTCCGTCAAAATCGGCAACTATGCCGTCTTCACCGGATACCCCTACCACGATCAATCCGGGCCAGACCCATTCGGGCCATGGATCCCAGAGATCTCCTGGAGAGCCCCATTTCGATTATGGGAACTCAAGGTTTGGATCGACGTCGCAGAGTTCGCCGACTTTTAGTCAGCCTGGATATCATCAGACTCCCGGAAGACTCGGGTCTCCTGTTTTAATGAGCAACCCTGGTCGTGGCCCCACTTTGGATCCGGCCCTCTTCAACCTCAACCCTAGTTACCATCGATCGAGAAATGAGTCTAGTAGCAGTCCTCACAATAATGCTCCTTCTAACCGGGATATGAACAACATGTTTGAGGCCCTGACGAATCAAGATGCTACCGAATTATATGTCAAGGAGCCTGCACCTACATCATCAGTAAGCTATGAGGCTCTTGCCGCTGAAGCTTTGAACACCGCAGGTGATAGCATGGAGTCAAGTCTTGATCAGTTCCTTACACAGTGAAGCGAGGATGCTTCCCTGTACAATGTGTATTGTTAACTTGCCTACTGTGCAGTCATTTTCAAATGAAGAATCTGTAACAAATATTTCTCAAGTGTATGTTACTATTTCTCCACTTCATTTTTTCTATTCTTGTACTTTACAATTGGTTCGCTCTTAAACTTTCCTTACTTTCTTATATCTCCTTACTTTCCTTTCCTTTTCTCCTTTTCTAATGAGGTGTTAACTAAGTATGTCGGGTTGCATGTATTCTCCCTTACGTTTTTTTTGTCTTTTTTTCAGTTGTAACTTTGGGAAGGGGTTTTCATCTCTTGTCTCAACTTTTGTTGCTTTCAATTCGCGTTATTTTCAAAAGAGAACCAAAAATTCGGGTCTGGGTTTTCTCTTTCCATTTCCTATTTTCCTCTATTTCTTGGTATTATGGGTTTACGGATTTGGATTTGGATTTGGGCGCCCCGTTTATTGATTGCAGATAGGTGGGATCCGGGGTTGAGATTTTGTCAATTTTTTTCAAGAATTTTTATATTTCTGATATGTTCGAGAAAACAGTTAGAAAACTCGCGGATCTGAAGCCCTCAACATAATGTGACTGTCAATGGTTTGATTTATTTTTATTATCATTTCTTCCTTTGGAATCTTGATTAACGGGTCTTTTTTTGCCTTGTACTGTCTCGTTATGTTTCTTGGATGCGATTTGGGAAGGGATGGGGTGGGCTGGGGCTGGGAAGACAAAGCCAGGGTCGACCGGTAGGGAGTTATCTTTTTTTCTCTAAAATTGTCAACTCTTTCTTTTGTTTTTGCAGTTTCAGTTGATCGGCTGTGGAATGGGTTATAGGGAAGTAGTATGGTAAAGAATAAATGTGCTTTCGAATAAGTTCTTGTTGTGATGATGATGGCATAGAGGTATTCAGGGTGTGGTTTAGGATGAGGGGGAAGGGGAGGGAGGTTCATGTGGATAAGTTGGAATGATTCATGATCAAAGTGTAAAGGATCGGGCTCTGGCTGCTGTGTATGTAAATAACGAAGCTACACTAATGTCTGAGAATATCAGTATAAAGGCACCGGCCAAATCTCAAAGCAGACAGGAATGGGGGGTCTTGATCCATTAACTACGTTCCGAGGAGGAGGTAATACGGGTGGGTACCGGGTTCTATACAACAGTACCGCGGGATTTAGCGTGAGACGTCTAAACAAGCCTCTTAGAGGAGGTGGGGCATTCCCTACATGAGCTTATCTTTGACATGGTTTTGTAACTGATCGATTCCCGCTTTTCGTAGAGTGCCGGTCTGAAAGTACTGGTCAGATCGAGGAGGGGTGGGGGAGGGCGAGTGAAATTTCGTGACTGACAAATAAAACTAGGGAAAGACCGATTGAAAAGTAGAGGGACGAAACATGGTCTGATGGAAACGTGAGGGAGGAAGAAAGAAAGAAAGGGAGAAAGAAGAAAGGAGCTCTTGATTCTATATCTATCCCAGTTACAATAGGACAGAAGATCCGACATGGGGAATGGATAGGCTCCACGTAGTTGCATCATGATCACCCAAGAGGGTCGCGTCATTATCAGCTTCGCAATAGATCTTCATTCCTTGCATTCGTATATAGCCCCGACGACAGACCTGTGGCCTTTTATTAGTCATTTGGATATCGCTGATTTCTAACCCAAGTGAATCATTACTGCAGTGGCTACATACGTGCGTTTCTGCTGATAATCATGAACATTCGAGGACTTGGAGGCTTTGTTTTTGTTTTATGCAATGTGTATAATTATGATATCGTGTAGACGGGGCCACTAAAGCCTGCGATTCACTATCCTGTGTCTTTAGTATTCTGGCCGGTGCCGATTTTCATTTTCTGTCATATATGCACTGAAAACTGAGAGTTTTGTATGGCGGATTAGGAATTCGAACGACCAAAACACTATCATTACCTAAATAGAATGCCACTTTTCAGTGTAATTAGTGATAGAACTGGACTCAGGTGAATGATTGCCAATTGCTTCGCGGGAAATCGTCCCGTGGTATGCTCTTATAATAGCTAGACGCGCATCCTCAGTTATCTGAAATCCAGCCTAGGTTTGTCGTTTACTTAGTGAAAATTTGCGCAAGCGCGTCTACATAGGCTATTTCAAACATGGCATATATGCGCATCATATTCATGACATTCCCATGCTGATTACGCAATTCTAAAGTATCTATCAGTATGTGTAAAGCTACCATACGCCAGAGACCTCAAGGCTAGCCAAGTAGGATTTCAAACTTCACTCAGTGAGCGAATATGAAGCTGTGGTTTCCATTTTATTTAGCGCGGCATTTTTTCTTTCTTGAAGTCCTCAGGTAGAGAAAGGGTAAAAAAAAAAAAAAAGAAGGGACCTGGCGGGCATAGAGTTATGCAATCCGAAAAGTCAAATATCACAATTGTGCGTTATGCCACTACTCTATATTCAGTTTCTTGATATTTCTTCCCCAATCGAGTGCACGTGGTGGGGCAATTAAGCTAGCGCTAGCACAACCACCATCATATACGATCACTCGAATATCCGTATCAACCAACGGAATTACATTCCCTGCAAGTCTAATTCAAAACTGAATGGGCAGACGCATACCTGAGAGTCGAATTATTGGACAGAATGTGATTGCCTGGGTTAGGGCAAGAGTGGACTCCATACGATGGCATCCCATCTTTCGAAATGAGCATCGTGATTCAACTTGCGACGCCTGTGGAAAATATTATGAGGGGTAAGGGGGTCTTGGCCACGTGGAAAACCAACCAAAGAGAGATGTCTAAACACGTCAACCTATTCGGATACAGTCTTTGGCTTAGTAGTGTCTACCATTGGACCGCCAAGCACGCCATTAAGAGTCCCTCATAAATTACAGATCAGTTCGTGATGAGGGACTGAGTGAGCTAAGGACGGGCAACGAACGGCAATTGGTAATATATATAATGCAGTCGATGTACGGCACGATAGCAGTACCAGAGAACAGATAACCTCGGCTCGTAGTAGAAGCCGGTGTGGGGAGAGATCGAGTAAACCATCATGTAGATAGGCGGGACGAAATTCCCAAGTCTAAGTTGACCATATGGGGTTGGAGCAAGTCTAGCGCTGCCAATTATCTGATTTCATTCCATTATCTCGTCTCATTGAGAAATTGTGCTCGCTATCCTATAGATGAACTTAGAACATCGGGGAAAAATGAATAAGTGATATATCGCCATAGTGTCTTAGAGAATGAATAAGTAAAACTATGTATTTAGAAACGCTCGAGTGCGATACGGTGTAGCAGAGGACACTTGTCACGGCCAAGAAAGTTACATAAGGCAAACAACTGAAAGCCCAGCTTAATACATGTATGTAGATAAAGAATAACTAACTAGAAGAAGGAAAAGTATACGTCGATCATTATTATCAATGTATCGTGACCAACGCGCCAACAACCAAGGACAGAAGCTTCGCCCGGGGACCGGCGAACACAAGAGCAAAACCTGTTTTGTTTAACATGGTAAACGATGACAAAAGGGTGAATTGCCATAAGTGCGTGGTCCACAGGGCATTAATGCTCGAAACCTCGCCTCGAGGCAGCTCAAGACACGGGGTAGATTCTACAAGAGTCACGAGAATGCTCAAGGTAAGCCTTCCTCTCGCCTCTAGCTGCACGAAAGTCATTGTGCCATACTATATTTAGCAAACTTATACTTGGCACATGTAGTTCTCATCTAGGTACTGTCTGTTACTGTTAAAATACACGCAGCTGATGACCTATAAGAATATCCATATGAGATATTTATGATTACATAAAGTTAGTTTATATTACTAGCAGTTTCTAGGGAAAGATATCATTGCAATCTTGTCCTGTAATGTTTCGTATCTGGCTCGAATGCTTCGAACACCTCGAGGCATACATAGCTATCAAGGCAGAGAGGAATTTGCCTCTGCTCGCCTCGAGTGGACCACACTAGTTGTATACACACGTCAAAATTCATGATGTGGACAGACTCGACTTTTTCAGTAGCCAGTACAGTATGATAGTCCTAACTTCGACAGAATGCCTCAGGATCACTTGACCGTCAGAAGCAAAAGATCGAGGCAAAAATCAATATTGGAGCTGAAAGTGCAACTAAAAAAGAAAATAAAAGGGTCAAGGTAAGCCTAAGTATGATTACTCCGCATTAGAAACCGAAATTTGCGCGATTCCCGCTATACCAATCACTAGTATCACGACATTTTTGCAACGAGTGACCCTCTATGAGCAAAAAAGAAAACCCACCAATGTCACCGTAACGCAGCGCTCTTACTGGAGATGTGTAGTTTTTCCAACTAGTAGGTTCCATTATCTCCAAAATCGCCTTCAAAAACAAGAGTTTAGTTAAATCAAGTGCACCAATTATGGTACGCATTATGCATGTGAGTTCGCGGTACCAGCATAGCTACCAAAAAGGAATCATGCAGCTTCGGTTCCGTTTCATCTAGCCGAACCCCGGCCACACAAATCGGAATCAGGTCCCAATATGCTCATGCGGCAAGCTCACATGGGGTACGACCTTCAGCCGTGATGATCTAACGTGCCATAGCCCACAATGCACAAAACGGCGCGCACACATGTGGAGGGGAGGGGATTTCACACCCACGTTTCTCCCTCGGCCCACTGCATGATGTGAGGGGAAGTCTGGACCAACTGTTTCACTTGAGGTGGAGGGGGGAATATTGCAGATTGGGCCTCAGGGTGTTTATGGCGATTTTCTTTTTGTAACCACAGCCAAAATATTGATATGGGCAATGTTGACTCATCGCAATTTGCAGCTTGTTTAATTTATCCAGACAGGCTGTTATTAATCGTATACGAGCCAGTATTTGTCAGTATGAGCCAGTATTTGTCAGTATGAGCCGATATCGAAAAGTTTAAATAGAGGGCATTATCCCCCGAGCTTCCAAAGGACAATCAATTACGATTGCGATCACTTTGAGGTTGGGTCCGATACACTGACATTTGAGTAGTTAGTGCGGCGTTGGAGTTTGTATTATCAATCTGAACGGACAAGGTAGGTTTTGGCCTTGTATTCTGATACGATCTCTTTCTCACTGGCACTTCCACCTTTGGCACAAATCAATATAACGCTGTTCCATTCATCTTGTAGGCCTGTTGGATCTCATGAGTTCAGGGATAGGCTGTCAAGTATTCTCATTTCCGGAGTTTATATTGTGACCTAAAAGCCACTGGACTATCCCTCAAGTCATGGGATTCTATAGACCTACAAGATGAATGGACGGTGTTTCACTGAATTGTGGTTGGGATGGCAGTGGTGGCACGAAGAGAGTCGAATTAGGTACCTAGTTGAACCCTGTCTTAGTAGTTGATTGGTATAACTCTGTCGTACTAGCTGCTCATTTGTCAGTATTAAGGCTCGATCTCAACATGATTTCGATTGGTTTAATACGATCTTTGTAGTACAAGAGAAATCTGTGTATCATTATTTGATCAATATCTCTATAATTTTGTTCCAAAGACCTGTGGCAAAGAATTCGTGTCTACATTTCCAATACTTAGTTTGAATTGTTAGAATTTGTTGTAAGCTTGGTTCCAAAACGGGCATAGCCGAATGTTTCAAATGCTTTACATATGACGTAACCAGACATGATTTCGTAATTTAAAGTAGAAAAAAGAAAAAACCCAATCCTGAAACAAAATGAAAATAGCGTATTTACATGTAACCAATTTATTTCTTAGAGATATCCTTGCCGGTGTAGTTTTTGTACTGGGATCGGATGACTATAATTTGAGAGAGTTATTAGAAAGGGCTGAAACTGGGAAAGCTCATGTACGGGTATTCTCACAGTTGCCAATCTGCTCATCCTTAGCTTGTTCGAAAGCGCTCTCATTGTTTTGAGGGCCCTGCTTGAGGATATGCTCCTGGAAAAGATCGACAGCTAAAGCGATGAGTTTGTTAGTAACTACTTTCTCGAGATATTGGAATAAAGCGCATACCCTTATCAACGGTGTCTTCCTTCTTTTCTGACTCTGGGCCACCACCAATCATGCCGTGGAGCTTGTCGCCCCAACCGCCAGAGCTTTGTTGCTGCTGCTGCTGCTGAGGCTTGCTACCACCCATCAATCCACCAATCATGCCACCCAAACCAGAGCCAGATCCAGAGCCGGACGAAGAGTGTCCTTGCTGCTGGCCGTAAGACGATTGCTGCTGCTGCTGGGGCTTGGCGCTACCGCCCATCAGTCCTCCGATCATGCCGCCGAGGCCTGAACCAGAGCCAGAACCCGAGGAGGAATGACCTTGCTGCTGGCCGTATGACTGCTGGCCCTGTTGGCCGTATGACCCGCCTTGCTGGCCGTATGATCCGCCTTGTTGGCCGTATGATCCCCCCTGTTGGCCGTACGACTGATCTTGGTGGCCGTACGACGGAGGTTGATGCTGCTGCGACTGCTTTGGGCTGCCACCACCCATCAATCCGCCGATCATACCACCGAGACCGGAGCCGGAGCCTGAGCCAGATGAAGAGTGGCCCTGCTGCTGCTGACCGTATGGCTGTTGTTGCTGGCCATATTGCTGCTGCTGGCCATATTGCTGTTGCTGGCCATGTGACTGCTGGCCATATGGTTGCTGGCCGCGTTGATCATTGTTGTCGGCACCACCAGCGAGATTCTTAAGGAGATCCATTTCTCTGAGAGAGCTTTGGGGCTATTAAAAGTAGGATGTGTTGATAAAGTAGGGTGGATATAAGGGTCTGGAGCTTTAGATTGATAGATGCGGGGAAGATGATGAGGGGAAGTCGGGAAAACACATGCATTTATAAACACACCGGATGATGGATGTAGGCTTGGAAGCTGTGCCGTGTGCATCCACAAACAACTCCCGATTAACCACATCCGCGTATCGTGCCCATCACAGTGGGTGGCAACTTGTTTCAATTGAAGGACTTGTAGGATGCACCGTGACAAATATCCAATAAGGAAGCTACTATTTAGAACTTGACAGACATACCCAGCAAGTCTAGCCCCAGATCATGCATTCCTTGTAAGATTGCATCACGCTTTCGTGGGTTTATAAACCTAACCCTGCAGCATATCAAGATCTTGGGATGGCGCTACTGCGTTACTTGGATACAAATTCCTGCAGGGTGACGAGTTAGTTCAGCCCCACGTGTTCAACCAATCAACCTCAGGGGCGGCTGTACAGTACAGCCTCAACGCCAAATTCCCATGATATTTAGAAGTAGACCATACTAACAGAAGAAACAAACGATTGACAGGGGATAGGTGCACGTTGTAGTACTAGACTTGTGGCAAATTTTGAGAAGAATTTGTTGAGATGAGCACGATGTCTAATTAGGACTGTGAGTGATAAATCATGATGTTGTTTTGGCATGTAGTTGCAGCCACCGCGGTCGGCAACGCAATGTGGCCAATCTAGTTGGAACTACCGATTATTAGAGATCGATTGATTTTTATGTAGGTATTTGCACTTCCGGGAAGATGTCTAAGAGGGAAGTATTTCGATCGATGAGAGCCTGCGGCAGACCCGGTGTTGAATTTGCTTTCTAAATACATTAATTATTCTGTTAAATCTGAGTTGAAATTATAAAAATATATATTTGATGGGAGGAGTGGATTAATCAAATGCGCAAGAATGATTAATTTCCTTAGAAAATTCATTTTACTAGCCCTGTTATATCCGTATCGTATCATCGCGAACAGTATTTCGCTCCCCATCTTAGCTGCAAGATATATTATAGCTTCTTAAGTGTGACATCGGCACTCGGCACTCTTTAACCATTCTCAGGATAGTAACAATTACATATAACACCGTGACAGAAACAAATTATTATGTACCATTGCAATAACCCTAACCCTGCGGCTCTTACAAACAGATCTTCAGGGATGCAAAGAACGCGGGGTTGGCTGGTTGAGTCACTAGGGCTCTATGATTTTTGTTTCACCTTGTTTGTGACGTCCGCAATGAAGTTGCCCCTCCATTACCCCTCACAGCTCCACAAACTTCTCTACCGTACGACGGCAACAAAAATTGCATCGAGATTCTACTCGAGATCTACAATAACACCAATTAGAGCATTTTCCACATCCCAATTTCTTTCGCGGAATCAGGATTTAAATATGGCGCCGAAGGAAAAAGCCGTGAAGGAGAAAGGCAAGGGAATGCTGAATCTGAAGGTCCCGAAGGGTACCAAGGATTGGGAGGGCAAGGATATGATTATTCGTGATAAGATCTTTGGAACTATCACGGATGTGTTCAAACGCCATGGAGCGGTCACTATAGATACCCCGTAGGCTTCGTTCCTCCTTCCGAACCGTTCCATGTGGGGAATAACAAGCGGTAAAAGCTGACATGACCGACAACGCAGTGTCTTTGAGCTCCGTGAAGTCCTCACAGGAAAATACGGTGAAGATTCAAAGCTCATATATGACCTTGCCGACCAAGGTGGTGAAATTTGCTCTCTCCGCTACGATCTTACAGTTCCATTCGCGAGATGGCTTGCTATGAACCCGTCAATCCAGTCAATTAAGAGATACCACATCGCAAAGGTTTACCGCCGTGACCAGCCTGCGATGACAAAGGGCCGTATGAGAGAGTTCTACCAGTGCGATTTTGACATTGCTGGTGTATACGACCCTATGCTTCCCGACGCGGAGATCTTAAGAATCACTACCGAGATTTTGGATGGGCTCAACTTGGGAACGTATACTATCAAAATAAACCATAGACAGATCCTTGACGGGCTGTTCCAAATCTGTGGTGTACCTACAGATAAGATCAGGACAATCTCGAGTGCCGTCGATAAGCTCGATAAGGTATGTTATCATGAGTGATGACTCATGTCTCGGGATGGCATCTAGCTGACAAGATTTTAATAGTCTCCATGGGAAGAGGTACGAAAAGAGATGGTCGATGAGAAGGGTCTTGACCCCGCTGTCGCCGACAAGATTGGAGAATACGTTCTTAAGAAGGGTGGGCGCAACCTCCTCGTTGAGCTCCTCAAGGACGAAACTCTCACTTCAAATGAGTCATTTGCTGCTGGTCTGAAGGATATGGGCCTGCTTTTCGACTACCTTGAGATCTTCAACGTCATGCCTAAGCTCTCCTTTGACCTCTCTCTTGCCCGTGGTCTTGACTACTACACCGGTATCATCTATGAAGTTGTCACCGAGGCCTCTGCACCCCCCGCCAAGGGCCACAAATCCAAGAAGCCTGTTAAGGCCGTTGATCCTAACGACCCAGATGCCGACCGTTCTAACGATGATTCGATCGGTGTCGGATCGATTGCTGCAGGTGGGAGATACGATGAGTTGGTTGGCATGTTCGCCAACTCTGCTAAGGGACGGGTGCCATGCGTTGGTATCTCGTTTGGTGTAGACAGAATATTCTCAATTACCAAGGCGAAGATGTTGGCGGAAGTGAGAGCAAACGAGGTGGACGTATTTGTGATGGCTTTCGGAGGAAAGGGCTTTACGGGACTGGTGAAGGAGAGAATGGAGGTTTGCAGAATGCTTTGGGATGCAGGAGTGAAGGTATTTTTTTATAGATTGACCTCTTAGAAGATATATCACTAACTTAAGTAGGCCGAGTTTTCTTACAAAGTCAAGCCAAAGCTTCCCCAACAATTCGCTGCCGCAGATAAGAACGGCGTCCCATTCGCAATTGTACTGGGTGAGGATGAAATGAAGGAAGGGAAGGTCAAGATCAAGGAGATGGGTCTCCCCGAAGGCCACCCTGACAAGAACGGAGTTGATGTCGAGTTAGTCAACTTAGTGCACGAGATAAAGAAGAGAATTGCTACAAAGAAGGAGCTGGAGAGTGACAAAGTTAGCGTGTTGGCGGACGATGTAGCAAAGGTTGTGCTGGATGGAGAAAAGCCTACTGCAGTATAATCTAGATATATCCTTCCGAAGCTCGCGTTTCTCTTCTACTCTTATTTTTGTAAATAGATATCTTTTCATACACCTCCTTTCCAGGTTACAGTTTTCTTTTCCGGGCCAGCTGGCCTCAAATCAATTTCACTGCGCTTAGTATTGTAGTGAATAGATTTCTGGGGTGCTGTTTGCGACCCTTTAATGCCATGATTGTGGTACCTGTGGTACATCCTCAGTCAAGTTATCCTCCGTTCATCTAAGAATTTAAACTTAACCCTTAGACACCACCTGCTGACTTCTATTATGTCAAATTAGTGATCCCGAGATGGTTATTCGTCCTGGTAAGCCAGACAGCAGAAGGTAGGTACCGGAGAGCAAAGCCTCCATCCAAATTCAAATTCATGCGACACCTTTTCTTGGACCTGCCATTTGCTTTAGTTGTATCATGATAAATCACTCGGTATGTCAAAATGATTGAGGATGATGAATTATAATGTTCATTCATCAACCCCCATAGATATATTTATATACGTACCGGTATGAAGAGCACAAGATAGGGGCGGTCTTTAACTGGGTCTTCCTGGACGCTTAGGGGGCCCAAATTATTGATTCGTTATATATAGACCAGGATCTTTCTTATAAATACTACATGTAATATCATTAAATCTGTTTATAATTATCGTCCGTTACTACATGTAGTACGTATGTACATGCGATTATGAGCACCAATTCAGGTTTTGGTCCTTAAGCTTAATCAGTATCACATCCAACTTGAGGGATCGATTTTTTTAACCGACCCATGCCTCATTATATAATTATGCTGGCAAATATTCTTTGGAATATTGTACACATATATGGAGTATTTTGCAATTGTAGAGGCATTGGATTCTGGAAGAGTCACTGCAATGGCAGGAGAAACAATCACGAGAGAGTTTAGCTTTCCTCGACTTCAAGTGCGATCATTCCAAGATCAACCGGGTGTATGAGTAAGAGCGACGCTTAAACCGGAAGGCAAGGCGCCTCGCAACAAGCACACCTCATAAAAAGATAATCGATGTTAGTTGACCTATTGAAAATCTCCATCTCCGGCTCACCTGTCAGCTGAGCGGCGCTTACATATTAGCTTTAGAGGCTTCCTCAAGTACATGTAGTAGTCTAGCTAGCTAGCCAATTTTCCAGTTTGGCGGTAGTTAAGCCTTAATTCCCATGCATCCAGCAAGCCCAAGTAGGTAATCACCCAGAATATCCTGAGGCTCTCACGCGACTAGATATTGGATGGAGAATATTCTTGCGCAAGGTCTACAGCCGGATATCTTCCGAAGCTCAAAGCATGGCTGTTCTACTAAGAAGCGGAAAAACTCCGTGCCCCACAGTCTATCCTGCAGATTTGGTTCCCTATTTGGGTCATTACCGTAACAACCGGACTTGCCAAGGCGATAGATAGCGAATCGTTCATGCTCTAACTATTCTCAGGAGCCGGACCCTGTGCTAGGGCAATACTAGAGTAGCGCACTTGTTGCTGTAAGCTGGAGTGCTACATGTACCTACTGAAGGACTTGTTGGTCCTTTTTTCTTTTGCAGCCCTCCTCACCTCTTCATCTACATACCCCCCTCTCTCTCTGCTCTCCTTTCCTCACTGTCAAGATGGAGAACTGGAACCAAAAAATGGAGTCCGAAAAACCACTAATGCCTTCTACCAGCCGCGATATCCCAGTACAGCCATCTAGTCGCAAACTCAGACTACTCGAGAAAACGCGTCGCCTTGTTCTATTTTCTGGAATAGCAGCGTTCGGTACATGGGCTGTTGTAGGGTATTCTACAAGCTGGACAGGACCAGCTCCTCACAGAAATTGTCACTTTGAGGCAGAAAAGGGCAAAGATTTCAAATGGGAAGATGTTAGTCGCTTCTTCTCCTTTTTTTTAGTTTGTTTCTTGCTAATATGTCTGCCGGCATAGGTTACTCCAACTTCACACCTAGAATACCACCCGTGTTGGGACGGTTTCGAGTGCGCAAGACTCGAAGTTCCGCTCGACTGGGAGAACCCCGATAATGGGTTGAAGGCAGCAGTTGCGATCGTAAAAGTGCCTGCAAAGGTGGATGAAAGAAGCGAGGAGTGGGGAGGTCCAGTGTTGATTAATCCTGGTGAGTAAATGTGATTGGTAATGTGCATCAGATGAATGGCGGAGATATTATGGCCTTGTGTTACAATGTACTGGGATGTGTAGGCTAGGTGTGGAGCGCATTCAAGATATGGAAAAAACTAACAATGAATATCTAGGCGGTCCTGGTGGCTCTGGCACAAACTTTGCAATTAGCCGTGGAAAGGAGCTCCAGACTATCCTTGGTCCTCAATTTTCTATTGTTGGCTTTGACCCTCGCGGAATCAACAACACTACTCCGTCTATGTCCTGCTTCAACACCCATATGGAGCAGTCAATCTGGGGGATCAAGTCCGGTGGAAGAATCCTTGGGTCCACCGACTCGGGTGAGGAGGTCGGTGAGGCATACGCACGAAGCATGACAATTGGAGCCATGTGTAACATTACCATGGGGGGAGAGGGGCTTGCAGGTGTAGGGAAATATGTGGGGACGCCGGTGGTAGCAAGGGACATGTTGGAGATTACTGAGGGGGAGTGGGATAGAGTTGGAAAAGATGGAAGTAAGAAAGGACTCAGGTATTGGGGCTTCAGCTATGGAAGTGTTCTAGGGACTACTTTCGCTAGTATGTTTCCGGACAGGATTGAGAGGTTGGCTGTTGATGGTAGGATCCACGCATTCATTTTGGACACATTAAAACCTCATAAACCAGTGTAACAGGTCGGACACAAAAGCTGGATGTAACATGGACCCCATCACTACTTAGAAAACAGCCAAACATACGAGAATCACATAGTCCTGTGGGCCTCTGATTGCTCTGTGGTCTGTAAGTTTTGGATGGGAGTTCGAGTTTTTATGTTCATCCTGTTGCACTGATTTCATAAGGTTTCACCGGTTGCCTAAGTAACCGCCATTTTTAAATGCCCAGCTTACGAAAATCCTCGGGATTAGGTATCTGCGATGTAGAAGACTACTACAAATCCGGGTGGATGACCAACTTGCAAGACGCAGAAAAGGTTGTCTCATCCTTCTACAACTATTGCTCCCTTGCTGGCCCACTTCGCTGTAGCTTCCACACCGGCACCACTGCCGATGATGTGTCCACCCGTCTCTCCACGCTCATGGCCCGACTTCGGCGTCAGCCTCTCCCAGTCCCCGATGCTCCCACAGGCGCCGAGGTTGTCACATACTCTGATGTCAAAACGATGTTCTTCACCGCTCTCTATAAGCCCCTCACTAGCTTCCCAAAAATCGCCAAAATCCTAGTCGATATCGAGGCAGGTGATGGGAAGAGCTTCATCGAGTACCAAAAGAAGCAATTCTCATGCAACTGTGGCGGTGGTGGACCTGAGCGTCCACCAGGGCCAGATTTCGATGCGATTTGGGCGATTGCGTGCAGCGATGGCGAACAAGTTGAGGATTCGCTGGATGAGATGTATGAGTACCTGCACATGCTGCAGGAACAGAGTCCGACATCAGGTGGCAGTTGGGCTGTCGTTAGGATGGGATGTGCAGGGTGGAAAATAAGGCCACAGGGATTGGTTTACAACGGCCCGATCAGTGGAAACACTAGCTGGCCGTTGCTATTTTTGGGCAACTCTGCGGATCCGGTGACACCAGTGCGGAATGCACACAAAATGGCGAAGGGGTTTGAAGGATCTGTTGTATTGGAGCAGAACTCAGAAGGGGTTCGTTTTCCTTACTATCTTTGTTCACTTCCAGTTACTAACCGTGGTGCAGCATTGCTCAATTTCAACGCCCTCCGTCTGTAGTATGAAATATATCCGTGACTACTTTGTTGATGGAAAGCTTCCACCAAAAGATACGGTCTGCGAGGCTGATGTCAGGCCCTTCTTTGACGGTGAAAAGGCTATTAGGGCCATGTCGGAGGAGGATCGCATTCTTTTCGACGCAGTCTCTGAGCTTGGGAAGGGATTGGTTACCCCCAATTTCATGATTTAATTGTTTCTTTGATTGTTGAGCCATGATACCTACCGTTTGTGTTTTTTTAGTGATGGACGCATATTATTAATTTAATTGATAAAGTTATTATCCATTTAAAGCAAGGAGACTGGCAAGCATATTTGCGTGAACCTGGAGTGCGTGATATTCTGTGAAGCAACTCAGCGAAGTCGCACGTGACAGGGATCCGTTTTGGGAGATGGGCATGCACATGTACAGCACTGACCTCACCTCATTGGAAAAAAAAAAAAAAAGAAACCCCACCCTCGGGGGAAATAAAAAGCCGCATACGCATATTTATAACAACGCATAGATCATACCCTACCTACGCATAATAACACAAATAAACACTTGTCTCTCCGGATACCTCTATCTCCATCTCTCAAAGTGCGTGAAGTGAGCGAGTGAGCGTCAGTCATACTTGGCCTTATATCATCATCATCAACACCAACCATCCCGCTCACCCAAAAACTACAAACGCACTCCTACAGCAGTCCAAATGTCCGGCCCAAACCCTCTTCGCCCCTACTACATCCCCCCGCCACCCGTGGGCTTCGATACCAGCCCGCTTCCCCCGCCGTCGCTCCCACCGTCTGTCCACAATGCCTCCTCGTCATTCAACCTATTGACAGACCTGCAGGACTACACAGACTATCTTGATAGTCCGAGTCCTAACGAGGTCCTGAAGAACTTCTTTACGCAGGCGGCCGCCCAGTATGGTCTGAATCTTGTTGCGCAGCCCTTCGAGAATAGCAAGATGCTGCTGCAATGTAGGGTTGTGCCGAGGCGTGAGGGTGGGGTGGTGGGTGCGAAGGGAAAGGGCAGGAAGAAGGAGAGTACATGGAGAAAGGGACGGGCATATGACAGTGCGGATGAGGACAATGGGAGTGATGATGACGATGTATGTTCTACGATCTATAATTGCAGCTTTAATCTACAACCTGCAGTCGGTCTAGATGCACACCACTATATGCAGTGCTGATTGAAACGGCGCACAGGCAGATTCTACAGACTCCGAGCCTAACTACTTTGCGTCCGATGATATTACGCCGACGCCCAAGAAGCTCCGCCGCTCCCCGTCCCGTGGCCGTAAGATGACCGACCGCGCTGGATATGTTGTTGAGACCACAACCGACCCCGATACAGCGCACCCATGGCAGATTGAACTCCCACACCCCGACAGCAGTATCAGCGACATGCTCAAAGCGCTGTGGGCTAAAGAGGGCGCATGGGGTATATGGAAGGGGCAAAACAGCTCTTTCCTGTATGGGATTCTCGAGCGCACGATCGAATCATGGGCCGGCAGCTTTTTGAGCGCCGTATTGAGCCTGCCCGATCCAGGCCTGACAGAGATCGCTGATAGTGCGTATCCTCTGGCTAGTCTGGGTGTTGCCGTTGCGGCGGCGGCAATTTCAGCGGTGGTGCTGGCGCCGTTGGATATCGTGAGGACGAGGTGGGTTTATGGCTCCAGAGTAATTTAGTGAGATGTAATGTGCTAATATGGGGTTGGATGGGATTATAGATTGGTGATAACGCCCTCCACCGAGCAGCCCCGCAATATCTTGCCATGCCTGCGTCTCCTCCCCTCCTACTTCATCCCTCCGTCCCTTATCCTCCCAGCTACACTCCACGCAACCATCCCATCCTTTATCTCCCTCGGCACGCCGTACTTTCTGCGCACACGCTTCGGCTGCGACCCGATCCTGACGCCGACGCTATTCAGCATCCTGACGTTCTTCAGCAGCACCGCGGAGCTTGCAGTACGGTTGCCTCTGGAGACAGTATTGAGGCGGGGACAGGTCGCAGCAGTGAAGCCGCAGAGAACCATTGTGCCATTGGGCAGGTATGCGGGTGTGTTTGGGACGATGTGGTGCGTGGTGAAGGAAGAAGAGGGCGGAGAGGCATTGTGGAGAGGGTGGAGGTTGGGCCTCTGGACTAATGTCGGCGTACTGGGGTTGGGATTGGTCGGCGTTGGTGTCGCAGGCAGGGAAGATAGCGAGTTTTAATGTGGTACGGTGTGATGAGTGGCGTCTTGTGGTTTGGGGGAGGGGGGGTGGGCGTAAAAGCGTGAGTGATGGCCCATGATGTGGGCAAAAGGGCGTTTTTCATGACGTTATGCTTGGGGTGGAGTTGTTTCTTGTCTTTTTTTCCCATTGGACTCCTTGTATATAGCTTTCTTCTTCTTCCTTCTTTTCTTGTTTTCTTGGGAACTACAAATGTAGTTTTGCATAGGCACATTCCCCTCACTCCTCTTTCTTGAGTTCCTTTTTGTTCTGTTTTGATATGTGTGGGTACGTGGGCGGGTACAATGTTCTTATTCTAGTAGATACGGTATAGTACAGGTAGTTGTATAGGTATAAAGACTGTAGGCAGCGGGGACAAAATTCAGAGGTTGGTTCTAGAGTGGTTTTGGGGCGGCGGTGTGACGGCATGGCCTACAAGCATTACTATATCTGTCACATTTCTGGTGAGAGTGCTGGCACAACCCTATTTTCTCACAATTACACACTCCGCATACATCGTGGTTGTTAGGAAGATAATAGTGTTGGTAAAGATATTTTGGTTTTATTGATCAGAAGGTAAGAAAGTGAAAGAGAGAAAGAGAAAGTAGATACAGTAACACGCCCGCCAGGGTGAGTCCCCTTTGCCCCTTTGGAATGGATCAATTTGTGGATTGTGGGGATGCACTTCGATTGATATCTTATGAAATGGTGGACGATGTAGAATGGGCGAAAGCTCTCCTACTTTCGCTTTACGAATAATTCATAGAAGATGGTTTGATCTCGAAATGGCGGGGTTGGATATCTGGGTAGATCTTTGTCTCTCCGACGGATGAATTGGATATATATATAGAGTAGTCTATGTGCATGTAGAGTAGGTACAATGGTGGATCAGATCAAGGCAGGGTTCCATCCAATCCACAACAAAAAATTCCCTGCATGATAGGGTTGGTTGGATGGATAAAAACGTCATCCCGCAGGCAGGTTTGAAATTTTTTTTTTCTTCACCTAGGCAGGACCCTAGTTTGCACTTTGCTTTTCACGAATATCAGCGAACGCCCCAGCAACTGTAGAAGCGGTCAAAATCGAGGCAGCGGAGGAGGGGGATTGATCAGTCTGTGCCTTTTGAGCGTCATGTCCAACTCGTCTCTTCGTGTAGCCGGCAGTCAGAGACCGCCGGTGTGAGCGGTTGGGTCAGTTTACCAGAGCTCGTTGTGTATCTTCATCTCAAGTTTGTAATGTAGTGGGGCAGGTTTGTTCGGAAGGAGTGAAAGTGTAATTCAATTGAAGGCTACATACAAGAATCATTTGGATAGCGGAAATGAGGAATGTCCATCTCTTCAGGTCATCACCAGGTCATGGAAGCACTGCAAACCCGAAGGCGAGCGCATCTCGTCGCGATGGTTTTTAAGGAGGGTCGAGAATTGCAGACTTGCTGCTCACGATATCATCTCGACCACACACATTGTTTATTAAATCGGAAATCGACAGTCGAGTGGGGGTAGTTTTCGGACTATCGATTCTATTCTGATTGAAGGTGGTGGTCTGGTTGTAAAAGAGAAGAAGAGGAGAAGCCCGAAGCAAACAGAAGGGTTTTAAAGAGGCGGTAGTCTTGGCTGAATGCAGGGGTTGTGATGACTAATACAAGCGGTGGGTGTGGGTTTGATGTCAGCCAGTCCAAGTCAGGCATGCAACGAAAGAAAGAAAGAAAGAATCCCGCATTCCCCGTTCACGAGAAAACAGAAAATCTTCGTACTTTAAAGTGCGTAAATCTTGTGTAATCAAACCAACCCTACCTTCAAATCCTCCACGACAATCCTGCTGTCAAATTTAATCTATAGATCTGCTGGAATTCTTCCCCTCATCCTCTTCCTCCTTCTTCTCCTCCTCTGCTGCCCCCTTCCTCTTTAACTTTACTACCTTTCCATACATACATACCACGCCGCAACTACATTAACATATCATCTGCTCTGTTCTGCTCCACTGACCGAGTTCTCGTCTCCCTCTCGCCAGTTGAACCAATCTCTGCTTGTCTTTCGCCTATTTAACAAGTTTTCTCCCTGCCACCCCCTGACCTGGTACGATCTGATCTGATCTGTTCCCTGGTTTCTGCTGTTGCGGCTTTGTGTTGTTGCTACTGCTGCTGCTTCTTCACCCCATCTTCTCCACTCATCTCGTCAGTTTGTCGTCCCACGTACATCCAATATCCGTAACAACATTTCACAAGATTCTCCTCCATAAACAACGAAAAGTCTTTCCTGGTTGATAAAATTCCATTTTGAGGATCCATAAACCGTACACATTTTCCGACCGCTGATCCCCCACTTTTTCAGCGCCCCCCAACGTCACTATACATCCCTCTCTGAAATACGAGAGGCGCTTCTCCGAAAACTACTTTGAACGTCTTATTTCTCTTCGGGCCTATTTGTAAAATACCCTTTTGATACTCCCATTTAATTTCTTTAAGCACAGGCTGGTTGCTTGCCACTCGTTTCTTCGCATCCTCCTCCTACTGGACATTAGAAGAGATTTTTTTCCCTCCTCCGATTTCCAAGTGCAGTACATAATTCACCAAGACCCAGCTACCAATGGACTCGAACTCACTATGGACTCGACGCTCGAAGTAAGAAATTGCACCCTCCTCTCTCCCCGCCTCTTCCCCACCCCCGCCCCCGCAACTGGAACTCTGGCTGACGCAAAAAAATCTTCACAGTAGTTCCGGTAAACTCTCCTTGTCCATGTCCACCACGGTACCTTCCGCCGCAAGCAATACCGGTGAACCACCATCGTCAAAGATTTTTGGTCCACCTTCAGCCAAGGCCAGAGGACCTAACTACAAGAATCCGTTCAACGACTTGCAAAGCATAAACACTGCCAGTCCAGCCCTCCCCTCCCCGACTGCAACAAAGTCCGCATCAGCTGCATCTGCATTCAATATTGGTATTGGCGGCGCCTTTGGTTCCTTTGGTGTTAAAACTCCGAAAACCCCAGGCACCGCCGGAGGAGGTGATGGCTTGAATGCGGCGGGGGCTATCAACTCTTCGAACAATCCGATCTCTCCGCCGAAGGGCGGGTTAACGGCATCCGAGGTTGTCGCGGGAGGTAGGAAAGCCGTAGCTCCCGCACCCCAACAACCCCCACAGCAGGACTCCCACCCATTGAAGAATACGTGGATTGTCTGGTATAGGGCCCCGGGCAACAAGTTTCAGGATTACGAGAAATCGACCTTGAAAATTGCCTACTTTGGCACGGTGGAGGAGTTTTGGAGCGTGTACACTCACCTGCGGCGACCGAGTGCTCTGCCGCACGTGAGTGACTATCATCTATTTAAAAAGGGGATTAGGCCTGTATGGGAGGACAAGGAGAATAGAAAAGGTGGAAAGTGGAACATCCGCTTGAAGAAGGGTGTTAGCACAAGGTACTGGGAGGACCTAGTTTTGGCGATCGTTGGAGACCAATTCGGTGAAGCTGGCGAGGACCTGTGTGGTGCGGTTCTGAGCATCCGGGGTAATGAGGACGTATTAAGCGTTTGGACGAGGGTGGATGGATCGAGCTGCCTGAAGATAAAGTATGCTTCCTTTTCTATCCTTATCCAATGTGTAAGTGAAATCGATAGCTAACGACTTGTGCTTGAAGGGAAACTATCAAACGCAAGCTGAATCTCCCCCAGGGAACTAGGATTGACTGGAAATCCCACGCCTCATCCCTCGAAGCTGTCATCAACAAGACAGGTCCAGCCACCGGCGGGGTCACAAACGGGGGAGGTTCCGGTGCTGGAACAGGTGCCCCTACGTCACAATAGAGCCGAGCCCTTTAATTCATCCGGATATCATAGGGTGAGTTTTGGGCTCCGGGGTGTCTAGCAGTAGGGAAGGTGTTCTTGATTCTTTTTGTGTCTGGCGATGGGTCTCTTTTTTCTTCTCTTTTCTTTTCATATTTTCTTTGGGGTTTATTTCATCTGCGGGGAAAATCATTTTGTCGTTTTCTTCTCCCTTCCCGCCTGGATAAAGAGAGTTAAAATCCTGAAACCTAAACATGAAAATCTGGAATACTTGAAAAAGTCATTGCCATCAACAGCACAGCGGTAACATCATCATACACCACCTACTACTACTACCTAATTGTTGGTTATGTAGTTGGACCTTTATTTTTTTCTTTTTTTTCTTTCTTTTTTTTTTTTTTTTTAAGTGGGGAGAGATTAGCTAGTAACTATACTCTATCTACCAAAACCTTTCACGCATAGCAAAGGAAAACTACCTACGGTAATTAATCGTATTTTGTGTGGCCTCGAGCGGAATTAAAGGACAGTTTTGTGTCTGGAACTTGGGGTGCCTTTGGTGTGGTCAGAATATTATGCTTTGCTTTGGATAGGTCCAAATTGGTGTTTGCTTTTTAGGCGTTATTTTTCTCCTTTATTTTCTGTCCTATCGAACCCAAGAACGACCACGGCCAGCGCGAATGAATTGCCGGATTTGTTCGCTATAAATCTTCAATTGTTCAAATACGGAAAATCGGATTAAAGAGGATTTGAACCTATCTTTGCTGAGTAGTCAGGCGCCGAAGTTTGCATCTCACGTCATCCTTATCGCCTTATCCTCCATCTTGTTCTTGCACTTTGCACTTTGACCCCTGTTTCAAACCGGCGATATCGGGAGCTGCCGTAAATGTGGGGAAGAGCAGGGGAGATTAGGTTGCGCAATTGCAGGGCTAGGGCTGGCTGAGCGGGCCGAGTGAGAATTTGTGATCGATATCTGTGCCATATTTATCGTAAGACTAGAGGGGGGGAACCATCTATAAACTTTATCCCTCATTAATAGCAAGCCCGGAGCTGATGAATATCTGGAATAACTCCGTTAGAACCCTGTGGTGGGGGCGTTTTGGGGGGTCTGGTGTAAGATTTGCCGTGCTAGTTTGTTATCGGAATGTATTCAAGCTACTGGCTACGATCGAATTGTCTCGAATTTTTGAGGGGTGAGGATTATTTAACCCTTTGTCCGTCTTGTGATTTAGGGGCGAGGGGCAACGACTCACACGTAGCTAGGCGATTTGGTCGCGAAGCCACCAGGCGAAGGAAATCAAAAGTAGATAATCCATCATCAATGCAGTATTAAGGAAACATGTAACACCGTGCTCAAAACATGAGTACCTATCCTATGTCAACATTGGCCGGTATTCTGCCGCTGTCTTGACTTTAGCGTATGATTGCCTCTGCCGAGCTGTTGGATGTTCTGTGGTTCGCGGTCGGTGGGTATTCATCTGTTTTAGAGACCTCCATACGTATAACGGAGTGAGTTAGCTTAGGTGATGGAAGAGTTAGAATGCAAGAGATTGAAGATGACAGTGAATGAATTAAGGGGCTTCAGGCGGAACGTGGGGGAAGGTGGGGTAGGTTATATGCAATGGGGTAGATGTTGGATCGATCTTTCATCTAGCCTAGACCCTCTTATTTGTACCAATACATGTACATACAGGCCACACGGATACGGTCAGGGAGTTATACTAGTGTAAACCTTTTTTGCAGTGGACATAAGGTTAGTGAGCTGACAACGGGTAAGAGAGGTCGGTAAGTTTAATCATAAAATATCACTCGACAAGCACAAACCGGCGTTTGTTGTTCATGTTTCGGGATTTTTTTTTTTTTGTTTAATTCATTTTCATGTTTCGGGAAAGAGTGTGTATATGCGACATTTACGTATTTATTCAGTATATTCTTGATAAAGAAGATATAAATATAGGATTTGAGAATATATAATACCTACATAGTCATGAAACGATAATATTCTTATGGGTACATGTTTCTAGACGTATTAGTAGATCTTGTCTCACCACCGTCCACAGGAATGAAGATAGTTCACATGTATGAAGTATAGTTAGCTAAAGACTAACATACATATTCTGAAAGAGAATGACATGAAGTATTGACGCGATGTGGCCTTTGCAAATTTGTAACCCTGGCGTTTCCCGCGCTTTGGTACCACCCATAATCCATACTACATAGAAATACATGTATGTAAATACCTATAGCTACTTGTACTCATGTCTTCAGTCTTTACCTACATTTAGGAATAGGAAGATGGTAATCTTGTGGTGAAGGTCTTGGTTTCTTCCCTCTTTAAATTCGGACACTTATTTACGCACATATATGTATACGGTATACATACGTTACGTACACTAGACCTGAATTCAGCGTAATATTGCTTTCTCCCTTATTTTCTTACTGTATTGATGACTTAAAATACCCTCGTTCTTATCTTAATCTACCTCATTTGTACACTTCCCGCATATATATTAAGTACATGTATCTTCATCTTCATGAATTCCGTATTATTTGTCATGCAAACCGGGATTTAGTCGTTGTCCTCTATATGGCCACAACTAACTCACTTCATCTAGCCTGTTTTCAATTTTCTCGAAGTCTGTTGGTTTTGTCAAGGTTCTACAATTGTCTTTATTCATATTTTTAGCTACTACTACGTATTATAATCTCGTCTAACTAACTAAAGAGATTCTTTTATTTTTATTTTACACGGCCTACCGCATGTGCTTGCCACTGTGCTATATACATAGGTTCATCCCTTTCCCGGTAGGACCTAACATATTTTGGAGTGCTGTCATTTATCTAGAATGCAATTACCTCTTCTATATGCGATCGACAAGCCTCCTTTGCCCGAGTCCCGCTCGCACATCTTGACAAAATGTGTTTTTATAAAAGATCCACCCACAACCCTAACCCCCACTTACACCATACCATACCGAGTAGTCCGAAAAAATGCCCAGCTTTCGCACAGCTGCAGGAACTGTTTCTGTTTGTTACCCCTGAATAAAATGGCTGAGACATGACATGACGCTATGTTTACCACAAGGATATCGAAGATCGTGGTCCCTGCACGGCACTTTCCTTTCCTTTGTGTTACCCACTCACTCCATGGAGCCTCAGTAGCTAAAGGCTGAATGGCTTGCGACTTAGTGAATGCAAAGAAAAACTGTTCTAGAAGCCAAAGCCGGATGGTCAGCACTAAGGATATGTTGTTGGTTACAGTACCGGTACTGTAATTAGTGATCGACTTAAAGAATCTCACACGTTTTCTCCGCTTAACCGATGGCTCTATTTAGGGACTGGAAGATATAGAGTACATGCGAGTAGCCTTGCTACTGGTATCCTTATTTTGAGGCGGAGATTTGCCGAAGGCTATTGGTTTCCAGAGGAATGTCATTTTACATCTTGGTGTGATCCCACGCGCAATATATCATTAGAGATGTGACCTAGTGTGGCACACTGTATTGATGTGAGAACTGCGGCCGCGGAGCTAGAAGCCTTCTTAGTTAGCTACCAAATCTCACCGGAATACCCATTCAAAGGTTCATGACGGATCCAGCGCTAGGGCACCTCCGATATAACCTAATAAAATTGGTTGAATATGGTAATGATCGAAATCACATAAAAGCTGATGGCAGGTATCTAGTTTTAAAGTTGGTGTGGTTGTAATAGAGTCAACATATTACAAGTATAATAGGTAAGGTGGTGGCATATAGTATTAATATAGCCTGCTGTAGGATATATGGAGATTCTTCAGATATATGCCGAATTTTCCATAGATCGGATCGAATAACTTTAGAGACGGATAGTAGTAGTGTTCGGCTTGTAGTGTTTTCGGAAGACTGCATAGCATCATTGCGAAAGGGAATAACGATCCATCATAGGCCCCCAATGAATAACGGGATTCTTTATTTACCCCATGCATAAGTGCTCTCTTATGATCAACAGAATTATGTCCCCTTTCTTCACGAAAATTTAATTTCCTGTTTTTTTAGTAATTCCCGAGGAAAATCGCATCTTTTTACGCCAATAGTTAATCTGGGTCCACAGAGGGGCCAGATATAGGACCGTGTATGGATCAGATCAGAGTTCTAATTTATTTGCTATGCATTTGATTAATTCGCTCGTACTTAAGTGTGCTCACTAAGTTTGTTATTGGGCCTTTCCCTTGCGAATAGTGTATGCCTAGTTTCGCTGATATCCATCTAAAGTGCCTGGAGAATCGCCTTAGGAAACATAATACCCAGAGGCACAGCTTATGAGGCTCAATAACAAGGATATACGAATGTAGGTACATTAGCTGCAATTCACAGCTCTGGGGTAGAGTAAGAACCTTATCTTCCCCACTCCATATGAAGTACCACCGTATCGCTACTAAATCGGGGTAAAGACATGACGCTGGACGTCTTGTGATTCATTAATTTTCGGACTTTCAAAGGAATTTACCGAGACATATCTCGGAACTCGGCCGGCACTGGCTCGGGACGTACATGATCCCACTGTCCACTGTTACGAAGCATCGTGTCCTCTGAAGTCGACGACGTACTTCGCCAAGAACCCCATATAGGCCTAGCTTCCTGTCGCAACTTCTGAAACTTGTTAGCACCCATGGCGCTTCTAGAGTACTGAAATGAAAATTGCATAGTCATTAGTAGGATAGAGTAGATGCATACCTTTAAATCAGAGTAACAGCGTTACTCTACTCATTTATGCCTGGACGCGCATCCTACTGTCTTACTCTACAAGTAATCCCTAGTCGAGTAGGGAGGGCCCGTAATTGGGCTAGATTATGTAGGAATAACTGGTCAGAATGCTTGTTGGTATTGGTATTGACAATCATTGTTCAAAGCTCACTGGCCGCCAGGGTCGGACTCCTCGCCTTGAAGTGTTTAGCTGCGGCAAAGGTAGAATTGATAGAAAGATGCCTTTAAAAGTAGAAGAAATTAAAGGACCTGCAGCAGAGTGCTCTATCTCGGCGTAAAGCATCCATGCGGCATATAGCTACTAGAGTTTTTTTCCGGGAGTTTAACCATAGATCGAAGAAGGAAGAAAAATAAAAGTCCCAACCGAGACGCCGGCCGCGGCCCGCTTTGTGTATGTACGCAGCTTCCTTTCTCATAATGATTTTCATAGGGCAGGCGGGCGGTTGAGCTCTCCTCCATGTCGTACCATGTACTCTGTCTTCCTTGTATGTACAGGCTGCTGTGATGACTAGGTTGTATATCGGCCAGGCGGTATATAAATGAAAGATAAATAAACTGGTTTAAAACCATGTTTGGAGACGAGAGGAGGGCCATTCAATGTAGAAAAATCCCTCCAGTAGTATGTAGATCCATCCCGCAGGAACCTGGGAGCTCTAATGATAAAGATATATTGCTCTCTGCTACGATGGTGACCTCGGAACAGTATTTAGTGCCGAAAACAGCTGCAAGGCACCTTTTTGGGTTCGCATAGGCGACCGGGCCTTTAATCCTTCGTCTTAAGCCCAGGCTAGAAACCCTTGCTGCTCGTTGGTACTGTACCCGGAATTCTGGATCGGGGCCGGCCGTTTTTGGTAACCAAACAAAAACACGGACCACTTGGGAACATTTATTACTATTACTATTGTGCAACAGCTGAAAATCTTTATCCTTGCCTTAACTTGCGTGTTACGTCGTATGATTTGTGCCGGAAATTTGCTTTGATATCGTGGTTAGTTAGGTCGACACTTGTAAATGATTGATAGAAAGTTCGGGGGAGTGATTTCAGCTAACGTTTTCGTAAACTGGTTTGATATTTGTCCCAGCTCATACATCGGCGCCGGGTCAGTACAGATACGTCTGCTGTCTGGTATCTCCGTGTGCCTTGGCAGGTTTGTTTCGACTCAGCTATCATCATTCAACCAATGACGATCAACAGCTTAGTCACAAGATATGCATGCCACGATCGCAGAGAAATTTTAGGTTGATGGGGTACTTCAGCCCATATCGATGATTTTATTTCTGCTGGATGGTTGGGATAAGATTGATTGTGGCGGGGCCAAGGTGAGTCGTAGTTCACCACACGAAGCCACGCATCTGAGAGTTCTGGTAGAATATAACGCAAGATGTAGGAGCTAAAGGTTTATTCCTGCCGAATTTGTTGAATGCATGTTTCCAGTCGACCATAGCCTATCTAGACCACAGCTTGAATACGCACTTCTTTTCGTAACCTCCACACCAACGAAGTCTATTTCTCCCTTCAAAAAACTCTGTTGAATCCACTGATAGAGACCTGAGCTGTTGCCTATAAGGGAAACTATATTTTAATGTGGCCAACAAGGTTATGATGTCCGCTATTTTTCATGTGCGCCATCAAGGTTCAGTTATACAACTCCGATTACTCATTCCTTCCTTGCCAAGGACATCTCAGCTGAAAGATAAAACAAAGTCCACTTTTGCCCATCTTCACGGTAACATTGGGCGGAGGGGATTGCGATGATGGTGGTATAGTCGATTGTTGTGGTCTGAACCGTCCAAAATGCAGGGAGGGTAATCACAGTATTCCCCGAATGGCAGAAGATGTCTCTCTTAAGTCCCGTTACCGTCTTGCGGGATGTGGGGAGGAAACCTTAAGGTTCATCCGATAATTCGGGAGCAATGGGGTCTAGCTAGCACGTGAGACACTAAGCTTTGACGGGACTGGGATAATATGTGTCAGATATTTGAGAACAATTCTCTCGGCGTGCGAAAGGCCCCTCGTGCACTGGCCGGACTCAAGTCTCGCATCTGCGAGGAGAAAATATGAGACGGGCTGATAGTTAATACACTTAATGTCCAACAAACGATAAGCTAGCTGACGATACCTACTTCTTGACCAGCGAAAAGTGACCTCTTAGCTGTAGGTAGCTGTCTCTTAAGAGGGGGCATTATTATCTGTGTGAGGCATGTACAATGTATGTAGGTACTGTAATATGTATACTCGTATTTCACTGACGTTTGTGGACGCGACTGATATTGCATGCCATACAAAAATACACCAAGCTCATGATTTTGGGTGTATGCAATAATGGCCCAGTTCAAAAACGTCACTGAAATACGAGTACAGCGATTCACAGTCATTTGGCGAATACACCCATTTGGCGAACAGGGATTAAGGCCAATAAGAATCAAGATATCTTAGTCAAACTCGAGGTTTTACTAGTTGCTAGCTGGTTGCTACATACAAATTCGCCAAATGGGTGTATTCGCCAAATGCCTGTGAATCGCTGTAGAGTAGAGTAGACTTATGATGTACGCATCCCGATGAAATTTTCCGTGCATCTGGCGATAGATGCGTGCTAGAGTAGGTAATCAGGCATACCTATCTGCCCCCGTGCAACGCAACTACATGTATGTACGTGACGTGACGGGTGAACCAGCTATGTAGTACTCTACAGGCTCTGCCAAAGAACATCTCTGGCCAGTACCGTACCCCGCGATTGGTAACAAGGATAACCGCAATTTTGTTCCCCCACAATTCATCGTAAACCTCATCTCCAAAAAGGTTACTCCGAGACTTCCCCAGACTAAACGGTCCGTTTTACCCATCCCCGCACAGATTATGCGTAGACGTTGGGTTGATGGAATCTAGAAAGAACTTTCTCTAGTACGCCACAAGCGTTTTACTACCCAGGGTTTATCCTCCGTCTCCCGCTATACTATCCGAGATCAACTTTGGCCTTGGGAAAACCCCCTCTCCTCAAGCACTGCCAGCTCATAGGGCCATGTGATTTTCGAAAAATGAAAAAAACGCATGGCGTTAATGTAATATAGTGGGGGGCACGACTGTATGTGTGTCTGTAGATGGGAAGATGTGAGTTTGTACCGGTACTGGTATCAGTATTGCGTGCATGATATCATACTCCAAGTGGAGTAGATGTGCAGGATGCGTGATATAATTGGAAAGTCATTGAAAGGATCTCTGTAGGGAAACAACCATCTGGATACAGACATCAATACGCAATATTTCGGTAGATGAAGCACTCTTGCGCCGGCCGGCGTAGTAGCTGAGGGGAGAAAAGCAACACATCTCTAGTACCAAATCCGGTTTGTCGTTTGTTGAGGGATTATGGGATAAGTTGTCAGGGGAGAGGTAACTATCCTTACATTCTTGGTATTTTTTTTTGGAGCTGTTGGGCCAAAATGGACGATAGAATAGCAGTCGAGGAGAAGGGACCAAATAAGAACAAAGGCCGGTCCATGTCTTTGAGATAGAAACCTTAGATCGAACAAAGAAAAACCGAGATATCAGTAGAAACAACCGATCACCCGAATAGCACGCCGTACAGAACTCGAAAACTTTAGGCAGATCTCTGCAAGAAAAAAAAAGATGCGGCCGTCATGATTTGCAAAACGGCACTTATTCCGGGGGAAAACGAAGGTAAAGGTTTCCAGTTTGATACCCACCACCTACGAGGCGTCGAATTAGAATAAAGGAACAACCTCGTTGGACACACGACGATCCTTCTTTTCTCAAATACTTCTCTACCTGCTGTCTGCCATCTATCACGATATCATTTTCCATCTCATTTGCCTCGTCAGAGATGCAGCAGACCTTCACAAATTTGTGGTCTCTGATGCGAGGTTTCTAGCAAATGAGCATCTAGAGGCTTCCATACATCTCCAACTATCATATATCGTGCCATGTATCCGACAAACAATTCAAAAAAGTAGGTCTGTAGCAAAAAACTTTCCACTGCGATGATCAGACATAAGGCACAATCATAATTTCGGTTATTACATCTCTTCTCTGCGCTTACGTGCAGAGAGGGGAACGTTTTGGTCAAGATTCTAAACACTCATGCTCTGATCATGGAACGGTTACAAGATCGAGGGTCCAAGGATAGGGTTGACATGGATGACTACTGGTGGTAAGTGCCCTCTGTAACTGGGGGGAGGGGGGGGAGCGCAATAAATAATAGGGAAAAATCATCGGAAAGGGACCAAAAACACCCCAAAAAATAAAATACCAAAATAAAAACCCCGCAGAGGTTGTGAATTTGAGCGCATAGACGGAAAAGCCCAAGACAAGAGTGGCTAGGTCAGGAACTGGGACTGTTACATGCCTGCCTCTTCCACGACAGCACCCGCCCAGGCCACAGAGGCACCCAGGATTCAATACCCATGAGCGAGTAGGTACAGTACCGTAGTAACCAAGCAGAAGAGCAGAAATTACATATGTAGTCTTTGTCCACAAGAGAGAAGGCAAATTATTCTCCACTTGCTGCACAGGACGAGATGATTGCCATTACTTCTTGTTCAAGGGGCAATTATACGCGTGGTGCAGGTTGCGATGGATGGTTGGGGGTGCGGTTCGGATTCGTTATTCTGATAGAGTTTTTTTTTTCTGGACAGCAAAAGAATTTTTTCCATGCCTGGGTTCTTCGTGCGGTAGTGACTTTGCTTTTTAACCCACCCCCCTCCCCTTCATTCCCCCCCCCCCCCCTCTTCTGAGAGAAAAAAAACCCACCATACCTGACGCGAACCCCACTTCTCCCCGAAGATTCAAAAGACGGGACTTCCTCTCCCCTCTGGCTCCTCATCTTGTCGCATCAATTCCCACTACAAAACTCCCACCCAACAAAATTAATTAGAGATTCCCCCGAACACAAGCAAAATTTCGATTTCTTAAAAGAGAGATCACCAAAGGAGCCGCAAAGCTGTCTCACAACGACAACCTCAACGTTCCCCCCCAAATAAACCCACACAAACGGCAGTCACGTCTGTTCGTCGACAATTCTGGCGAGCATACTGGACTCCGTTTCTAGGCTGCACATAGCCAAAAACTAAAACTTACCGAGCAAGATCTTTTCATTCTTATGAGCCGAAAGGACCTGCTCCGTTTCTTGTCTCTACGAAAGAAGTAGGTTTCCCATACCAATTCCGATTCAACGCAACCCATCCACATTAGAATCACCCGAACGCCTAGAAAGACCACCCATTCGATTGAAGAAAAAAAACACACTGCCCAATGAAAATATCCAATAGAATTCCTTAAATGTTCCTATAATCTAGCCCGGATGATTCTTCACCCAAATTCAATTCCGTAAAGAATGACATCAGTACTGACGTCGTTTTCACTACTACTAGGCCCAGATAACACGACTCCCGCAAAACCGCAAAAATTTACTCGCCTCAGCCGCATTTAGCTTCAACCCCAAATTTCTACATCAGTACTCTAACCCCTCGTCTGCTCGACCGGTACCTCGAAAGAGCATCGGCATCTTGACGGCGGGGCGGAAGTAGCTTTCTGTCCAATTGAAAGACTACAAAGGATTAAAGTGAAAGAGAAAAAAAGACAGATCCCCACAACACAGCATCTCCATCCATTCAATCTTCCCCACACCTTTGAGCACCCATCACCCAACCTCTATTTAAGAAAGACATCGCATCCATCGTCTTTGCCAAGAATTAGTATAATCATACACCAACCAATAATCATCCAAATAATTCACAATGGTCAGTTCTTCAACCTCCAAGGCAACTGCTCTGTCGATCAACTATGAAGCAACTGCCGACCTTGATTCAACCAATGCTTTCGAAGGTAATTGTCCGATTTCCTAATTGCAGACTACATCAACTAACCCGTGAATTCTTTTAGGCCCAGAGAAGCTTCTCGAAGTCTGGTTCACACCTTCCCCGGAGTTGCTCCCACCCACTACCCACCAAAATGGTCTCAAATACATCACAAAAGAGAGATGGGAGCAGATGTTGGACATCGTCAAGTGCAAGGTCCTCTCGGTTGTCAAGAACGACAACGTGGACGCATACCTTTTGAGTGAAAGTAGCATGTTTGTCTTTCCCCATAAAGTTATTCTCAAGACCTGTGGAACAACCACCCTTCTCAATGGTCTTCCGGAGATGCTTCGCATTGCTGCTGAAGCTGGTTTCAACAATGGCGGGGCCCACGTTGCTACCCCATACCGTGTTTTCTACTCTAGGAAGTCTTTCATGTTCCCCGATAAGCAGATGCACCCCCACAAGAGTTGGAGGGATGAGGTTGAATATCTTGATGAGTGGTTCCTCAACGGGAGCGCCTATATGGTTGGAAAGATGAACGGCGAGCACTGGTACCTCTACTTGACCAACCCAGGAACCATGCTTTCCCCACCTCTGACACCCACAAACGAGCTTGCCGAGCCGTTTGACATACCCACGGAGACAAAAATACTAACTTTCCCGGAGGCCAACGACATTGTGTACAAGAATATCGGCGGTGGACGAGATGGGGGCAGTGGAAATGGGATTTTCGATGAGACCCTTGAGGTCTTGATGACTGATTTGGATGAAACTAAGGCCAAGCAATTTTACCTTGCTAATGCTAGTGCCTTGGCTGCGAGTCAATTCAGGCGCCAACAGCATGAGGATTCTGGGGAGGCCTCATCTGACGAGGATGATGAGCTTCCAGAGGAGCTTACCAGCGAGGGTCATGCTCTCGGTTCTATCGTCTCGAAGGCTTGTGGACTCGATGACACATACCCGCGATCCAAGTACCCTGATGCCTGCGTCGACTCCTACATCTTTAGCCCTTGCGGATTCTCGGCCAATGCCGTCATCCCGTCCCCTGACCCGAACGTCCCCACCACCCATTATTTCACCGTGCACGTCACGCCGGAACCCCACTGCTCTTACGCTTCGTTTGAGACCAATGTGCCAGGACGCCAATCTGGGCGTGAGACTGCTGAAATCCTGGAGCACGTTGTTGGAATTTTCCGTCCGGGAAGATTCTCGGTCACCTTGTTTGAGGCCCAGCCGAACAGCTTGGAGCGTGCCCAGGGAGGGGGTGTCTACGATACCACGGCAGCAAAGAGAAACGCGAGGATGGATGCCATCAAGGGCTACAGGCGCGTTGACAAGATTCGCCATGATCTCGACGGTTACGATCTTGTTTTCCGCTACTACGAGCGTGATGACTGGAAGGGTGGTGTTAAGCCCGTTTTGCGTGATTTCTGATTTTCTTCTCATATAGCGTAGCGTTTATTCTGTAATTTCCCTTAAGATGAAAGGAACTCCTTTCCTTCTTTCTTGACCTTTCTTTTTCCCTTTCTTTTTCCCTTTTCTTTTTTTTTACATCTAGGCTTGCTTCACTGAGTGAGATTGGGAGGGATTACAATTTGTCCCCAAAGTTATACAAAGAATTGAAATGGTGCTTTGGACTTAATTTCTTGCTGCTCTTTCTTCACTCACTCGCTCACTTGTTACGGTGCCTTATCCTGTGTAACACTTCAAATTACCCATCGAATGCTCCCGCTACTTGTAGCTATGCAAATTACATTAAAGTAGACTGTATTTTTAAGAAATTCAGAGGAGAAGAGAACCCCACACTTCATCGGATAAAGAGCCAATTTAAATCCTCATCGGCACATACCCCGGATGTTCATTCTAAATTTCTGTATGTACCTACTGTACATACATCTACCCAATAGTTGGCGCTTATCCACTTTGTTAGAGTATGTACATCGCTTGAACAATTATCCGAGGTTTTAACTCTAACTAGCGCCTCCTGCTCTGCTGGTAAAACAGATTTGTGGGCCCTTTTCCTATTTGGAAAGCAGTCCTGCTAGTTGTGGTTGTGGTTGGAATTTCTTTTTCCTTTGCGGCGAATGGGGCGCGCGGGTGAGATAAGCGAGGATGACGTTTTCTCGCTTTTTACGTGGGGGGTGGTTGTTGTTGTTGTTGCTGTGGGGAGGTCAACAGTACAGCGCCTCTAACTGGTCTGGTCTGGCCTGGGGGGAGTGGGGAGTGGGGAGTGGGGAGTACTTTGGGGTACTTTTAAACAGGGGGGTCAGCTCGATCTTAAGATGTTGACGGGCGCATTTCGAATAGCTTGTACTCTAATCGCCTATGGGCAGAAGAGAGGGATATTTTGAATTTTTGAATCTGTGGTATATACGTAAGGATGCCATCGCGCGATCGTGGGGTTGGTGGGTCATTGGGTCATTGGTGGTTCATTGGTTGTCACTCGGTTTTTGTTTTGATTTGCCTTTTGCCTTTTGCCTTTTCAACCGCGGTAGGGGTGGAGGGGAGGGAGGAGAATGTGATGTGGGTGCGGCGGGAGATGGGATGATGGGATGGGATGTGGTAAAGGAGGGGTGGAGGAGTGGAAGGAAGGGTCCAAGGTCCCGGGGGGGGGGGGGTGGTACTTGTGGTGGGGGGACCGATGGGATGGGATCGATGGGATGCGGAGAGGAGGGTAGATGTAGATTTAGATGTAGATGTAACGCTAGATTAGATTAGAGTCACGCTGGAGTTGTCACGGTTGCAGATGGGTGGCGATGTTGGTCCTGTAGTACCAGCACCCTAATCAACCTCTACTGGCAGTATTCAAATGTCTAGAACGGCACACTGTAACGAGAGTGACCAATTGTTGGACCATCGGATTTTTCTCTTTACATGCGGTAAGCCTCTCTCTGGGAGGGCTACTCATCCATCTATCTGTTCATATAAAGCCGCTCACAACCCTCGGTCAGATTTTGTTCTTGTTTTGAGCTGTGGACTTCGCCGACGCCTCATCAGTACTCCTCCAGGACTGTTCGCCAGACTCAAATCCCATACCGGAGGACTAGTGTCCATGAGCTCGATCGAGCAGTGAACTCCAATTCCCAACCAAAAAAATCGCAAGAGTGCCCATTCAAGATGAGTAGAACAGTCAGGCTCTCTTCCGCCATACTATGAGTTATTTCTACTGGTAGATAACACAAGGACCAGTGCATGACCAGGTCAAGCTCCCTTCGCGAGTGATATTATGTGATCGATGGACCGAAAGGAGCGAAGTATTTAGCATTAGCTCTTCTCCTATGCTGTTAGGTCCGCTTTGAAACTTTGCCCCGGATTTTCAAAGTCTCCACCGGGTCTGCGAGGCACATAAGTTGGCAGGTGTATAAATACCAGCGCACCTAAACCGGTTAGACGCCTCCGACCGGCCTTGGCGTCGACGTCCAAATATTAATTCTAGCCAAGAACATCCATGGTGGGTTGGCACGAAGTGGCTCTGGCCTTTGGCCGGTGCCGAAGTTCCAGGGCTCAGCCCAGAGTGGGATAGACTTAAGGAGGGGTAGTTCCTATACCTTTTGTTCTTTTTTTGAGCCGAGCAAGAGAAGAGATATTAACGTGAAGCACCATGAATAATTAGGGATCGACGTGCGCATATTCGATTCAGAGATCGGCGCTCACTACTATACTTGTGTAACTTCTCGATGGTCTTATAAGGTGTAGCCTCTTTTCAAAAACAGAAGGACTTATATATGCGAGCCTTCCTGGAGACTCTATTTGGAACACGCCCATCCAGGGCACTCGGCGTCTGTAAGGATATATACACAACGGCGTTAGGGTCATTATATATTCGATACCCTGAAAACTAAAGTCAGATAACAGCATCAATATAGCATCGACCAATTATAGTAAGATGATATAGATGAGAATTCAAGCAAGGAAACCACCTTTCGCCTTGACGCCAGATAGGCCCTCTAATTCTTGAGATGTATGTATTTATATCTTACCATTAATGCATAATTTAAGCAGACGCTTTCCATGGGGTGGCGTGACCTGAATATCTGAGTTCTATGGACTTTGTGGAGTGGTGACCGGCGGCGAGTTCGAGGCAATAGTACTTCTGTTGCGCGGTATCTAGGGTGGAGACTACATGTACCCACTCATCATTACCTTCCCTCGATTCTATATGGTAAGCGAGGGAGGTACTCCATCGGAGTCCAGGGTGGTTTGAATCAATTTCACTTATCCTGGGCTGACTACCACATCACATGATGGGGGTGATCGTCTCTTAGTCAATCAGATCCGCTCCCTCTGGAAAAGTGTGACTCGTGCTAACAAAAGAGTAGTTGTAATAACACCTAAATTAAATCTCGATCCTCGAGGGGCGGCATTGTGCATGCAGGAGAGCATACAACGCTTAAATATTCTTGAAATGTTATGATGCGCTTAATTATATGAGAGAATTTTTAAGCTGTAGCTTAATCTGCTGGAGGAAACCATATTACGATTTGAAAAAACCACCAACACTCGAAATGCCCTAGCAGATATAAAGCCTCCTCCAGGTCGTATTTATATCTACGCTAGATTCAATAAATTGGTCTGTCAATAGAGACCCTAGAGTTAGGGATATCCGGTGATGTCTAGTATGCTATTTGGCCAAGATCGTAAAATATCCAGTTAGTTATTCGTGGGGTGCTAAGAGTGTCTGCTGGTTATTTTGTGGTAATTCTTGCTTAGATCGTACCTTAATGGGCTCAATTGGTGTTAATCAACTCTACTAGATGCGCTTTTCTTGTATACCTTTTTTTTTTTTTCGGAACCTCTCGCATAACTCGAGATGTTACCCCTATAAAACGGAATCTTTTCTGATCACAATACCTTGGTTTGGGAGGCAAATATTTTATGTCTGGCCGGCCGCGGTGCCGTTGAAGGTTCTATCCTTATTAAGTCTTTGAATCATTGGTTGCTATTATGGAATAATGAACCAGCCAATCGAACTTCTTTAGTGTGGTCACGGAATTTTTCTCCCTGCTATCGAGTGATATCTCATGATCGTCGCGTCAACCACCAGATCAAAGAGAGGGGGGGGGGGGGGGGAAAGCCCTAGTATTATCGAATATCGAGAAATTCAGGGAGGGATGTGATATTTCAAGTCTAGCGACCCTTTGATACTCAGGTACCTAGAAATTTCTAATCGGCCACCGTGCACTTTCAAAACATGCACCAGCACTCGAATCTAGAAATCACTTTTAAGAGGTCGGGTTCCACGTGGCTCCATCAGGTGTCGGCAAATTATGTGCAGGGTTCTGATTCTTTCGGTAATGCTTACATGTGGCCGGGGAAGCTTGGTAGCGGTATGTATTAACAGAGGGGGAAGGCCCATATCTAAGGGATATGCGTTCGATCACAACGAAAAACCGGAGCAGGAAGCTGTTTAGTGGCCCCTCGATATGGTCGTGCCGATTAGCCACTAACTGGTTGGTATCGCGCACTGTCTGAAGGTTCGACTCAATAGGAATCTAGATCTTTCTACTCCTTACGGAGTGGTGTTGGGGGGCCGAATCCTCCGGGGGGGAATGGAAGTAATTAAATAAAGGGGGGCGTTTCGGGGAAACGTTATTTTGGTGGGGTTTTTGGTAGATGTTTGTTAATTGATAAAATTGTTAAGAATATAAGCTGAGGTCTGTCATCCTATGTATCCGTCTGGGGTGTGGATTTTGTTCCGGGTTGGTGGAATATGGGGGGGGAGTGATAGTTCATGATCCGGTGTTTATCGTTAACGCATTACTTGGTGGTTGGGGATTTGCGGAAGGTATAGTTTGGGGTGTGGATGGAAGGTGGTATTTGCTTTGGGGAGAGAGGCTGAGATGAGGTAGATACCTTTTTTCGTCAATGGGATTGAAGACTTGTAATAGAATTCTCATCCCGTATTCAACTTTGATACAACATTTCACTTCCTCACACGACCTGCTTGAAAACTGGTATTCGTTGTACACTTTTTATATACAGACTCTAGGTATTCTACAAGAAAGGAATTACAAAATGCCACAAGATATTTACTATAAACTTACATTTCACAACACCTGCTCACTCACGCACCTCCCCCCCCGTGCCCCACCAAGCCCTTCAAAACCTCACGAGTCTCCGGATCCACCTCCCCACCCTGTCGCACCCACCTCTTCGTGATCCTCGGCCAAATCTTCAGCACAAGCTCCTTGCTATTATACACCCTCGCCGTACTCATCAGTATCCACTTCGCCAAGCTCTTCTCCATCACGATGCCCCTCCGCGCATCAAACGCCCACGCCACCACCTCCTCCAGCCTCTCGGGCGTCCACGGCGTCTGGCTCATGCCCCCATACCAATAAAACCCCTTCAACAGCGCCACCAAAATCGTCTCATCCACGCGCACCCCCAGCACCCCCATCTCCCGAAACAGCGCCATCGCCCGCTCATAATCCCCCGTCTTTGCGCTCTGCAGCACAACCATGTTGAACGTGTACACGTCCGGCGCAAGCGACGCATTAAACTCCTTCATATACCCGCCGATGATTCGTCGCCGCCGCTCCGCTACGGCTTTCAGCACCTTTGCCCACCGCCGCTTCCCAACCCAGTCTCTGTCCGCCGGCCCCCGCGCCGGCGGCGGGTGCCCCGGGTCCAGAGCGGCCCGCTTCATGTTCTCGTAGATGTACTCGGCGCTCTGCGGCTGCCCGGCGCGCAGGAAGGCGGCCATCACGGCGTTGAGGACCACTGTGTCGACGATCTCGCCGGCGTCGACGAGCGCGCGGTATGCCATCCGCACGCCCTCGCCGTCGCCGCGGAGACCGTGGTACGTGATGAGCGTTGTGTGTGTGAAGCGGTCTGGCGCCATTCCGCGCGAGGAGAGCTCGCGCAGCAGCCATTCGACGAGGAGCGGCGTGTCGGATTTGGACGCCATGTCGAGGAGGATGTTGAATGTTGTGATGTCGCTGGGTACGCCGGCGGCGGCGGCGGCGGTGGTGGTGGTGGTGGGGGACTCGGACTGCTGCCAGAGGTGGATGGCGGCTTTTGCGTCGGAGGGGGTGACGGCGTCGAAGGAGCGGGCGACGAAGGAGATGGCGGCGTTGTATTCGGGGCGGGTGATGGGGAGGGAGGCGGCGCGGAGGTCGTCGAGGACTGCGAGGTAGCGGAGCATGGCGGGCTCGGTGCGCTGGGGGACGGTCATCATGCGCGCGGTGAAGGCGTTGATGTGGTGGAGTTGCAGGTGTAGGATCTGCGGGGTGGGCAGGGCGCGGTAGCTCCGGTAGAGGGTTTCGTGGGGGGTGTGCGGGTCAGCGAGGTGCCGCTTGAAGCGCCGCAGCGCGGATTGGGACTCGGGCGTGGTGCAGGCGTGCCATGGGAGCGGGGGCCGAACAGTTGCCTTGGGGTCGTTGGGGAATGGCTTGGGCGGCGGGGCATCGTCGTCGTCGAGGTCGTCGGGTGTGGCGGGGTGGGCGGGGGAGTCGTCGTCGTAGGACCCGTCGTAGTAGGGGTCGGAGAAGGATTTGAGCTCGGACTTGACGGCGGGGGAGAAGGGCGGGCGCGGGGTGAGGTCGATGATGGGGAAGTCGTGGTGCGGGCTGGAGGGCACGCGGCGGATGGTGCAGATTGCGCGGGTGCGGGCGGGCGTGGGGAGGGTCGAGGAGTGGTGTTTGCAGAGACTCGCCCGCACGAGGGCGTCGATGAAGAAATTGTCCATGGAGGTCCGCACTGATGATGGCCACTTTGTGGTGGTGGTGGTGGTGGTGGTGGTGAGAGTAGCAGCAGCAGTAGTAGCAGCAGGAGGGGCACCACCACGTAATTGCTGGATTGTGCTAGGCCGTCGAGAGCAGAGGCCGCCGAGGCCAATGGGAGGAGCAGAGGAGGGGGAGGAAGAGGGGGGTGAAGAAGAAGAGTAGCGCCGACGGTGGTGGTCCTCAATTGGAATTGATGGTACTATAAATTGCAGACGACACCTGGAGAATCTCAAAGCCACGGAGGAATATGTCCTGGTCGTCGACACGTCCACTAGACACAATGTGAACATGGAGGTCCGGGGAAGAAACTCATTGTGCGGTTCTCCCGGGCTCAGTGATAGTAGTAGTAGTGGTGGTAGTAGAAGTGGTAGTAGTGGTGGTAGTATTATAGTGAGTGAGAGACAACAATAAAGAAAAAAGGATTGGAAAGGGAGATTCGAATATTTATGGAGTAATTCGTTAATGCAAGAACTATGGTTTCCTGTATGCCAATTACGAATTGAAGCTGAACGTGCCCGGGAGGATTGCAATGGAGGGAGTGTTCTTCTCGGCGGGAGGACGGGGGGGGGGGGGAGGGGGAACGGGAGAGGGAGGGAGGGAGGGATGCGGGGCGGGGTGGGGGCGGCGGGGGGAGATTCACGGCGGGGGTGGTTTATATGCGTGGTTGTTGTGAACAAGTTTATTTTCTTGAGGGTCTGAGAGATACGCGGGGGTTGTAGGCGGGAGGACGGTGTTGAGCCCCACCAAGAGCGCGGGGTGGTGGTGGGTTAATCGCTGGTGACTAATGACAGGGCCCTGATTGAGATGGGAGGCTCTTGGACGGTGGAGAGAACAGGTCAAGTACATGTAGTATTGAAGTGATTTAGGGCTGGGAGCTGGGTGTTTGGATACTTGTATTGTCGCCTAGAGTAAGTATACCCATCTGAACAATTGCTTCTGCGCCAAACACTGCGGTTCTGGCGTTGTCACTCGGCTTCGGCATGCCGGTATTCTCTACTCTAGTCGACTCGGAGGCGAGAGCTTCCCCGTGCGCGCGATATTAGAGCGCATGCATACCTGTAATTACCATCACGTTTTTCGTTGTTCACAAGATTCAATCTGCACGTGTGTGCACATCTCCATCCCCTACCAGACAATGTACTGATCAGCACATTACCTGATCCCAAGTAACGTATATAAGCTTCGTTCTCTCCGGTGTCCTTTCTGAAAATAGACCATTATTGGCGGGTGCACTCCTCAATTATTGACGGACTCCCTCGCCTGCATCTATATGAAGAGCGCGCCCCGGATAGAGAGAGGCCGTTTGGCATTGATGACTACGCGTTTGTTACAAAGTATGCATCTGTGGTACGAGCACAGCCAGCTGGGCCCATGATTGGCCAACCAACACTCTACTACTACATGTAGAGATTAATGAAGCGAACGAACCAAACACTGGGCCCGTTCCATAGATGTGTAGGATGCGAGGATAAACTTTGATCGACCCGACAGCTATCTATAAACAACCACCACTCCCTCCCTGCCTCGCGAGGGTGAATTCTGTAAATCCATCCAGTGATCTATCTATATCGGTATCCTGGACTCGCTGGCTGACTGACTGGCTGGCTGGCCGTGGTGGTGGTGGTGGTGGTAGTGGTGCCTCTAGAGTAGCTGGCTCTCCACTCTGGCGGGTCTGTGTATCCTCAACCTAAATATCCATCATCCATCTGCTCTACTGTGTTCATTACAGTACCTTGGTCTGGGTCCGTGTTTGTTTTAATCCAATTGTGCACGGTCTGGAAAAACCTAACCCTGGCTTACGGGTTAGTTGGCTGGCTGGAGAGGAAGGAAGCGAGAGTGGATGTCGCAGGCTCTTGACGTCATTGATTCAAGACCAATTGGCACCAATACATTGCACTTGTATTAATAGATATCAATGTTGGTATTTTACATGCAGTCGTCAATTGGAAATACCATACTGCTTTGTCTGTATACAGGACGGGGTTATGTACTCTACCCCTAGCTACCTACCCATAGCCTAGAGTACATGTATGTAGGTACATAACTGTGCTTCAACCTTCGGGGAAGAGGTATCTTTACCCGGGGGGAAGGGAGAGACGTTCCTGTGCCTGTCTGTTCCTGTGCCTGTCTGTTCCTGTGTTTTGGGGAAGAGGAGGAGGGGGTGGGGGTGGTGATATTCAAGGTGCCAGACCAGACCTCCCTCCGCGGTACCTTCTCCGGGCTCTGTTCTCTGGTGGAGTGGAGTGGTTTCTGTATTATATAAGCTTAGCTTACTACCCTTGACATGTCAACAGGGAGCTTTCTTTGATGCCCCGGTCAACGTTGCCCTGAATAGAGCAGAGCAGACAGAATACCCTCCTAGCTACAGTAGATACCGGAGGGAGTGGAGGGGGGGAGAGGGACCTGGGAGAGGGGGGCCGGGGGCCGGGGGAGCTTCTAGCAAGCAAGCACTACACAAGAGTTCACGAGAGAGGGGAGGTGCAAAAAAACAAAAACAAAAAAACCAACAAAAAAAATAAAGAAAAAAAAACCAACAAAAAAACTTGAACCCACTGCGCTTCCCATTCGAACGAAGCAGGCTGACCAAAACAAGTAACCCCATCCATCCATCCACCTTGCTCTTCTATCCTTAAAGCCCAGCCCAGCCAGCAGCACCCTTCCCCCCCCCCCCAATCCTCCCCCTCCCCGTGATCTCGAGCAAGCAAGCAACATGACCGACCGCCCCGCCACCTCTCCCGCCCGCTCATTCACAACCATGGCCACGCCCACACCCACGCCGCCGCCCATACCACCACCGCTCGATAAGGCGTCGTGCATCACGCTCGTGACGCATACCCTCGCCGACGCGCGCGCCCGCGGAGATCCGGTCACGATCGACTTGTCGCATCAGCGCATTGCGGCTATTCCGGTGGAGGTGCTGGAGCTGGTAAAGTGCGAGATTGAGAGGTTAGTAGGATGTGGAGTCGCAGGGGGAGTAGGAATAGGAATAGGGATAGGGGGAGGAGGTGGAGGTGGAGAGGAGCAGGAGGTGGAGGTGCAGGAGGGGGGGGGGGGGGGGGAAGAGGAAGAGGAAGAGGAAGAGGAAGAGGAAGAGGAAGAGGAAGAGGAAGAGGAAGAGGAAGCTAGAGGAAGACGGAAGAGAGAGAGGGCTGACATGTGAGGAACGAGCATAGGCTAGCACTTGCGCATAACCAGCTCACGGGCTTCTCGGACGAGTTTGCGGCCTTGCCGAGGCTGCGGTACCTTAACCTGCGGTCAAACTTTCTGCGCGAGTTCCCTGCTGCGGTTAGTTTCCCTCCCTCGTCTCTTCTGTGTCTGTTTGTTTGTTGTGGGTGAATGGTGGAATGGTGATTCTGGGAAGAAGAGGAACATGAAGAAGAAGAAGCTGAGCTTGGGCATGTGGTGGGGGATGGACAGCTTACACGACTGCCGTCACTCGAGATTCTTGACGTATCACGAAATCGACTGCGTGCACTACCTGCCGACTTTGGCACGCTCGTTAACCTTAAGGTTCTCTTCTCTCCCTCCCTCTCTCTCTCTCCCTCTCTCTCCTCCCCCTAGCTGCTTCCCTCCCCGACTCTAACTAACCAGCCTATATCCAGGTACTCTCCATGTCGAAAAACAAAATCACAACGCTCCCCGCCTACATTGGCGACATGCACGACCTCAAGATCCTGAAGCTGGACCACAACCCGCTGTCGTTCCCGCCGGCGGCGGTGCTGGACCTGGACGGCGAAGAGACGGACCGCGACGCGTGGCTGGACAACTTGAAGCGGTTTCTGAGGAATGGGTCGAGGTGAGCTTTTCCGGGGGGAGGGAGAGGGGAAGTAATAGGTAGTACGGGTATATGGGGCAGCTGCTAACGTGCATGCCATGCAGTGGCAGCGAAAACGACTTTTTGAGCACTGCAGCGACATTGGTGGCACGACCGAGCACGGAAACACTGTTCTCGGACGCCGGAAATGGAAATGGTGACACCATCAAGCCACTGAAAGGAGGCGGAGTAGGGGGAGGAGGAGGGGGAGGAATGATTGGAGGGGAAATGATCGGCGGGGGAGGAGGAGGACTTGAGCCCACAATCACCCCTTCCGTGACACCCCTGGCATGGCTGCCAAAAAGGCGTCGATGGGCACCGGGCGGCGGCCCCCCAAACAACTCTTGCAAAGCCTCCCGATGGCCCTCCTCCCAGCCGCCCTCAAGTCCCCCGGGCCACTGCAGCCCCTCCCGCAGACGCCCACTGAGCGCTCACGCAGCAACTCAGAGTCCACGATCCTCAACACCCGGCGCATGGGCATGGTGGGCACGCGGGGCAAGCACGCCGAGCAGCAACACCTTCGCACCGTCGATGAGCAGCACCTACAACTCCAGAAAGCAAAACACCAGCGCGGCTACTCCCACGACTCTGCCGTCGTCCGCGGCGGCGGTGGCAGCGGTAATGGTAATGGTAGTGGTGGCAGCCCACCAGACCGGCCCCTCCCCTCTTCCGCCGCCTCTCCAGCCTCCCCGAGCACAAACGCTCCTCGCAGTCCGTCTCCTCCGCGCGCATCGGCGAGGCCGCACGCGGAATCCTGTACGCAATGTCGACGCTGCAGGGCCCCATCGAGGAGTTTGTACAGTCGCTCACCCCCGCCCCCGCGGGCGACACAAGCACCATCGACACGGCGCTCTACACCGCCAACATCCACATCGGCACGCTTGTCAGCGCGCTCGAGGCATTCGAGGAGACTGACGAAGAGGCGCAGGTCATTGACGCATGCTACGCGTGCGTCGCGGCGTTTAAGCGCGTGCTGGCACTCATACGCGAGACGGGCGGCGCGGGCTGCCAGGAGAAGAGATACGTGAGGACGCTGCTGCTCATGGTGTATGGATCGTATATCGAGATTCAGCACAGCTATGAGACGCTGCGGCCGCTGCTGCCCGGCGCGGGAGAGGAGCCCCCCGTGACGGCGAGGTTGTATGCGCCGCCGCCGCCGCCGCTGAGACTGAAGAATAGTAGCTCGGTGGTGAGTCTGCCGTCGACGCCGCGGCAGGACGTGTTTATGCTGCAGCCGCCGCCGACGCCGGGGTTGGCGGTGGCGGGGGCCGTGGACGGCGGGTTTGATAGCGATGAGCCGCTGTATGGGAAGTTTGTGGCGGCGACGACGGCCGCGACGACGACGCTGCCGGTGATTGAGCGCGAGATTAAGGCGGCGGCGGGGTCGGTGCCGAATCCGGCGGTGGCGTTGAAGCTGAGGGAGGTGGCGGCGCTGTGTGTGGCCGGGACGGAGGCCGCGAGGAGACTGGGGATGGTGAAGTGGGAGGCGGTGAGGGAGGGGGATGTGGCGGAGCGGAGGAGGTTCTGGGAGGAGACGAATAAGTTTACTAATGTAACTTTCCCCCCCTTTTTCTTCCCACTGGGAGTTTTGTCCGAGCTTTGGAAGTTAATTGCTAACGATGGGATGGATAGTTGGTGATCAATATCGCGGAACTCATCAAGTCAATAACACAGGAGCACCCGTTTCCAAAACCGACGCTCATCGCGGTGGGGACCGTCGTGCGCCCGACGAAGGACCTGTACATCCTCATGAACGGGTCGGCGTTCAGACACCAGCAGCAGCAGTATGCGGCCACGCCGCTGTCGGCCGCGTTGGGGGTCGCCATGCAGGCGACGATACCGCAGATGGCGGGGGCGTATAGTGCGGGGAGAAGCGGGACGATGGTGAGCTTGGGGCCGCAGATGGGGATGGGGATGGGGGAGGTGGGGATGGGGGCGGGGGCGTTTGGGAAGGGGGTGAGGTTGACATGAGATGGCTTTTGGGGCGGGGGGGTGGGCGAGTGATATATTGTGACGTGGTGGCCTTTTTTTTTATTTTTATTTTATTTTTTACTTTGGTTTCTGGGTTGGGGGGTTGGGGGGGTTGGTTATCTAGTTGGGTTTTTGGGCTTTTGGGTGGTTTGGGTGGTTTGGGTGCGGGCCTACTTCTTACTGCAAACAATGGTTTTTTTTGTCTGTTTACTTCTGCATTCATGCGTGCATGCATGCGTGTGTGTGTGGGTGGTCTTGTATCTATCTATCGAGCTATGTATTCTTGGTGTATAATGGGCTGGTTCAATTGCTCTCTTTTCGGCCGCTCTCCTCTTTTCTTCTCTTCTCTTTTCTTCTCTTCTCTTTTCTCACGCTTTCGTTTTTAGCATGGGACCTGCATTGTGGGCACCAGTACTGGCTAGGCGGTGTATCTACATACATTATCTCGAGGGATGCGGTTAATGTACGTATATACCTATAGCACGTCCCAAGAAATAAGCTCTTCACGCATATGCACGCGCCGGTTCGTGTACTCGGGGTGGTAGGGGTTAACGAGGCTGGGGGCGGCGGCGGTGCATGCATGTAGGGTAGGATCTCTGGTGTCTGGGAGCCATGGTGGTGATGGTGGGGAGCTGGGGAGCTTGGGGAATTGGAGAGTTGGTAATCGGGAGCGTGGACCTATATCTATGGAGCTATCTGTAGAGTTGCGTCTTGCACTATCTCGTTACAAATATTGTAACACCTCCGGCTCCGGGCCAGGTCATGAGCTCTCGAAGGTTCGTCCTGTTGAGTATAGTGGAGCGCAGCACCGAACAGTGCTGTGGTGTGCTGTGGGGTGGCCGCGCTGGAATGAATACTCTCGAAATACCGTTATAATTACCGTCATGTAGCGGTGGCTTGTTGGTAGGGGCTGGTGGGTTCGTATATAGTAATCTAGCGCCCATAGGTTCTGTTTATATGAGCTCGAGGGGAGTAGGAGGCTAGGGAGAGCCTGGCTTTGCTCGTGGTGGTAGATAGTTGATTTGGTGATCACGTGAAAGCTGACTCCACTAGCTGCGTAGACACCGGGTGTTGGCCCGGGGGGTTCTTTATCGGGTTTGATCAGGGGTGGGGGGTAGTGATTAGAGCGCATGATCGATCTATGCACCTCATGATGTTACATGTGCAGTACTTTTCTGATCCTTTTTGTGATCCTTGTGGTAATTTTAAGTGCGTCATGGGCGGTCACTCGTCTCCATTTCAAGGGTGTGACACGTTTTCGGTGGCACGTTCTGACTGGGAATGTGTAGCTGGACGGGAGGAGGTGGAGGAGTGGGTAATACTAGTACTGGAGTTGAATCCCAGCGCAAGAGTACGTAGACTTACGAGGTGGTGCTTTTCTGGGATCGGTTATATATGGTCCGTTACGTCGGTCTAGGCCTTGGCTATACTAGATACCCTTCCCCTTTGACAGATATTGAGAGAGAGGTAATTATAGATTATTTAATTCTCCACCTTATCAGACGCAGATGGTCTCGGGCCGGGCAAGGCGTTTTAGGGCGTGATGTAGGTTTTGCAGGGCCGGTGCATGGTGGTAGACTGGAAATATGGATCCCACTGAGCACGGTATACATAAGGAAGGAATAAACGAGAGTTGAAATAACCGAGTTTCCCTCTATGTGTTAGATAGTATAAACTGGTTGTTTCTTTGGTCTGGTTGGTGGTGAAATCATGGGATATCACTCGGTGCGACATGGGTGGTAGTCCACTTTTATGGAAAAGAGGTTGGGTAGGGGTATTATGTTATTGGGCTTTCTTACTCTGCAATCAACACTACCAGTTCCGGAATATGTTTCATACCTTGAGCTCTAAGAATCAGGTATCCGCGGTAATGTAATTGGGATAATTGACTATGGGGCGGATATTTGGTAGTAGAATGGGGAATTAATTAGTGCAATGGATCGTTGATTATTCGATGTCTGTTTGAGGAATACCTTTTCCAGGGGGCAACCCGGTATTTCTTTTTGACAATACTCGGGCGTTCAGTGAAAGCAACGGGGCGAACACCAAAGTTGAAGCAACACGAACTCACGAACCCATCCAAATGTAGCAATGGCAACAAGAATCTTTAGTGAAATAGCAAATAGATACATGATAAATTAACCTTGAAATAGATTTCCTCCCTTCTGTTGAAACATTGATTTAGTTGGACCGCGTCACGTCAACTTTGGTGTTCGCCCCGTTGCTTCCTTGTTTTCACGACCTTTTACTGAACGCCCGAGTACAAATTGCTCAAAGGCCCGGTATGGTCTGTAGAAATGTATCCTAACAAACACTAAGACTGGGATATAATCTGATCGCTGTTACGGTTATGTTGGGCTATGTGCCTGACAACTCTTGAAACGCAGCTAGCCTACTGATGTATAATAAATGCTGCATATATGCATTGATTGATTGGTAAACCTGTCGAAAACAACTCTGTAATATGGTCAAGCCGTGAATTTGTTTTGGACCTTTTTGAAAATTCTACTGATGAGATTTTATTTGAAAACATTTATTGATGTATCAACTCGCACAGACGAGTTTACCTGCGATTTTGCCAACGATATTCCGTATGAACTCCTTGATCTATTGCTATAGTTCTTAATTCTAGTATATTAACTAATAGGCTACACGGCCCGCCACTGTTTTAATTTCATTTTCTGATATATTTCCTATTTGAACTTTGGTGAAATGAGATTGTGATGCATTTATTGATGCATTATACACACTTCATAGTTCTTTGGTACACGATGCATTTTATGGAAGCATTTGCTGATGCATTTCTTTCGGTAGTAGGGTCTGGTCTCCTGGTGTTTCTTTTGGTTCCACGTGCATCCATCTCGATCTCTTTATATACTGAATTTGCACCCTCCCGGCCGCCGCCCACTCTCCACATACACCTTGCATCCAATGAAGCTCCTCCCCGCACCCCCGACTACCTCGCATCCAAACATTCAATATACGCAATAACCGCTGTTACAGTTCTCCACAGCTGTTCCCTCTTCCACAGCCCCGACACTGGCATCCCCATCAGCCTAGACCTCACGCTGTTCTCCCACAGCTCCACACACCTCTTCGCCACGAAGTCCAAATTCCCGCCCTCTCCGTTTTTCACGCGGCGGGCCCAGTTCAGCGCACCCACATCCACATCTTTCCCAATCACCGGCATCCCGCCCTCCTCGGGCCGCGGCCCCGATGGGCTTATCCACACTCGCGGGGCTATGTTAAGCCCCGCGTACTCGAACGCGTCCAACGTGCTGCACTCAAATCCTTCGCTGAGGTACTCGCCGTGCGACACCGGCGTTGTATTCTCCGTTGTGCGCTTTAAAAGGAGGCTGCGCAGGCGGTTCCAGAGCGTCTCGCGCAGGTGGGCCGGCATCTCTCTAATCTCCGTGGTTGTGCAGAGGCCCAGCAGCATTACACCCGGAGAGGACCTCATATCCATAAAGCGGGCGAACTGATTGGTATACTGCTCTCTCAGCCACGAACGATCGTGGATGTAGCCTGTAGTTGTTGAAGGGCTGACAGTGGGGCCTCCATAGTTTTCTGTGGACCCGCCGAAGTCTCTTCTGTCTCTGTCGCTGTCGCGCTTTTCAGACCCAACGTCTGCGCTCTTTCTCTGCGTCTCAGCTACCATCTCTTTGGGTGGTTGTGGGGGCGCTCCCAACTTCATATTCTCCGGGCGAGAGACCAGGCTGGCTGGCGGCGGCGGCGCCCCCGCTCCTTCCAATAAGGCCGTGTTTGGCTCAGGGCGAAAACTAGGTCTAGATCTGGGCTCCTCCAGCGGTGGCATTGTTGCCGTCCGCTGCATGAGCACGGGCATATGCATCATCATCAAGCTGCGCTCCGCCGCTCACAAGGCCGCCGGCCCTCTCCTCGGAGTCTTGGGTACTGCCTATGACCGGCGCGGGCGCGGGAGCGACCTGTTTCAATGGCGGCACCATGTGCAGAAATCGTGGCAGCACAGGGACGTAGAAGTCTATGCCCGGGATATTTGGCGCTCTACCGAACCTTTTCAACGGCGGTGGCTCTTTCCTGTTCAGATTTCTGAACCAATACTCGAGATGCTGTATGTCGTCACTGTCGTATGTTTTCTTTGCGAGTGTGGTGCGGGAGCGCAGGCGGCGGACCTCATCGTTGAGGCGGCGGCATTCCCGTTGTAGGTAACTGATCTCTGTTAGGAGTCTTTCGACCGTGGTTTTGTGTTCTATGTTGTCTGCCCTGGCCGGCATATTGTTATGAATATCAGCCATGGTTTAATTATTGTAGTTGTGGGTGGGGTTTGGTGGGGTTTGGGCGAGCTGTGTGGAATATATATATATTCGATCAATTCAAGATCGGGTATATGGATGACGGGCCTAGTAGTAGCTGGCTGGAGCCATATTGTCTGTATAGGTGCAGATATAGGCATTTAATAACTAACGTCTTGCAAACGCCCGGTGAGAAGAAATGCTGGTAGGAAGAAAGAAGCAGAGGAAGAGAGGGCTGGCTAGCTAGGGGGACGGCTTAACAAGCGTCTAGAGATCAGCCTTTGGCTAATAATATTTTACTCTATGTGTAGGAAGTGGATCCATTCGTTGTAGGTACACCGAATGTTGGCCGATACATATGTGATGTGCGCACTACACACGCCGATGCAGTACATGTGTAATACCTTCAATCCTTATTGGGGCCAGCACATACACAGTCCACCTAGGCCCGTAGAGTAGAGTATAGAGTAGAGACTAGGCATGCACATCTATGCCAGTGGGCATCTGGGAAACAGTATTTAGCATTCTAGATAAATATTGTGTGCGCACATACGTAAGGTAGAGTAGTGCTCTACGTCGAATCTGAAGCCCATGAG